>NC_050579.1:137340233-137952733 GCF_011100635.1 Trichosurus vulpecula | reverse complement strand
TTGGGAGAGAAGAAGAAAAAGGAAGCCCTTGTGACAAACATGCATAGTTAGGCAAAGCAAATTCCCACATTGTTTTTATCTGAAAATATTCTCTTCATATTGAATCTATCACCTCTTTGTTGGAAGGTGGCTAACATACTTCATTTATCATTTCTCAAGAATTGTAGTTGGTCATTGCATTAATCAGAGTTCTCAAGTCTTTCAAAGTTGTATTTCTTTATAATGGTGTTCTTAATGTATAAATTATTATTCTAGTTTTATTCATGTCAATCTGCATCATTTTATCAAGTCTTTGCAAGTTTTTCTGAAGCCATCATTTTGTCCTTTCTTCTGGTGCTAAAACATTCTGTTATATTCATATGTGATAATTTGCTTAGCCATTCCACAGTAGATAGACATTCACTTAGTTTCTATGTCTTTGCAACAAGAGCAACATCTTTGCTCCTTCAAATAGAGTTGCCATAAATACTTTTGTATGTATGGTTCCTTTTCCTCTTTAATAGCCTGAGGAAAATTAACATTTTTCCACTTCCCACCCATTGTTACTCTCCATTAGTGTTCATCCTGATATATATTTATTTCATTTTGAGGGTGGATGAAAGAGGTATGCCTAGGAGATTCAGATTGGCATCCACTGCATGTTTGACAATTTTAGCAAATCAGTCATTTTTTTTTTTTTGGTTAAAATGTATCTAGTCAGTCATTACATTTTTCAGTGGTGGCAAATTCAAATAGAAACAGGGCCCATTAAACTACATAAGAATCCCTGCAGGCTGCACATTGACTTAGAAAACTATATATTACTATTTTCTGTGTTCTATTTAATTTTTATATATTTTGTTAAATATTTCCCAATGACATTTTAATCTGGTTCCACACTCAGAAAGTGTTGCCAGGTATATGTTTGACACCTCTACTGTAAACTATTCTAGTCTGTACTGATCTCTCACTTATCAAAAAAAGTCTTTTTTTCTGAACCACATACTTGGAAACTTGGTCTTGTACCACCTTGTATTGCCATTTAAATACTTCGTTATGTAGGGTTTGTTTTCCCAAGGCTAGATGTTAAGATCCTTCAGGGCAAGAATTGTTCTGTACAGCACCTGGGTTGGGAAGGATCTATGATTTCCTCTGCTTGGGGAATTTAGATGATGTCTAAAATTGTTGCTTGAGGCATTCTAAGGTTAAGTGACTTCCTCAGTGTTAGAGAGCTAATAAGCATCAGAGGCTAGACTTAAACTCTGGGCTTCCTGACTACATGTCTAGCACTTTGTCTCAACATGCCACGTTACTTTGTGCAAACCAAGATCATGGAATATATGCCATGTGTGTAGACATTTATATGTAATTAAGTAATTAAATTTTGTTTGGGAGCTCCTAGTCATAAAATTCCCTGTCCTAATGCAGATCTGTAAATATTCTACAATTTAGGGTCTTAAATATTGCCCAGGACATTGAAAAGTTAAGTGACTTGTCCAGCAGTTTTCCTCTTTCACATTAGGTTGTCCTATTGGTCACTTCATTAAGAATTTAAAACCTGACATCGATGATTTCAATTGGAATCATAAATTTAAAATTAAAAGGGATTTAGGAATTGTCTTCCAAACTTCTTCATTTTATAGATGAGGAAATTGAGGCCCACAGGTTAAGTGACTTATCACCCAAATAGCAAGTAGCAGAAATTAAAACCCAGCTCTTTTATTTTTCCCTACCATACTACATGACAATTTGTGAGTCAACCCTGAAAACAAGCACTAAAATTATTCCAATGATAAATGTAGTTTGGAGGATGGTTCACCAAACAGGAGCTAAGAGAATCTAAGAACAGTTCAGTGTTCTTCCTTTCTCTGTTAATTTCTTTTGAAGATTTAATTAACCTGCCATTTTTCCTATGCACTTGATGGTGTGAGTCACTAAACTATTTTTGAATTCAAGTCTCCCAGATGGGAAATTAGCCAACTAGCTTATAAGTTAAGTAGATAATGGTACATCTTAATGACTCCCTTGGAGACTGTTATAGGTAAGTAATTTTGTCTTACTAGAATAGGCATGTTTTTAACAAAACTAACTTGGAGAACATACCTCTTAGTAATTTGAACAATGGCATTTGCATTATATATGACACAAATTTAATATGTCCCTAAATCTGTGATTTAATTATTTTTTTCAGGCACATGCATAGAAGATTATTAACCAAAAAGGGTTTGGATATTAGGAAGGATTTTAATAGGTTAAAACCTACAAATTAAGTATCTAAAAGAGTTTTTTTCAGTTTGCTTGTTTCACATATAGAACTTGCATTAAAGTTTTTCTATCAAATAAGATTCATGAATTAGGTTTTACTTATAAATAAACTCCACTATAATATGGTTTATTTTTTAATCTTAGAGAAAATTATCCTGAACTATACAAAGTATTTTTTTTAAATTTCTGATTTTATTTCAACTGTTATGCTCCATTTGGATGAACCTGATTATATTGAACATTGTTTTGAGAATAGAAAGGGAAAATCATTATATGTCTAAAGTTATGTCATAAGCAAGAACAATTTTCTTTATATAAGGTAAAAAAGAACACTAAGCACCCATTTTAAAATAATGTACAGTCTCATCAGGGAGAAAAATAAAAAGTTGTTTAAGAATTGGAGTTAACCTCCCTAGACTGAGTTTTTTGCAATAATAATAGAAAAAACATATATGATTAACTCTAAAACACAAGTGGATTATCTATTGTGGTTTTAACTAGTGTGGCTCATCCAAAGCAAAGCTGATCTAGATAAAACATTCAATCTATACAGTACCCTATGGTAAGTAATGGGAACATACTTTGAGACCTTGGTTCCTTGGTTTCATTGAGGTAAATATCACTTCTGTCAGCACACATTGTAATTCCTCCAGGTCTCTGTATTCTGTTCAATTATTGTCTATATCTTTATCCATAAAAACTATATGCCAAAATTTCTAAAGCATTGCTTTCTGGTTCCTGGACCATTTGGGGGGTTAGAATGAGGCACTGAAGCTCATTCACACTGTCTCAATGAAGCACTGTCTCACTCACAGTAAATGACTGACCCACTTCCTGGCCATACACACCATTGATCATGTCTTGTATACCAGTTCTTATATTCAATTCATATCTGTTAGTATGAAATACCATACTTATTCTCACTGTCAGTCTTTCTGTTTTTTTTATTTTTCTGAAATTGTGGTTACCACAATTTGCCATTTGTGGTTATATCACACTTCTGAATATATTCCTTATTCCTCCCCCTCTACCTTCCTCCAAGCAATCTATTCTTTCCAATAAAAATTTTAAAGAGAGAAGAAAAGCGGTTTCACAAAACCAACCAACACATCAACTATGACTAAAAGTATATGGATAGTCCATATCTGTGATGTCCTGTATCTGCAGTAAAGGGAAGGAAGTATGTTTTTCTCAACTTTTCTCCAAGCTAAACTTTGGTCATTATGATTATGAAACATTCAGATTCATTTCATTGTACTTGTTGTCATTAATGCTGTCATTATCTATATTGTTTTCTTGGTTCTGACTATATTGCAAATCTCATACTTTTCTGAATGGTTCATTTTCATCAGTTCTGTAATGTTTCATTAAGTTTCATTAAGTTTCAATTAGTAATGTTTCATTAAATTCATTTATCTTGGGAGGATATTGACCTTAAATACATGAGCTTTTGCAGCAATGAACAGATTAGGACTAACTGTTGAAAGCATTGTGCAATTCTCTCCCAGTCTATCCTAATTCCTATTCAGTTGCACATAGCTTATTGACCATTGGCATCTATAGTGCCTATCTATGGTGTACGTATTAATCCTTTAATACAATAAGCTGCTTATCCACCAGCATGTCCTAATTTGAGTAGTGTGTGTTTTTCATCCACATTATTTTTCCAGGGTAGATTATTGGAGCAGTCTCTTTCACATTGCTATAAATTCCGCTTAGAATGACTTTTAGTGTTCCAGGGTATCTTGAGGATAGAAACCGTGTTTTTGCCTTCCTTTATATCCTTAGTTCTTAGAACAGTTTCTGGCACGTAGTAAGAAATGAATGAATGCTTGTTGATTATTAATTTAATTATTGGTGGATATATTGGATATCTATCATAGAATATAAACTCCTTGAGGGCAAGAACTACTTCTCTTTATGCCTTTATATGTCTAGTATCTTGAACATATTACCTATTTCATAAATATTTATGGAATTGAATTGAATTCCACATGATACCCTTCAGATATTTTCAGACAGCTATTACTTCCCCAGTAAGTTATCTTTTCTAGGCTAAATAAACTAATTTCCTTCAGTTAATCCTAATTTGGCATGATTTCAAGGCCCTTTCCCCATTCAAGCCACCCTCTTTTACATACTTTCCAGCTTATCAGTGTATTTCCTAAAATATGTTACCCAGAACTGAATACAATAATTCAAATGTGATCTGACTAGGGCAGGGTACAGCTGTACTTTTACTTCCCTAGTTCAGGACACTATGTCTCTCAAATTGCCCAATCTTTGTTTGGTTGCCATTATTACACTGTGTATTCCTTGAGTTTGAAGTTCCCTCATATCTCAAAATATTTTCAGACAAATAGCTGTCTAACCAAATCTCCCTAAGGGTATGTCTGCGTTTATATTTTCCCATACAAAACTTCATTTTATTACCTTTAGCCCAACCTTCTAGCCTACCAAGATATTTTTGGATTCTGAATCTGTCATGCAACATGCCTGCTATTCCTATAAACTTTATATCATCAGCAGATTTGATCAGCATGCTATGCATACACACACATGCACACACATATGTGTATGTATATATATTTTTCAAGGCATTTATTAACATTTTAGACAACACAGAGGTAAGCAAATACTCCTGGGACATTCCATTACACACCCTTTTCCAAATTACCATCAAGTGATTTATGGTGACTCTTTTACCATTTAACCAGTTCTGCATCCATCTAATCACAGTGTCATATAGCTTTCATCTATCAGTTTTGTCCAGAAGAGCATAAGAGGTTTTGTCAGATGTTTTGCTAAAATTTAGGTAATATATAATCTGAAAAATTCTCCTGATCTGCCAATCAGGTATTTCACTTAAAAAGGAAATGGTGTTAGTTTCAAAGACCTATTTTTATTAAAGCCAAGCAGGCATTTGTGATCACTGGCTTCTTTCCTGTATGTTCAATAGCCATCCTTTTAATATTACATGATAGAATTCTGCCAGAAATTGAGTAAAGTTCACTGGTCTCTAGTTTGCACTGTATTCTGTTCTTTGAAAATTGGAATAGCATTAGCCCTTTCTTTAGGCTGCAATACTTTTGTTCTCTTCATTCCTTTATAGGATCATAGATTTAAAATTGGAAAGAAACAGAGGACATTAAATCTACTACCCTCATTTTACAAGTGAGGTAACTGGGACAAAGAGAAGTTAAGTGGACTTATGTAGGGGCAAATACCTAGTTAGTGTCTGTGGCAAGATTCAAACCCAGATCGTCCTGACATCAAGTCCAGTGCCTTGTCCACTGTGTTATGATGCCTCATCCTGGATTTCAAAAATAATGGAGGTTCATCAATAATATCTACCAGTTCTTTCAGTAATGCATGACACTATTCATCTGTAACTGGTGACTTGAACTTATTAAGAGTATCCAGGTGCTTACCTCTGGTTTTAGCTCCTTGAATTATACCTTTATACGTTTCAGCACCTTCCTTGACTATTTGTTAGTTGTTCATATTCTGCCTTTTCTGTCCAAAGATTATTCTTCTTGCCAATGGAAACAAAAACATTTTCGTTAAGGAGTTCTGCCTTCTCCTTTTATTATATTCCCATCTACCCTAAGCAATAGTGTCCCCCTCCCTTCTTTGGTATTTTCCTTTTCTCCATTTTAGTATTAAAAAGTTCATTTTTATTGTCTTTAGTATTCCTCATCAGCCTTAACTTATTTTGAACTTTATCAACCTTGACACCATTCTTATAAGATTACATCATTCCTTGTTATTCATGCTTTGTTTGGTTTTGTTCTTGCTTCTATTTTTGGTTCATGTCTTTTTAATACCTAAGTTGGTGTGTCTCTGTGCGTCGACAATGATCTCTTTAAACAGCTCTTACTTTCTCTTCTCATCAGATTTGCTTCTTTTTGTGCCTTCAGAATTTTGTATTTAGGAACTTCCAATCTCTTCTAGGCTGGCATCTCTTGTAGAATTTTAAGCCATTAGACCATCAACTATATTTTTTCTGCACCTTTTGAAATTGGCTCTTCAAAATCTGGATGTTTTATTTTTTGGAAATAAATTTATATAGCAAAGAATATAAAAAAGGATTTGTACCCAAGTACATTGTGAATGAAGACATCTTTACTGCTTTCCAGTACGCTTTCACCTTCCCCCAAAGGACAGTGATGTCACAAGATCATCCAGCAAGGAAGAGAACTCAAGATTTGTTTTAAAATGTTATGACACTTCTTCAAGTCTACATTATTTTACCATACTAACTTTACTGAGCTTCAGCAAGGACAAAGATCACAGATTCTTCCTTCATGCTGATCACCACTCAGTTTCCAATTAACTACCTAATGTGATTTATCCTCAAAGTAACTTGCCACTTTTGCCTCTTGTCTTCCACCTCCAATCATTGCTTTCTAACTGATCTCTTTCTTTTCAGTGATCCAGTCAATTACTAGCATTTATTAAGATGCTAGCATGTGCCAAGCACTGTTCTAAAAGCTCCATTCTTCTACTATGGATCTCACTAGTTTTATCTTTTTAAAAGGTTTTTATTGTGAATCCAACAGTCATCAATGATTACAAACAATTCAAGATTTCAGGAATAGGGAAGAGGACTGCATATGAAACTAAGACCTAATGCCACATAGAGTTTTTTTTTCCCAAAGAATAAATAAACTTAATAAGGTAGTAACAAATAGCTCTATTTATTGCCCATTCTGCACCTCTCCTGCCTTATCTCTGTTCATCTTTTAAAGTGCCATATTGATGCTCTTTTTTCATGTCTTTTATTATCCAGCAACCCACTTCCCTCTACCTGAGTAGAAGCTCTCTCTTATGTATGATCAGGCAAAACAACAAATTGGTCATTTCTGAAAATGCATGTTTGTTTCTATACACCTGGTCTAGCCCTCTCTGCCAAGAGGTAGAAAGTATGTTTGATCATAAACCTTTTGAAGTCATCTTTGGTTGATGATTTGATCAGAGACTAGGGTATATTTTAGATTATGCCCTAGCTTTACTTTCCTATATCATAAATTCTAAGCTGGAAAGGTCACTTCCCCTCTTCCTTTGGCAGGATTTTGTTCCAGAATATAAGTTGTCTTTATTGGGTTTTCCACCTTTTGGAGTAGGAAACTATTATTCACAAGTTAGTAAATACTCAGCTTTTGTCAGAGAGAGAGAGTCCCTATAAGTATCTGGATAATTGAAGTTCCTAGTCATTGCTACACCATGCTTCTGTGCTAGGTTTGTGATCTATTTCCTGAATTATTCTTCAATTCCCTGTGAATTTAGGAGCATCCTTCCACCTTTGCCCTTCTTCCTACATTGTAACTGCCCTTTATTGTATGAGACAATTGACAAGCATTTAGGAAGCACTTGCTGTGTGCCAGGCCCTGTATTAGGTCCTGGGAATACCAACACAAAAATTTAAAAAGTCTCTGCTGTAAAGAAGCCTACACGCTTTGGGGAAGGGAAGAAGCATGTTTACGTATATTTAAATACAAAACATATAAAAAAATCATTTCGGGGAGAGGGGACTCACTGCCAACTTAGGTAATTGGGAAAAGCCTTATTAAGAGGTGATACTTGCAATGAATGTTGAAGGAGACTATAGACTCTGGCATAGGTGAGGAGGGAGTGGATTTCATGCATCAAGAAGAAAGATGGAATACCATGTGTAAGGATAAGTCTGTAGGTAAGTGTGACTGGAATATAAAGTGTGTAAAGGAAAGTAGTGTATAATACATGGAGAAAATTCTCTACCTTGGTAAATATATTTAAACAGTTTTTCCCTCTTACTTTCTTTTCAATTTAAAGCCATTTTTGTTTGATTTTTAAGACTTCAGGCAAATATATTTTTTGCCAGTATTTCTTAGATGCTCTCATTCCCTATCACGATTCCTGTAATGTATGTAACCTGTCTTCTGGAAATCACAATTCCATTCTTAATCAATATCTTTTTAATGAACTGCTCAATCCTCAAATGTGCCGCTCTCATTTGAAGCCCTTGATTTCAACTGGCAGTAGTGATAGAAGGATCATTTCGTTGAGATGCCATAAAATAATTACCAAGCACATTAAGAATTTTTTAAATTGTGTTGAAACATCTCTCACAGAATTGCTTAGGCATAAGAAATCTCTTTGGAAAAATTAGTAAAGATTGAATTAGGTAACACCCCAAGAGTTTGAACTGAAGAAATGTGGAGAGTAAGAAATCTTCATCATGATATCATGGCTAAAGCTCAACATGTGATTATGAAGCTATAGTTAGCTAATTCTGATCAGAAAATTTTCAGTATAATTGTATGCAAAATGTATATCTATAACTACATAATTCATCTAAATATTGTGTCAAGAAACATCTACTCCTAAGTAAAAATATTGTATTAAATAGTACTAAGTGCAGAACAGAATATTTCCTTGATGTTTAAAGAGGTTTTAAAATTGGTACTTATTTTATCCATTAGAGTTTTAAAATTCATTTGAAAATAGAATTATTTTATTTAGCATTTAATGGCTATGTAGAAAAATCTCAGTATTTGATTTTGGATGCTGTTTATTTAACAAATATATTTGCTGTAAGTAGCTCTTATATAGGTATTTAAAATTGTCCAAAAACAAATGAAGAGAAAAGTCTAAAATTGATACAGAAAAATAAATATAATTGAAAATAAATTTATGAGTTCATTATCCAGGTGTTTTCTAATAGAAATTAGTTTTCTTAGTCTTACCATTTTTGTCCTCTTCACTGGTGCTTTTAGCTGCCTTTTATTCTAACTCCAATTTTTTTTTATATGCTCCAATATTTTGACTTCACTTTGAATGGGAGTTAGAGCTTTTTATTAACAATGTGGAGACATGGTTTGGTGTAGAAAGGTTAGTGTTTATCAGTATTTGATTTTTTTAAATATACACTCACTTATCAGTAACATAGAACAGGTAACTGGTTGGTGCCTACAGAAGATTTTCTTTGCTTTCTCTTTGAATTTTACCATAGAATTTACCCATCTTCCTTATTTTCAGACTACTGCAATGGCATCTTCCTGGAGTTAAAATGGACTATTTTTTTTAAATTGTTACAAAAAGATCTAAGTAATACCTTTCTAGTGATCCTAGCAATCTTTGTCATCATAAGACTGAACACAGGTAGTGTTCGTTTTAGTAGCAGATTGTGTTTCAAAAGTTCACATTTAAGTTTGTTGTTTAGAAAGCAAGCCACATTTTATTGTATTTGCAGTATTATATGTGATTTGGGGCCTTGGGACAGCCCACAAAAGCTTTCTTAATTTTAAATGTGCCTAAAAGTGTTAGACTGTATTAATATGCTATTAGCTGCTATTGAACCAAAGCACAATGTGCAATAATATTTCTGTGGGTGAAGTCTAACATAGGATGCCAGGAGCCCAAATGCCTCTGTCCTCCCCATGCTTCCCTAGGTACCCCAGTGTATCAGTAAGGCAATAATAACAATATAGATGATAATTGTCAAAAGGCCTATGTGGTTCTGTATTGCAGAGTATATGAGACTCTCCACATAGAAGGTAGAAGAAGTAAACCATTTATTCAGACATCAGAGAACCATATCCCATAAGCCATTTACCCAACCCATCACAGCAGCAAAGCATTCAATACATAATATCACAACATGGAGCCTCGCCATCCCAAAACCTCTCTGACCCCCTGCTGGGATCTTCCCCAAAAAAGACTAACAGTACAGGTGTCACAGTCTGTTCAGCTATCAGAGGTCGACTTGAGTGACCTCAGCTCTAACAGTCACAAGGGCCACTAACAGCCATAATGGCTCTCTCTCTCTCTCTCTCTCTCTCTCTCTCTCTCTCTCTCTCTCTCTCAGCATTTTTCTGTGCAGTAACTTCCTTTTTCTTGTCAGGAAGCTCCTCCCACCAAGCAGGTCACATAGCCTATTAATGGGTGGGAAAGATCTTCAAATCTAAATTACTATTACACCCAGGCACATATTTTCTTGTGTAGCATCCCATCACTTGAGCCCACCCCCCCAAGGTAAGGCATTCGTTTGCCTTAGACAAGGTTTGAAATTCATCCATCCCCCTCCATCCCTTTTGGTAATGATCACTGTGGGTTTTAGGGTCTCCACTATAATATATGCAACTTATCAAAAAAATTAATACCTAAATATTACAGAAAATATAATTTTCTCACTCAAAATATTTTGTGATTGCTACGTCCTTTTCTAGCTCTTCATTAGCCATCCTTTTATAAATATGTTCTAGACTAGAGTTGTGCCAGGAATCAAAATTAACTCATTATAGCAAATTCACAAGTCCAACACTCTATCAAATGAACCACCTCTTGCCTCACAGTAAAAATATTAAGAGGTATTCCCTTCTCTTCAAGCTGTTGTAGGTCTTCTGCAGTTTTCTAGAAATGCTCCATTTTTACCTTTTGATATTTTAAACTGGAATCCTCAGCTTAGTGTTGTTATACAAAACCATCTGTGTATTGGCAAGAATCTGAAGTACATTTCACGCTACCTTCTCTTAAGAATTATTATAGGTGTCATGTTTGAACATACTGTGGTTTCTAGGAAGTTGTTTCTCTTGGGTAAGGATTTTGGTTTAGTTGAGAGGTTTGTGAATGGAAAGATATATGGTAGTGAAAATGGCTTAAATTTTAACAGTTTCTTGCAAGACATCTTGAAAATACCAAATGGCTATTAATTATCATGAATCTCAGGGGCTTTATATATACTCTATGAGTCTTGATAGATGAAATAACAGTCTTTTATTTTAACCACTGTTTTGCCTATGGTATATAAGAAAACACCGTGTAAACTAATTTTTTTTTAAATCTGTCTTTTGCATAGGTCCAACTTGGCCAAGCAGAAATCAAATGCCCCATTACCGAATGCAATGAATACCTAGAGGAAACAACTGTTCTGTATAACCTGCCACATGATGATGTCATCAAATACAAGTACTTCTTGGAACTCAGCCGTATTGACTCCAGCACCAAGCCATGCCCTCAATGCAAGCACTTTACGACCTACAAGAAGAGAGGATATGGTCCAACCCCTACCAAATTGGAAAACAAATACAAAGTGAGCATGCTCACCAGAGCTATGGATTAGATGTCACAGGATAGGAGCAGCCAAAGTAGGACAGCATGTGGTGGGCATTAAGTGGGCTTTCTTCTCTTACTGGAGCCTAATGTAAGCTATGTTTTAGACTATGGTTCTGTAGTACTATATCCCTGCATAAATATTCAATTCCTGGAATAATTTCATATATTTATGGATGTAATCATAGTTATATTTTACATACACATGATTTGGACACTTTATTTGTCCATTTTAGCTTAAGAAGATCAAGAATGCATCATGTACACAAAATTAAAGTCTAATATTCAGACTAACAATTTATAATGTTCAAATTCTCTTGCTCCCATATATGCTAGGCTATTTTCACTGGTCTGTCTATGACTCAGTTATTTTGACTGTGGCCTCATCTAAATTTACTCAAAGTAGTAGAAGACTTTTATAAACTTTAGATGTTTAATCAGAATGGCAAAATGAAGACCTCTTTGTATTTCAAGGTAATTGCTAGAACATCCTATGTCTTGGGAGGAATTACAGCATTCACCAAGCAGTTTAAATGAAGTTGTTTTAAGTTTGGGATGGTATATACACAGTGAGTTTGATAAGGCCCATTAAGGTCTCATCAGCCTTTGAAGCTGTCTACTTTAATAAACTGATTTAGGTAGTTTTAGTTCTTATACAGTCAGTCATGTTTATATTATGGTAGCTTAATGCATGGTACCTGGTGGATGATTTTATTAATTTTGTTCCTTAATAATCCCCAATACTTTTTTTTCTTAAATTAACGAGTTATCCAGCTAAAGAATAATGTTGTGACGGTGATTTTAAACAATTGAACGAATATTACAAGAATAGTTTTTCTTCAACTCAGACTCAGAATTCTTTTATTCTACAACTTTATTAAAATTCATTTTATTAGGACTAATTTCCCTTGTAAATTTTTGCATTCCACGGGTTGCAGCATTTAAATGATTTCCTAAATTTTAGAACCTATAATGGAAGAGTAAAAATTCAGATTCCATCGATTTGTGATGTACACTTTTTCAACCACTTGAGACATGATTCTTATTGAAGGAACAACTTAGAATTTTTATTTTTACATAAAGAGATGATAAGGGGGGTTGTTATTAACAGTTATAACAATAGAATTTTGCAGATATCACTTCAGTCAAGATCACTCAAGTCATCTTATGGTGGAAATTTTTCCCAGTTTAGTTATTGAAAGGGAAGCATGGAGAAGATGTCTAGATTCCATTCACATTGCTAGAGCCAAAAACTATTGAATTTTCTATTGAATTCTATTGAGCTTTTTTTCTTTCTGAGTTTAAGAGCTTTTGGTCTATGTGTCATTTAGTTGCTGACCTTTTCCTCCCTCCTTTTAGAATCTAGTAAGTATTTTGTGGGTGGGTTGAATGAAAATGAGATTTAAATGAAGCCAGACTTGGATTTTTTAGTCTTAGAAATTTTCCTTCCCTGTAAAAGAATGGAAATACGCTTTCAGGTCAGAAGGGAACAAGTGCCATTTTACATATTTTCAAAATTAAGCTATTTCAATTTTGTGGGAAAAACTGAAGACTCAATACAATGTGCAAGAACAGTGCATCCTTCACTGAACTGAAATGGCCAGAATATTATAAGAAACATGATGTTGTTATTCTTTTTTCATCCTTATGAGAGAGAGAAGGCCTATTAGTAACTAGATGTAGCCAACCCCTGTTCTCAAATACACATAGTATAGGGATATTAGTGGACCAGTTCAGCTATTCCTAAAGAAAATAGCAGTCTTAGTATTATGATTTCTTCTATTATTAATATACTTAATTTTACATAATATTGTTCTCCAACCAGCGAACTCAGTATAACTTCTAAGTGTGTAATTCATTATTTGTATAGCTAAATTATGTAAGGTGAGTAGATGGCAGTAACCATATTATCCAAACAAAATAATTCTCTAAGATTGTTTAGTAAGTAAAAAGATTGGCCACAAAAAACCATCCTCCTTATTTCCATTTCTATCCCCTATCCAGGTACCCTTTTGATTGCCATTGGTAGGAAGAAGGAAATTGGTATGGAGATGGACTCAATCTATTTAATCAATTTCAGGGTTACAGATATAGCAGAAGGGTAATCATAAACTTTCCTTAATTTATTGCTCTATTGTTTCATTCCTTTTTGAACAGATAGATGAAATTGGGGAGTTCTAAACCATTAATTAAACACAATTTCATTAGTTATACAACTTATTTCCAAATTCTTTACTATAACTCTTTTTTTGAGGCTGGGTGTCCCCATCTTACTCAGGCTGGCAGTACAGCAGGCAAATAGGTCCACTCCCAATACTGATTATCACAGGGGCTTTGACCTCCTTTGTATCCCTTGACTCACTTCTTAAAGAGGCCTGTTCACTGAATGGATGTTACCTCACTCAAAGTGAGAACCTGGAAAGACCTTACCTTAAAAGGGCCAGGGTCTCCCATTGCATCCTGGGCTATCTCCAGTCATCCTGATGAATATCTGGCCACTGGACCCAGATGGCTCAGGAGGAGAAAGTGTGAGGCTGGTGACTTTGCACAGCCCTCTCTCACTGAAATCAAAGGCAATGGAAAGTCATGTCATCATCTCCCTGATGTCACAGTACTCTTTGAGAACAAAGGGCAAAGACAACAACTTGTTTTCTAACCCTTTTTTAGGCAACCTGATGCTCCACCCCATCAGCTCCCACACCCTCATTATATTGGTGCCAGATTTAGTGTGGACACTCAATCAGCTTAACTTACAGCTCATCAGCAATCCAAGTGGATCTACCGGTCTCAGCCTCTCCAGTAGTAGGGATTACAGGCATACACCAAGACTTTCAGCCCAGTATCACTATTGATTAGTAGTAAATTACATCTGAGAGTGTGAGATTTCAGCAGTATTAATTTGTATTATAAGATAGTAGAAACAGTATTTAAGTTGCTATGGACAGTGTACCCTGCATCTCTTGGATGCTCTGAAAGCATTTTAAATCCTGTTACAATATTTCCACCAACCCAAAATAGGCTGTTTTTTTATTCATCTATAAAAATCGAGGTACTGAGGGCGTACTCTACATAATAATACTTCCTAATCATACTGTTAATACTAATTCCTAGTATAGCATCAGAAAACCCTGGGAGGGTTGCGGGGGTGAGCACTATGACTGAGGATACAAGAATAATGAAAGACATAGAACTGAAGATGTGACAAGGGCAGGGGCTTGTCAACTGGATTCAAGGGACTTGGCATGTGTGAGAATTGCTCCCCATCTGTGCACCACCCCATTCATTATTTTAGAAACGGAAACAAGACATTTTTGAATTATGCAAATTATATAGTTTCAAATTTCGGTAAAGACTTCTTTAGAGCTTTTATTGTCTAAATTTTGGCAACCTAGGAATTCATCTCTCATTTATCTTATTTTCTCTTATGGAACTTACTGCCCATTGTGATACTATTTCACTTATGACCATGTATTCACAGAACCAGTTAGTGCAATTAGGGTATGTCTGTAATTTGTTTCAGTTATTCTTCTTTTGCATACATTGATATTATAGCTTAGCTCTAAAATAATTATCATTTTGTGTATTTTTTTAGATTAATGGTGCCAATTCAGTAAGATTTTAAAGTCTGTGTTAAAATTATGTCAAAATATCAAACATCTTGACTTCCAATATTTTACTATTTTAAAATAATATTTATTACCATAATTATCATCAACATTTTTGTTATTTTCTGGTATGGTATTGGGGAATTGTAGTTTTTTATTTGTTTTAAAAATGTGAAACAAGAAATTTTATAACAAAATGTAAAAAGAGTAAACAGAAGTATGTTAATTAGCAATAATAAAAACTTAGATATATAGGCTTCACTCTTCTAAGCCATCAAGAAGAAACTTCTCCAGGGAAAAGCTTTAGTAAATAGATAAATTTCTCATTGTGTTCTGAAAGTCAATAACCCATGTTCTCTCAGAGCAGGGAAATTCCAAAGTGGGGAGCTTCTTCCTGAGAGAAGCTTGCCTTTGGTCAAACCCAGGGTTATTATCTCAAATGTAGCATTTCTTTGATTTCCTGTGATTTTGACTATGCCACCTCTGGTACCAAAAAACAGTCTCACCTTTCTAATAAACACCATGATAGCAATCTGCTAATTTTTCTTTCTTTATAAAATTCATAAGCTCTTTTCTCACCTTACACTAATCACTCTCCTTTTCAGAAGGGAAGGAAGCAGAGAAGAAACTACTATAAAAAGAATGAAATGTATTTACATAAAATCTCAGGAATAGTTTTATGTCTCTCATTTGGTCCAGTTGGGAACCCAAAGAAAATCCCTTGTCTTGTATTTGATTGGGCTCAAAATAGTCAATAATTAGATAGTGTTAACTGGTACAAAACAAGTTCCACTTGTGCCTTTCTCTGGTATAATTTAGAATTATAATCAGTTTTATAAATAATCAGTTTTATTAAATTCAGGCTCACCTTCTCTTCCCAGAAGCATCATCAAATAAAGCCTGAGACAGGCACAAAATTATCTTTTGTCCCATCTCAGATTGACAGATTAAATGTCCACATCTTAACATCAATAATCATGCCTCCTTTCATATGATTTGTTAGCTCTATTAAAAAAAAATTAAGCCTTCTAGGAAAGAATTATATTTCACAAAAATAGCATTAACTATATTCCCTTCTTTGGCAAATGTTCCATCAGTAAGCATTTAATAAGTGCCAATGATGTGCCAAGCACTGTACTAGGCTCTAGGGATACAAATGCAAAGGTGAGACATCCCTCTTGCATTATATTAGATAAGGATTCTTGACTTTTTTGTGTGTCATAGACCCTTTGCCAGTCTAGTAAAGCTTATGGGCTCCTCAGAATAATGTTTTTAAATGCATAAAATAGGATTACAAATGAAGCCAATTATATTGCAGTAGTTATAAAAAAGTTTTTTAAAGGTCATGGATCAAAGGTTAAGAACTCCTGTACTAGAGAAATACATTTTCACAGAAAAATATATAGGATATATACAAAACAAATATATAGGGAATTGGGCAGGGGCATTAACAACTGGACAAAAATAGGAAAGGACTCTTGAAAAGGTGGTGTTGGAGCTATGCTTTGAAGAGATTTGGCTATTCTAAGAGGTAAGGGTGACTGGTCTTTGAGCTGAAACACCTATAGTTGAGATGTACCAGAACATGTCTTTAGACATCAGTATATGGAAAAAACAAAACCATCATTGCCATTGTCATAGGATCATAGATTTAGTACTGGAAAAGACATTGCTTTACTTTATAGATGACGAAGCCATGACATAGAGTAGTAAGGCTTGACCAAGACCACACAGCTAACCTGAGCCAGGACTTGAAAACAGTTCCTTCTGACCCCAAATGCAGTATTATTTACTATGCCATGCTTCCTCTCATGTTTTGTAAGATGTGAGCCCATTCCTTCTACTGATTCAGAGTTCCTGGAAGATAGTCAGGATGCAGCTATAAGATGAGTGTCCATGGACATTCAAAGTGCTGCTGAAGAGGCTCTTTGCTTAAAAATATACTGGTAATGTAAACAGGTTCTTCGTCATTCTTGTGAACCCAGTAATTTTATTCCTTTGCCTCCATGAGCCATCTCACTTATTGCCCATTACCCTTATAGGAGATGCTTCATCTAATCTCAAAGAAGTCCTTGGACCAAACTTCAGTTCTGGATCTTATCACACTGCTTTTAGATTACAACCCTCCTTAACTCCATCCCATTACTGTGGATTATTTTGTAAACAGTTTTGATCGTCAAAAGGTTTTTAGAAAGAAGAGGGTAGAGCCTTCTGGTGGTCAGAGAAATAGGTCATTCTAAATTACATATTTAAATACCAATATATAATGACTTGCTTTACATAAAAAATTTTTCTTCACCACAGCATATATTCAGATGAGTTCTAAACAGTGGAGCTATTATTATAAGGTCATAGATACAGAGTTGGAAGGGACCTCAGAGAACATCTAGCTCAGCCTCTTCATTTTTATAGATATGGAAGCTGAGATCCAGGGAGACATTTATTAAACTCCTATCATGTGTCAGGCACTGTGCTAAAACTAGGGATATAAAGGCAAAAAACCACTCTCTGTTTTCAAAGGTCCCCCATTCTGATAGAGGAGCCAGCATATAAACAATTATTATGTGGAAACAAGGCAAATGCACAACAAATTTGGGGTAGTCTTATAAGGCACTAAGATTAAGGAGGATTAGGAAAGGCTTCTAACAGAACTTAGAACGTTAGCCAAGATTTGAAGGAAACCAGGGAAGCTAGGAGATAGAGAGGGAGAGCATTCCAGGCATGGGAGACAGCCAGTAAAAACATTTGGAGTCAGGAAATGGAGTGCAAGGAACAGCAAGGAGGCCAGCAGCAGTGCCTTACAGTTAATATGCAAGGGAATAAGGTGTAAGAAGAATGGAAAGGCAGGAAAAGGCTAGGTTATGAAAGGCTTTCAAAGCCATACAGTACCTTATATCTCATCCTAGAGAGCCAATACGGAGGGTGCCTTTGGAGTTTATTGACTTGGAAGGATAGAATGGTCAGACCTGCCTATATTCATATAGCTAGTATATGTTTAAGTCAGGATTTGAATCCAGGTCTTCTGACTCCAAGTCCAGCAGCTTATGCCATTAATCCTTTCTATATATTTATTTTCTTCATGGACGTTGAAGTTTCAACAAAAGAAATATCTCATTTGAGCATCAAATAGGTTAGTTTTTAAGTTAGTTACCTTCTTCAAGCGTCTGTAATTTCATCAGTGTTCCTTTTATCAACACAGATTGCAATCCCTCTTAAGCTTAGATTTTTTTCTTTTTTTGAGAATTGCCATAACCAAAAATTTTGTCACTTTATGGCCAACCTGGTGAGGTGTGCCTCTCAACTTACTGGATGCTTGTATAGTTGATACTTATTAATTTCCTCAGCTCTTGCTCATTCTTTCTAGTTTGGAAAAATATGCCAGAACTTTTGCTTTGCTTTCATAGCCTTTGAGAATCTTGGATCACCTTTGTGATATGATGAGGCATCAGAGTTGGTCTTTAGTGGAGAAAGTTTTGAGTTAGTAAAGGTATATTTCAGTGGTTGTTCAGATAATATCTTTGACACAATATTCATTTTTATGGAATGTCATTTTGTCTCATTCTGAGGAACGGGTTGATTAGTAAAGAATTCATATAAATGGAATCAGTTTTTGAAATTTCCTTGATTTTCAGATTTAAGCACTGGTTCACATTATCATCATAATCATCAAAGATTCTAATGGTATATAGTCAATAAATATATGGTATATTTTAAAGGAAAATTAGTTTTTGTTTTCAAAAGTCAATTCATCTTTCAAAGTGTGGTGATGAACCTTCCTCTTCTTCCTCTTGCATCCCCACTCCATATGCAACAGGGTATTTAGGAACAGAATTTTCCTATAGGTGGTTTTAATATAATAAATAATTGGAAGGGAATTCAACGGGTCACTATTCCATTTTGTATCTGCATTTAAATTCTCCCTGCACCACCTCTGACCAATGGTCATCCAGCCTTCATTTGAAGACTTCTTTCTTGTAAAGGGAAACTCACTACCTTCTGAGCTAGCCAATTCCACTTTGTGGTATCTCTACCTGACAGAAATTTGCGCTTACATTCAGGCTATATCTGTGTCTCTGAACTTCTTAAGTTTTATTTTGTGGTTTCACATGTTTTGTATGATTTTCTTAGTACAATGGGCTCTCTGAACTAAAATATAATTTGTTTAGGGTGAGTGGGTTTTATAAAGGTTCATTCATTTTGGTTAGGTTTCTGAAAAAACCTTGGCAGAAGGCAGTCACAATTTAAAAGCCTATGGTTTGGTTCCCTCCTTCTCCCTCCGCCTGTATAGAAGTCAATCAGAATTCCTGCCCTGCTGAAATCTATATTCATTTCTCTTGTATTGTTGACTATAGCATTGTTTTATAGCCCACACATTAACCATTGTTACTTTGTAATATCTGGATATGATGTCATCTCAGTCATTCATCTTAGACATTCATTCTTCGTGTGTTTTGTTTGCAGATACCAGTATTGTTAGATCAGTCAAAGTCTGCCTATCACTGTTCTCAGGATCTGCCAGGCATGTTTCTGGGAAAAGGGGTGGAGGCGAGATCTTTTTCTGCAAAGCTTATAGGAATGGAAAAAGAGTAGCAGAGGAAGAGAGGTAAAAGATTGGGCAACAGGCTGTTAAAATTTCCTTCTATTTTAGATGCCCAAAGGTTTTTCAGTGTTAAGTTCTATTTGGACCATTTTAG
Organism: Trichosurus vulpecula; assembly: GCF_011100635.1. NCBI lineage: Eukaryota > Metazoa > Chordata > Mammalia > Diprotodontia > Phalangeridae > Trichosurus > Trichosurus vulpecula. The sequence continues at coordinate 137,933,097 of NC_050579.1, read as the reverse complement.
AGAATTTGTTGTTAAAAGAGAAAAGTAGAAAAGCTATCCTTTATACTGTTATTAAAACAAGATCACTGAGAATTTGTTTTCTATGAAGTAGCCCAAAATATCCTTCACAGAAATCCTCCTCTGTCACATTGTCTTGGTATGGAGGTGCCTTTGGAATTCTCAAAAATGCAGCCAATGAGTGCAAGTCTCAACCAGTTCTATCAAGCTTAAAAAGCTCCAAGTCATAGATAGTATCTTCTATTCAGAAATCAATATCCCTAAATACAAAAATCCATATTATGTAAAGGTTATTGAGCAATAATTTTTAAGCTCTATCAAACAGTATGAAATAGACAAAAATACAAATTGGCCCTCAGTTCCACAAGGGCTCTTTCTGCTTCCACAGCTGGCAGTGGTAGAAAGGAGAAAGCAGAAATGAGGATCAAGTAGGCTAAAAATCATTACAGCTATTGATGTAACCAATTATATATTGATATTATTGGTTTCTTTTTCCTTTTTTTTCTTTTATTTAGTATTTTATTTTCCCCCAGTTACACATAAAGACAATTTTTAACATTCATTTTGAAAACCTTGAGTTTCAAATTCTCCCCCCTCCTACATCTCTACCCCTCCCTCATAGAGAAGGCAAGCAATTTGATACAGGTTATACGTGTGTAGTCACACAAAACATATCCATAATAGTCGTGTTGTGAAAGAAAACATAGACAAAAAAAATAAAGCCAAAAAAAGTAAGCTTCAATCTGTATTCAGACAACATCAATGCTTTCTCCAGGGATGGATAGCATTTTTCATCACAAGTCCTTCAGAGTCGTCTTGGATCATTGTATTGCTGAGAATAGCTAAGTATCGACATTATTGTTACAAATAATCTTAGAGAATTTCCTGTGCTGACTAACCTTAAAGCTAACTTGCAATCCACTATGCCAGGCTGTTCTTAGTAGTCCCTTGGAAACTCTCTTAAGAACTCTTAAGTTTCAGAGTAGTTGCTGATCTGCCTCAGCAGAGGGGGTTTCTCCTCAGGTAGTTCATTACACCAATGGAATCCCATCCTTAGACCTTCCCCAAAATGTTTTTTTTGAATGAAAACATAAACTAGGAAGTTTCAGGTTAAAAGGGAAAGTTCTTAAGTTTTTTTCAGAAAGATGATAAAAGAGTTGGCAAAATTGTTTCACTGTGAACCTAAATATCACATACATGGTGTGTATACCTGGTTTTTCCAGTGTATACCTGGTCATTTTTCCCATGCCATTTTCAAAATAAGCTACCTTATAATAACAATGCTACTTAAATAACAACACTACCTTGAAGATGATTGTAGCTTTTGCACCAAATCAAAATTGCATAAGTAAATTCTATGAAAAATTTGGCAGGATCTTCAGAACTGAGTTAACATGTATTTTGAATTTATTGTAAAAGTGAGTACAAAAGATGACAGAGCTGGAAAATATGTTTTGTGATTAAGAATCAAGAGAGTACAAAAGCATATAAACTTCAAAAGCAACACATCTCTATATCCTAAGTACTTTATTCACAAAAGTTGGAAAACACTGAAACCATGGCCTAATATTCTAATTTCTTTTTTTATGTTTTTGTTTATTTTTAAAAGTTTATTATTTACTTCTAATTAACAAACATTTACTTTCTCTCCTTCCTGCTTCCCTTTCCCAATTTAACAGCAAAAGAAAATCTTCATGATAAATATGCATAGTAAAACAAATTCCCACATTAGCATTTTTTAAAATGAAATCCTTTCACTGTCCGGTGTAGTCAAAGAAATCAATATAGCATGATGTTAAGGACAACTTTCACCCTGGAGCCAACTTGAAGAACATTTTAAGTAAAAAAGAAAAAAAAAACCTCTTCTATATAATTAACACTAACTACTCTATGACCGCATTCTTTAAGTTCATGTTTTAGGTGCAGCATCTATTCACATGATCATTTTCTATTTTGGTTTAAGTACCTGAATGCATGCCAAAAATGAAGCTAGTTTACTGAATTCTGCTCTGAATCAAGTAATGTTGTAGTTAGTTGAATACTGCAATGCAGTGGGGATATTGGATAGAGAGTCTGATCAGAATTAACAAGTGCCACGTTCAAGTCCTACCTCTGACACATTCTGGTGCTGTGACCCCAGACAAGCTATTTAACCTCTCACATCCCTCAGGCAGCTTTCTAAGTCTACGAGAACAGCTGCAGATTTTCGTTAATAGAGGGAGTGTCCTCACTCAGGAGTTTTCTAATACCTTTGAAATCATAGATCTAAACCAATTTTTAATGGTGCTCATATGTTTTCAGTATTATATTTACAGAGGCAAATGCATGAGAGGCATTAGCTTAGTGCTCATGAATCATATCACACGTTAAGAAATACAGTTGCAATGTTTAAAGGATCTGTTCGGAAGAATATTAAACCAGAGAGTACTTCTATTTAGCTACCTTAAAATCTCCCCCAGGATATGGGTTTGTCCTGTAGTTCTGGTCTACTCCCCTTCTAGGTGGTTTTCAATCTGGATAAATTATGAGGCACTGGGGAGGTTCAAGGTCTGTTTAAGTGGCTGTTCCAGGTTAAACCTAAGATTGGAAAATTATGTGAAACCTAGCACAAACCTTAGAGCTAGCATCATTTTTTCCTAACAAGTTAAAAAAAAGTTTGAACCATATAATATTAATTTCCTATTATGAAGTAGGCTTATTTTCATTTGAACTAAAAGTTATTTTCTTCAGTTTCTGAGTTAAATTTGAGTTCCTTTGTTGGTCCCCTCCTTCCAATTTCTTTTTATTTTATGAATATTCTGCATGGCTACCAAGGTAATTATCATTGTCCCTTATTTTCCCTTTGTTTACACAGATCCAGTGCCCCATTTGCCAATTTGTCTGGTGTTTTAAGTGCCACTCACCCTGGCATGAAGGAGTTAACTGCAAGGAGTACAAAAAGGGAGACAAGTTATTGCGTCACTGGGCCAGTGAAATTGAGCATGGTCAGAGGAATGCCCAGAAGTGTCCAAAGTGCAAGGTGAGTTAACCTCTAATAGGAGAGACATGAAGTGAATAGAACATATGAATTATATTATTTTTTATAATTGTAGAGAAGTTTATTTGTACTTAGCCTGGTGCCTAGTACACAATAGGCACTTGACACAAATGTTTCTTGAACTGAATCATTAAAAATGCTAGCTCAGAAAGAGGTTGTAATAAATTGAGTGCTTCTTTTTAAAAAAGAGAAAATCTAAAACAAAGGATCAATTCAAAAGTAGAATTTTATTAAAGGAATAAGCTTGATATTTTTGACAAGTTAATGTATAGATCTCCCAAAACATATTTCATTTAAAATAATTTTACAAATAGCAAATAAAAAGATACACATATTTTTCTTCTTTTGTATTAATATAGATTTTATGGAGGATATAATCAAATATTAATGTATCACATTAAGAACTAAGGAAATAACATTTTCTACTTTTCTAAAATGTTGAAATCCTATATATGTAGAACATCTTTAATGCATATTAAAAGTCAAAATGAAAGTAAAGATTCTTAATGTGCAAAATGCATTTTTTGTACACTTAATTCTCAATTATTCAAACACTGGTTATCTAGCTATTGAGGTCTTCAGACTCTTTGCCCCATTTCTCCCTTCTATTGCCTACCATCTATCAAAAAGAGAAGAAAAAAAATTAGTCCATATTTTTATTTGTTAGCAGCTGTCATAAAATTTTTTTGAGGGGAAGAAGAGAATAGCCTAAACTAAGTAATCCCCCTTTTCATGTAACATCAGATGAGATATTACTTATATAAATTTTCCATAGCCCTTTCTTGATAATGTCCCTATTTATCATGAATAGAAGCAGTCAGGTAGAGCCATAGGATTTGCTACCATAGTTGTAGTAGTGGATAAGTTACCTGACATAAGCTCAGGTACACTAAGCAGTATTTTTGATTTATGTTGGAAATCCATGGGCTCAAATCAGTGGGTTGCTCAACAGTAAAAAATAATGCGTGTTGAAGGAATAGATAGATGTCAAAACAAAACAAAACAAAAACCACCTACTGTCCATAATATTTTCTAACTTGTTTCCATAACACTGATATTTCCACACCCAAATAAGGTGTTACTGAGTTTTATTGACTGTTTAACTACTACCTTATATGTGATACTATGTTAGTGACATATGGCAAACTAGGAAACATTTAAATGAATTTTAATGTTTAATTACAAGTGTTATAAGTGATTTGAACTCTGCAGCTACCATTTCATATTAGCCATTTGACTAATGAGGCAAGTTAACCATCAAAAATAAAAAGTCATACAATTTATGTACATTATTTTTTTGCAGTGTGCACATGGTATGGTGCATTCCAAAAACATTCCCAAAAATCATCTTGTTGGAATTCCAATGTGTTCTTGTTTAGAACTCTGTGTAACCTAAGTAGTGATAGAATCTTTAATTTAAATCATGTTTCCTCACAGTAGAGACTGTACGTAAGAACAGGAATTGTTTCATGGTTGCAGTGCAGTATTTTGGAAGATGGAATCCAATAGTCATTGCTCTATAGAGCAAAGATGAAAATAAAAGTTCATATCCTATAATTCTACAAGAATCATTCAGGGAGACAAAATGTAATTACCCAAATATGTTATTACCAAAGTCAAGACTGATCACTTGAGGCAACATTTGCCTGATAATGAACAAATCTTTTTATGAATAATTTAATGGGTATAGATTTGGGGTGAAGTGGTCATTTTTTATTATGTGCCTATTTAGGCATTGATCATGGCCAACCTTGCACAACCAAACATCACGGACTATAATAACTGTTGATCAAAAATTCAAAGGTAGTCAGATCTTAATGAACTTTGGACTATTAGATAAGACTAGATAGTATATAAGAAGGTTAGGACCTTCTGTCAAGGGCCACTGATGCTCAGAAAAAAAAATTAAGGACCACACACAATTTTTTAAATCAGGGCTTTGTGAATAAAGAAATAGGAAAGGTAGAAATAGGTAAAACAGGCATAGATAGGTTCCTTTTAAAGGGGATGAATCAACTAAGTAGAGCTGTGGCCCTGAGGTTAGAAATCTTCACTTATACCTCAGCCTCTACTAGGACAACTCTTCATCCAAAATGTTGTCTGATGAACTAAATTTGTCTGAAGGCTTCTCTTGCCCAGTGAACTTCAGATCTCTGTCTTGATGTTTGATGTATTGCTTCTGCCTGCTTTGAACTTTGGCCTCCTGATTTCCACTTCTTTTATTTTGTTTCATCTTCTTTGCCCTTCATCATACCTAAACTTAATTAACTTCCACATGAGCTCTCTGCTGTGACTCATGTCCTGCCCAACTCGTACTGCCTTCTGTGTTATCCTGAAATACTGTCTTGGATGAAATATTATAGCCTGAGTCTGCCCTGTTCATGCTCCAAACTAGCAACCTGTTTCTTTGTACTAACTCCTGATAGCTAAGAAGAAACACAGACAAAAAGAGAAAGATAAAAGTGGGAGTAGAAAATGAAAAGGGTTTCCATGGGAGGGTAGGGTAGAATTTTTATAAAAAAACTCAGTTAAAACATAAAGCACAAGCAGATAAATAAAAAGTGAGGATACTAAAATTAGATTGGAGAATGAGTACTGAAACATCTAAAAGATTACAAATTTCTCCAAATCACTACTTCTACACAAAAAGAAATTTAACTAAAACCTGAACCAATATAGAACTCTTTTGAGTTCTATACAGAACTCAGTAGAGTATGGAACCACAAGAATTTCCAGAATGGTTCCAAAGTGAAATGAAAATATTAAGAAAAAGTTAGAAAAGAATATTGAAGAATTTATGGAGTTTATTGAAGAAATAATTAGTAGAATAGGAGAATTTGGATGTTCAGAGGTAGGTTTCTCTAAAACAGTGAGAGAACAACAGATGTGGAATATAGATGTTTGTATTGAAATGAGAAATGAAAGAACCTGGAAAAAGAGAAACAAAAGGCCAATAAAGTTTTTAAAAAATCAAATGATTTCTAAACAAATAAAAGCCATTGATCTCAAAGATAGACTGTCTACAATCATTGATTTTCCCAAAGAGTATGACACATTGAAAAGGCTGAACATGAACAAATAATAAAAGGAAACATCTCAGAACTAAATACAGAAAACAGAGTACAATTTGAAAATCCACAGATTACCTCTGGGGGTGAGGGTGGGATGGGGAGAATCTATGATTTAATACACATAATAGCTAAACTTAATGGTTCCAATGAGAAAAAAACAAATTCTTTAATGAACCATGGAGGATAATTTCAAATATAAAGGAAAGGAAAACCAAATAATACAGGACTAATCTGCATTTACTAGAAGCCTCTGAAGGAAATAGAAAAAAAATATTTAAAACACAAAGGAGTCCAAAATGTAACCCAGAATGACAAATCCTGAAAACCTGAGGCTCAATTTTAAAGAGATGCATATTAAATTAAAGAGAGGCAATTGAAACATTGGGAAGGGCTAGGTGGAACAGATTGAGTAGATTATTTGGCTTGCAAAAACTCACCCCACCCCCCAAAAAAAAGAAATATTAGAAAGGTAAATGAATACAACTACCAAAGAAAGAATGAGTCATGAAACATATCATAGCTAGAGATTTCAAAAAAGAAATGACCAGAAAGAGAAACACACCAAATGCATTTATAAAAAAGAAAAAACCTAGAGGAACCATTAAAGGATTTCTTTTTTTAAAGTACACAAGCAGATAAAGATGAAAAGCTAAATTTTAAAAGTGAGATAAATAATGGTAGAGGAGCAGGCCCACAACATCAAGGGCTAAATCTTGCAACCCTTCTACATGTGAATCATTCTGATATGTTATGTAACTGTAGAATGGGAGGGTGCATAAATGGGGATACGGAAGATGTAAGAAAAGGAAAATATCTAATGTATTGTAATCAAGTTCACAGGCAACAAAGGGAAGGTTCAATTACAAAATGTTAGCTGGACAGATATTTAGGCTTATGCAAAGACTGTGCAAATATAATAAAAATGACAATAGTACAAATTTTAATGTAGAGGTTTAATGCTATACCCTTGAAGATACCAAGCAGTACTTTATGGATATAGATAAAATAATAACAAAATTCACTTAGCTAAAAACAAGATCTCCAGTATCAAGGTAAATAATGAAGGACACTAACGAACGAAGGCAGCACACCACTTCGAAATTTCAAACTATATCATAAAGCAGTAAGTAAGCAAAACCTTTTGTTATTGGTTTAAAAAGTTAGAAGACAATCAGATCATATACACCTTTCACAGTTATGGATAAAATATGGATACTTAACCAAAATATAGAGGCAATTATAAAAAATAAAATGAATAATTTTGATTATATGAAATTGAAACTTTTAGACAAATAAAATTAATGCGTATAGGATAAGAAGGGAAGCAGTTGGCTGGGAAAATGATCTCTGAATCAGATTTCTTGGACCTATCTATAGACATAGGTATGTGTATGTGTGTATAAATATGCACATATATATGATCTACGATATATAGACAACTAACAGAAACAAAACCAAAAGCCATTCCCAGTAGATAAATGGTTAAAAGATATGAACATTTCTCAAAAGATAAACAAACTCTTAGCCATATGAAAGAATGTTCCACATTACCAGTAATAAGAAAAATATAAATCCAAATAACTGGAGAGAACAAAGATGGGTGGAAAGATACTAGATTAAACCAAATTCTACACAGAAGAGTATTGCTGCCTGCAATTCAGTTGTTAAGGTGCTGTGGGATTGAGTCAATAAGGTATCTATAAAAGAGGGAAAGATGCCAAATATGAAATATGTGGAAACATTTCAGACCTTATTAATACCCCCCAAAAAGTGCCTGAGATAATAGCAAGATCCCACAATACTTATTGTTTGTTAATTATAACAGTGTTTGATTTAGTAGAGCAGAATCTGGCCTTGAAGGCTTTCTTTCAATAAGGCACATCCAATCCATGTGCCAAGACCTTGAAAGGATACAAGAAATTTAACCTTGTTCAACAACCTTCTAATCATAAATATCAGTCGAAGGATAAACCAAGGAGATATTCACCAAAAGTGTTTACCATGGGGCAGCTAGGTGGCACAGTGAGTAGAGCACTGGCCCTGAAGTCAGGAGGACCTGACTTCAAATCTAACCTCAGATACTTGAAACACTTACTAGGTGTGTGACCTTGGGCAAGTCAATTAACCCCAATTGCCCTGCCTTCCTCCCTGCAAAAAAAAAAAAAAATAAGTGTTTACCACTATCGTAGAGGTGACCCAAAGCAGAGTTCCAGTTGAAGAGGGAATACCTGTTGATGGCAAGCTCCTCTAGATGCTCCTATTTGACCAATCCAGTGAGCATTTGTTCAACAACAAGTGCTAAGCAGATCCTTCTCTTTCCCTCACCCTCTATATCTAGGCATTTGCTAAGTCCGATCATTTTTACCTCCACAGCCTTTCTTACAGATCCTCTTCTCTCCAGGCATGCATCCCCCACCCTAAATTGGTTCTTCAATCATTTTTCAGCTAGAGAAAGAAAATTCATTATAGGGCAGGAAGGTTGAATGAGAATTCAGCTTATGTATATTCCACCTTTACCACGTTCCTATAACAAGGTTATATAGTGGGGGAAATGGAGTCTGCACAGGTTTGTTTCATTTTTCAGATATAAAATACAAAGGGCAGAATGTTTCTACATAATTTCTAAATGGAAAAATGGCAATGAGCTCATTATTAAATGTTGGTGTTTATTTTTTCCACAAACTTAATTTGTTGTATTCATGTGTATATTTTTGCTATTTAGTAAATAAAGCAAAAACTAAGTCTCCTTAAATTATTAAATAGATCTGGGTTTAAAACAACAGCAATCTAAATTCTAATTGAGGCAGCTAGGTAACACAGTAGATAGAGTATTGGTCTGAGAGTCAGGAAGAACTGAGTTCTAATCTAGCCTCAGACACTTATTAGCAGTGAGACCCTAGTCTAGTCACTTGACTTCTGCCTGACTCAGTTTCCTCAACTGCAAAATGGGAATAATAACACCTACCTCTCAGAGGTGTTGTGAGGATCAAAGGAGATAATATTTGTAAAACACATAGTTCAGTGCCTGACATATACTCGGAGCTTAATAAATGATTGTTTCCTTCCTTCTCTTTTTCCTAATAGAAATAATATCTTTTTTTTCTTAAGTGGATTGCAAAATTCTCAAAGGCAGGGGCTATTCTTATAATTCTTTATATATTTTATTACTCGTTTTTCCCTCATAGCATTAAGCATGTTGCCTTGCGTATATCAAATGTATTTTAGAGGATTCTATACACCCACCTCAATTGATGAAAAGAAATGAGTAAACAAGTTGTCTAAACATTATGCTACCTTTATCAGGTTCCAATTCCTCTTTAATTGGGTCAAGAAGGGAGCAGGAGATTAAAACAGCAGGAGAAATTTCAGTTGTTCAGTCCAGTATTGAGGATTTCAGTTTGGCCCTTAAGAAGGAATCACCCATTAAGTCTATTATCATAGAAACTGGACAAGTAACAAATAACACATCTAGAGGACATGCCAAGGTCAAACCCAAATGCAGACAGATACAGAAAAATAGCCACCCAAGGCAGGAAATAGCTTTAAGGAATGTGACCATTGGCAAGAAAAGAATTAAGCCAGCTACAGAATTAAGGATGTTGGTAACCCAGTATTACAACTGAGTTACCCCCTTTGCAACATGTGTTCCCGACATATGTCCCTCATTACTTTTATACTTTAAGTTTGATTTGTGTTCACTGTCTCTATGGATCTCCTATATGTACCCAAGACTTTTGGCGAGATTAAGTTCGTAACAACTATTATTTCTATATCATTTTAGCAAACATCTTTGTAAAAGCTAATTGTCTAGTTGACTAATTTATAATAGGGAACATATTGGTAGGGAATTGTAAGCAACAGTATTAGACAAAATTAGAAAAGTATTAGAAACCTAGCCCCTCAGGGGCATCCCTAAAACCTTCAGAGAGTAGCAGTTAGCCACTATCTGGGGACTTGACCTACCAATGTGAGTAGGACTTGGGAAGTGGGGTTGGGGTGAGGAGGAGGGCTACACATGAGGATTCAAAAAATATTTTTTTGATTAACTTGTTATCATGCCAGGCCCTGATCCATCAGGCTGAGAGCGGTGTTATCACAAAAACACTGCATAAGGTTATTTCATCCTGCTTCAGCATGGTCTGAATAGCAATTGTTCAATAAATAAGGTGGTAGTCTGAATAGTTAGTTGGTTTTGGTGCTTACTATTCAGAGTAAAGACATAAAAGTAACATTTGGTCCATTAATAATTCCACCACCACCACCACCACCACCACCACCACACACACACACACACACACACACACACACACACACACACCCCAAAACAACCTTTTAGACACAATCTATAAATTTATCATAGAATTACGGGAGAAATAATATCCCCTGTGATTTGTATTTAGGATTTAACAGATCAGCTGTCATTTGTGAGCTCCTAAGTGTTGCGGTGAATTAGAGGGATTTGGTCTGATATGGATTGTCTATGCTTTTCAAGTGGAACCAGAACAGTACTGCTTAAATGTCCATAGGCTTTTGGGTGGGCATGTTTTATATGTGTCGGATTTTTCTTTTTTAACAGTGCTAAACTGTCAAATACTGGGTGGCTGTAATCATAAAAGGATTTTAGATAAAAGAAAATTAACATCCTTGAGGAGAAACTGAACTACATACATTCATAATTTTAAATTTATGGTTTGAGGATATACCTTTTAAAAACAGAGTATTCTTAGGGATGTTCAGTATTATCAAATTGTCACCTCTGAAGATAAACTCTAAGAGTTCCCTTAGCGGTAGTCAAACTAATTATCCAGTGGGTAATCAGAGTTCACAGCTGGAACTTGGTTAGCAGATGGGAAAAGTAACTGCTCTTACACTACATTAACCCTCTCGCTGTTGGTTCATTTTTCTTTCTTGTGTAGAATAACAGAATATTTCTGTACCAGCAAAATATATTCTAATTAGTAATAATACTATACTGTTCTAAGAAAATAAAGCATGAGGATTTACATTTTGCAAAGTTTTTTAAAAAACTATTTTTATTGTCATCTCATTTTTATGTCACCTTGATTTCCCCTCCTTACTTCACTCATCTCCCTCCTTACTTCCACTCTCAGAGACATCCCTTTCAAACAAAAAAATTTAAAAGGTTCAGCAAAACTAATGAACACATCAACCAATTCTTAGAGTATATACAGTGCCATATACCCATAATTCCCTATATCTGCAAAGAAGGGAGGGGACTTGCATTCTCAAATGTCTTTTTCAGGGTCAAGATTCATCTTTATAATTAGGAAGAGTTCAATTTTGATCTTTTGTTATTGTTTTCATTTACACTCTTGTAGTTATATACATATACATACATACATATACACACAAACACACATGTGTATGTGTATATACACATATGTACATATATACATGCACATACACACATGCATATGTGTGTATATATGTACACACACACGCTCACACACACACACACACACACACACCTTCCCTGGATTTACTTGCTTATCTTGCATCACTTCATATAAGTCTTACCATCAGGTGTATATTAAGTGTTAAGGCATGCATCCTCCCACAATCCCTAGATCTGGACTTGGAAGCATTCTCAGATGCTATCTTCTTGCAGTTCCTTCATTTTGCAGATGAAGAGACTGAGGCTCAGAGGAATTGTGACTTGCCTATGTGTACGACTGCATGACTTAAGGGTCATGCAACTAGTACATACATGAAGCAGCACTTAAACCCAGGTTTTTCTTGACCACAAGTCCAGAATTCTATCCATTACCATCCTGAAAACTTTGGGACCCAGAAAACATTAAAATCTATAGAACCACATAGGTATGCAATATACAAGAACATTGTATCATAAAATATCTGGTTAAAGTCAGTTTATTTACTGCATTTTCAGAAAATCCCCATATGACCAGACCAAATTTTTCTGAGATCCTACTAGGAGGGAAATTTAGTACAACACGCTATGACAAGAAGTCAAAATAAATATGAAAAGGTGCCTAAGAGCCCTTACAAATCATTATATAAATATGTGTAAGTTAATAGTGCAGAGTATGCATTCAGGATCTTGGGGATGCTGCAGGTCTGTAAAAGGAAGACAGACACATTGGTACCCCTTGCCTCAGAAGATCTCTATCCCACTTTCTGTTGTTGCAGGAGCAGATATAAAGGTGAACAAGTGATCACAATTCTTCAAGGACATTTAGGAGAATTAGGAAGTAAGCTCAGATCTTTTCTATACCACTTACGGTTTGGAGTAGCTAGGGTTGGCATTTACCTGAGCAAAGGTTCTTAGTGTGTGTGTGCGTGCGTGCGTGCGTGCGTGTGTGTGTGTGTGTGTGTGTGTGTGTGTTCCAGACCCCTTTCGCAATCTGGTGAACCCTTCTCAGAATAATGTTTTTAAATGTATAAAATACACAGAATGACAAAAGAATCCAATTATATTGAAATACTTATCAAAATATTTAAAAAACAACAACCAAGTTCATGGGCCCTAGGTTGACCTTGGTCTAGAAGAAGAGACTGTAGTTGTAGTAAAAATGTGTCCTAAGTGTGCATCCATGAGGATATTTTGGATTTCAGATTTCCAAAGTGTGAAACTTGCTGTGTAATTCCTTCCCTTGTTAAGGAATCATGATGTGTGAATCAAGGGGGTAGGGGGAAGGCAGGGCTGTGACCTGATTTATAGAATTAACCCCCCTCCCTCCCCCACACACATGCAGAGCACATGCTGGCATGGAGCAAAACAAGCTAAGAAGACCACATTTTGTCTAACATAGCTTATTTAAACTATAGTCATCTGAAATCACTTTTAGGATTATTTCAGAAGGAAAGTGGCATGTATGATATACATCATACATAAAGGGAAGAGGAGTGCAGAGTAAGGGAACATTTGCAGTGAGATATAGTTTTTTTTAATCACTTGCCAGGCACAATGGCACACACCTATGGTTTCTGCTGCTGGGGAGACTGAGGCTGGTTGATTGCTTGAGTTCAGGAACTCTGAGCTGTAGTAGAACTAAGCCTGTTGCTAATATGATGAAACTTGAGGAGCAGAGGGCCAGCAAAGTGTCTAAGGAGGGGTGAAGTGACCTAGGTCAGAAGAACAAAACAGGTTTCAAAGCATCAGGGCTTATTATCACTTTGGGGGATCAGGCCTTGAATGGTTACTGCATTTTTATCCTGAGATAAGGAGCAAGAGGAGGAGGAGGAGCAGAAGCAGAAGAAGGAGGGGAAGAAAGAAAGGAGGAAAGGAAGGTTGTATCTATAAATGTGAAATATCACCAACATTATTAATCATAGAATGCTTCCTGGAAGGAATGAATTCAGAACCTGACAGAAGGATATTGGTAGATACTGAGAAGAGAAGAGGTAACACACCTTTTTCTTCAGAATATTGCATGAAAAGATTTCTCATATGAATAATGATTTTTTACACGTTGATATTTTTTCATCTCCAAATACCTATATTTGGATCTTTCTTTCCACTTCAAACATTGCTAAACACCTTCATTTTACTGAAATGATATATATTTTAAAACCTGAGTATTTTTTTTAATCCTAGGTTGTTAGGTGCCCTTCATTTTTGTTTTCCTATAAGCCTTTTGTGAGGTTTTTCAGCTAAGTATTATTTAAAAAAAAAAAACAACAACAACCTGGAAATAATTGATAATAAAGACATTTGCTGGTGATGTTAATCATCAGTGCCATCTACTGTCCAATTTAGATTTAGCAATAATTATTCACAAATTACTAGGATCATAGGATTATAGATTAAGAGCAGGAAGGGAATTTAGAGGTCCTATAATCCAACCCCCTCATTTTAGATAAAAGGAAAGTAAGATTCATAGATTTAAATTTCAGTTAAGTAACTTGTTCAAGATTACATACAGGAAATAAAAAGCAGAGCCAAGATATAAACTCTGATTCACTAATTACAAATAGAAGGCGTGTTGACATTAGTCAAAGAAATCTTCAGAATGTTGGGAAAGGGTCAATAATAATAACAATAACTTACATTTACATAACACTTTGATGTTTGCCAAGGTGCTTTTATGCAATATCTTATTTTCTCCTGGAAATTGAGCTTGAGAGAGGTTAAGGGACTTGCCTCTGACCACACCATGTCAGAGACAGAATTAGAATTCAGATCTTCCTGCCTTCTGGATAAGTCCCTTTCATTCCCCTTCCAGCTTTGATTTTAGCTTCACAGACTTTGCCACCACGCCTTAGCTGCCTCAATACCTGGGGCTTCCTTACCTTGGAACATCCCTCCACCATAGAAGCCCCCTTCTCCCCTTGGTGACTTCTTCCTGGGGCTTCTATTGTGAGGATGGGACCAGGTCAGCCATTCTTTGTTCTCTTTCCTGCTTTTCTTTTGCTTTTCCTGACTTCTACACCATTTCTCTGTGCCAGTATCTCATCCTCATTCCTGCTTTTCAGCTCCCTTCTGTGTGTTGTCTTCTATTAGAATGTCAGCTCTTTGGGGACAGGAACTGTTTTTCCCCTCGTATTTGTATCTCCCAAAGTTTAGGACAGTACCTAGACTTACAAAATAAGCTCTTTTTTAAAAAAAATTTATTTTTTATTTTTAGTTTACAACACTCAGTTCCGCAAGTTTTTGAGTTCCAAATTTTCTCCCTCTCCCTCTTCTCTCCCCTCTCCCATCGAGATGGCATGTAATCCAATATAGAGTCTATATATACCTTCACATTAAACTTATTTTCACAATAGTCAAGTTGTAAAGAAGAATTATAACCAATGGAATGAACCATGAGAAAGAAAGAAAACCAAAAAAAGAAGGAAAAAAAGAGAACAAATAGTTTGCCTCAATCTGCATTCAGACTCCGTAATTCTTTCTCTGGGTGTGCATAGGTTTTTCTATCATGAGTTTTTTGGAGCTGTCTTAGAACCTTGCATTGCTGATAGCCAAGTCTATCAAAGTTAGTCATCACAGATACTGTGTGTCTGTAATCATGTATAATGATCTCCTGGTTCTGCTCCCCTCACTCAGCATCAGATCACATAAGTCTTTCCAGGTTTTTATGAAGTCCATCTGCTCCTCATTTCTTATAGCACAATAGTATTATATTACATTCATATACCACAAGAATGAGCTCCTAATAAATAAATACTAGTTGCCTTGCCTTGTCTGTCCACTTATGCCACGTTGCCTCCAAGGAAGAGGAAAAACATGGTTTGCCTTACATAGGACCATAAACACGTCTATATTTTCCAACAAGGTATCTAGGGATATCTTCAATTACATAGTTATTGAAAGTCCACCTTGTGTAGTGCACTGTACTGAGCCCTGCAGGAGATATAATAAATGTGACAGAATTCCTACCCTTGGAACCTTTTTATTTTTACATTACCTTCATCATCTTGAATACCATATCGAGGAACTCAGAATTTATTCCTTAAACAATAGTGAGTTATTGAAGGTTTTGAGTAAGGAAGGAACATGATCCAAACTACTTTAGAAGATGGATTTGGTTGAGATAATTTGAAATAAATTGAGACTAGAGCAAGGGATGCTGCTTTAGGAAGTTCTTGCAGTAATCTAGGGATAAGTAATCAGGGCATGACCTAGAGAGACTAACAGCAGTATTGGTAAGAAGATGATGGATTCCAGAGACATCGCCTGGATGGACATCCAGAGACATGGAATGTGACAACTGCCCAGATCTGAAGCAGTAAGCTAGCACAAAGACAAGAAAGTGCAAGTTGTTTAGGGATGGGAGGGACAAGCAAATGGGAGTAATCAGATGACATTTTCAGGATCACAAGTTACCTATAGGGAGAGTGGTGAAGACATAGAGTTAGGAGGAATATTGCTAATAGGGAATTTCACTATCTAAACACCAGTTACTAGTCTCTGCTAAAAATAAAAAAAAGCAGAGCTGCTGATCAATTCTTGTCTTGTTAATACGTTTCTCCTTCAGAGATTTAGAAGAAGCAATGACAGGAACTATTCTGGATGTAATTCCTGACTAAAAAGGAGAAATTTGTTGCCAAAGTAGAAATGAAAGTAAACAAGAGGAAGTGATCTTGCCATATGAAAATTTTTGATAAACAAGGAGGAGAAATCCAGGCAGAATATGACACATCTGTTGCCAAGACCCCGGGAGAAAGGAAAGGATAGTTGGGGTTCCATGGAGTAAGATTTGACTGAGAAAATCACTCTTCAAAAGTGATGGGCATACTCGAGGATGAAATAATGAAGACAAAAGTGATTAAGGATGAAAATAATGAAGCAATCCAAATAAATCACAGTTGGCTACATAAGGAATATATCAACCAACTCTTATTTTTAAAATATGTACAGAAAGTAAATGTAAGCAAGGGAGAAAGGAAGGGAACAAGCCTTTATTAAGCACTTACTATATGCTGGGGATGTGCTAAACAAGGGCAAGTAACTTTGCATAAATATAAAATCTTAGAAGAATATAAATAATGCTTTAACCAAGAGCAGGGGTGGGGAACCTGCGGCCTCAAGGTTCCATGTGGCCCTCTAGATCCTCAAGTGCGGCCCTTTGACTGACTCCAAACTTTATTAAGAGAATTTGTTCTGTGAAGTTTAGATTCAGTCAAAGGGCTGCACTTGAGGACCTAGAGGGCCACATGGGGCCTCGAGGCTGCAGGTTTCCCCACCCCAGAAGAGTATGTTGAGTTTTGTAATGCATGCTGAAAATAAAAAGAAGCTTTTTAAAAAGATATAATAAATTCAACTCAATTCAAGAAGCAGTTATGTGGACCTACTCTGATCAAATGAAATAATATGTGAAGCATTTGGCAAACCTCAAAGTGCTGCATAAGTATTACCTATAATTATAATAATATACTAGGTACTGGGGATACCAACACAGTAATGGAAATAATAATAGCGAGCAAAGTGCTTTATAAATATTATTTCATTTGATCCTCATAACAACCCTGATAAATAGATGTTATTGTTATTCTCATTTTACAAAGGAGGAAATGGGCAGTTAATTACCTAGCCCAGGTGACAGTATCTGAGCCTAAATTTGAACTAATATCTGCCTCATTCTAGTTTGTGTTCCATCCATTGTGCCCTCTAGTGGCTTCATGGAGCTTACATTCTATGGTAGCTGGTGGGGGGAGAGAGGAGGTGACCAGAAGAGATCAGAAAAGGCCTCATGTAAGAAGTCACACCTGAGGGGATCCTTAAGCAGGCCTGGGGATGCTAAGGGGTGAAAGTGATGACGGAGAGCATTTCAGGAATAGGGGGCGTTCCTGCTTCTCCTCCTTTCTCCTAGTTTTCTTACTTGTCTGACCACTCCTCAGTCTCCTTTGCAGAAGCTTCTCATTAAACCATAACCTTGGTATATCCTGAGACTTTGTCCTGGATTCTCTTCTCTTTTCCCTCTATACTGTCTCACTGGGTGATCTTATCAGCTTCCATGGATTCAATTCTCATCTCTATGCAAATGATCTCAGATCTCTTTATCTAGCCCTAACTTCTATCCTGGCTTCCAATCTTACATGTCTAACTGCTTATTAGTCATCTCAAACTGGATGGCCCATAGACATCTTAAACTCAACACATTCCATATTATACTCATTATCTTTCCCCTAAGAACCTTCAATCTTCCAAACTTCACTATTTTTGTTGAGGACACTCTCAGCCACTCAGTATCACAGCCTAGGCGTCATCCATGACTCCACATTTTCACCTCCTGTATCCAATCTGTTGCCTAGTCCTATTAATTCTACTTCACAACATTTCATGTATTTGCCCCATTCTCTCCTCTGACCCTGTCACCATCTTAGAGCAGGACATCATCACTACACACCTGGACTATTATAATACTCTCTGGTCAGTCTCCCTGTTTCCAGTCTCTCCCTAGTCCAGTATATTTATCAAAGTGGTCTTCCTGAAATGCATGTCTGACCATTCAATAAACTCTACTGGTTCCCTACTACCTCCAGGATCAAATATAGTATCTTATTTGGCTTGAAAACCTTTATAAATCTCCAGCCCCTTCCCACTTTTCCAATGTTCTTATACTTTATTCACTTCTGTATACTCTGATCCAGTGATACTGTCCTCCTTGCTCTTCCTCACATAAAACATTCTCAACTCCATGTATTTTCACTGACTGTCCCCCATACCTAGAATGCTCTCCCTCCTTGTCTCTAACTCCTCGCTTGCCAGCTTTTCTTCAAATCCCAGCTAAAATCCCACTTATTGCAAGAAGCCTTTCCTAATCCCCCATAATGTTAGTACCTTCCCTTTGAGATTACCTCTGAGTTCTACTGTATATATCTTGCTTCTACATAGTTGTTTACGTGATATCTCCTCTATTAGATTGTGAGCTTTGGGAGGGCAGGGACTATTTTCACCTTGTATCCTAAGCACTTAGTGTAGTGCCTAGCATGTAGTAAGCACTTATTAAGTTCTTAATGATTTGGCATGACAGCTATATAAAGGCACAGAAGTGAGAAATAGAATGCTGGTATATTATTGTGTTTGTCCTTCCTTCTCGAAGAAGACCATGACATCAGGAAAATGATGACATGACTTGCAGTTGACTTTGATTTGAGTGAGGGAGGGCTGTGCAAGGTCACCAGTCTCACTTTCTCCTCCAGAGCCATCTGGGTCCAGTGGTCTGATATTCACCAGGATGACTAGAGATGGCCTAGGATGCAATGCAGCCCTTTCAGGCTGAGGTCTTTGCAGGTTCTCACTTTGAGTGAGGTAACACCCATTCAGTGAGTAGCCCTTTTTAAAAAGTCAATCAAGGGATGACCCCTTTAATCAAAACTCAAAAAATCAAACTAGAATGGGAAGACCCTCAGGATTCCTGGCCAAAAGAGAAATAGTTACTATTTGGTATTTACATTCACTCTGTGCTAGG
The DNA here is from genome assembly GCF_011100635.1 of Trichosurus vulpecula. Classification (NCBI taxonomy): domain Eukaryota; kingdom Metazoa; phylum Chordata; class Mammalia; order Diprotodontia; family Phalangeridae; genus Trichosurus; species Trichosurus vulpecula. The sequence continues at coordinate 137,914,096 of NC_050579.1, read as the reverse complement.
AGGACAGGGACCTACTGTCCAATCTATGAGCTCCAGAGTGAATTGGGTTTAAGGCTTGGTTTTTGAGAAAGAAATCTAGTCAGTAAACCCAAAAATTGAAATGGAGCAGGGAGAGGAGGCAGAGGCTACTCACAGCTTGTGTTTGTCCTTTGTTTTCGAAGAGGACCATGACATCAGGGAGATGATGACGTGACTTGTAGTTGACTTTGATTTGGGGGAGGGAGGGTTGTGCAAGGTGACCAGCCTCACTTTCTTCCTTCTGGGGGTATATAAGGAACAGAAAGTAGGCCAATTTTGCTAAAGTGTTTGATGTGAAATAAGTCTTGGAAAATATGCTTGAGCTTGATTGTGAAGGACTTTAATTCAGAGGAAGCGAGGGAGGCTAGAAGATCAGAGAAGTGACAGGACTATTTCAGGTAGAGGAAATGATAAAAAAAAGAGAAAAGTTTTTGTTGCCAAATCACACTTTGCTTATTTTCTCCATTAAGGAGAATAGTGTTTATAATGTGAAATAGCAAAGAAAAACATTTTAAAATTTTCTATTATTATCTTCTGTTTTAATATTAGATTTATTTCCAAATATATCACTCTCCTCCTTAACTAAAAAGATATCTCCTATGGTACAGAATTGGGCAGCTAGGTGGCACAGCACGTAGTGTGCTGGGCCTGGAGTCAGATGACTCATCTTCCTGAGTTCAAATTTGGCTTCAGATACTTACTAGCTGTGTGACCCTGGGCAAGTCATTTAACCCTGTTTGCCTAAGTTTCCTCATTTGCAAAATGATCTGGAGAAGGAAATGGCAAACCACTCCAGTATCTTTGCCAAGAAAATCCCAGATGGGTCACTAAGAGTTGGACATGACTGAACAACATCAACATAGTAAAGAATGATAGAGAAGGGAAGGGAAAATTCAGCAAAATTAACCAACACCTCAGCTGAATCTGACACTATTCAGAACTCTGTACTCCTAGTTTCCCACCTGTGCAAAGAAGAGGAGATACAAAGAATGGAGGGTTACCTAAAAATACAAAAAATACCTAAATTAATAGACATGCAATTGAGATGGTAAGTGGGGCTATAGAGGAGTAGATTGACACATCTCATCAAGGAATGATGGATTTGATCTTGGTTCTTGGTTCCAGAATGGGAGACAGGGACAGGGATGGGGGTGGGGAGGTAGGGTGGTGGAGAGAGCAAAATAAAATAAAGCATAACAAAAATAGCGTTCCAGAGAGGTAGTCACCAATCAGGAGAGCAGTACCTCAGGGTAGAAGTTCCTCCAGATCAGTCTCTAAAGTAGGTTGTGAAGCAAAGAAGTATTGAAGGAGATGACTTATGAAGATGGGAGTGAAATGAAGCATGGCTGAGGTGTTCCTGAAATATTGTTCCAGAGAGGCAGCCACCAAGGGCAGATGGAGAGGTAGGGCTGGGTGGAAGTTCTTCAGGATGTGACCTCTCTTGTAGAAGGCTGTGGGGCAAAAGGATCACCTGAAGGAGATCTATAGAATGAAAAAGAACATTTCTAGATCTTACACAGTAGCACTCTGTGGGTATCTGAAGGGTTTTCATGTGAAAGAAAGTTTTAACTTGTTGGTCTGGGACCAGATGGCAGAACTAGGACCATTGGGTGGAACTCAATTTAATTCAACAATATTCTTTAAGAGGCTACTAGGTGTGTGTGGCTGTATGGTGTACAAAAGTGGGAAGTCACAGGCTAAAGTAGCTGACGTCCATGTGGAGCTTTAAGATTTGCAAGATCTTTACATACTTTATCTAATTATATTATCACAACCCTATGGCATAGGCACTATGAGTATTCTGTTTCACAGTTGAGGGAACTAAGAGTCAGAGAAGTTACAAGATTTGCCTGTAGTCCCAGAGCTCATAAATGTGGGAAGTTGAATTTTAGTCTATATCTCTCATCTCTCAAGTCTATACTATGCTATCCTAAAGGGAGGAGAAAAATATAGTATGTGCATGAATAAGGCTGATGCAAAGTGTAATATGATCTGGGCAAAGGAGAGCCAAGAAAGGTGATAGAAAAATTTTGAGAGATAGAGTGAGATTAGTTCTGCTGGGGGAAAAGAGTCTAAGAAGACTTAATGGAAAAGCTGACATGTGAGTTATACTTTGAAATCAAGGAGGGACTTCAACAGAAAAAAAGAACTTGGGAGGATGGTGTTCAAAAATACATGTTCTAAAAACTGGTGATGGAGTAAGCAAAGGCGTAGAAAGGGGAGAGGGCAGGAAAAATAGGGAGCTTGGAGATGAAGACTCTGCAAAGGGCAGTTTTAAGAGAGAAGGATGGGTGGGTTGTTCCAGATTGTGTGTGTTCGAATACCAGGGTCAAACTTTTAAACAGTATTCTATATCAGTGGGGAACCACTGAAGGTATTTTAAGTAGAGTAGTAACATGATCAAAGCAGTGACTAGAAAGCAACATAGAAAATGGACGTGGAGGCAGGAAGACCTGCATTCAAATCCTGCTTCAATCACTCACTAGCCACGTGATCCTGGGCACATACCTTAACCTCTTGCAGCCTTGGTTTCCTCATCTGTAAAGTGGGAATGATAATAGCACCGACCTCATAGGAGTGTTGTGAGATCACATGAGGTGATTATATAAAGCATTTGGAAAACTTAGAGCATTATATAAATGTTAACTATTATTAACCAGACTTATAACTGCCAATTTTTGCACCAGGGATGAATAGCACAAAATGTTCTCTACAATATTCCATGGATGGTAGGATTTGGAATGGAGAGCTGGCTGGCCAGCTGGCCAGTAGGCCTAGAAATTCACCTGAGGTGTGGTGGGTTTGGAATAACCATCTTATAGTTTCCTATTTTAACAAATTATTCTCGCTATCTAGATGCTAAGCTCATTTGTTTCCAGGCTACTAAATAACTGCTAGTACTGTCAGGACCCTAGCACCCTCCTGAATTTAATTGTCCTGGGAAAAATCCTTTCTGCCCCACTCTAGTTACAGATATATGATAACTTCCCCCCCATTACTATGACTTATACTTATATATTTACTATTCATAATGAGTTCTATGAACTCAAATATATACTAGTATATAACATATATACTCAAAATATATGTGATCAAATATTATTAGATACTCATACATGCTCCTACCATAAGAAAACAATTTTTGCTGGTGAGTGGTAGATATATGATTGGTTAGTATCATAATTTCTAAAGTAGTAGAAGCACATGTCTCCACAAAGACCCAGTCTGTGTGGCTAGAAGGGTGGTGGCACACTCAAAAGGGAAAAAAAATTCATTTGAAGAAGGTGCACATATAGAAGAAAAGATGGGTTCCATTTTGGACATGTTAATGGAATATTCTGATGGAGATGTCCAGTAGGCAGTTGGTGGTTTGGGACTGGAGTTTAGGAGAGTAATTAAGGCTGACTATATATATCTGGTAATCATATGCATAGAAATTATAAGTGAGCCTGGAGGAACTGATGAGATCACAAAGAGAATAAAGCCCAGGACAAAACCTTGGGTACCACAACTACTTATCGGTGTGCATGTTGTATTCCCCTGTTGAGCATAAGATCATTGAAGGGACTAGTTTCTTTTTTTCTTTGTATTTCTAGTACTCAGCACAGTGCCTTCTTACAGATGGTAGATGCTTAATAAATACATTTATTCAATTGAATTTAACAAATGAATTTAATAAAGAGTAGTCAAACAGGTGGGAAAACCAGGAAAGAACAGCAAAAGATAGTAATCCCATCCTCAGCTCTGTATTGAAGAGGGAAAGCAGGGGTATAATAGATGAGAACTAGTCTTGAAATCAGAAACACCAATGTTCAAGTCACCCTTGACATATACTAGTTATGTGACACTGGGTAAGTCACTTAGCCTCTTATTAGTGAGAAGAGTAGCTTTTAAAGACTATGTGATAAGAGCAATGGTGATCTACATTGGCAGAAGAACTTTCTCACAAGGAGCCCCTTTAACAATAAAATCGCAGTTCTGGCAAAAAAAAAATGGCAAGAATAAGGAAGGCAGTAGTTCTGCCATACTCTGCCTTGATCTGACCACATCTGGGACACCACGTTCAATTCTCGGCACTATGTTTCTCAAAATGTGGTATCATTTCATGGTGGTAGCCAATCACAATTTCAGAGGGCTAATGAACTTCCTAGCAAAGAGGTGATGAGCTTAACATGCAGACTGAAACATTTTTTGACATGGCCAACGCAGGAATTTATCCTGCTTGATTGTGCATATTTGTTACAAGGATTTTGTTTTTGTGTTTGTTTTCAATGGGAAGGGAATGTCAGAGGGAAAGAAAATAAAGACTTGTTAACTGAAAAAAAAAACCTTTCTATTTTTAAAATCATGCTATCATTGCTAATATTGTTACTCATAATTATTTTTCCACCACTAATTGATATCAATTAGTGATATCATATCTGTATTTCGTCTACAACAAACTTCTTTTCATACAATCATGAAAAGTAGTAATATTCCTGTTTTTGATAACATAGAGAACTTTTTACTCCCCTTTATTTAATTGAATTTAGCATATTCAAAGCATAATAAGTGTTTCAGGTTCAAACACATTTATCAAAAATTTCAATTTATCATATAAATACACATATATACACACACATATGTACACATATGTATGTATCTTTATTCCCAAGTTTTTCTGTTTATAACATTTTACAGTTTTGATTTTTTGTAACTGGTTTATCATATTGTGCTTACCCAGATGAATGATGTTGAGAAATAGGACTGATTGCTGTACTTTTAAATTTTACTCAAAAATGATTTAACTTCAAGCATACACACTTTACATTTAATTGAACAAGCATCATGATAGTACAACTCAGCTGTCTCAAAAGCATATAGTAATGGATAGCAATGGTAGCAGATTATATTCACATTAAAATTTAACATGTAACAACTCAAATTTGACTTTGTAGCATACTGTATGAAATAATCACAGCACTACATTTGCTAAAGTTGGAATAAATTGGCCTTGTTTGTATCACCTGTTGACTTTGATTTGAATTTTGTCTTCGCTGAAAAAAACTGAGTGCATTTAAGTGGGAGTTGTGAAAAATATCCAATAATTTTATCCATTGCTTCATGCCCTGCCTCCTACAATTTGGAAAACTTTACTTTATGAAAAGACTCCCTAATTTTATCTTTATATTCCCAGATGCTGCCAAAGTGCTTTTACATTAATAAACGTTTGTTGAATTGAACACTCATAATTTTGCTTGCCAACGGGCAGAACATACAGAAGATACAATTTATCATTGAATCTTAGAATTGGAAGAGTCTTTAAAGGAGTCATTTATTCAACTTCATACCTGAACCATCAATTTCATTCTGATCATTCCTTAATATTTCCATGTCTAGCAAGCTGAACAACATATAATTATCTAATTTCTCAGGAAAAACAGGATAACAGTCATGGAGTACTATTTTTTCCCCCAGAACTAACAAGTTTTTACAATCTCCTCCTCCAATCTCCTCTCAAATATACAGAATATCTTTTTTCCTTCCCCAGACTAATCCCTCTGCACCCTTGACCCCATTCTCTCACATTTTCTCTAGCAAATTGTCCTCAATGTCACCCCTCCTGCCTACAAAAAAACCATCTCTCTCTCATTCTTTGAAAAAACAAAAACAAAAAACCTCTTACTTGATCCAACAACATCCTGTAACATTGGTTATTGTCCTTTATTCTCTTATTTACTATTTTACTATCATCCTTCCTCTCTTTTGTAGCTAAATGTCTTGAGAAAGCTGTTAATGATCATTGCCTCCATTTCCTCTCATCTCACTAGAATCGAAACCCTCTTCAACCTGGCTTCCCAACTCATTATTCAATTGAAACTGCCTTCTCTAAAGTTACCAATGATTTCTTAATTATAAAATCTAATAACCTTTTCTCAATCAACATCCTTATTGATGACCTCTCTGCAGCCCTTGATACTATTGGTCACCTTATCCTCCTGGATACCCTTTCCTCTCTAGGTTTTTTTTTTTGGACACTGTTCTCATCCTCCTTGTATAGACCTCTCCTTTTGAATCTACTTTGCTGGTTTTTCATCTATGTAGAGCCCAGTAGATATAGGTGTCCCCCAGGGATGTGGTGGAATCAGACAGTATCAGCTTCTAAAAGCCAAGTGTTAAATTTTCAGTGTAAGCATTTACACCTCAGACATTAGCAAGTGCTACAAATGAGAGCTTGAGCTATTGTTTTGTTGGTTGTCTAGACTTTAATGGAGAAAATGTTTATGATGCATATTATACTTTTTTAAAGAGCTGGTTGTTAAACAATTGTTAGCATACCCCTGGACTATTACCTCCTCTTAACACTACCTCCCCACCACCCCAAGGTTCTATCCTAGGTTTCTTCCTCTTTTCTTTCTATACTGTCTTCCTCAGGGATCTCACCAGCTCCCATAGGATCACTTATCGTCTCTATACAGATGATTCCCAGATCTATTTTATCCAGCCCTATTCTCTTTCCTGAGCATCAGTAAATCCATCAGCAACTGCTTTTTGGACATCTCAAACTAGATGTCTTGTAAACATCTCAAACTCAACTTATCCAAAACAGAATTCATATTTTCCCTCTCCTCTTCCCAACTTCCCCATTACTCTTGAGGACACCACCATCCTCCCATTCACTGAGGCTGAAAACCTATTTCATCCATGACTCCCCACTTGTACTCATCCCACTTAGCCAATCCCTTATTGGATGTTGCTATTTGTTTTATAACTTCACAACTTTTCTTGCATATGCCCCTCTCTCCATACTCATGCAGTCACAATCCTAATACAGACTGTCATCACATCTCACCTGGATTATTGTAATAGTCTCCTAACTGAACTCTCTGCCTCTAGTATCTCTGTGAAGCATGAATTTCATTCTGCTCATTCATTATAAACGTCCCAATCCCATTCAGCTGCCAACATGGTTTTTCCAAAGCGTAAGTCTGACCATGTCACCCCCTGCTCGGTGAATTCCAGTGGTTCCTTCTCCTCTAAACTATTGTTGGCATTTAAAGTTCATCATAAACTGGTCACTTCCTAATTTTCCAGTCTTTTTATACTTTACTCTCTTCCATACACTCTGTTATCCAGTTATACTAGCCTACTTGCAGTTCTTCAAAGAAAACACTCCTGTCTCCCTGACCATGCCTGCAGTGTTTGGCTACCTCGTAGGAGCCTCTTAGTTTCCTGCCTTCTTTCAAGACTTAGCAGAAATGTTACCTTCTTCAGGAGACCTTTGCCAGCCGCCCCTCATCCCTACTTTATGCTAGTACCTTCCCCTCTCAGATTGCTTTCCATCTGCTTGAGGTCAAGGACTGGGTTTTGCCTTTCTTTAGATCCCTAGCCCTTACCATAATGCCTGGCACTTAGTAAGAACTTAATAAATGCTTGTTGATTGATGGACTTACTTAAAATATATGAAATTTTTTGTGAAATTAAACTATCTGGCACAAGTACAGCTTTGGCCAGGTTTGGGGTGTGTGTGTGTGTATGTGTGTGTGTGCGCGCGCGCGCGTACACATAGATATGAAACACACAGAAAAACTGCTTGAGGCTGACAGTAAATGGGCTTACTATACAACTTACTGATAGATGCTTTTGTATCTATGAACTTACAGTTAACTTTTTCCAGCTCATTTACATTTTAATTTAATCAACATTTTAATACTTTTTCCCCTCCTCTTTTTCTTTACTTCCATTTTACTGATAAAGATCCACATCCAGAGAACAGAAGGATGTGACCACATGACCTGTTCACAATGTAACACTAATTTCTGTTACCGCTGTGGGGAGAGATATCGCCAACTCCGCTTCTTTGGAGACCACACATCAAACCTCAGTATATTTGGATGCAAATATCGCTACCTCCCTGAGAGACCGCATTTAAGGAGATTAGTGCGAGGCTCAGTATGTGGTAAGTGTATAATATGATTTTTCAGAAGTCTACCACGTGAAACAAGTAGTTTAAATATTAGTCTCAAATTTGTGGGCTAGAGAATGAAATGGAAATTCAACTGAGTTTTTTCTTTGGTACCCCTACCTCCATCTTTTCAGTTAGATTATTTTCTTTTTCCTGCACACAAACAAGAAGTTAATTTAAAGTCTATGCTGCAAACAATTTAATTTCCCAGGCAATAACCTTTTAAACTTTTCTTTGTAGGAATTTACAGCATCTAAACGAATTTATGTCTTTCAGAAAGTAAGGCAATTGGGGTTAAGTGACTTGCCCAAGGTCCCACAGCTAGTAAGTGTATGAAGTATGTAGGTTGGATTTGAAGTCAGGTCCTCCTTACTCCAGGGCCAGTGCTCTACTCACTGAGCCACCTAGCTGCCCCCACCAAATATTCTTTATGGGGAAAGAAAGTGGCTTCTTAAAAGCTATATTTGGGTTTTATCATCAGGATTTTGTCCCAATTGTATTTCTTTTATGTTTTTCTCCATCTGTACTATCAGACTTTTTCTCCATGCCACTATTGTTCAATGGCCACTGCTTTTAAATTAACAAAATATTAAAAAACAAGAGGATTTCTGCTTTTGTTGAAAAGTGGACCCTTCTTCCAAACCTATAGATTAAATACTTTCTATTTTTAGAATATTTTAGAGCATTTATGGGACTTTTATATAGTGTTTCTAAAAACCTGAGATATTTTCTTTGACACTTTCTCCACCTTTCTAATTTTATGACAGCTTTTTAAAAAACCAATTACATTGTATTCTTAAATGGAGGGAAAATGTAGACTTTCATCATGTACGATCCATTTATATATGCAAAGGATGTAGGTGCTGAGGATGCAATAGAATCTCAGAAATGGTAGAAATCTCAGAGACATGTTTCTATGCTATGTTTCTTCCTTTTTATGTGCCTCATCTCTGCCTTATAGTTCTACCAAATTATTGTTTCATAAGACAACTGTAATATAATTTTCTTAGGCATGTGAGGGTGGGTTTTTCTTTTTAAACAGGGAATTTCGGTGTTTGGGAAGATCTATTCAAATAGGAAACACTTTTTTTAGCTGTATATTCCAACAAAAGTCCATTAAAATGCGCATTTGGGTTTCTTTGTTTATTTGCTTAATTGAGCACCCCCAATGTGCTTTTCAGGAGGCAAAATGTACAAAAGACACAAGAAACAAGTTGGACCACATGTGAGTTCCCCATTTAGCTTATTCATTATCCAATTTTTATTCTTTCAAGTGGTAGAGAAACAGTATTACTGAAGGGAGGAGAAATTCTCTGTTCTACCTAATCTGGATTGGTTTTCTGAAGGATATAGGCTCGGGGATGAATTTTCAATACATGATGACTCATGAGATGAGTTATGGAAAGAGGAAAATGATTGTAAGCATCTAGAGAAAGAATCAATGACATCATGTCACTAAAGAGCCAAATTGCATGATCTGAGGATATTTGAGCACCAGATAGGATGCAGTCCTGGAATTACTAAATTAGAACAAGTATTAGAGATTATCTAATTTAGGGAACCCATGACCTTGAATGGGGGAAAAATTACATCTTTATTTTCACTAATCTCTTAACTGACAATTTAGCATTTCCTTCAAGTATGAATGTAGAACACAAACATTATGATCAGAAAGTTTCCATAGTCTCAGACCACCAAACAGCTCCATACACATAAAAAGTCTAAGAACCTCAAGTGTGATTCAGCTCTTCTCTGAAGAATGAATGTTCTCTAAAAACTCTAAAACCTCCATGGACTGAGAACTTATTAATTCCTAGAGAATCTTGCTTCATTTCAAGTACATTACTCCTCAAATCTATGGTATCTCCTGTTATTAGACTAATCTTGCTAAAATTCCACCTTCATAATATCATTTCTCTGCTCCAGAATTTGTATATTAATTTCTATTGTATATCAAATCAGTTCCAAATTCCCCACCTGACTTCAAAGCACCTCTACAATCTGACCTCATGTTAAACTTTTGACACTATAAAAATGTATCGTTCATTGCTGTCGGGCTGTTCTACTTCCTATGCCTCAAAAACAGGGTTGTTACGGTAAAAGAATAGTAAACCATAAAAGTGCTATGTAGATGTTACAATGGTAGTTGCTGCTGATATTATTTTTATCTCTCTGCTTTATTCGTAGATTTTCCCTCTGCCAAAATTGTCTATTCTCCTTAAAGCCTTTTCTGATTTTACCAGCTCTTCTTCTTTCAAATAACCAAAGCTGGCTCAGCAAGATGGTACAGTAGATAGAGAGCCAGCCATGAAGTCAGGAGGACCTGAGTTCAAATGTGGCCTCAGACACTTACTAGCTGTGTAACCCTGGGCAAGTTACTTAACCCCAATTGCCCTCCCCCGCCAAAAAACTCCAAAATTAACCAAAGCCAAAAAATGCAGTTTAACAATGATTATTCCCTAATTATTTTATGTATATTAGTTTTGTCTCCCTGCATAGGGAGTAAGTCCCTTGAGTGCAGAGCTTTTTTCTTGGTGTATTTTACACTGTATTGAACCTATTTATTTTTTAATCTGCAAAGGGTGCAATTAATAGTTTAGTCTGGTGTATAGAATAGTGAGATAATAATAAGGAGCTCTGAATTTCTCCTCCTAATCTTTATCACTGTCATGTCATTAAACTTTCAAAAATGGACAGCATAATGCTGCACTTATCCCTCTCTTACCTGGAAATAGAATCAGTGTTTGTACTTGACAGTAAAAAAAAAAATGGTGCCATCAAGGGTATAGAAAGGCTCAAAATTGTACATTTGAACTCTAAGAACCTAATTGTACATCTAAGAACTCTAATTGTACATTGAGCTCTAAGAACCAATCCTTAACACCAGAATTACAAAGCCTCGTTTGGTATTTGAAAACTATGGAGAAAAAAGTGAATCTGTATCTTAGCTAGTCAAATACATGTAATGTTAAACTGGTTCACTTTTGTTGTTGTTCAGTCTTTTCAGTTGTGTCAACTCTTCATGACCCCATTTGGGGTTTTCTTGGCAGAGATAAGGGAGTGGTTTGCCATTTCCTTATACAACTCATTTTACAGATGAGAAAATTGAGGCAAATAGGGTTAAGTGACTTTCCCAGGGTCACACAGCTAGTAAGTATATGAGGTGGGTTGAACTCATAAAGATGAGTCTTCTTGATTCCAGCACTCAATCCACTGTGCCACCTAGCTGTCATACAAATGTATATACATACATAATACAAATATGCATATGTGTGTATGTGATGAGATACTATAACTGTGTATATTTGAAAGTGATGTATATAAATACTTAAGGGATAGAGACTGGACCTGTGATTTTATGTATACATATGCATATTTACATGTTTTTACATATATACCTACACATACATATATGTGTCTATGCCTTGAAGTACTATAACTATAGTTGAAAGTGAGTGTTTTTTTCCCCTTAAGTTGGTTTGCATAAGTATTCTTATTCTTTAGGTCTGCAACTCAGGAAAGTTCTATTTTTCAACAAGCTTTACAGAACAATAACAGTTACTGTATATTGATGACTACACATTTCTTCCGTAATTGGTACCCTCCTTTCCTTTTTCTCGGTCTCACTACACGTTGCCTTTCAAAGCAGTTTTGTTTCCAGTAAGGAATAGTAAGTGCCTTGTCCAAAGTAGAAGCTCAATTAATGCTTGTTGAACTGAAATAAGAAATTGATGGATAAAAAGGTAATATAAAAAATGTGATCTGAAGAGCCATTCTTGGGATTAAGACAATTTAGTATCCAATGAAGTTTCTTTTCTAGTTTGCTGGATATCTATGATTCAGCATTGCTGTAGGAAAAGAGACTAAGAGGAGTAATTATAAAACAGTGAAACTGGTATTTTCATCAATAAGTATTTTTAAGTGCCTACTATGTGCCTGACGCTGTGCTAGACACTCAAGATTTGGAACTATGCCCAAAGGCCTATAAAGCTATGCCATTCCCTTTGACCCAGCAATACCACTAGTAGATATGTATCCTAAAGATATTAAAGAAAAGGGAAAAGGACCTATTTGTACAAAAATATTTTTAGCAGCTCTTTGTGGTAGCAAAGAATAGGAAATCAAGGAGATGTCCATCAATCGGGGAATGGCTGAACAAGTTGTGGTATATGATTATGATGAAATGCCATTTGACATAAGAAATAATAAGCAGGATGGTTTCAGAAAAACCTGAGAAGACTTATATGAACTGATGCAAAGTGAAGTTAGAAGAACCAGGAGAACACTGTGCACAGTGGCAGCAATTATTGTACGATGATCAACTGTGAAAGACTTAGCTACTCTAATCGAGACAATGTTTCAAGACAGTTCCAAAGGACCCATGGTGAAAAATCCTGTCCACCTCCAGAAAGAGGATTCATGAACTCTGAATGCATATTAAAACATACTTTTTAAAAAAAATTATTTGTGTTTATTGTTTTGTTTGTGTTTTCTTTCGCAACATGGCAAATGTGGAAAATGTTTTATATGACCACATTTGCAAAACTGAAATCAAACTGCTTGCCTTCTCAAGCAGGAAGGAGATGAGAGAGGGAGAGAGAGAATTTGGAACTCAAAATTTTTAAAAGAGATTGCTAAAATTTTTACATGTAATTGAGAAATATTTAATGAAATAAATAAAAATAATTTTTAAAAATAAATCAATACAAACACCAAAGGAATCCCCACTGTACACATACCCAATAAGTGATCATCCAGCTTTTGCTTAAAAACTTCTAAGGAAGGGGAACTCACTGCTTCTTGCGGCAGCTCATGCCACTTGTAGACAGTTCTAATTGTTAGTAAATTTTTCCTGACATCAAACCTAAATTTGCCTATTTTCAACTTCCAGTCATCATTCCTGGTTCTACCTTCTGACCAAACAGAACAAATCTAATCTCTCCTCCACATGGCAGTCCTTCAAATACTTAAAAGACAGCTATCATGTCTTCCTTAACTCTTCTCACCTCCTGGCTAAATGTCTTCAGTTCCTTCCACCAGTCTCTCAGTGCTTGGCGTGTTCTTAAATTGTATGATTAGTGACTTGACCCCAAAGAATTATTCCTCAAAATCAAATCTCCCCTCAAAAGATAAAAGATATTCTGAAGAATGTGCTGCAGGCTCTGAGAACAATTTCAAAAGTGTTTTTTGAGGAGGAATAGTATCATTGGAATAAGTATATAGGTCCCCAAGCATTTCATTTTACCATAAAGCTCCTAAAAACTAGTCAGAAGCAGCTAGTCCATTGTCTCATGGGAAGAAAAGGTAGTAAAACCACTGTAAAAGTTGGCATAAATAGGTAAAACTTCAGTTAGTACCCCTGGTGATTAGAGAATGCTGTGACCAATAAAGAGTCAAGATGAGGATTAATGTGAAGTCTCTTGGAAAGAAAAGAGAAGCAGGAAGAGGTTTGAAATAATTCATATTTAAATTCAGCTTAAAATTCACAGCTGTGGACAACTTCTTTTTTGTACAAAGGCTTTAAAAGGAATGTGCCAGTTGCCAGTCAGAAGTAGCTAACTCAATGCCATATAACAAGACAGGAAGCCTGCTATAAATAGGTGAAGCCTTGCTATGAAGATCTCCATGACTAAGCTCTCAGAACAGAACAGGTGTGGCAAATAAGCAGTTGCTACAGCAACTTGCCACAGGAGTTGGCCACAAGGGCTGCCAACCAAACAACAAAGGATGAAAGATTGCTTCTAGAAAATATAAAATGCAAGGAGAATTTTTTTAATGTTAAATCTTTTTCTTATTCTGAATTTAACAAATAGAAGCAAATATAACCTCCATGTACAAATAAGAACGAAAAGGATTTTATATGAAAGTGAATCCCCAATATGAACAGCTTATATTTTTTTAACTATATATTATACTCAGCAGGTTAGTTATAAAGCTTTCTAGCTTGTTTGCGTGTTTCTTTGAACCTACAAGCAACAAAAGTTTTGCAATGATTTGCAGAGCACATCTTATATTTCCTTATATATTTTTGTTTCTGTCAGTGACAAGTAATAGCTTTATATAAAAGTTCATTTTGGCACAAGAATAACATTGGTGGACATTTGGAGTATTGTGCCAGGTTTTGGTGCCACATTTTAACGTGCTAACTTGGAGAAAGCTTTCATGACATAGGAAAAATACATGAATATTTATCCTAGAGAAGTGAAGACGTGGGGAGGTCATGATGCTGTATGCAAGTCTCTGAAGGGTTTTCACAAGGAAAGGAGATTGAACTGCTGTTGCTTGGGTCCCTGATGGCAAAGCTAGAAACAATAGCTAAAAGTCAAAATGAGATAAGTCTAGGTTGGTAAAGAAAAACTTCTTCACAATTAGAGCTGCTCAAGCTGTCTGGGAAGTTCATAAGTTCCCCCTCACTGGAGGTTTTCAAACAAAGACTGGATGACTACTCATTAAATATGTCGTAGAGGCTATTTTTGTCCAGATATTTGTTGAACTAGAAGGCACTGAGCTCCCTTCCAACTCTGAGATTCTGCGACATCCTTTTAAAATTTTAAGTTGGTGGAAGACTTCCCTGTCTATTCACATTGTTCTCTTTAGATATCTCTGTCTTTTTCTCCTCATAAAAGCATTTATCTTTAGGTCTTCAGAATTTCATTCTTGAGAGCTTACCAGCCCTCTTGAGCTAACTTAAATGTAAAATTTTAGTCCAAGAAATCCTGGCTGTCCTTTCCTTGAACTTTTCAAATCTGCTCTCCAAAACTCTAGAGAATTTCAGACTATGCCCATCTTTCTTCTCCTATATTACATATTCTTTGATAATAGAGTCCCTTTCCCCCCAAGGTTCCCATCATTTCTTCTCCTAGCTGTCTTATTTCCTCTAGAATCATTTAGAAACTTCTCAGTGTGGCCTTTAAAACCCTCCACAGCCTGGCTCCAGCCTAACTTTCTAGTTTTATTTTTTATTCTCCTCTCCTCCCTATGCTCTATATTCCAGCCATCCCTTATTACTAGGTACTTCCTGAACTTGATATCCCATCTGTCATCAATCAATGCCTGGAATGTTTCTTGTTCTTTTTTTTCCACCACTGAATCCCTAATTTCCTTTGAGTGCTACCTCCGATGTAAAGCCCTTCCTGGTCCTACTATTGTTAATGTTCTCTCACTCCTCAAATTACCCTTTTTTATTTATGTACATGCCAGATCCCACCAGTACAATGTAAGCTCTTTGAGGGGAAGGGCTTTTTTTGCATTTTCTTCTGTATACACAGTGCCTACATCAGGGCCTTGCCATGTAGTAAACACTTGTTAAATGTTTGAATTAAACTGAAAATACTGTAAATGGAGTCCTTAGTCAGGTATGGATTGAACTAAATTGTATCTGAGGTCCCTTCTAACATTGACATTCTGTAATACTTTGTTGGTATGATTTATGTAGTATGTATTTGAAAAAGTATCATTTGAATAATAAATGTTGAAAAATGTTATTTAATAGCTGTATTTAATAATCCTTTGCTGATTGCGAGTAATGAGTCTTTGTAAAAGAAAAAAACACTATATGTGACCCACATGTGTATATAGAATAGGTGTGTCTTTTAAAATATACCATGGAGTAGCCTTCATTTTCAGGCTGGCAATAGAGGTTGACTAATTAATTGATTATACAGGGTGTCCCAAAAGTCCTAGTGCTGTTTTAAGCTGTAATAGCTTAAAAGGTTGATTCAGCAATTAATTTTTGGTATCCCAAAAATTTTAGTTTCAGTTTTAAACTATTAAAACTTAAGCCCAACACTAAGACTTTTGGGATACCCTGTATCCCAACGAGGACATGTGTCCTCTTTTAATTATGATATGTTACTGCTGGTGTAGGAGATGTAATTATATCTGTTCTACCAGTCTTACTAAAATGGTATAAAAGGGTCACTTATGCATATTCAGAGTGTTTTGATAAAGGTTACTAGAGAATGATGAAATAATTACTGCCTTTTTTCTTGGAGTTTGTTTCTTATGTACATCCTTTCAAAGTCAGTAGTGTTCCTCTCATTATGGGGTATATGAGATATGTTTATACATGAATGGAGCTTGTCATAAACACTGTTAAATAATTCATTTAGAAATAAGTACCTGCTAACATCACCAGACCTCCATTCTAGACTCCCAAACCACCTTACATTGGAATGTCAAAATACAGCTTTTAAAAGCTATTCTTTTTAAGATCTCACAGAATCAATAGCTAGTCCAATCTAGTATGATCCACATTCCCAAAATTGACCCCATTATAATAAACCTAAGAAGTGATTATTTACCCTTAGCTTGAAGACCTCCATGAGGGAAAGCCACTGCCTCCTGAGGAAGACCATTCTACTTCTGGATATCTCTAATTTTTAGAAAGTTTCCCCCTCCCCCAAATTTTACTTTTTTAGTCTCTACCCATTGCTACTAGTTCTGCCTTCTGAGGCCAAGTGGAATAAGTCAAACCATTGATAGTCTTTTAAGTATTTGAAAATACTTATTATGTCTTCCTCTCTGCTTGAGGTTAAATATTCCCACCTCCTCCAACTGATCCTCATTATGCCTTGGATTCAAGATCCTTCATCACTTTGGTTATCCTTCTGTGGCTCTTCTCTTAAACTGAAGAAACCAGAATCAAGCAGAGTGCTCCCAATGTGACCTAACAGGATAAAGCACAGCAAAATAATCACCTCCCTAGTTCTGGACACTATGCTTCTCTTAATAATCCTGTTTACATTAGGTTTTTGGGCTGCTATATAACATTGCTGGTGCATATTAAGCTTGCAGTAAACTCAGATCCCTGGATCTTTTAGGGAAAAAAAACACCATTTAACCATACTTCCTCTATATTTTGATTGTGAAATTGATTTTTTAATCCAAGTGCAAAACTTAACATCTATCCTATTTTAATTAGTCAAAACAAATATGATCATACAGTGGATGAATGCATTCCCCAAAGCAAGCTGGATAAATTCTTCCTAAGCCTTATCCACAAGGTAGAATTTCAACACAAATAGCAGTTCACTATTGTTTATTTCTCAGTCCCGAATTTAAAAGTACAAAGACTATAGGTTTACATCAGAAAACCTGGTAGTCTAACCTTTCTTCCTATTGGATATTTCATAGGGTTAAACCTTTGTACACATATTTTACTTAAAATTTCAAATGTTTTTTTCTTGGTGGTTTTTATCAGTTCATAATTTCATGACTATTTCATTAAGACAACTGTTTACATAATTTATGATTGGGTGATTCCTTTTTTCTTTGATCCAGGAAACAAAAGACTAATATGATAATAATAGATAATATTTATTTGGGCCTTTAACATTTGCAAAGCACCTTATACATATTTTCATTTGATTCTCACAAAACCCTGTAGTATAGATGCTATTATTATTGATCTTATATATAATTTTCCAGATGAAGAAACTGAAACTAAAAGAGATTAACAAATGACTTGTTCAGGGGCACACAGAGTAAATATCTGAGGCAGGACCCAAACCCAGATCTTCTGACTTCAATTCCATTACTTTATCCATGATGCCATGCTGCCTTCCCATTTCGGATGAAGTTTAAGGGGAAGACTAATGTTTAGAATATTATATAATCTATACACTCTTTTGTGAGCTCTCTAGACTTTTCCCCTGAATATTCAGCAGCCACTATTTAACTTCCTCTATCAAACATTTAAGTGCTTGCTCTGTTCCATGGTGCTAAGGATCCATGGTACTAGATAACATAAATCTTGTTCTTAGGGACCTTATAGCATAAAGAGGACAAGGGCACAAATTACTATGATACACTGAGGAGTGAGATAAGTACAAAGGGGAGGTTCAAGACAAATGTCATAAGAAATCTGGGGAAGGAAAAATGACTTTCACTTCCAGAGGTTAGGGTCATGGAATGCTTCCTAGAAAATGTGGCCTTCCTCTTGCCTTAGCACAGTGTCCGGTATATAGTAGGTACTTAATCAATGCTAATTGGCTTTACTTCAGAGAGGCCATCAATTTAAAATGAATTCATACTGCAAAGGGGAGGAGAAAGAATTAGGCAGCAAGAGCAGATGAGAAACCAATTAAATAGATAAAACTTTGGTTAATTTTATTTTTTAAAATCAAAAAGAAAAAACCAAATTACCAATATCAAAAATGAAAAGGGTGAGTTCACTACCAATGAAGAGGAAATTAAAACAATAATTAGGAGCTATTTTGCCCAACTGTATGCCAATAAATATAACAATCTAAATGAAATGGATGAATACTAACAAAAAATATAAATTGGCCAGGTTGACAGAAGAGGAAATAAGATACTTAAATAACCCGATTTCAGAAAAAGAAATTGAACAAGTAATCAGTGAACTCCCTAATTAAAAATCTCTAGGGCCGGATGGATTTACAAGTGAATTCTACCAAATATTTAAAGAACAATTAATTCCAATACTATATAAACTATTTGGGAAAATAGGCAAAGAAGGAGTCTTACCAAATTCTTTTTATGGCAAAAATATGGTGTTCAAACCTAAATCAGGAAAAGCCAAAACAGAGAAAGTTATAGACTAATTTCCCTAATGAATACAGATGCAAAAATTTTAAATAAAATATTAGCAAAGAGATTACATCAACTTATCATGATGTTATCATTAGTTATCATTAACTTATCATTATCATCAACTCTATGACCAAGTGGGATTTATACTAGGAATGAAGAGCTGGTTCAATATTGAAAAACTATCAGCATAACTGACCATATCAATAACAAAATTAACAGAAATCATATGCTTATCTCAATAGATCCGGGAAAAGCTTTTAACAAAATAAAATACCCATTCCTATTAAAAACACTAGAGAGCATAGGAATAAGTGGAGTTTTCTTTAAAATGATAAGTAGGATCCATCTAAAGCCATCAGCAAGCATTATATGTAATTGGGATAAGCTAGAAGCATTTCCAGTAAGATCAGGAGTGAAACAAGGATGTCCATTTTCACCACTATTATTCAATAGTGTATTAGAAATGCTGGTTTTAGCAATAAGAGAATAAAAACAAATCGAAGGAATTAGAATAGGCAATGAAGAAACAAAGCTACCACTCTTCATTCCTGGGGTTTTTGTTGCTGTTTTAGAAATAATATGTACAATTTATTTACATACTTTTTTAAAAAGGCCATAGAAAATGGACATTCAGTTTCATATTTAAAATACACCTTTCTGTGTTCTGTTGTTCAGAGTTCAAATTCTAAATTAGACCATTCCTCTCCCAATACTTTGGATCTTAGCTCCAGCAGGCCTCAAAGGTAACATAGGAAACATTTCCCCAAGAGTTATTAGTTTGCTTCCTGGGTTAGGGCATTTTATACTTTCTATGGAAAAGGATCATGTGCATCAAGCCTAGAACTTCAGGATATTCAGGATATGGCATTTTCTTTTTCCCTTAATAATAAAGGACCTGGATCCCTGTTATATCATCACCACTGAGCCTGAAGAGTCTTGGGTACTCATATTGATAGTTAAGGAACATGATGGAGTCTGAATCCTGAGAATGTCCCAGGCCCAGGGCATGGCCTATCTCATGAACAACTACCAGGAAGAGGTTCGTTCTCTCCTCAGAATATGACCGTTTTTCATCTCTGTCAAAGTGGACAGCTCCTTGGTAGTCAGAAGCTGGGGCAAAAGCATGCACTAGGATGTTTTGTTTTCCATCAAAGGAGTAGGCATCTCCATGATCTCCATCCAGGAAAGCAAAATCAATATCAGAATCTTGTTTATACACTCTTTGGAACTTCAAGGGTGTCACACTGCTCCAGACTTCTGCTGCCTTCTGCAAGATCTTTTCAACTGTCCTACAATCCATGCCCTTTGGATAATTGATGATACCGTAGGTTATGGGGTTATTTTTAATTTTGTGCTTCCCAGAAAAAATGAGAAGTCAAGAATATCACGGACCCCACATTGAGGCTGCCTTATGATGGCCTTTGTGGGCTCATCCACCCAGCCAGTTTCTTCCAGCCTGAAGAAATGCTGCAAGAAGTGCAATTGATCCTCCAGAGTATAATGCTGGGATTCGTCTTTGGTGAAGAAGAATCGATGGAAGTAATCCTTAAAGAAGTCCAAATCATCAAAGACAGTTTTGGGGATAACTGGAAAGGATAAACAGCAGAGCAGAAAAAAGGCAAAGATGAGAAGAGTAGACAGAGTGATTAAAGTTCCAGCTCTACTATAGGCCATAGCTATCAGTCTTTGCAGATAATATGATGTTATGCTTAGAGAATCCTAGAGAATCAACTAAAAATCTATTTGAAATAATTAACAACTTTAGTAAAGTTGCAGGATATAAAATAAACCCACACAAATTATTGGCATTTCTATGTATTATTAACAAGTTCCAGTGGCAAGAGATAAAAAGGGAAATTCCATTTAAAGTAACTGTAGACCTTACAGAATATCTGGGAGTCTGTCTGCCAAGACAAACCCAGGAACCACATGAACACAATTACAAAACACTTTTCACACAAATAAAGTCAGATCTAAGTAACTGGAAAAATATCGGTTGCTCATGGGTAGGCCGAACTAATATAATAAAAGTGACAATTCTACCTAAATTACTTATTCAGTGCCATACCAATCAAACTACCAAAAAATTATTTTATGGAGCTAGAAAAAATAATAACAAAGTTCATCTGGAAGAACAGGAAGTCCAGAATCAAGGGAATTAATGAAAAGAAATGCAAAGGAGGGTGACCTAGCCACACCAGATCTGAAGTTGTATTATAAAGTGGCAATCATCAAAATTACTTGGTACTGGCTAAGAAATAGAGTGGTGGATCAATGAAATAAGTTAGGTACACAAGACACAGTAGTCAATAACTACAGTAATCTACTGTTTCATAAACCCTAAGAGTCCAGTTTCTGAGATAAGAACTCACCATCTGACAAAAACTGCTCAGAAAATTGGAAAATAGTATGGCAGAAACTAGGCAGAGACCAATATCTTACGCCCTATACCAAGATAAGGTCAAAATGGGTATGAGATTTACACGTAAAGGGTGATACTATAAGCAAATTAGGAGAGCAAGGAATAGTTTACCTGTCAGATCTATGGAGAAGGGAAGAATTTATGACCAAACAAGAGATAGAGACCATTCTGAAATGTAAAATGGATAATTTTGATTACATTAAATTTAAAAGTTTGTACACAAACAAAGCCAATGCAACCAAGATTAGAAGGGAAGCAAAAAGCTGGGAAATGATTTTTGCAGGAAGTATTTCTGATAAAGGCCTCATTTTTAAAATATATAGAGAACTAAGTCAAATTTATAAGACTACAAGTCATTCCCCAATTGATAAATGGTCAAAGGATATGAACAGGAAGTTTTTGGGTGAAGAAATCAAAGCTATCTGTAGTCATGACAAAACAGGAAAATGATAAATGCTGGAGATGTGGGAAAATTGGAAAACTAATGCATGGTTGGTGGAATGATGAACTGATTCAACTATTCTGGAGAGCAATTTGCAACTATGCCCAAAGCACTATAAAGTTATGCATACCCTTTGATCCACTACTACTAGGTCTGTATCCCAAAGAGATCATAAAAATGGGAAAAGGGCCCACATGTACAAAAATATTTATAGTGGCCCTTTTTGTGGTGGCAAAGAATAGGAAAGTGAAGGGATGCCCATCAATTGAGCAATGGCTGAAAAAGTTGTGGTATATGAATGTAATGGAATACTATTGTTCTATAAGAAATGATGAGCAGGCAGATTTCAGAAAAACCTGGAAACAATTACATGAACTGATGCTGAGTAAAGTGAGCAGAACCAAGACAACATTATACACAGTAATAGCAATGTTGTGCAATGACCAACTTTGATAGACTCAGCTCTTCTCAGCAATGCGATGATCTAAGACAATTCTAAAAGATTCATGATGGAAAAATGCTGTCTACATCCAGAGAAAGAACTATGGAGTCTGAATGCAGATCGAAGCATACTATTTTTTCCCTTTTTTGTTTTTATTGTTTTTTCTTCCTCATGGTTTTTCCCTTTTGTTCTGATTCTTCTTTCGCAATATGACTAATGTGGAAATGTGTTTAATATGATCGTACATGTAGAGCCTATATCAGATTGCATGCCATCTTGGGAAGGGGGGAAGGAAAGGAGGGGGAAACTTAGAACTCAAAATTTTATAAAAATGCATGTTGAAAACTAAAAAATAAATAAATTTATAAAAGAGCAGATGAGAAGATAAATATAGGTACTTATAAACATCTCAGGATCATCCAGCTATTGCTGTTTATAGGTGAAAGTCTTATACTGTTTCTGGAGCTAATCACGTGGTTGTAGGGAATATTCATTCTTCTATTCATTCAATCACATAATACAGTATAGCATGCTGGATTTGGAGTTTGAAGCACTGGGCCAAATCTACTTCTCACTTGTCTATACCTGGGGTAAGCTACAACCTACCTGGGCTTTAGCTTCCTTGTCTGTAAAATGACAGCATTGCTCTATCTGACCTTTAAGGCCCCCTCTGAGTCCAAATCTATGATCCTATGATGTCTGAGATCCCTTTCAATTCTAAATCTGTGTTCTCTATGTTTAAATTCTTTCACTACTCATTTCAAATTTCCTGTCTCTTCTGCTATGGTCTGTTGGTATAAAGGGCCTCTAAGGGAGAATGTGAGTATAAATCTACTTTTAATCTTTTGCCAGCTTAAAAATAAAGTTGAGTTGGTATATATGTAAAAGTTAAACACAAGAAGACACTGATCTTAAAAAAAGTAAGTTATTATTAGAGACTTTGTTCTGTTTTGGTGTTTTACCTATAGCAGAATCATGATTACAAAGTTTTGTGAATGTGTATCCTATGAAGTTGTTGAATGAAAATAAGCTAAAATTTGCTAAATGGAAGTGGCAACCTGATTTAAAAAAAAACTTCAAAAGAAAACAGTATTTTCATCTGTACATATGTTGTATTTAATGCTGAAATTAATATTTAATTAAAAGTTGTAAGATACTTTGAAAAGAACTGTATAAATATATGGTAATTTTTTTCATTATTACCTTTTTTAGCTGGAAAATTAATCATTGCACCTCTGATCCTGGTTTTGGGACTGGCACTTGGGGCCATAACCATTGTAATAGGTAAGATTAATTTTCTTTCCTCAGTTATATGTTCCTGAGATGGGAACTCTTTCAGAATAATGAAAACATGAGAACAAGTAGACTAACAGGAATCACATAGTATGAATGTACATATTCTGTTAACCATTTGGAAGAACTAGCTTTGTTCTAGTAGTAGAAAAATTAATTATTTGGGAAAATAGTCATCCCACTATTGTGAAGAGCAGTAGTCAAAGCGTCCCAGCTGTGATACAAGTTTTGTGTACTTGGGCAAAAGGTACTTCATCTCTCCAAACCTCTGTTTTCCCATCTATTATATTGGGATAAACTTACCTATATTAACCAAATGACATTGTTCTTTTGAGGAAATTGCTTTGCGTACCTTTAAAACACCATATAAATATGAACTGTTAATTATAATTATTAAATTCAGACTTAGAGGGGGGCAGCTAGGTAGCGCAGTGAGTAGAGCACCGGCCCTGGAGTCAGGAGGACCTGAGTTCAAATCCGGCCTCAGACACTTGAACTTGACACTTGTACTAGCTGTGTGACCTTGGGCAAGTCACTTAACCCCAATTGCCCTGCCAAAAAGCAAAAAAAAAAAATTCAGACTTAGAGGAAGTGTGGTATAGTGAATAGAAAGCTAGTCTCAAAGGGCAGAAAGATCTGAGTTCAAGTCCCACCTCTGATATACCTTGACTTTATGACCATGGTCAAGTCACTTAATCTCTCAGTAACTCCAGACAACTCTCTGAAACTACAAATTACAGAGAAGATGCCCATCTGTATCAGTCGAAGTTCCTTATTGGGAGCTATCTACACCAATGAAATTATAGGTTTGATTTTTTTTAAAAAGTTCAGGATAGCATGCTTTAGCACTTAAAAAAACCCTTGCAATTTCATTATAATGCACATGTGTTGTGACCCTGCCATGCCTTAGTAGGTAGTCTTCGTGAGTTGCCGTGTTCAAAATATATCATGATTTTCTGGCAAGCCTTATGGAGATGGGCATTTCTGTACCTGGCTAGGCAAGTCCCAAGATGAGAGAAACAGACTGTTACTAGACTTGTACTTAAAGCCACCATAGGTCCTGACAGTGCTTGCCTCCCCTGGAATGGTCTTAGAGAACTAGGGCCACATCCACATCATCATGAGGCATCAGAGTAAGACTTTGGTAGAGGCAGTAGATTTAGTCTAATAGATAATTCACTATCAAATTTTCTATCTTTTTATAATTATAGGCTTAATAGTTTGGGAAATTTATTTTTTGACTAGCATCAAAAAAAAATAAGAGTCTAGTCTTCTTTAGACATTTATTTCAGCTAAAGTGACCTATATAAATATAGTATTTAACATGAAAATAATCACAGTGAGGAAGTAACACATGAAACCTATCCAGTATTATTGTGGATTTTTTTGAAGAAAACAAAATCCGTTGAAATATTTGGCCATGGAAATTTATTTGTAATAAGCTTTTGAAGTCTTACCTTAGTATATTTTTAAAGAGTCAAATATTTTCATTTGGCTAAAGTAAGAAATCATCATAGAAAAATTATTCAAAGGAATATGCCTACTATAAAGTCAACTATCCATATGGTCTAAGAAAAGGAATGGTACAGGATATGAAATAGCATTCTGCCTTCCCTAAAGCCAGATCCTTGTAAAGTGAGTGTAGCGTTTAACAACTTGTGGGTGGAGTCTTTGATCCTCTCACAAATTGGAAGGGATTCTCAATGACTTTTTTGAATAATTTTTGAATAACATCTAAAGGATGATAGCTTATGTATAGTTTATAAATCACAAAAAATATAAACTTCATGGTATAACGTGTACCTTTAATACATATTGCATGTTTTTTTCCAGGTTTATTTGTATTTCCCATCTATTGCCTTTGTAAAAAGCAAAGAAAAAGATCACGGACAGGTATGCCCTGGTAAAAAGCAAACTTTTTTCATCCGCACTGATCTGAGCCCTGCCAAGGGTTATACAAAATGGTGCAACGAAGAACATGGGCATCCATATCCAAGTCGCCATCCTGAAAACTGAGAGGGACTTCTTGCCATCTCCTCTCCTCTTGGTTCACTGCTGCAGGCCAGAATGCCTCCTTGCTATGGTGCACTCCAAAAATGGTAGCCTACCCCTTTTCCCCTTTTTGATTGCTGCTTTAAAAAAATTAAGGAGTTGCTCTCCAGGTTACTTTCATAGACTTCTGTATTTAAATTAAAACCCCTCCTGTTGTTCTATTAAGAAAGCATTTTTGTTAACAACATGTAGCTTTATCTGTTTAGGATTTTTATGAGAAACAGCTGAAGGTAGTTCAAATTGTCTTTGTGTCCTGAACACTGAACCTCTTGCTCATCTTTTGGGATGTGCTCTGAATAGCTCACATCCTTTGTCTACCATTAAGCAAAGTCAAATTTCAGAAGACAGAGGCTCATCATATCCACTTATTTCTACCTATGGACCAAGCAGTGTAATTCAGCCATTTGGCAGGAGTTGCAGTTGCCAAAAATCTCAGTGCCTAAAAGAGAACTAATGAAAACAAATTAATGAGAAAAAGCATGTGGCATAATGAAATCCTTGTATAGGTGTGTAAGTAAACATGTTTTAGAGTTGACCCCAATAACCCCATAGTTGTCTAGTCACATGATACTGCATTATTCTTCCATATTTTCATAGGGCTGTTTCAGATTGGGCTTAGATCCTCTGCGGTCTCAGGACGCACAAAGGTCAATGTGAAAGCTATGCAAGGAATCTCTTGCTATTATTAAAAAAAGACAATGTTATTTAGTACAGTATCGAATTTTGTGGACCAAGAGAATTGATACAATGGTCTCAGAAGTTGAGTCCTGGAAAAATGCTCCTTATTTTTCTTCTGGTGCATCCTTTACTGTGCATAGAACAATATGAATTTCCGTGAAAATGCACGAGAATTTCATTAGTCAATCCAAAGAATAGATTTTATTTGAAATGAAAACTGCTTAAAATCCTTTCTAGAATCAGAAAGCTTTTAAATTGTGGTCATAAAGAATTGTATCTGAGGTTAAAACTCTATATCATTTCCTATCCCTTAGTTTTTTGATCTTGGACTTTTCACAGAAACACTTTGTTTTCAGATGTAAATCTCATGCCTGCTGTTCAAATTTTGTTACTCTTAGTGATATTATGGAAGGGGTACACTAAAAACAAGGTTCCTGTGATCCTGGTTATGTACTTTTCAAACAAACAAACAAAACCCTAAATCTGCTGCTAGAGAAGAAAATGGAGAAAATAAATGAAGGAAAATGTTTCTGGAAGTTTTTCAGATCCCCAGTTTCTTCAAGAATAAGGAGACAAATAGATTAATATTTGCCAACCCTTGCTTTAATCATGAAAGTTCACCAGCAGAGTGAACAAAATGGAGCCCCAAAAGCTCAAATTCTTCATAACTGCCTCCACAACTTTAAAACCTAGCTATATACCATGGATATAACATTTCATCGATCAGCATCCATTCCTTTTTTGAAACACTTGATATCCATACACACAACTGCTCTTTGTTGGACTCCAGGTAACGGGAAAAGTGTCATTTTTTGGTTGAACTGACATATATGTGGTAGAGGAATTTACTAGTATTGATCTTGAGAGTTTGCTTTCATTCTTTCTCATTTAATGCATTGTACAGGCATAACAGAGCTCCTAGAGTAATCTTCCATTTTATAGTAAAGACATACTATCCCTTAATGGTTCTGGAAAGACATCTTTTGAAAGAGTAACTTCATACAGAAAAGTAGTACTATTGTTTCAAATAGTACCAAGTTTGAAAGGGTTTCCAGTAAAACACATGTATTTATATGTCTTAAACTTGTATCTCTGCAATGCATATTTTCCTGACTTGGGCCTTTGTTTTTATAATTTATGTATATAAGCATTTGCCCTCAATCTTGTATGTGTGCATATGTGAATGTGCATATGTATGTTATACATATATATGTTTATGTAAAATCTTTTTATGGTTGCATATAAATTGTATGCACACATATATTGACTAGTTGAATAGTATATGTCTGGTCCTAGATAATCTATTTTCTTAGGTCCATTATATCTGTTGTCTATGGCTTACTCAGGGATTTGTATTCCTTCCTTTAAATAACTTATCTTTCGGGAGGGGGGGGTATTTTTGTATTATTTAGAAAACTTTCCAACTTCTGGATGGTAGAGTTGGTGTCTGATATGAAGTCAGTAAAGGCTTTTAGTACTTTGAACTGTTTCTGCATTTGGTTGCACAGATTTCCATTATTCTGTTTTATTGATTTTTTTTAAAAATTAACTTATACATTTATCACAGCAGATAGTTGGTATACCTACCCTTTTCCTTCAAGTAGCTTGAAGTAATAATTTCTGAAGTTCTGGTGATAGTATAATGAAGATCTTAAGAAAAGAGAATAGAATGAAAATAACTTTTTTTTTACTTTAGTGCCATCATTGAAGGTAAAACCCTATCTGTAACTTGTGTGTGAATTTTAATTTTTCAAGAAAATCCACTGTTAGAAAAATTTTAGTAGCATGTTTACAAAATACTTTTTGTAGTTTTTTTTAGTGTAATTAAGTAGAAGGAAATAATTTGGCTTCTACCTTGTATTTAGTTGTGGCATTTTATTTCATATCTAAAGGCATTTGCAAAAAAAAATTAAATAATCATTTTAAGTTCTGCATAGCATGTGCTTTTCTATCATTTTCCTCTAAAGAAACTGAAAAGACTTAGTCTAGAAGAAGGTTAAATTGTGTTTTTGTTTAAGGACAGGGTGCTTATTTCCCATCTATGTTTCATCTACTCATTTATTCAAATTGGATACCATGCCAAAATAAGGAGCTAGAAAATAATTTTCATCTTTTCCACTCAAAACAAAATATATGATTGGATGCCAATAGTTTGACAAGAGAAGAGTATAGACTGCCTCATTGCTTTAAAGTAATCTACGGAAATAATGAAAATTTAGAAATAAAGATTACTCTGTAGAGCTATTTGAAAATAGTTTTTACATTTTCCCAACATACTGCCATTTTTCACACTTACTGCCCCAACGTGTCATTCATTCTTGCTGTAATTAAAAGTCTTTCAAAATGTTAGCAGATTAATGATTCTTGATTTTGTTATTGCCATGAAAAGCCACACTAATTCAAGAACTATCGAGATGGAGTACAGAATACTCCATACTTGAAAGGTCTCAGGATATATTGATTTTCTTTCCAGTACATCAAGTGATGGTGTAATATTTATTTTACCCCAAAGCCCACCAAGGTTCCTTGTGATTAAGGTTAAGAAGGGAAAAATCTGTATATTTTGATGTCCTGGCACAGGCATCATTTATTTCCTGTGGCTTAGATTTCCTGATAGGAGATATTGTATCCTGACACTTGGATAGAGAGGATACAATCCAAGATACCAAGGATTACAACCTTCTGTCTGATTGTATTCCTCTTGCTGAGGTATCAAGATTCAGTGGTGCCCATGAAATTATATCTACCTGCATCTCCCAGCCCTTCCTTCTTGAATGGGTGGCCTTATTGCTCTCCTACATCCCTCTTTGTAATATCCTTGACTTTCTTCTCCCCATCCTTCTATCTCTTTGTTCCTTCTGGTTACTCCCTGCTTTCCTTTCTCCTTGACCTCCATAACATAGATACATACTTCTTACTGATAAAACAATGAAAAAAATACATTTTTGACATATTATGCAAAGGAAACCAGTATTCCTTTCTTGCCTTCTCTACATGTGCTGAGAGCTAAATTAGAGTACTATCAAACTGATAAAAACTACTTGTATGTGACATAGAATGTTTTTAATTCTTGATTTTACTGCTGCTTATTATATTTGTATTTATATTTTTAAATGGTTAATAAGACATGGATAACACTGTATTTAAAATGTTTTCTCTGTTACTGAATCCCACAAGAACTTTCATACCAAAAGCCATAGTAATATTTTAAACTTCTAAACAAAATGAAAATATGCCTTAAAATTCAAGTTGTCATATCGTAACCTGTGTTTAGCCCAATTTTGCTTCAGAGAGTGAGAGGTGATTCACTGTATACACTGATAGTGAATTTATTTTATTTTTCCAGCTTTATTATTTTTCTTAAGACCATAATATAAATATAGCCTTAAAGTTAGCAAATGCACTTTAAAAGTCCTTTGTGCCATTTGAGTAATTAGATTATGAAGTTGGGGTTTGTGAAGCTATGCAAAATTGAGTTGTTTTTTAAAAAAAAAATTTCATCAGCTATTCAAGATACATATTTTGTTTCCTTAAGAGTATGTTCAAGATTTTGCAAATATGTTTCACCCTTCATTTTTACTTCCAAACAAAATTTAAAGTTGTAAAACACATGGAGTGGATACAGCATTGAAGGTCTATGCAACCTGAACTAAGAGAAAGTTTTAGGATGAAAACGGTTGAAATATTAGGCTTAAAGAAAACTTAATTCTGGCAGTTTGTAGCAGAAGTTCCAAGACAGCATAATTTCAATATATTCATTAATATGCCTAGTACATGATGGATGCATAAATAATATTCATTAATAACCTAGTTGGAGCATTTATTTAAAAACAATTGGTGCCCTTTACAACCTCATTGTAAGGGCCCTTTATTAAAGAATACAGTAACTGGATTTCCTCTGAGTAAGAGAAAAGTTATAACCACCAACAACCAATTCAAGCATGTTGAATTTTCAGTTTTGTTTATTCCTTACTGTTTCTTATCATTATTTATAATAAGTTCATAGTCCTTTCTGAGTACACAAAACGATAGTCCCTATCCTGTCTCAAAACAGGAGGAAGCAAAAGGAAGGAGACCTTAGCGAAGCAAAGAGGTTGGGAGACCATGTCCTTCCCCAAGTTGTTTCATATTGGAGATAGTATATGGAAAACATTGATGCACACAGTTAATTTGAAGCAGGCAGGTGTGACATTTTTTGGCTATTTAATGATCTAAGATAATACTTTTTTTGATGCAACCTATGAATGTGAAATCTGAATTTTTAAAATTTAAAAATTAGAAAACAAAAGGCCATTCCTTCTTTCCCTTAATATTGGCTTTAGAAGCTAAACTAACAAACATGTTACAAATTAACTGCCCTGTTAGACTTCTCTTTATGTGGTTGTCATGGTTCTGTGGATATAATTTCACTCCTGGTCCATCCAAGTCAACATCATCTTATCCATAGCCATGCTATAATGGAGTTTTGAGAAGAGGTATGGTACAATGGATAGTTTGACATCCTGCCTCTGACATATACTGTGACCCTAAACAAGTCACTAATACCCCTGGGAATTCTCTTAAACATTTCAACACTCAGTAGAACTGCTAGTCTATTTCAGTAGTAAGAATTTCCTAACTCCTGGGGTCCCCCATACCAATGAAATCACAGTCCAAATGAAGAAGTATAGTTGGGTTTTAATATAGTTCTAGTATCTAAGCAGGGCACGTTTTAATTGCATGTGTTTTTATTGAAGTAAAGTTCAAATCGGAATGCCCTTTGCCTTATTGATCACTGAAAAGAAATGTTGCCAGATATAGAACAGCAATGTATTCATAAGACCACTGGGCTTCCTTTTGAACTGGTGGTCATCACATTCTTCTGAGGACCATGTGCTATATTTAAAATGCAATAAACAGTAGAAAGCACAAGGCAATATTATTACATTTGGTCTTTCAAGGAATATTCTCATGTAAGATGGTTACTTTGTATAGCTTAGCAGGGAAATTTATGCATGCAAGGCAAGTATAAATGATAAAGGAAAAAGATGTCTTTTCTCTTTGTACTGCTAATCCTATCCCATTTATTTTCTGATTATGTGTCACTTTTTTCTTTAACATCAAATGACTTTCCTCCCCCACCTGTGTGGGGCAATTTCAGCACATTGCAGTTTTTCTCGTAGAAATACCTACTTATTCTAGTCCTTTGGGATTGTCGCTATCCCTTCTTATTCTGTTCAAATTGTGGGAAGAATTCTTTCTTATCTTATAATTGCTGCTAAATCTAGAAAAATTAAATTCGTATACAAAAATTACTTTGTGGTTGAGTTGTAACTGCACTGAAAATCAGCATAATTTATAACCAGGCCTTGTTTTACTTGGAAAGAAGAAAAACAGTATATCAAGAGTAAATGAAAGAATTTTCTCCTTGGTGCAAATAGTAATATTGAGAAATGCTTACTGTTTCCCAGAAAGAAATGAACTAAATTTATTTTAAAGCAGTAGTGTGATCAAAGGACATGAAAGTACAGACAATCTCTGACATATCTATATCCCTCCCACACGATGGGAATGGCCAGCGGCCACATAAAATCCTCTTCCTTCTCCTCTGCCTTTACTTGGGGTCTCCCTTCCCCCAAGCAAATAGAAGAAGTTCTGAAATTACATTCTATTCTGTAATGAGCCAGGAAAGAAAGAAACCTTGGTCAAGAGCAACAGATAGTATCAGTAGAAAGTGAAGCAGATGGCTCAATCTCTAAGGCATAAAAAAGAAAAAGAATTTAGGGACAGGGAGCCAGCCAGTCCTAAGAAGTGGCTTTCAGAGTTAGTCTGAATATTTCTTTGCCCTTGCAGGAGGCCATGTACCATTACTCCCCAAATAATTAAAACCTTCATTCCTGTCTTCTAGTCTCCAACTTGTATGAGTTTTTGCTCCAAATTCAGAGAATCACCATTACTGACTTGTTCTGGTGTGGGAATACTGCAAGGAAATGTTCTTTTATCCCAAATTCTAGGTTCATTTCCCCATAGAAACATTGTTTACATATTGTGGTTAGAATCTGTATTACCTATTAGTACAACATTATATATTTCAGGCACATTTTAGGTTAAATAGGCTTTAGTGGGATGACCCAGGAACCTAATTATCATGTTTAAAATTTCTATGGAAAAATAAGTTCTGATTTCCAAACAACTGACAAATCAACTTTTAGAAAACAAGCTATATTATAAGATTGGTGCTTCTCTAACTTTTCTAAAACTGATGTACTTTCATTAATTTAATAGCATTTTTAAAAAGCCAACATGATACTTATAAATTAATTGACTATTTTTTATCATTAGGGCAGAGAGTGACGTTGGGCAGGTCCAAATTCTGTCATCTTCCTTCTAAACTGATACTAAGACAGAGCATGATGTAGCAGGCTCTAAACAAGACATCAGAGGACTCCTACTCTAGTCTCAGTCCCAATCTGTATGTTACCAGGCAGTCCTTTTGCCTCTCTGAGCCTCTCTTTCCTCATCTGCGAAATAAGTCTTGCTTATTGCCCCAGAATTATTGTAATGATCCATTATCTCATTTGATTTGAAAGCACTCCAAAAACTGTAAAATGCTATTTAATTGTAAAGGATGATTTTTAATGGAGAAACTGATAAACATGCAGTAGCCAAAGGGAATTAGGTTACAGGCAAGTTTTTCTTCCTAAGGATTCTACAGAATTTGGGGGGGCCATAATATAGATAACATAGCATCATTTCTGTGTGAGATCTAACTTGATCCAAATATGCAACACTGAATTAAGGGTGCCATACCATTAAACAATCTCTATTAGATCATGTAGACTATAGCCAATATTATCCCTTCCCCAGTAGAAGTCACTTTATCAGTTGCAAATGCTTTGATTTCCTCTTTTGTATAAATGTATGGATAAATGTTATCCTTAGACAAATTAGTGAAAAGGATTTTTATCATTTATCTAGCTTGTAAAACGGTAGCACCAGTTAAGCTGCAGACTTAAAGATGGATTGTGGTTTGGAAGAGGGAGGAGTTTAGAGAAGAGTTCCTTTAAGATATGCTTATCAGTCAGATAATGTCCTTATTTACCTGAAATTTAGAACTAGGAAGTGCTGAAACAGTGATATCAAGCTGACCTGGATTGCCTTTTCACCACTGTTGAGTTAGAAAAAAGTATACCAATTTACTTGTTCTACTGCATTCACCCCATGGGCTAAGTGGCCTATTGGTGCTAAAAAGCTTCCAACACCCTCCCCTTTTTTTCCCCTGTTGAGGTGTGAGGAAGGAGATAAGGGAAGAGTCTAAACTTAGTACAATCTCTTTAGTAGTTTAAAAATAATTACAATGTAGTCCCTCAGGAATCTTAGCACTTTTCCTATCACTTTCTTTTAAGTCGGCCTCTATTTGAGCTCCTAGATTTCTGCTGGCTGTCATTTCTAAGAGATAATCCTGTCCTGAAACAATTATTATGTCTTCAGTCATAGTTTATTTTCCATAAACAGGGCAAGAAGCTGAGGAATGTGAAGAAGGAAAAGAAAGAGCTCCTTATTGTATGTCTTCTTTCACTCAGACAGCCTAAGAAAAAATGGTCCTTTTCATATATATTACAGACACATACACACACACACACACACACACACACACACACACACACACACACACATTTCTAATGCTTTTAAAAGAAAGTTATGTATTGCCCCTTCTCAGTTCCTTAATTTTTCCATTTGACCATCTTAGTCCTACAGTATAGTAGCTGAGAGTATAGAGTCCAGCCATGATGAACAATAAGACCTTACAGATATTACAATTAGAGCTGGCATTTTCATAAGCAATATGTGTGTTCTCCCTTTCATTCTCACAAGATTCATCTTCAACATTCTGCCACTAAGTTTCAAAAGACCATCCAAAGATGCAGGACAGTCAAGAGAGAAATCACATAACATTCCTTTATTTCACAAATACAAAGAGCAGTGGCATAGTAAGAATTGTTAGTAAGTTATAATACATTATGTATTGGGGGGAGGGGCATTGTTAAGTAACTGCTCAAGTAAATAAAAACATTGATAAATCATGGAAAAATAAATTCTAGCCATCTACCAAACCTATCCTTTCTCCTCCCCCCACCTTAGAATTTTAAAATGTTTGGTCTATGTTTAAACAAATTAGATGGTTAAGATATGGTCATAAATTAGAAGCATTAGGGCATAATGGCTAGAGTGCTAGACTTGAGCTCTAGATAATGAAGCTTAAAATCCTATCCCTGCCATTTCCTGCTCAGTATTCCAGGCTAAGCCACAGAGGAGTTGCACATAGACAACAAGTTTCCTATACCAATGAAACCACAAGTCTGGACCAGAAAAAGAAAGGGCGGAGAGGTGTGAAACAGGAAGGGGATGGACCATTAAAGTATTCAATTCCATTGAAAACACGCAGATGAAATTGGTTTTAATCTATCAACATCGTAACATTTTTCACATAAAGTAAATATATAAATGAATTATGGTAATATAAATTATTGCTTCTAGTGAAATTGCCAATTCTAAGAAAGAAATTACTTCATCTCTTTCACAGACTACTGAATATGGCCAATTTTGCCATTACTTACAGTCTGTAATGAAAATTATAACAAGAGAAAACTCTTAAGTCTAAAACAATGCTTTGGCTTTTGGCTGTTGGTCAGCAGTTCCTGTAACATGTTTCATTAGGTTGAATAGAATTTATTCCCTAATATTTGTATCTGGTTTGCAATCAGAATAATATAACAATTTGTGGTATTTTGGGTTCAATATCAGAATGTACCTTGAGAATGATATTCTTTTCTTTGCTTACTCATACAAAAGATAGTTAGCTTTGTGATTTCTTTTTCAGTGGTTAACACATTTTATCAGATGGCATCAAATTTTCAGTAATTCAGTATACTACAGAAAACCACACACCAGCTGCAATTAAAATAATAACCAATCTATAAACACCATTTGAAAATGTTTGAAAGAGAATTCGAGAAGTGGAAGAAAACTTTGCCTTTTGTTTTTATGAAAATGTTGGAAAATAAGGAATTTACATTGCTATGGAGCTGGGTTTTGTCCAAAGCCATTTTTTTTACTCCCACATTATTACAATCTTTCAAATTTTTAGAGTTGCACATTGTTTTAATGAATAAAGTTTTCAGGACATTAAGTAAGGTATGTATCATTCTAGTGTTTGTGCAGTGTTTAATAAAAGGAACACAGAAATTGGTAATTAAATGCTTGGAAAATGGGTTTATACTCATTTTCTGTTAACACTAAGGTCTCCTCTCTTCAACCTTCAACTTTTGGTGCTTTGTGTAACTACATTTAACATTTCAAAATTCTTTTTTCGTGCCTTATTGTTTCATTAAGTTGGACTTATTTCTGCTCTGAAAAGTCTCATGGAAATTCAGGAACTTTTGTCAGAATTGTCTTTGCTTCCCTGTTAAAAACACAAAGGGAACTACATATTTTTCATGTGACAAAGACATGCTATTTCAGTGAATATAGCCAATTTTATTATCATAGATAAATAATTGGATATTTTATCTAAGTGTTGGTACCCGTTTTGAAGTTGTTGGCCGAAGGAAAAATAAAAAGTAGGATACTGAATACCCAAAGTCTAAACTGGTACAATTTCAATTTCTGTCAAATCCAATAAGATTGTAAATCTTCAAAGTTGACCCCAAAATGTACTGATTATTTAAAGTATAGCATTTCCAAAGAAATCTATCTTCCCATCATCACTTGAGTAGTTAAAATAGTTCTCAGCTTTTTGTCCATCACGCTCCTTATGTATGAATAGGACAGAATCACTTTATGACAAAACATTCAAAAAATTTGTAACCTCTATAACATTTCCAGAATAGATTTTTCTTTAGCTCATGTTTGGCAATATTTTACCCACAATGTACCTTTCAGACAAACTCTGTAGAATGATAATGTGAGGTATTCACTTGATACTTTTTTTAGCCTCTTGATCTGCATCTCACTGATGTGTCCATCTTGTTGGATCATTCTGTAGATACCTTTTGTTTTAGGTGACCCTCACAAACTGCCCCTTCTCTTGTCTTTTCTGTAATCTGTACCCCAGTCATATGGCATTTAGTTTGTCCTGATGAATGTATCATTAAAAACTAAAATAAACCATATCCTCAAAAAAGATATTGACAGGTTGTATATACACTTGTACAAATATTTGAAGAGAAAAAAATCCCTCCTGCCAACAAATGTCCTGCTGGCCAGGATGTTAAAATTAATAGATTTTTTTAACACTGAAGTTTGAAAAACCTTTACCTGCTATTCAGTTATACATTTATGTATTGTGTTGCGTGAGTGAATGTACTACCCCATTTTAGTAAATTCCATTTCATTTACTGCTGGCAGTTAGAATAATACAAGTGTCAAATCACAGTGACAAATTCTAGATGAAAGAAGATTCTCAAGTCCAGTCTTGGGGATATTTTACAAAATAACTTATGGATTCACAACATTAGTCATCAAGTCTTCGGGTTTTTTTAAGAACTGAATGGTAGCATTATTTTATCCAAGCCTATAAAAGACTACAAAGACACTATACTCTTATGAAATCTATTGTGGGAAATAAAATATTTTGATTGTTATTATGTGGATTATGCCATCTGAATTACAGTGGGGCTCTTATTGACATGCACAAGCCAGTGTAGTACGTCATGCAGTGTCATCTAGTAAAGTCTAATAAAGTTTGGAAGAAAAAGACAACTGTTGTCTTATTTATATGTTCGCGTTGATCATTTTGCCTTTAAGGAAGCTGAATGATGGTGTCATGGAAAGAAGGAAGGATGAGGAAATTCACTTCTTTTTCTTGGAAAGGTGGTAGACTTTGGGTATAGAATGTTCCACACACTATTAGACATAGGCACTGAATCAGTTGATTGTTTAAATGTTTTCCTTTGTCACAAGAGAAGGTTGAATGGGGATAAGGTTGTTATATAAAAACAAAAAGTTATCAATGAAACTTGTTTAAAGGGAGAGGTTAGGCTGGATTTAGAGTCAGAGAATCTAAGTTCAAATCTCAAAAAGTGACCTTGGCGAAGTCTCTGAACAGCATTTTCTGCATCAGTTCTGGGATACACATTACTAAGGATACTGATAAGCTGGACAGAGGTGGGTGACCAGATTGGTGAAGTGCTTTTAGCTCATGTCCTTCAAAGAACTATGGATGCTTACCTGGAGAAGAGATTTAAAGAATATCCGAAAGCTGAAGTTAAGCATGTGACAAAGAATAAACTTATTCTAAGGTTTAGGAGAAGTGGGTGAAAGTTGAAAAAATGTCAAATTAGCCTTGATAGTAGTATGAATGTCCTAATAATCAGATCTGTTCAAAAGTGGAATGGGACGTCTGGGAAGGTGGTGGGCTCCTTTTCACTAGAGGGCTTTAAGCAATGGCTGAATGACCACACTGTTATAGAAAAAAATTCTTATTTAGGTATACATTGTATTAGGTGGCCTCTGAGGTCCCTTCTAGTTATTTCTATGACTGTCATTTCCATTTCTGAATTATCTCTTTCATCTATTACCTCCTATCTGTTCCCACTGCTACTATCCTATTCATACTTTCACTGCCACTGTCCTATTCATGACCTCATTAATACCTGTCTAGAAATTATTGTCATAACCTCTTTGCAAGTCTACAACCTCTTTGCCTACTGAGAAAAATTCTAACTACACTAGAATGTAATCTGCCTGGCTCTAAAGGTTATGAAGATTATACCTCTACAGCCTGTCTCTGCAGCCTTAACTCTTGTACTCCAGTCATTTTTCTATGAGGCTAGGCCCTCTTTAGTCATCAACTAGGCCTAGGGGCAAATACGAAAGGCATGCAGAGCTAAGTAGAAAATACAAGGGATTTCCAGAGCAGAAAAACTGGCAACTATAGAAATGATCAGGGTCAGGGGAAGGAGGTAAAAGAGAATGAATAGTATCTTGCTGGCATCCAGCCCAGAGGAACATTCAAGTGCCATGCCTAGCCTTGGGACTCCATATATACACCTAATGCATTGACTCCACTGCAGCAGCAGCAGCAGCAACAGAAAGGTTTTCAAATTTGAGCATGCTGTTTCCTTTTCTCTGTTCTAAACATCTTTAGTTCATGAAGCACTGCTTTCATGGCATAAACTCAAGGTTTGTGGCATAAAGATCCTGGTTGCCTTATTCTGGACACTTTCAAACTTATCAGTGATGTACTTCTTGAAACATAGCTCCCAGAACCAAACACAATACTATAGATGGGCAGAATACAGAGGGACTATAACCTTATTCCTGGATGCTATACCTCATATAATGCTGAATAGCTATATGCCCCCCTCCCCTTTTGTACGTGTAAGGTTGGTTTTTTACCCAAGTATAAGACTTTAAATTTATCTGTTACATTTTATCTTATTTGATAAGTCCAATATTCTATCTGGTTAAAAAAATTAATTCTGATTGTTTCATCAATTGTATTAGCTTTGCTTTCCAGCTTTGTATCATCAACAAAACTGACAAAAAATGCCACCATTGCTTTTACACAAATAATTAATAAAAGTGTTAAATATCACATGGCCAAGGACAAATCCCTTGGGCACTCCACTAGAGATCTCCCAAACCATTAATAACTATACTCTGGGTCATATT
Source organism: Trichosurus vulpecula (assembly GCF_011100635.1). NCBI lineage: Eukaryota > Metazoa > Chordata > Mammalia > Diprotodontia > Phalangeridae > Trichosurus > Trichosurus vulpecula. The sequence goes on along the minus strand of NC_050579.1, from coordinate 137,875,593 downwards.
ATTCAAACAGTTCTGAGACCATATAATTTTACTTTTAGCTAGCCTATATTTCCCTATCTTTTCCAAAGAATAACAGATAGCTTGTATAAAATTCTTCACTAAAATCTAACCACAAGTCTATGTATAGTATTTTCTTAATGTACCAGTTGGCAAAACTTAAAAAATGAAGTTAACATTAATGGAAATAAAAGAAAAAGGACATAAAAGTAATTCTTCATTAAACAGCCCTGCCTCAGATTTTTACTTTCTCTAGTTGTTCACTATCTATCCCTTTAATAATAAGTTCTATAATTTGCCAAGAACCAATGTCAAACTTACTGACCTAGAAAATTTGTGTGTCAGGATCCTTGCAAAACCATAGCTCATGGTCACCCACTAATGTGTTTACTTTTACCAGTCATCCAGAAGAAAGTTCAGAACAAAGGTATTTAATGAAATAACATAGGAATAAAAGTACATGTGAAATAAAAGTAAGTAAAAAATCTCCCCACAAACTTGGAACTTATTCCCCCAGTAGGAAAAATAAACATACATAGATATCTAATGTATATCATTTCAATTATGCCTTACTTGTCAGTACATCGCTGCTCTACTTGATCTTAAACTAATCAGGGTCACCTAATACCCTCCACAATATCCACTAGGGGTGATATGATGACACACAGAAGGACTCCAGATTTTTCAATTTGCTCATTCAGTCTCCCCATATGCCTTAACTATAATCTTCAATTGAATTGTCTTTAAGTCTATTGCTATCCTGTCCTCCATCCACTGGGGGCGGTCATGTTTGGTAAGCTATAGCTCTCCTCAATCATCTCCATCAGCTAATGGTGATGAAATGCTCAATAGAGGGTAATGAAGCTCTTCCCTTAGCTAGGCTGCTTACAGAAGAGAACAGATGCCCGGGCTGATAACACATCTGTTCTTTGAACACTTCTTTGAACTCAGCTCTAAATTTATGATCCTGTGACCTTATGAATGCTTAAAAAACACTATTCTCTCTTTTACTGTCTCTTCTGAGTTACAGTCAGAAACCCGTATCAATTGCTTGTCCCTATCATACCCCCTGGCTGAAGAAAATTTCCCCAGTACTCTGCTTCCTCAAAGTGGAAAGAAGGTCAGTGATGCTGGAAGGAAGAAATGATTTTTACCTTGCCCCATCATGATCCTCTTATCTATGCAAATTATAAGGGTTGGTCTCATTGGAAAAGAGCAAAAATGCTGGAGACATTTGTCCTATTTCCTCTAACAAGAACTCAGCCTTTTCTCTCTCTGATCTTTTAATATCCAGTAGATCTTTGACTAATGATAACTCATAACAATAGCTTTTAATACCTCTAAAAGAAGAATTATTTCATTATGTATGTATTGGATATACATAAACATCTCAAATTTAAATTTTGGGTGCCCTTTAACCTGAGATTGACTGATACATTTTTAATAAATAATAATCTAATAAGCGTTTAAAATTGTTCTATAAAAATAAGACCCATTCTCCTATAAATAAGTGTCCAAAAGATATGGGCAGGGAGTCCTCAAATGAAAAAATGCAAACTACCAAAGACCATATGAAAAATGCTCTAGATCACTAATAATAAGAGAAATGCACATTAAAACAACACTGAGGTGCTACCTCATGCCCATCAGAATGGCAAAGGTAAAGAAAAGGGAAACAGCATAAGAGAGAATATAAGGATATATAACAATGGAGGCAGAAAGAAATTCTTCTTTCTATTACTATGGTCACTTCGCTATTTCTAATACTCCTTATATCTGTCTTAGAACATTTCGACAGGCTCTTAACTGGTCCCCTTACCTCTAATAATCTCTTCCCTCTCCAATTCAATCTTCATAGGATTGCCAAAGAAGACTTTCTAATTAATTTCTCTGATCACTTCACTGCTCACAAACCTTCAATGATTCCCTAATACCTGTTAAACAAAGGCCATGCGCTTAGTATGGCATTCGGTGTCCTCAGGGCTGGTCTCAGCTTTCCCTTCCCGTTCTTGTTTATTCCCATTATTCCTCCTCACAAACTATTCTCTGATCAAGACACATCAGTCTGCTCTCCTCAGTGCCTTTGCTCACCCTCTTCTTTCTACCACCATGCTATCACCACCTGTTGAAAGCTTCTCCAACTCTAAAGACCCAGCTCAAAGCTCCCCCAAGACGTTTTCCATAAGTGTATCTAAGGAAAACTGATCTCTCTCACTTATGAATTTTCAAAGTACGACATTTGAACTTTTCTTAAACATATTCTGATTTATACTATAATTATTTGAGCAAACATTTTATTTCCCCCCTCTCCCCATAGGAGCTTGTGATTTGGGGTGGAGGTGGGGGTATAGAGAACTCCTGGATGAGGAAACTCTTCTAATGCATGCAAAATCTCTGAAATTTATAGTCTTAGACAGTTGCCTAGAGAACTGAAGGGTTAAGTAACTTGTCCAGGGGTCAAACATTCAGCACATGGCAGAGGCAGAACTCGAACCCAGGTCCTCCTGGATCCAAGGCCAGTTATCCAATCATAATCCCATGCTACTCATCATTATCCCCATACTAGATTGTAAGTTCCTTCATAGGAATAGGGATAGAGACTAGACTTGTGTTTTCATTGATACAAGAAACTCCTTTATCAATCAATACATGTCAGCACCATGTCTTATAGTCTTAGAGAGTTGCCAAGGAACACTGAAAGGTTAGGCCAATTAATCAATAAACATTTGTTAAGTACCTACTAGGTGTCAGGCACTGAGCAAAGCACCGAAAATACAAAAAGAGTCAAAAGACAGTCCCTACCCTCCAGGAGTTCATGATCTAATATGGGAGACAATATGCAAACAAATATTTAAAAGGCAAGATATATACAGGATAAGTAGGAAATAATTAACAGAGGGAAGGCACTAAAACTAAGAGGGGTTGGGGAAAGCTTCCAGTAAAAGATGAGATTTTAGTTGGAATTTAAAGAAGCCAGAGTTGAGGAGGAAAAGCATTCCAGACATGGACAATGCCTAGAACTGAGAGATGGAGTATCTTGTTCGTGGAACAGCCAGCAGACCAGTATCACTGGATAGAAAAGTAAGTGACTTGTTCTGGATCATACCTTTAGTATGTGTAAGAAGCAGAATTTGAACCTAGGACTTCTGGTTCCAAGGTTAATCAACTATGTCACACGGCTTCCAAATTCCTAGAATGTTATATATACATAAATGCATATGTATGTATGCATATATACATATATGTCTGTATAGAAACATATGTGTATATGTATATATTTGCTTACTAACGTATCTCTAAACTTCTCCTAGCATCTGATTCGCATATATTAAGTACTCAGTATTCTTTTGCTAGATGAACTTATGAATAGCATGTAGACAATAACAGTTAATTTTTCTTTACTGGAAAGAACATAAATAAACTACCTTCCAGGGGGTGGGGTTGTGGGGGTGAGCACTTTGTAAACTATAGTACTTCCAACTTTATAATGAATTTCATTATCATTATTCTTTATTCTATTGCTCCCATAACTTCAAGTAATACCGCAACATTATGATGGTGATGGTGGGATACAGGGAATAATTATTTTGAGTTCTGACTCTCGAGTACACTAAGGGAACATATTTCCAAAGTGTCTATTGTTTGGCACCACCAAGTGTTCATATAAGGTACTGTTATTCAAAATCAGCCACAGTGTCAAATACATCTGAGGTCATCGCCTGACTCACTGCCTGTGTTTTAATTCAATTAGCGGTTTAGTGTGCTTCAGCTGTTGGTCAATAAAACATTACTGATTTATAGTGAGAAAATGACTCCAGATACTTCACAATTGACTTAATGGGTTTTTTTATCTATAAAGTAGATTACCTATATTTTGACATGACCATATTACTCAAAGTGAATCAATGTTTAAAAACAAAACAAAACAAAACATGTTCTCCCTGCCTGCATCCTACTTGTTTAAGTCACTTGTTCTAGAAAGAATTTTAAGGAATTAAAAATCCTTGTATTGAAATGGGGATGGAGGAGTTTTTTGTTTGTTTTTTGAGAGAGAGAGAGAGAATCTTTGTCAGAAGAGATTATACAGTAGAAGAGATAAAACTACATTTCATAACAAGACCCTAATGTCTGGCAAAACTGAATGGGAGTGAATAAAAAAACACAACCCACATGCAATTATTTGTCTTCTAGTATTGCATATGACATTTTAAAATATATTCTGGATTTCAGAATTATTTTTCAGGTGGTTGAGGCAGAAGTCAAGTCATCTGAATGGCATACTGTGGGTCATAAATTCCTAAAAGGAGCCAATGATGAATCTTATAACAATGTAAACCTTCAAAGCCAATGCAAGCCAGGGGTGGGGGTTGGAGATATCAGATGGAAGTGAGAAAAAAAGAGCAGGAAAAATAGATGGAAAGGACTAGAAGCAAAGCTCCTGACGTTCATCAGGAATGTAAAGACTGAAAAAAATCATTTGTCATTAGATATTGAATTATATGAGGAAGTTTAACGGGTTCTGTTTTTCTCTCAAATTGATATTATTCATGAACTCTTAGTAGACCTAATTCACCCATTTGACAGTTCTGCTGCAGTAATCATGCATTTTCCTTGCTGAACTCTTTTGAAATGTCAGATTTCTTCACATTTCTTTCAGCTTGTCAGAGTTTGTTAATTTGGCTTCATTTTTCTAGTGAATACATTAAACTAGAGACCCAGCTTATCATCACAGTGGTCTTATCCTCACCTGTTTTGTGTGCCTCCTACTACAAAAGACACAGGTGATTTGACAAAAGACATCCGTCTATACAGGAAAACAGAACCATGTAGCCAAGTATAAAATGCCATCTAGTATTTTAAAGTGGAATCACCTTCATTATTTATTTCTCTTTTCAGTATCCCTCCTTCACTGACATTCATTTCATCCTCATTCAGTTTCTGAGCTTCACTCACTAGTTATAATGCTATTAGGTTTGTTAATATTTTTTACCACATAAACTATGACAAACAACATGGGGTAGCAGAGTTCTGATCTTGGAGTCAGGAAGACTTGAGCTCAAGTACTGCTCTTGTTATGTAACAATTGTGTGCTGGTGAGCACTTCTCAGGGTCCCAGATAAGCTTCTGAGACTAAATTACTGACCAGCTGCTAATCTGCATTTGAGGAAGGAGGTTTAACATGGGATGATCCCAATGATACCATCAGTCCAGACTCAAAAAACTAAAAGTACTATGACTATGTATGTAGTACTTCTAGCCTACTCCACGACGTGGCACCCACGGATTGCACGTTAGGTTTCCAAAGGTGTGACTAGATTCTCACAGGCGCCAGGGGTACTCTGTGGATCTATACTCCTACAACCACAGTTCATTAGCTCCCACTGGTGTTTGGCCTTAATAGTCAACAAGTAAACATAATTAACTCAAAACAAAGGAATTCACTAAAATGGCATAGTAAGAACAGTAGTAAATTCATCATCACGGAACAAGGGCAATCCAGACATAGAAACTCTCACCACTTCTCTATTGGCCATAAGGCCTACCTTGTCTCCCTCTCAACTGTAATCCAATGACCTTGTAGAGGTGCAGAGATGACGCTTCACAAAGCTGTTCCCTACTTTAAATAAGCCCAGACTGTTTCCAGGGCTGGCAGTCTGAGCTTTTTAAAGGCCATCAAGGATCTGGACAATCTTCAGCCAATTAACACTAAGCTCCCTCTCTGACTCATTCAGAATTTTTTTTCACAATATCTAAAGGGATAACAGGACTTAGACTTGTTTTCATGCTTATTTTAAAAATATATATATTAATACTTCATCTCCTCTGTTCTCTGCCCCTTACTTTCTATGATTACATCAACTGGGCTGCCATTTACTACCTGTGTGACCTTGGGAGACAGTGTAAACAACATATCATAGTTTGCAAAGGGTATTCAATTCACTCATATAGTCAAGCAGGTAATTAGGTGAAGAAGCACAGGTCATGAACTAGGAATCCAGAGCAGTCTCAACCTCTTTGTTTTTCCATTTGGTGTTCTGTTGCTAGCAGGGACCTCTTATGGTTTTCCCTGCCATAGGTAGTTCATCACCATGGTGCAAGGGCAATGCAGACACCAGAAACTCCCTCTGTACTGGCCATCAGGCCTCTATTCCCTCTCTCTCTCTCTCATCTCTTAGTCCAATGACCTTGTCTGCGGCCCTTCTCCCTTGATTCCATATCATGTCCTTTTTCACAGGCTCAGTCCCCCACTGGGCAGCCAAAGTCTTGACTTTTCTCAAAAATTGGAATAGGGGCAGGCCAGACAGAGTGAAGGAGATGCTTCCTATAGGTGAGGAAAATAAAACACCTGGTGTCGAAATCCTTATCTCAGGGCAACATAACAAAGTAGTGATTGACTAGGAATTATTTCTCAGCTCAGAAATGTATAGCCTGGCAACCCACTGAGTTAGCTTGCTTGACTTCTATTGATAATTATCTATTAGAGGAAAAGTGATGAATGGATGAAAGAAATAAAACTGGATTTGGAGTTGGGGGCTTGGGTTTGGGCCTTAGCTCTGTTCCCTTAACAACTGCATGACCTAAGACAAGTCACTTCCCTTCTTTAAATGCCCATTTCTTCATCTATAAAACAAGAGAAGTGGACTAGATTGGCTCCCACATTCTTCTCTATTCTAAATCCTATGAACTTGTCATGAAAGATTGCTTTCATTTTAACACTGAAGAAGCATATGGAGTCATATTAGTGAAAACACTTTTAGTACTTTGGAAGAAAGGCGTTATGGAGCTACAATATTTACTTGAAAACGATTCCTTTTACTTTCTTCAGGGCCTAGCATAGGGTATAATATTTATTGCCTGAATTAATATAGTTTTTCCCCCACTGAAAAAGTATGAATCTGATTCTAGAACAAATAAAAGGTAAAGGAACAGCAATCAATGCCTGGTTATTTGTCATCAGAGGAAATGGAAAAGGAAAGGAAATCAGTATTAGCTCACAGAAATGACACCCATAAACCTTACTTCCCATTCCCTTCCTTTCTTCTTATCTCTGAAGAGAGAATGAGTTTTTTCACTGGACAATTCAATTTCATTTCAATTCAATAAACATTTATTAAGTACCTATTATGTTCCAGACACTGTGCTAAACTTATTTGTATCTGCAGTGCTTAGCTTAGTGCCTGGAACCTAGTAGGTGCTCAATAAGTGTTTATTAATTGATTGTCTTAATCTTTCAGCATTCTTTGGCAACTCTCTAAGACTACAAGTTACAAACATGGAATGACATGCATTGGTACAGAGAGTTTTCTTACCTGGGAGTTTCCTGTATCAATGAAAACATGTCCAGTCCCTATGCTTATTCCTATGAAGGAATTTACAGTCTGGTATGGGGATAGTGAAAAGTAGCATGGGATTATGGTTGGATAATTGGCCTTGGATCCAGAAAACCAGAGTGGATCTTGGGAGTGTCTGAGTATCTAACCCTAAATTAAATAAATTATCTGTAACAGAAGGCTTTGATCTCTAGCCAGCTATAGGGTCAAAAAAGAAAAGGCATAATCTAAGCCTTGGGGCACACTTCCTGGCTTTTGTTAGCTGGGTGTGGTGGTTATGATGAAAGAGATGGCAGCTTGCCCTTAAAAGAGAAGCTTCTAAGCAATTACTCTAACGGATTAAAGTTGAGAAGGTTTAGCTGGTTCTACCATGAGACCAGAATATAGTAGCTCAAAAAATTGCCTGTCAGAAATTATTCTCCCCAACAGTTACCAGAACACCACTCAGCAGAGGCCAGTAAAGTAAATTCACTAACAGAAACTATAAACATAGCACTCACCAGGAAACCAGCAGAGCTATCTGTGGAGCAAAGATTATGTAGAAAAGACCAGCCAGAGCCAACAGAGCAATAAATTATGAGGGTTCTACACCGTTACAGGTGTCAAGATCCCTGGGCCAAGACCACCCCTCTCTTTTTCACTCCTCTTTTTTTACTATTAGGAGGCACCATGTTTTCCAGAGCTAAGTCTCAGCAAGCAAGTTGTGCCTTGAGCTTGGCATAACAACAATCCTTTGCTTTCACCCTCTGGAATGATCTCAGCCACAGAAAAATCTCAGAATTGTTTCACACCAGTATCAGGTGGTCTCTGAGTTTGTACCTGTAGTACCCAGTTCCGGTCATGAAGCCCTGCTATGAATCACACCTGTCTCATTGTTGCTGTTACCCATCATTGTCAGGGCTATAGCTCACCACATAGCTGCTAGTATAAAGTATTGAGATTTGTCTACACTAAAGAGGAAGAAGGGGGTAGCACATTTGTATCTAGTTTCCCTCCTCCAATGGAATAAAGAAAGCTTTTTGCTTATAACCACTGTTAGCTCTTTGGTTTTATTTTGTTTTATTTTATTTTTAGGGTTAACTGTGGTTTTGATAATCTGTGTGAGCTCTCTGGTTTTTGTTTTTTTTTTAGGGTTAACAGCAGTTGCAGAGCTGCTGTGGCTCTTTGGTCATTTGGTCAGAGTTGACAGTTGGTATCAGAAATGTGATCAGAAAGGGTTAATTCCTTCTGTCCTGCCCCCAGTTTGACTGGAAATATGGTATCTACAGGAGCCCTTTGAGCTCTGCTTGATTCACACTTGGAAAGTGGCAGTGGGTTGATTTCCCTTCTCTGATTCCTGAGCTCCCATCTTTGGGTGAGCTCCACTTCTTTGGCGGATTGAAACTCTGGTTGTCATGACTGTGAAGATTTGTCCTATCTCTTCTTGGTTAAGTCTTTTGGCTTCTTGGATCAGGTACCTTTGTTTTCGTTTCTGTTTCCTTCTGGTGTAATATGGGAAACCAGGTAACTAAGAATGAACCACCAAAGAACTTGGCGGCAGGGCACGTGCATTTAGTCCACAAAACAGATACTTGCAAGTTTCTTAAATCACTGGCATAATTTGACATCATTGGCCAACTTGGAGTTCTTTTGGTTAGGATAAATGAAGCCCTGCAGGAAAATTAAATACTCTGAATGGGATGTTTTTAATAAATGGCCACTCGAAACTACCAAGTGAAAACCCTTTTGTAACTTAGATTCCCTTAAGAATAGATAGAATTATCCTGTGTGTCTGTCTTATCCTTTTGTCTGCATTTGTGTCTTTGGAAAATGAAGAAATATCATTGTCTTATGTCATGTTTGTATTGTTTGTACATTCTGTTACCTTGAAAGATTTAAAATACAACTGGCCAGAAAAACCGCTAAGGGCTATAAACAAAGAATTTAGAACACTGGGAAAGATTAATGAACTTTCATACTTGAAGCGATTGTCCCAATAAGCAGGACTAACTCCCACTTTAGGCTTTCTGTCGGTTATAAGAAAAGGAAAAAAAAAAGAGAAAGAAAAGAGAAAAAGAAAAAAACTTGCAAAACATTTTTTCTTGTCATTTCAACTTTGGCTGCATTGGAATAACAGAAATAAAGTCAGTTAATCAAATATTATAGAATTGCTAAAAAATATCTTAGCAGATCAAGGAGTTTGGAGATTATTTGTTTTAAGATTGCAGGGGAGAACTCCTAGGATTTGGGGTAATTTCAGGAACTCACTCCCTTCTGAAACATCCTAGTAAGTTCTGGGGTACCACTCTGTACAATTTATTTTAAGGAAAAGAAGAATTAAATTCTATATGGTTTTTAAAAGTAAAATGGCATTTCCCCCTGAAGATTGCTTCATTGTTTCATTGTTCTAGGGCAATGAAGGAAGACAGCTAGTTTGGAAGTAATCTCAGAGTGAGGAAAGAAAAAAAATAGGCAAAGAGTTTGCATTTTATAGCCACCTCTTGTTAACCTTTCGTTGACCACGAAAAGAGAAACAATTGTTTAAACTAGAGATACCCTGTATTCCCCTAATCCAGAGAGCCTCTTCTTCTCCCTATTAACCCTTCTCATCTCAGATCAGGTTCCCAAATAAAAGTGTGGAAAAAATGCTGGAAAATGTAGGGAAACTTGAATTCTGTTCCAGTTGCAGAAATTTATTAGTTATATAATCTTAAGCAAGTTATTTTATCTCCATTTGCCCCAGTTTCCTGATCTGTCAAGAGAAAAGTAATAGTGGTACCCACCTCCCAGGGTTGTTGTAAAGATCCAAATGATTTAACACAGTAAGTGGCATATGCTAAGCACTATATTACTATTATTTCTTTAATTGAATGTAATTGTTACATGCCTGATATCTCTAAAGTGGGCTTAAAATGTGAAAGGCAAAAAGATGAATGATTTTTATTTGGGATAATTTGGAAATGCAATTAATTGAATTGATGTCATCTGAAGTTTTGTTTCATGCTTTAAATCCATGATATTGTTTATGTCATCATTGTATTTCTAAATTACATGGTTAAATTTGAAAGAACACTGTAACAGAAATGCTGCTAGACAAAACAACTTCCCTTTTAATCCGGATGCTGTTACATAGGAATTGGGCTTTTAAAAGGATATGGTAAAAACAGATATTTGAAAACTGTTAACTGTTTAATAAGGCATATTTTGTTATAAGATAATAATAATAATGTTTATTTTCACTTGAAAATTCTTGGCTATTATGAAAGTGCATCAGGTGCTTTAAAGATTTAGCTTCAGCATAATAATGATGAGTCAACTATCAGATATTTGCTATATGTCTGAAGCTCCAGAGTATGGTTAGTTTTAATTTGTAAGTAAAAGATAAATGAAATGTTAACTGTTAGGAAAACATCAGGGAAAGATATTCAAGCCCTAAATTGTAGTTGGTGAAATTTTGCCATTTAAGGTAAAAATTCTTGGGACGATAATTTAATATTGTTTTGAGCTTTATGTGGATAGATGTCTGAATTATCACAAAGCCAACAGTAGAAAATGGCATGTGCTGCTGTCTGGGAACTGCTAAAGTGGATGTCTGAATTTAACAAAAGCTTTGAGGATGACCCTTCCCTGGTTTAAGGTAGGAACGTGCGGACTCTATTTCCTCATTGTATATTTCCTTTCTGAAAAGGAAATTTCCCCACTTGGTTATCCTTAAGCCTTGTTTTTTTTAACACCCTGTGACTACATCATTGGCTGTCAGATATGACTCATGCCTGGAATCAATTAGAGTTGAGGGAGATTTTCCCCCTGTTATTATATATGACATCTTTGTCCCTTCTTTTCTTTTTATAGCAAATGTTTATAATCAAGAAATTTTGTAAGTTCAATACTAAATCTATTACATAATAGATTGATATTGGAACATGTCCAAGTTACTATAATAGTATGCAGGTATGAATACTTACAACTTTAACCTGTATTTGTGGTCGAATTAGAGTGTTGATATCCTCCGAAGGGGGAAGTGATTAGACAAAGTAATAAGACAAAGATACAATATGAAATTTTTCTAAATAAATGAAATGTAAAATTTGAGAAAGCAATAGAATTAGACTCTTTTCTCTAAGAACTATATACAGATGTATATGATCAGCTCCCAAATTTATCTGTCATGGAAATTCAGGCTATGAGTATGTTTTAGTAATAAGTTCTCAAAATTAGGTTAAGGATTTTACACATAAATTATATTGATAATGGTGAAGAAACTGAAATTATTTCCCCATTTTTAAAGTATCTATCTGATAATTTTAAGGGAAGAAGTATTCATTTTATGGTTGAATCCTCTAAAAGATTCTTATATCAGGTACAGGATTTAGGTAAGGATAGAAACAGCAAATGGTATATAAACTGAAATTCTCTGAAGCTTCAAAATTGGAGAACCAAATTTAAGTGATTGTACTAAATTACATTAAATCAGAAAAATCCAGATTTTTCTTTAGATTTGGAACCAGGAAAGCATTGTTTGAACCTGGACCTGCATGGCTAAGAAACTGGACTTTCTCTATATGCTGTTTAAAGACTCTTAACCAATGATCTGAGATCTAAAAATTGATGCAAGGAGTTTTCTCCAATTGCACATCTCAAGTAACCAATATGTCTTTTCTGAAAACTGGCCCTGTACTGATCAATCAATCATTGTTTCTAAGGGCCTCTACCTGGTCCTTCTGACTATTCCCATAGCTGCCAAACCTGTGGGTATGGATTCTTGGATCATTTGAAGAAAGCCCCTGCTCCTGAGTGAACAGCAGAATCCTCCTAGGACCTCAAGGTTTTTCTAATATGGGCACCCATTTAGACCCAGAAGTAGCCAAATCCAGATAAGACAGCTGTCCCAATATTCTAGACAAGGGCTGAATATACTATCTTTGTTTTGTTTTGTTTTTCCTCTTCCCTTTTGTTATGTGCCCAAGCCCCAGATTCAAGTGTATTGGCATTTTCTCCCTCTACAATCTTGGCCCTCCTATCTGGGACACACTTCCTAATAAGTCCCCTCAAGTAACTGACCCCCTGGGATAAAAATGCCATTCTAGGGGCAGCTAGGTGGCGTAGTGAGTAGAGCACTGGCCCTGGAGTCAAGAGGACCTGAGTTCAAATTGGCCTCAGACACTTGACACATGTACTAGCTGTGTGATGTTGGGCAAGTCACTTAACCCCAACTGACCTGCCAAAAAACCAAAAAAAAAAAAATATGCCATTTTATCATTGCTAAGGGGAGGGTCTAACAGATTGTTAGACCTTCCACCCCTAAGCTCACCAATATAAACCTACAGCTATCCCTCAACTCAACATCCTATCATGGCACAACTGACCTCTTATGGCATCTCGGCTTATACCTAACTCTCCTTTATTGGCCAGAATGGGAGGGATTCTTTTAGACCTCCTCCCTTTGGCCAAGGGAGGGAAATGTCAGGATCCCTCTGCCAAGACCACGCATCTCTTTTTACTATTAAGAGACACCATATTTTCTAGAGCTAAGGCCCAGCAAGCAAGCTGTGCTTTCAGCTTGGCATAACAACAATTCTTTGCTTTCACTCTCTGGATGAACTCTGCCATAGCAAAATCCCAGAACTGTTTCACACCAGTATCAGGTGGTCTCTGAGCTTGGACAAGCACCTGTAGTATCAAATCTGTAGAATCAAACTTGTCTCACTGTTGCTGTTACCCCTCACTGTCAAAGCCATGGCTCACTGTGTAGCCAGTGGTTTTGAGTTTAGTGTTGAGATTTGTTCACAGTAACTCGGGTCTCCTACTGGTGAGGCCCTGCCACATACATATGTGTCTAGTTTCCCTCCTCTAATAGAATAAAGAAAACTTTTTGGCTTATAATTACTGTTAGTTCTTTGCTTTATTTTATTTCATTTTATTTTTAGAGTTAACTGTGGTTTTGATAACCTGTGGGAGCTCTGTTTTTTTTTAAGAGTTCACAGGTGGTTGTGTGACCTCTATGATTTGTTCTCAGGGTTGACAAAGGTATGAGTTACCAAATACATATATTCTCTACACTTGTTCTTTTGTGTGGATGGAAATACTCTCTTTTTGTGTTTAAATGTAGTGGGCTTCTCATTCATAATCCCTGCGCATGCTCACTTTCCCTGTGATGGTATAAGCATATATTTTTAGAGAACATGCTCCAAGTTTATTGTGAGGTGGGGGTAGGAGGGAAATGTTTTGTTGAAAATTATCTTACTATCTTAATTCATTAAATGCCTTTGTTTTGTTTTGAACTAATTATGTCCTCTGGGGGACTAGAGTAAAAACTAAATACATTTGTAGGGGCTTGTAAATTTTTTTGAGGCAATTGGAGTTGAGGGACATTCACACAGTTAGTGAGTGTCTGAGGTCAGATTTGAACTTAGGTCATCCTGATTCTAGGACCTATGCTCTACCCACTGTGCCACCTAGCTGTCCCATGAATGTTGTTTTTAAATTTTCTTTTGAAATTCTGCATTTAAACACCAAAAAACCTCATTTCCATATACAAGGTAGAAACAGAAGAAGAGACTTATATGTGAAACCACAAAGTTCTATTACATACAACTTGCCCTTTTCAAAAGTATATAATAAATTCAACATTACCAAAAAAGGTGTCCTACTTGTTTGGTTTTTCCTTCTGAATTTCACTTTGTTCTCTTCCATGAATTTTGAAAAAATCCTTCAATGACAACTTGTTTTCCTTTATTTTCTTTTTTCCCCCAAGTTCTATCACTAGTTCACCTCTCCTCACCAACTGCCACCCACTGGGGAAAAAAATAATAAAAGAAAGACACAATCCTTGTAACAAATAAGCATGGTCTAGCAAAACAAGTCCATACTTTGTCACATCCAAAGTAGTATGTTGTATTCTGCACCTCTAATCTATCATCTTTCAGCAAGAACATAGCAAACATGCTTCATTATCAGTCCTGTGGAGTCCTGGTTGGTCATCTCATTAATCTAAATTCTTAAGTCTTTCAAGGCTGCTTTTCTTTACAGCGATATTGCTGCACAGTTGTTTCATACATTTCCAACTCTTTGTGACCTCATTTGGGGTTTTCTTGGCAAAGATACTGGGGTGTAGTTTACCATTTCCTTCTCCTGCTCATTTTACAGGTGAGTAAACTGAGTCAAGAAGAGTTATGTCACTTGCCCAGGATCACATAGCTAGTATCTGAGGTCTGATTTGAACTCAGGTCTTCCTGACTCCAAGCCCGGCACTCTATATGTACCATCTAGCTGCCCCTCTTCTGATTCTGCTTGTTTTATTCTGCTTCAATTAATACAATCTTCCCAGATTTCTCTAAATCCACGATTTTTATTTCATTTCTTAAAGACAATAATATTCCATCATATTCATATGTCATAATTTGTTCAGCCATTCCTTTTGTTTCCAGTTCTTTGAGGCTATGATTTTGAATGGATGTTAATCTACAGATAAACCTAAAGTAGCTATTCTGGGAGCCCTACGTGTGATGGGGTTGGACCTACAGCTCAATTTCCAACCTGCTATACAGGAACTGGGGCAGGCAACTCATCATCTATATTTCCAAGTAACCTAGCCAAAAGGTAATAAATGAATGTGTGGTTCTTCTGGGTATTTGAGGTTCAAATACACCCTCCTCTCTACCAGGCAATGCTGGAGGTATAAGCTAGGAAGGAAACAACTGAAACACTTGTAACCTATTCTATCTTTCCATGGCCAAAGCAGAGGGAGTAATGGTGGGCAAGAGCGAAGGTAAATAAAATATCAAATGTGACAAAAGGATGAGAATAGTCAATGTTGAAGGTGTTGTGGAAAGACAGACATACTAGTACATCATTGGTCCCATCATTCAGGAAAGTAATTGGGAATTATGCTGCCAAAGATCTAAAATATCCTCCTTACCCTTTGACCCAGAGATCCCATTGTTAGGGATATTCCTCAAGAAAGTCAATGATTTAAAAAAGAAAGGTCTAATACACATTGTGCACCAAAATAATTACTACTAAGGACCTTTATGGAGTAGCAAAGGACTGGGAGCAAAATGGGTGCCCATCAATTGCAGAATGACTAACCAAGTTGTGGTATAAGGAGGTAATGGTAATTATATTACCGTAAGAAATAATGAATATTATAAATACAGAGAAGCACGGAAAGACTTAGATGAATTGATACAGTTTTAGATGCAGCAGCAAAGAAATATGCACAATGACTATAACAATGTGGAAAGAACAAAAACTAAACAATTGAAATGGAATGTTAGACAATTTAAAATGAGTTTTGTCCCAAAGAAGAAATATGTGAGTGTACCTCTTTCCCTTCATTGCAGAGTGTCAAGATCCCCATGCCAAGGCCACCCCTCTCTTTTTACTCCTCTCTTTTTTCCTATCAGGAGACTAGCCCTGTTTTTCAGAGCTAAGGCCCAGCAAACAAGCTGTGCCCTGAGTTTGGCATAACAATAATCCTTTGCACTCATCCTCTGGATGAACTCTGCTGAAAGAAAATCCCAGATTTTTTTTCTGCACCAGCTCCAGGTAGTCCCTGAGCTTGGATAAACACCTGTAGTACCCATGTCCTGGTCATGAAGTTCTGCTATAAATCAAACTTGTCTCATGGTTGCTCTTACCCCTCATTGTCACAGCCACTGCTATATGTATCTAGGTTTGGCCTCATTAAGAGGGTTTTTTCCTGGGGGGGGGGGGCCAGCATGTGTCTAGTTTCCCTTCTCCAATGGAATAAAGAAAGCTTTTTTTCTTATGACCACTGTTAGCTCTTTGGTTTTATTCTATTTTATTTTTTTAAATTTTAATTCTTAGATTTAACTGTGGTTGTGATAACCTATGTGAGCTCTTTGGTATTTTCAGAGTTAACTGGTTGCATAACCTCTGTGACTCTCTGGTCATTTGTCTTCACACTCGACAAAAGACAGGTAACTATGAAAGTGAAACACTACATATAATGTTAGTTAATTGGGAAATGTAAGTGATAGGAAAACAAAAAATAGCAACTTTTTTTTTCAAAAGTGAAGGTTTATGGCAAAGCCATAATTAGGAAAAAAAAGGTGACCTGCCTCTAGTATATGGACATTTAAAGGGCTCTTAATAGTACTTGTACGCCTTTAAAAGGTCACAACTGAGTTTTGTATCTTGTTAATTTAACACTGCTTCCATACTTGAGGCAAGCTCAGTACCTTTTGGGATATCCCAGGGTACTGTCCATATCTCCTTATATCCCAGAGGGTTGAAGTCTTTCCCCAAATTTCCTCCCCTACCTCAACTGAATTTGCCTTAAAACTTGATTTGAGGGTATTCTTTCCCTACTGCTTTCCTCAGGCACGTGTTGGAGTGCCTGTCCTGAGCCCCAGAATTTGCTAGTTATATCCCTGGCTTATGGTTTGTAGTCTGAGAGGCCTTTAGTTTATAACCACACGTGTGAAATTTCAAAGGAAAAGAAATCTTTTATATAAGTGCCACCTTTCAGCCTGTTTATGAATAGTGTATTTACTCCCATAATTGTTCCCTTCAGTCAAACTGGCAAAACTTACATAGAGAAAATATAGCTTAAAATCACTGTTATTAATAACAATGAGAACCAGGAACAATGGGGAATTATGAATTTTGTAGACAAAGAAAGTGAGGCATAGAATTTAAGTACAGGTTAGACAGACTGGAGCTGAAGGATGATAAGAGATTTTTATTTCATTTTCACAGCAGAAAGTCATCCTTAAGCTGATATATAATTGCCAGGGTAGAAAGGATATGAACTGCTTGCTGATTTTGAAAAAATCCCACATACTAGTGGATCTTCAGGGCCTAGGAATCCATGGTTTTATCAGCATCCTGTGGTGCCTCACTTTTTATAACAGTCAGTAAACATTTATTAAGTACCTACTATGTGCCAAGTACAATGCTTAATGCTGGGCATACAAAAGTCTCTGCCCTCAAGGAGCTCACAGTCTAATGGAGGAGACAATATGCAAACAAATATATGCAAGTAAGTTATCAGGACAAACAGAACACTAGAATGAAGGGATACTGCGAAGTGCTTCTTGTGGAAGTAGGGATTTTAGCTGGGAATACAAGGAAGCCAGGGAATCCAGCAGGCAGAGTTGAGGAGGGAGAGGGGACAGTCAGAGAAAATGCCTGGAGCCAAGAAATGGAGTGTCTCATTCCTGGAACAACCAAGAGGCCAGCATTCCTAGATCGAAGAAGGGTATGTATGGGGGAGTAAGGTGTAAGAGACTGGAAAGGTAGGAGGAGCTAGGTTATGACAGACTTTGAATGATAAATAGAGCATTTTGTATTTGATCCTGGAGACAATAAGGAGCCATTAGACTTTATTGAGTGGGAGGGGGGGAAGGTGACATGGTCAGATTTGTACTTTAGGAAAATCACTTTAGTGGCTGAATCGAGGATAGATTAGACAGGGGAGAGATTTGATGCAGGCTGAACCACCCACAGACTACTATAATAGTCTAGGTGTGAAGTAATGAGGGCCTGCACTAGAGTGGTGGCAGAGTGAGGGGAAAGAAAGGGGAGTATTTAAGAAATGTGCAAAAATGAAATCAATAATCCTTGGCAATAGATTGGATGGGGTGGGGATAAGAGATAGTGAGGAAGCCAGGGACCAGGAAGATGGGTATTTCCCTCTATAGTAATAGGGAAGGAAGGAAAAGGTGAGAGTTTAAGGGGAAAGATAATGAGTTCAATTTTGGATGTATTTAGTTTAAGATGTCTACTGGACATTCAGTTCAAGTGTCTGAAAGGCAGTTGGAGATACAAAATTGAGGTCAGCAGAGAGGTTGGGGCAGGATAGACAGACTTATGAATCATCAGCATAGAAATGGTAATTAAATCCATGGGAGCTGATGAAAGCATCAAGTGAAGTAATATTGAGGGAGGAAAGAAAAGGGCTCAGAAAAGACCCTGTGGGACACCTATGGTTAGAGGGTATGATTGGATGAGGCTCCAGTAAAGGACATTGAGAAAGAGCAGTCAGATAGGCAGGAGAACTAGGGGAAAGTGGTGTCCTGGAGATCTAAAGAGAAAAGAATATCGAGGAGGAGAGGATGATCAGCGGCAAAGTCTACAGAGACTTCAAGGAGAATGAGGATTGAGAAAAAGCCACTGGAGTTGGCAAATAAGAGATCAAAGGTAACTTTGGAGAGAGCAGTTTCAGTGGAACAATAAAGTCAGAAGCCTAACTGTGAGGGGTTAAGAAGAGAGTGAGAGAAAGTGGAGGCACCTATTGCGAATGGCTTTTTACCAGGAGTTAAACTACAAAGGGCAGAAGAGATATAGGATGATGGTAGGAATGGAAGGATCAAGTAAGGGTCTTTTCAGGATAGGGGAGATGTGGGTATGTTTGTGGGCAACAGGAAATGAGCTAGTAGACAGGGAGAGATCGAAAATAAGTAATAGACTGGGAATGAAAGAAGAGACAATCCATTGGAACTGATGGGATGGCCTGAGTTCACTTGTGCAGGTAGAGGGGTTAGCCTTGGGAAGGAGAAAGGCCACCTCATCATGTGAGAGAGGGGTGAAGGAGAAAGTAGCAGAAGGCATCACAGTAACAGGAGCTAAAGAAGATGGGAGAGGAAAAAGTTCATGGTGAATTGCCTCAATTTTTTCTCTAAAATGTGAGGCCAGATTCTCATTTGAGAGGGTGGGGTAGGAAAAGCCATGAGAGGTTTGAGAAGAGATGAAAAGGTTTGGAAAAGCTGCTATAAAGAATGGGAAACAGTTAATAAAACAGGTGTAGAAGGATTGCCTCACAGTAGTGAGCTGAGGTGGTGTAAAATAAATTTGTAGTGGGCTCAGTCAGAATGGATGGGTGCTTTTCTTTACCTTCATTAAGCAGCGTGTATGTAGAAGTGAAGGCAGTGAATGGTGGGTGTCCGCCAAGGCTGAGGCTTAGCAGGGTTTAATCAGTGAAATGAAAAGGGGGCTAGGGATTCAAGAAAGGAGGATAATGTAGATTCAAACTGGTTCACCAACAGGCCAAAATGAGAAAAGAGGATAGAGTAGCTGATGCAGGGAAGATGGTCTAAGAGAGAATTGAGGGATCAAGGGATGGTAGGTCATGGTGCAGGGTGAAGAGGAGGGTTGGAGGGGAGCACAGGGAGAAGTGAAAAGCCTCAGAGAAGGGGATTTCAGGAATTTTAAACATTATTGTGAACGATGGCAAGATCAAGGTCACAGGTATCTTTGTGTGTGGCTGAGGTGAGTTGGAGTGAAGGAATAGTTCATGCGAAGTGAGTAGGTTGAAGAATTGAGTAGTTAGGTTATTTGAGTGAGAGTCAACATGTATACTGAAGTCTCCTAGCATAAGGACAGGAGTTGACAGGAGAGAAAAAATGTGAGCCATATACTGAATTCATTGAAAAAAGAATAGGAGTGACTTGGGAATCTATAGACAACAGCTATAAGGATTTTGATTGGGTAGTAGATATGAATAGCATGAACCTCAAAGGAGGAGAGGTTACCAAGTGATAGATGTAGGAGGGAAACCTGAAGTGGCAATGGGGAGCAAGGAATATTCCAATTCCTCCACCTTGACCAGTGAGCCAAGGAGAATGACCAAAGGTATAGCTAGTCCTAGAAAGAATAGCTATCAGAGCCATTCCCCAATTGATAAATGATCAAAAGATATGAACAGTTTTCAAATTAAGTAATCAAAGCTATCTATAGCCATATGAAAAAATGCTCTAACTCACTACTGATTGGAGAAATGCAAATTAATCCAATACCTATCAGATTGGCTAATAGGACAGAAAAAGTAAATGACAAATGTTGGAGGGGATGTGGGAAAAATGAGACATTAATAAAATACTAAATAAAAAATGGAAAAAAAAAGGATGGCTAAGGAGACTATGTGATCGGAGTGTAGTCAGGTTTCAGCAACAGATAGTAGATGAAAGCAGTGGGAGAGAAAAAGATTTAGGGTGACTGAAAGTTTTTTGCCTATAGAACAGGCATTCCATAGGGCACAGTGAAAGAGCTGGGTGGTATTTGCTTAAAACTTTGGGGTAGGAAGGTGGCAGGTGATGGAATAAGGAATTGGGTGGTGGGGGTTGGGAATGAGGTTTGAATGACAATCTACAGGGCTTCAGAATTACCAGAATGTGAAGGGTATAACTAGGTGTGAGAATGTTCATCACTGAGTGGAGGGCAACACTCCTCCCAAAGGAGGTAAGTGCATTATGAAATGGGAGGCACATGCTCGGATAGGAGGTCCTGTTTCACTACTCCTCTTTTTCTGAAGGGTGGAGATTAGTCAGGAAAAGAACATAGCAAGAGATGGAAGTCAATTCTGCCCAGCAAGACAAGTTCTCCCCCTACCCTCCACAACCCAGCTGGGAGATCAGGCTGACAGCAGGAGGTGGAAGTTGCCTTGTGCTGGCTTAGAAGAAAGTCTTTGCTTTGGGGCAGATGGAAGACACACCGCGTGGCCCCTTGCCACCGTCCCTACTATGGCCAGCAGGAGATGAAAGACACAAGATATACAGTCAGAAGAACATCCATGATTACAATCATCATTATCAGAAAGCATTCCTAAAGGACAGTGATAGGCACTTTACAGAGCAGTTTAAACAGATGCGCGTTTGCAAGCTTGAAGTGGGGTATACTGTGATAGTTAGCTTTAGAGTCAGAAAAATCTGGGTTCAAGCCTCACCAATGATATATACTGTCTGTGATCCTGGGCCCATCACTTAGCCTCTCAGAGCCCTAGGCAACTCTCTAAGTCTGTAAGTTATCAAATAATTTCAAGTTTGTACTAATAAAGGAAGTTTTCTCAAAGAAAGTTCCCTACACCAAAGAAATCACAGGTCCAGACTAGGCTTATCCCCCCATCCCCAGCCACACACACACACACACACACACACACACACACACACACACACACACATACACACACACACCTGTTTAAAGTATAATAGTGCTGACAGAGATGTGGATATTCCCTCTCCTCCTCTCCCAAAATGGTTTTCATTTTCAAGCACAAAATGGAAGAAGTCCTTTTTGCTTCCTGGCACTAAATGATATCTTAGTGTTCCTAAATTTCCCAGTGTAAGGAGACACTTGACTATTGGATGAAATAGGGTTTTGCTGATCACAATGAGTAATGATTTATTACCCGTTTGATATGTGTCCAGCACTGTGGGGAATACACAAGTATGAGACAAGTATGAACAACAAGTATTTTAGCTCATAGTCTGGTTTTAGAGAGAAAACTGGCTCTAGTGAAACAATACAAAATGGAGGAAAACTATGTGCTAAATTGTATGGAACAGTTAACAGGTGCTATGGAGATTCAGGGAAGAAGATGATCAATGGGAACAAGAGGAGTCAGGGAAGGCTGCCAAAGCAGGACTTAGCACTCAGCCTTGAAGGATGGATAAGTGACTGATGAGGACAACATAAATCAATGAACAGAGCTGAAAATTAATATGGTGTATGCTTGGCTTCATAAAGAAGACCATTTAGAGCAGAGCTGAGAAATTCCATTCAAAATAAATACAAAATTATAAAATATTTGGGAATCTACCTGCTATGGTATACACAGAAATTATATGAACATAACCAAAATGTCCTTTATACAAACAAAGCCAAAGCCAAATAAGTGCAGAAATACTAATTTTTCATGACTGGACCATACCAATATAAAAATGGCAATAGTAACTAAAGTGATTTACTTATTCAGTACTCAACCAATCAAACCACCAAAAGGTTATTTAAAAGAACTAAAAAAATTCATCTAGAGGGAAATAAAAGGTCAAGAATCTCATGGAATATTATGAAGGGAAAAAAAGAAGCGGGAAGGAAGATGATTGAAATAGCAGCATATCTCAGACTATATTACCAAGCAGTGATCATCCAAACTATTTGGTATTGATGAAAAAATAGAATAGTTGACCAGTGAAACAGACTGGGTATGAGACATAGAGAAGCAAAGATAGTAGCATGGTGTTTGGTAAACCCAAAGATTCCACATCCTGATATAAGGACTGTTGGGAAAACTAAAAAGAAGTTTGGCAGAAATTATGCTTAGACCAACATTTCATACCCTGTATCAGAATAAGCTTCAAATAGAGAAACAATCTAGATAACAAATTAGAGGAGGAGAGAAAGAGATACCTTCAACAGTTATGGATAGGGAAGAACCATTTCCCAAACAAAGGACAGAGAGGATCACAGGAGTTAAAATAGACAATTTTGATTATATAAAACTGAAAAAATTTTGAGTAAATAAAATCAATGAAGTTAAAATTATAATGGAAATAGTTAAATTAAGGGGAAAAAGGCTTTCCAGCAAATTTCTCTGAGAGGGTTTGACATCTAAGACAAATATGGAAATGATTCAAATATATAAGAGCAAGAGCCACTCCCCAGTAGATAAGTGGTCAAAAGGTATGAACAGGAAGGTCTCAAAAGCAGAAAAGCAAACTTTGACAACCATAGTTTAAAAACTATACAAATCACTAAAATGAGATGAATGCCAATTAAAAGTACTTTAAGACTATATCTGATCTTTAGTAGATTGACAAAGATGAGAAAAAGCAAAAAAGTACAAAAGAATGGGGGAGGCAGGCACACAAATCCCTCTTTGTGGAGCTGAGCCTCTTTCTAACCATTCTGGAAAGCAATTTGGAACTATACCGAAAAATTCAATAAACTCTTCATACCCAGTATGCAGTAATACCGAGTAATACCACTCCTCGGAATATACTTCAAAGAGATCAAAGGAAGAAGGAAAGGACCTATATTATTTAAAATGTCTATAGCAACACTTTGTTGTTGTAGTAACTAGAAGGGTACCCATCAATTGGGGGATGGCTGAACAAATTAGAGTATATGAATATGATGGGATATTATTTCAGTAGAAGAAATGGCTAAACCAACGAATTCAGAAAACCCTGGGAAGAACTGAAGCAAAGTGAAGTGACTAGGACTGGGAGGATTATGTTATACAATAGCTACAAACATTATAGAGAAAAACAACTTTGAAAGACTTAAGAATTCTGATCACTGCAATGACCGACCATGACTCCAAAATACAGATGATAAAGCATTCTACCAACCTTCTGACAGAGAGGTGAAGTATTAGAAATGTATAATGAGACATAGATCTTTGAACTTGGCCAATGTCTGTATTTATTTTACTTAACATGTTTATTTGTTATAAGGAAAGATATTTTTTAAAAATTGGTAGGGAGTTGGGGAAGAAGACAGGGACAGTGAGAGTAATGCCAGAATGAAACAGGAGAAAAGAAAAGAAAGAAAAGTATGTTATTGAAATATATTTTTAATTCACAGCAGAGAGCAGAAGGAAGTTCAGAGGGACCTACAGCAAAGCAGGACAGCTTCAGAACTCACATGTTGAATTTATTATGTAATGTTTTAAAAATCATGTAATAGAGATTCAAGATTTCATATACCATCATCTTTTTCTATTTTTCTTTTTAAATAGAAGTGGGCATGGTTGTTGATGCTTGTCAAGTTCAGAATAAAAAAAAATTAAAATTAAGAGAGAATAAAACTGAAAGCTGTACTGTTATATATTTTACATGCTTTTCACTGCATTTTTTTATATTTATTATTTTATATTTGGTTTTGGTCTTATCTTTATTCATTTCAATCACAGGTTCATATTTTGAAAAACTGAAACAAATACTTTGACTTTAAATGTAGAAGCAATGGATAGTGTGCAGTTGAGTCATAGAAGTGAAGGGTATCCTAGGGAAAAAAAGAGCAATGGTCTAATTTTTGAGCCATGAAAAGAGAAACATTTGCGAGTGGACTTTTAGTTGTAATTACAAAATAAGTTAAATTTAACTTTTTAAAAATCCAGGTGATTTCTGATGACTTTTTAAAAAAGCATTGTTTTAAAAGTCACAATCTATTTTTTTCTGCTGGAGAAAACATCTCTCCTCAATAAAGTTATATTAAACATGAACATAAAACTAACAAAATTGTCTTTTAAATACTTTTAATGATTCCTAACTATTGTGGAAAGAAAGGAAAACCTTTTTTTCAATTTCTTCAGATAATTTTCATCCAACCCTCTTAAAAATGTGTCTTGGGCATTTTTTATCTTATTCTAACAGTAATAGTGGCAGAAACATTCCATTCCACATTTCTTATCTTCAAATTTTAAAGCCAGGATAATAATGATGCTATGCATCTACCTCTCAAGATGTACGTCTCTATATTTATATGCATAAAAAGGGATATGCATAAGAAGCATCAAGGTATAGTTTATATAGACTAGAAACCAGAGAGACCTGCTTTTGACACATGTCTCCTGGATCCTTAAATATCCCTTATGTCATTTGACCATCCCTGCTAGGTACCGTAAAGTATCTCTTGTCCCCTTCCCTATTAAGGTCCTTAAGAAAGCTTTCTCTACTTGTTCCTTACGCTTCCTCTCTTCTTTCTCTGCAATCTGGCTTCCAACCTCTTCATTCACCTAAAGTTGCCATGTTCAAATTTACCAATTATCTCTCAACTGCCAAAACTAATGGCCCTTTCTCACCCTTCACCTCTCCAAAGCATGTGATACTTGATCTCCTCCTCTTGGGTATTCTCTCCTCTCTAGGCCTTGATAACACTGCTCTCTCCAGGTTCTCTTTCTAGCTGCTTGGCTACATTTTGTCAGTTCTTCATTCATGGCATTTCCACTAACTGTAGGTGTCCCCCAAGGCTGTGTCCTGGGCCCTCATCTCTTTTCCCTGTATACTATCTCACTTGGTCATTGCATCAATGGGTTCAGTTATCACCTTTGTTTTGCTGATTCCCAGATCTATATATCCACTTCTTGTTTCTCTCTGAAGCCTCGGTACCCCCAGATGAGGAAGAGAAGATAGTCAAAGATGTCTTCTAGTTTGGGAACAGAAATGAAGGATTGTATAGGTCTTGACAAAAACAGGTAAATTTGGGAGAGGGATAGAGTGAAGGTAAGAGGAACTTAATGAGTTCTCTTTCAGATCTATTGAGTTGGAGATGCCAATAAGAAACCCAAGTGAAGATGTCCAAGAGACAGTAGTGGTATGGTACCGGACTCAGGTGCAAGATCAGTAAGGGGTTTGTATATTTGGAAATCATCTGCATAGAGCTAATAACTAAACCCATAGAAGATGATGAGCTCACCAAGAAAGAGTATGGAGCATCTAAAGAAGGGTCTTGAGGTACACTCATGCATTTCAGAGACATCAAGAAAGGGGCTAATAGATAAAAAAAGAGATTAAAGATAAGAGAAAGAGTGGGGATGATTGTAGAGTCAATCAGCTGGAGAACTCAGGGAGAAATTGGATAAAGAGTACATGGAGAGGGCTTGTTGTTGGCAGGCTGAGTGAAGGAGGAGAAAGCAGGGGGAAATGGCTGAATGATGTGATATTAGGAGGACAGAATGCCTTGGGAGACGAGGAGAGACAAGAAGGTTTGATAGAATCACTGTGGAGATGGTGAATCCCTTAGGGAGAAGTTGAATTGACTCCCTTGCTGTGGTGAGGGTGCAGCTTAGATTAGATAACATAAATGTATAGTGTAAATCCCAGTAAACCCAGTTTACCATGATTTCTTTTGGCTCTGTCCAGCAGCACGTGAATAGAAGTGAAAAAGATAGATGGTGAGAATAGTCCAGGTATAGAGTTTGACAAGGTGTGATTAGTGATAGCATGAGGAGGCAAGGGATTCCAGGTTAGAGGATAGCGTAGAGTTCAGTTGATTAATGAAAACGTTGAGACAGAAAAGAGAGGAGTGTAGCCATTGCAAGAGCAATGGACTGGGAAAGAACTGTGAGGTGAAGAGAATGGAGACCAAGGTGAGAATGAAGAATAGAGTGGATGTTATAAGACATAGGGAAAGATGGAATGATAAAAGATCATGATCAGATATGGAACCTTCAGAGCTTGTGAATATTGAAGTGCAACACTTAACAGGTTTTGGCAAGATCAAGGGTATAACCATTTTTGTGTGGAGATGCAACAATAAGTTACACAAATTGAGTAGATTCTCCACATAGTTGCCAAACTGATTTTCTTAAAGCACAGGCCTGACCAAGTCTCTCCCTCTTCCCTCCCACAGATTCCAGTGGCTTCTGATGGGTTCTAGGATAAAATACAAACTCTGGTTTAACTTATCTCTGTTATATTTTTATAGAATAACTGCCCTTTAAGAGTTAAATGAATTTGCATTTTGATGTTTCAAAAAAAAAGAACATTTCCATTATATTTTTTGAAAGAGCATTAAGACACTTTTGGACACTGCTTTGTGTACTAAAAATATGGGATTTCTTACTGTGGAAATTAGCACCATCATTGGTCAAAAACTGGTCACATTTGAGAGCCACTTATGGTTACCTCACACTGTGATAAATATGTATTATTATACAAATGATTGTACCATGGAATAGGAAATACTGATGCTGACTAAATCACAGAGAATTACTGAAGGTTAAAAATCAGTACCTATCAAATTAAGTCTATGCCATTTTGTGGGCACAAAGAATATGTATGTCAGCATTAGGCTGCTTACCAAACTGAAGATCTACAGAGCCACTGTGCTGACTTCATTGTCACATGCCTGTGAAACCTGCTCATTGTCAGAATATTGAACTGCTTCCATTTGAATTGTCTTAGAAAGATTCTGAAGACTACCTGGCAATAAAGGTACCAGATGCTGAGATCCTCTCTTGAGCTTAACTGCCAAACATTCAGACTCTACTGCAGTGTTTCACCAATCCGGCTAGCAGCTTCTGTGGGGGTGTAAGATCCACCCACAGCCAGCACCCAGAAAGCTGCCAACAGCACAGTTTCTTTTGATCTGCTTAACTAAGGAAAGCAAGGTGAAGGGGTTGACAAGCTTACTTCAATTCAGCATACAAATATCATTCACTTAGTTCAGGGGAAAAAGCCAGCACACTGAACTTCAGAGCGAACTACAAACAAATTACAAACATCAACAGACAGACCAAATACAGATTCATAGTTACCAACATCTAGGTTCAGCCCGGGAACTCAGAACAAGGGCTGGCCCAGAGTCATGCACCACCACTGCTGTAGGTAGGAGCTCTAAGGAAGAGAAGGCCAACCCCTGGTTTTATATCTTTTTTAGCGTCAGGGGTGAGTCACACATGCGACTCACCCACATGACCTAGAATCGTCACAAAGAGGCGACTTAAACCCACATAGTCTAAAAGCCTCTGCTGACCCAGACATGTAAACTAGGCCCTCCCTGGAATTAGCCCCACCTTGGGCCCCACCTTAGTTGCCAATCCACACCCACATAGGTTTTACACCTAATAGGGGTTTGGGCCTGGGGCTTAGCACTTAGTAAGACTCAATGAAATACACTGAATTACTCAAAGCAAACAAAAGCCAAACTCTTCAAGGGCACTCTTTGAACTAAGTGCTAAGGAGCCCATTTTGCTCACCAACACATGCAGAGAGTGCAACTCTGATGGACTGGCCATGTTGTCCAAATGCCAAACATCCATTTACCCAAAAGACTATTTTGCAGAGAACTCACACAAGGCAATCACTCACACGGAGGTCAGAAGAAGTGATACAAGGACACTCTCAAGGTCTCTCTGAAGAACTTTGGTATTGATTGTGAGACATGGTCGACGCTGGCACAAGAATGCCCAGCATGGCATGCGCGCATCAAAGAAAGCTCTGTGCTCTGCAAGCAAAGCAGAATCACAGTAGCTCAAAAGAAATGTGAGGTGGACAAACCTAGAGACAGCTCCATCCCAAATATTCAGCCTACTTGTATCCAACCTATGGTACAGCCTTCTGAGCTCTTATTGGTCTGATCAGCCACAGTTGAACCCATTGTACCTTGACCCCAACATCATGATGTAATTTTGGTTCTCTTTAAGTATGAAGGACAAACAACAGAATGTGTATATTTATCATTCTTATAATACTCGGATTTTTTTCTAATATATTTTTACTCTTCTACAATTGATCATGGCTTTTAGGTAGTCCAATAATTCTTAAATTATCTCTCCTCAATCTGTTTTCCAGGTCAATTGTTTTCCAATGAGATGTTTTACATTTTCTTCTGTTTTTCATTCTTTTGATTTTGTTTTGTTTCTTGATATCTCATGGAGTCCTTAGCTTCCCACTTGCCCAATTCTAATTTTGAAGGAATTATTTTCTTCCTTGAGCTTTTGTATCTCCTTCACCTGCCTCATCTGTTTACAGAGGTGAGTAGCTCACAATTGTTGTTCACTGAATATATTTTCAGACTTTTTCAATGCATTTATCAAACATGGTAATTTTTTCCCTTTTTTGTCTTTTAAAAAATACTATTTGTTATATGCGATAATTCTCTGGGAGGAAGAAAAAGGAGGGATCCCGGGGAAACTTATGATCATGTAATAAAAAAACATAACAATAAAGACTTATTTTTTAGCAAAGCATTTGATTTGGTAAAAAAAAAATAGTAGCTAACATTATATAGTACTTTAAGGTTTGCAAAGTGCTTTACATTATGTTATTTCATTTGAACTTCACCACAACCCTGTGGAATTGGCTCCTTCAGGAAGTTGTGAGTTCTCATTGCTAAGGGTGCTTCAAATGGAGCCTTAATGACCACTTCTCAGAGATGTTTTAGAGAAAATTCCTAGGATATATAATGGGGATATCTATCTATATACATGTGTATATGTGTGTTTGTGTATATACGTATGTATATACACACAGATATCTAGATCTCTCTCTCTACACACACACACATACACACACATACACATATATATATATATATATACACACACACACATACACATATATATACATACACATATATATCTGAAACTTGGTTCATAAAATTGACCATAAGAAATAACTGAGGGAGATTTAGTTCAATGTAGTTTGTCTAAAAAAAGACAGGATTTAGTGTTTTTTAAGCTCAATGTGAATCAACAATAAAGTATGGCAAATAATGTTTATTGATTGAGTAAATTAAAGTATATTGCTAACTTTTATTAGCAGTATAGGTTGGACTAGAGGACCTCAGTGGCCTCTTCTAGTTCCTACTATCTAGGATTGTATGAATTAGAGTCGTCCAAAAATAGAGGGTTCTTCCTTGGGAGCAGCGAGTTTCCCAACAAGTCTTCAAGCCAAATAAAGCAAAATTTGATTTTGGGTTGCATTACAAAACATGGAATAGGACTGGACCTGTAATTTCATCCATGTAATGATCTCCTAGTGGAGTAGTACTTCCTCTTCCTCTCTGCAATATACATTCTTAGAAAGTTGCCTGGGGTACTGAGAGGTTAAATGATTTGCCCAGGGTCCCATAGCCAGGAGGTGTCAGTAACCAACCTGGATCCAGGCTTCAAGGCCAGGTGTCATCCACTCCATCACATTGCCTCTCTTGGTTCATGACAAGGAAACTCAATCATTTGTATGCTGAGATGAGAATGAACAAGGAGAGATGGGGAGAGGCTGGGATTTGTAGACAGGAAGTAAGAATAGGTAATGGAAGAGACATGTGAAAGGGAAACAAATTGATAAGAAAGAATGCAAAGAATGGATAGAGGTCATGAAAGTATTACAAAATGGGATGATGCCCATCAGATTTACAAAACTGACAAAAAAGAAAAATTACAAATGTTGGAGGGACTGGAGGGGGACACAGGTAAATTAATGCACTGTTGGTAGAGCTGTGAACTGATCCAACCATTCTGCAAAGCAATTTGGAACTATGCCACTCAAAATTATTAAACTGGGCATA
Source organism: Trichosurus vulpecula (assembly GCF_011100635.1). Classification (NCBI taxonomy): domain Eukaryota; kingdom Metazoa; phylum Chordata; class Mammalia; order Diprotodontia; family Phalangeridae; genus Trichosurus; species Trichosurus vulpecula. Next base: position 137,845,528 of record NC_050579.1, on the reverse strand, counting down.
CTACAACTACTAGGTATACACCCCCAAAAAGATCAGAGAGAGAGGGGAAAAGGACAAAGTTATTTATAGCAACTCTTTTTGTAGTGGCAAAGAACTAGAGGTAGTGCCCATAAAATGGGGAACAGATATTCCCCAATAAGTTATAGTTTATAAATGTGATGGAATTCTTTTGTGCTGTAAGAAACGATGAAGGGGATGGTTTCAGAGAAAGCTAGGAAGACTTGTATGAACTGATACGGTGAAGTTATCAGAACCTGGAGAACAATTTATACAACAATATTGTAAAGACAAATAACTTTGAAAGATGCAAGAACTCTGATCTATACAATGACCAATCTTGATTCAAGAGGATTCATGTTGAAACATGTTACATACCTCTAGACAAGGAGGTGATGAACTCAGTGCAGGCTGAGACATATTTTAATTGGACATAGCCAATTAAAGAATTTGCTTTGCTTGAGACGTTTGTTACAGGTTTTTTTTTCTTAAGGAGTGGGGAGAGGAAGGAGGGAAGGTAAAATTTCATAATTTGAAAAAAAATTAACGAAAAGGAGAGTGATGAAAAAAACAAGGCAAGAGAGTGGCCTCCCAAACCTGCAGTAACTCGCCAAGAAATCATTATTGTGTCTTATTTCACACTATTCCTTTTGGACATCCTTAAGCACCAGTCAAATTATACTATTCCCAGTTTTCCATGGCATCTGGTTCTCCTGTTTTATCAATACCTCTTTTTGCATGTATGGATGACACTCCCTCCCTCACTTCCTTGGAATCGGAAGCAGCACCTGATTTTCATCAAGTGAAATCCTTCCCTTCATCAGGGACAGCAAGGACAGCACTTACTAGCTGTGTCACCATGAGCAAGTCATATTATCTCTCTGAGCCTCTACTACCCTCATCTGTGAAATGGGAATAATAACATCTTCTGGTGTTCCCTCACTGAGTTGTTTTGAGGATGGGATGAAATAGATTAACTTTTTATCCTTTAAGATTTAGTTCGGAGGCTACCTCCTCCATGGAGTCGTCCCTTTTTCTAATGAAACAAGAAGTGCTTCCTTCTTTCTCAATCTTTTCTTGTGTTTGAACCCTTTTAAAACTATTCTAGTATTATATACTATTACATAATATATTCTAGTATTATATGTATACTAACCCCACTAATACTAACTTGAATTATAGCTATTTGTGTTCTTATCTGTCTACAGAATTTTAAGCCTTGTCTTTTTCCTGCTCCCTTCTCTTCCTCTGGGAATGATGTAATTAGAAATATTTTCTATGGACTATGCCTTTTATATAGTTATATTCTGTTATCAATTGCAAGTTATCATTAATGATCTGTTACAGTGACAATTAGCAAATGTTTCATGGCATAGAATATACCCTGAGCTACAAGGGTCTTTCTCAAATCAGATCTATATAATCTAACATGTGTTAAGTTTATAATTAAAATTATAATGATAAAATAATTAAGTATTGTACTAATAAATAGTAATGCTTTTTATTTCCACTAAAATTATTTTTTGCTTTCTTAAAAATTGTTTTGACTTCTGAATTCTCTCCCTCTCTCCCTCACCTACCCATTGAGAAGGCAGACAATTGATATCAATTATACATGTGAAATCACGCAAAATATAATAAATATTCATTAAACAATACTTAGTAAACGTTTGATGGAATCAAAGGCGCTGTGGGCTGCAAGGGAGGGCTCTTTCTAATCGGTCATATAAGGTATTAGTAGCTTACATCTGTCTGGGGACATTACAATTGGCAAAGTACTCTGTGTCACAACCACCCTAGGAGGCTTATGATTAAATGATGACCATCCTTTTACAGGAGAGAGCTGAGGCCCTCACATCAAACGGCCTGAGCACAGTCAGACTGGGTAGTCATAACTTGAATTCAGTTCCCCAGACTCCAGTTCTGGTAAGCTGACTGTTCTGCGCCTGCGCCCCCCCCCCCACCCCCGCCCCCGCCAGGAGCGCCCCGTGGACCGGCTGCGCAGCACCGGAGAAACCGATGGTAGTCGGTCTATCTCCTCGGTCCCTCGGAGGCTACATCTAGGGCGCGGGGTGCGCCCGGCACTGTGACAGCGTGCAGAGGCGGCCGGTAGGTGGCGCCGCCCGCTGAGCTCCCTCTGCGCGCTGGGCCGGGCTTCGGCGCACCGGAGTGAACGAGGTAACTAAGGAAGGAGCCGCCGGGGGCAGCAGCAGCAGCCGTGGCGGCGGTGGTGCCACCCACCAGTCCCACCACCTGCATCGCTGCCATCCCCGGCAGCCTCCCCGCACACAGCAGCCCGGCGGAGTGCCCAGGGAGGAAGGCAGCGCGGAGGAGCCAGGCCGGCCCTTCCTCGTCGCCCCCCGCACGTCGCCTGGAGCGCTAGGCAGGGCTGCGACGGCTCCTGGCTTCTTCCCGGCACCATGGAAGGGCAGGCACGTGGTGAGTGCTGGGCGCCGGGCCGGCCCGGGGGTCCGGGGGCGGAGGGGAGAGGCGAGGATCGCAAGTCACTTTCACCGCCTTTCGCCAACTTTGCTGCTTGTGGAGAGGAGCGGGGCTCGGCCGCCGCCGTCTGCGCGAGCCGGCGCGCTGTGCGCTCCCTCGGTCCCCCTCAACCCCCAGAGCTGGCGTCCTCCCCCTAGCCCCAGCCGGCCCAGCTAGCGCGGGCAGAGGAGCGGGCGGGGGGCAAGGGCTTTTACCTGGGAGAGGCGCCCTTCGGAGATGCCAGCCCTGGGCAGCAGAGCCTCCCCGCTCCCGGAGCGCCCTGGAAGCTTTACCAGGGAAAGCGGAGGGGGAGCCCGAGACACGCCGCGGATCCCGAGCGGGGCGAGGGGCCGGGTCGGGGCAGGTGTCCTGCGGCGTCGCTGCTGCCCGGGCCCAGCGTGAACGCCGGTTAACTTGAGGATGCCGGGAGAGGCGCCCAGGGGCTGCTTGTCATCGGGCTTTGCTTGGGGATAGGGAGCGCTGTTATCCTTGCCCCGCACCTCCGACACGGACAGACGAGGAAGGTGCGACGGTCCCTTCGTCGGGTCCGTGCGTGACCCTGCCGGGCAGAGCGACTGAAAGGATGGCCCCCTTCTCCCCCGGCGTCACTGGAAACGTTCCCCCCGCCTCCACGTGGTGATAGTGATTCCCTGTCGGGATAATGTCCAGATCTCTCTCCCCTCCTCATCCTACGTCTCCCACTTCCACTCTTCCTGTTCTCCTTCCTTCCTCCTTCCCTCCATTCCTCCTTTTTTCCATTCCTCCTTTCCTTTCCTCTTCCTCCTTTCCTGTCATTCCTTTTCGTCCTTTCTTCCCCTTCCTCCTTCCTCTCCTTATCCTCTTTTCCTTCCTCCTTTCCATTTTTCCTTCCCCTTCTTCTGCCCCTGCTTCCTTTCCGCCTTTTCTCCCCTTCATCCTTTCCTCCCCCTTTCTTCCTCCTTTCTTCCTCTTTTTCTGGCATTCTTCCTCTTTTCTTCCCATTCCTCTTCCTCCTTTCCTCTTCCTTTTTCCTTTTGCCCTTCCCTCCTCCCTCCCTCCTTTCCTCTCTTCTTCCCTTCCTCTACCCCTTTTCTCCTCTGCTCCCTCTTTCTTTCCTTCCTTTCCCTCCTTCCCTCTGCCCTTCCCTCTTTTTCCTTTCTGCTCCCCGGACCTCTTCCCGCCTCCCTCCCTCCTACCTTTTCCCTCTCACCAGCTCTTCCTTTCCTCTTGCCCCTTCCTCCCTCCTCTTCCCCTTTTCTCCTCTGCTTCCTCATTTCTTTCCCTTCCCTCTTTCTTTCCTTCACTTCTTCATTTCCTTTCCTTCCTTCCCTCTTCTTCCCTCTTTCAGCACCCCGGACTTCTTCCCACCTCCCTCCCTACCCCCAACTTTTCCTTTCCCCTTCCCTCCTTCCCCTCTCCTCCCACCTTCCTTTTCTCTCCATTTCCTCATCCATTCTCTCCTCTCTTATCTTCTCCATTTCTCCCTCTTCCCCTCCTCTCCTCTCCCTTCTCCTCCCCCCTCCCCTTCTGAGCCTTGATATTTGGGGAAGAGTTTGCATTGGGCAGAATGTTCGCTGTCAGAAGCTGGGGCCAGGGTTGGGGATTCCTGGTGGGTTGGCAGCGGTGGAAAAGCAACTGACTGTGGGTGGGAGTGAGGGAGAGACAGGTGCGAACGAATTTGAGTGCCTGAGTCAGCCCCAGGAAATTCAGCCTGGAGTGGGATAGATTTATTTTCCATCTGAGAATGTCGAAGGGTAATAAATAAATAAACAAATGACCAAACAACCTGACACTTTCTTTCTTGGAATTGCAGAAGACTTTATTTTCACCAGGAAAATGAATCATCTGTCAGAAGTAAACATCCGGGCTAAGAATGCAAAAAATGAACCTCTGAGAGTGAATTATATCAACTTCCTTTCTCTTTTAGTTCCTCTGACCTCTTCCAATGCACTTTTCTAATTATAATGTGCAAGGTATTCATTTATGTATCTTATATCCTTGAAGGTAGGGATTGTGTTATTTTTCTTATTTTTCTCTCCCTGGGGCCAAGCCCAGTGCTTTCAGCATATAAAGAGCTTAATAAATGTTTGTTGAAATGAAATGAATTTAGGGATGAGACACAGTATGGGGGAGCATTTTGGAGTTGGCCAAGGTCTAGAACTGACCAATGGGAGTACAGAAGAATTCCCCATGACTTTATTAAAAAGTAATTGCCTCCAGCATTTTCTTATATTCTAAATAGAGAAATTGTAGTGTAGAGTTTTACCATCATAAAATTAGGAAATCAGAAAAATGGTTGGTCAGATCAATGAACAGAAGATATTTGAATTCATTCTGACAGGTAGGGAATCAGTTGATCAACAATCATTTATTAATCCTTAGTATTCCAGGCAGTGTGTTCAACTCTTGGGATACAAAGAGAGGCAAAAGCTTCCTGTCCTCTAGAGGCTTACCTTTCAACAAGGTAGAAAACAAGTAAATAACCACACAAATACAGGATATAACACTTGATCCTAACCTTTTGGAACGTCACTTTGGTAGCTGAGTAGAGGATGAATTGATGTGAGGAGACATTTGATGAAAGACCAGTTAGTTAGAAGGCTATTGAAATAACCCAGGCTAAAAATACTGAAAATCCTGAACTAATCTGGCTTTGAGTATAGAGAAGGGGGACTATATGAGAGGTGATGTGAGGGTAAAAATGACAGGTACAGGTCTTGATCTATTTCGAAGTCATTAGACAATTTCAGGAACTCCAAGTTGGAGATGAAGTTATTTTCATACCCTCTGTGAATAATCAGATTCTCTGATATATTCTGTAGGCTGCCTTCTTATCTTACTACAGACTCTGTACACTGGATATTGTTGTAATAAATTTTATGTATTATAACAAATACACTTTTTTAAGTAGGCAGAGCCTTCCATTTGAAATAAAAGGTACATTTTCTGATCTTTTTCAGTTTTTCTTTTGCCTCCTTTCTGCTCAAATTCATCTTTGTCCTTTATAGTTTTAGTCCAACAAACATTTTTAAGTGTACAAAGCACTGTGCTGATGATATAGGTACAAAAAAAGTCCCCTCAAGCAACTCACGCTCTAATAAGAAGGAATATGGCATTTACAAAGATATGTGGCATAGGGGCAAAAGAGAGATTCAAGCAATGGCAAATTAATACTTATATTAAAACATAGATATTGTGCCCAGAAAAAATTTGAGGAAAGGGAAATTACTTTGACCTGAGGATCTTAGAAAAGGGATGGCATATGAGCTGGGACTTGAGGGAAAGAAAATGGTTTCAGCAGGTACAGATGAGCAGGTAGTGGGTTTTAGGCATGGAGGATGGATGAACATCATGAATAAATGATGGCAGGAGAGTATAGAAAGCGAACAGGGAATAGAAGGTAGTCAAATTTGACTGGAATATAGAGGGCATGATCCTGAAAAGGTAAGTTGGAGCTTTGTGATGGATCATACTGGAACTATGAAGATTCTTGAACCAAGGAATGGCATGGTCAGAACTATTTTCTGAAAGGTTTTGACAGCTGTGTGGAGGATGGAATGGAGGGCAAAGAGACTGGTGGTAGGAAGACCCAGGAGGATTATGTAATAGTCCAGGTAAAAGGAGATTCAGTCTTGGCCTGGATTAATGGCCTTGGGCATGGAAATGAGGGGACAGATTGGACAGGTGTAAAGGTAGAATAAATAGGATTTGGCAACTGGATGTAGGTAGTAAGAGAGAGTGAGTGTTAAAGATGATACCTGTATAGAACAAGGTTTAAAGAAATAATCCCTTAGGTACAATTTAATGTATGTGTCACTAAACCTCAACTTTTATAATCCATAAGTAATCTGCATTTTATCTAATCAACAATAGACTAGTCTTTTTTGTAGATTTTTGTTTCCAAAAAGCAACTTACCATCATCCATAGGATTTAGATCAAAATTATTTCTAATAGGGCTGGTTCCCTTTAGCAATAGTAATGATCAGATATATTTATATAGAGCTTTCATACAAATTACTTTTATTCGATTGACACTTTATTTACTCTATGTAGCAACCTCTAAAGCTAGAAAGGGAAAGCATTATCATGCTTATTTGGCAGACAAGACAACGGGCATAAAAAGGTTAAGCAAGTTGCCTAAAGTCATAATAACATGGCACATGTATATACGTGGCAAAGTCTAGATTTAAATTCCAGCCTTCTGTTTTCAAGGATATTATTCTGTTCACTCTCAAGGATTTTAACTCCCATTATAAGATAGTACTAGCTGCCTTCTTTCAGAAAACAAAACTTAAGTGAGAAACAGTTTGAAAACTGAAGAACATAACACAGGTGTGATTGATCTCCTTCATTATACTGAAGACTTGTGTGCTTTAATATAATTAATAAAGTGAACTGCTTCATGGTATAGCATACTGGGATTCAATCAGACCTGAGTTCACATCTGGCCTTTGACAGTTGCTAGCTGTGTGACTATGGGAAGGCACTTAACATCTCTCTTAAGTTTCATCACCTATAAAATGGAGGTAATAGTGCCCGTAGAATCTGCCTCACAGGGTGGCAGTGAGGTGAAAATGAGAAAAGTAAGGTCTGCAAACCCTCAAGTACTATATGAATGCATAGTGAAGTGGTATAACACTTTGCGTGTATTTACCTGAGGATATCTTCAGAGGACGTTAAAATTCCACACGCAAAACAAGTCATAGTTACCAAATTAATTCCTGAGGTTATCACTTCCATCAAATGAAATTTGGTATTTATTCTTGAGAGGAGGCATACTTCTGTTCTAGTCAAATGGAAAAAAAATACTAAGTTAAATAGTGAATGGTTCTATAATTTACGTTAACTAGTTTATTTTTGCTATAATAGCAAAAGTTTTCTTGAAAGGGGTTAAACTTCACTGGGAAATTTGTTCCCCTTTGCCTTTGTTTTTCTGTTAAATTGAGGGGGAGAAAATAAATGAAAAGAAAAAATGCTTGTTCAAAAAATTTTTTTTAATTAAATGACGGGGTTGGATTGTGTAATTTTTAAAGCTTCTTCTACTTTAATAATCGAGAATGGGCTTATAGGACTTTGCTTCTGTGATATACACTTACTTTTCAAAGGGGTGTGTGTGTGTGTGTGTGTGTGTGTGTGTGTGTAGCTCTTTGAAGGCAGGGAGTGTTTTGTTTTTATCTTTATATCTTCTGTACTTAGCACAGTACCAGGCACATAGCAGGTGCTTAATAAATGCTAGATGAATTGAATTAAAGGAAACTGAATTTCATAGGATTTCAGTCCTTGCTCATTAGTACTTGTACGTATCTCAAAAATTGTGCCCTATTTTTGTTCTGTAGCATAAAAAAGTGACTTTTCTTCCTTGATGTGTAAATCATGGTTGTTTTTTTTCTTCCACTTTTTTCTGCACAAAAATCTTTTAAAAGAAGCCTTACCGTATTTTCACTACTTCAGCTAGCTAAAAACGATTATTTTTTGAGGAGGAAAAAAAATGCTTCATATACTCCTGTTATAGCTAGGTCTTAAAAAAATGATTATATAATTCACGAGTCCCACAGTACACTGGAGGCTATATTGCATTGCTTTCCCCCTATTGATTAGATTCCTTGATTAATTAATTCTCTGTTGAGCAGTCATATTCTGTGAGGGTTCTTCAAGAAGGTTGCTAAACAACAAAGTCAGTTTCTGTTGCATCTGACAGGAAATGTCACTGAAAGACAATATACAATGATGATGTAGCTGTTAATACCAAGTAGCATTTTATACCAAATTATAGAACACTTTTTTGAATGACTTTGACAGCAGAGTTGGTTATAGTTCCTTCCCACTGGGATTTGAATTTGAAATCCCACAAAGGATTGGAAACAGCCATAAAGAGAACATAAAAATACTCACACTTTGACTTCCGTGGGCTCAGGTGATCAGTTCACAAAGAACAAGTGGTACATTTTATTTTGTTTTCTGGTCATTCAGAGCAGATTTAAGCAGCTGTTATTTATGTTTCACAGTTAAACCCAATGCTGTGTGGAGTGTAGGCAGTATCTATGCCATACATTCTCCACCTTCCCCCTTCTACCACCTCGTCATACCCTCTTCTTCTCCTCTCTCCCTTCCAATACCTCCCCCCTCCCATACTGCCTTGAGTGAGAATTAACAATCAGCTTTCCCATCAGATGCTAATTACAGCCCCTGTGGGAGTTTCATGCCCTTTCCTGGCCTAATTCCTGAGATCCCGAGAAGGTAACTGTTTACTGTTTGTAGGTGGATTCAGAGACCTGGAAATGTGACTATAGCACCTGGAGACATGGAAAGAGAGCCAGGTATTGCAAAACAAGGCTCATTCAGTATATCCTGTTGCTTTGATTTTAGATTAATTCACTCATTAGATTCCATGTTTATTAAGCACCTCTTTTGCCAAGCACTGTGGTAGGTGCTGGGGGAATTATGTTTAGTTAAGATAGGACCTTTGTCCTCATGGAGCTTGTAGTCTGGTAGGGAATGATAAGACAGAAACACAGATAGCTATATAATATGCCATATTACATGGTAAGTATTGAGAGAAATGATTATTAAATAATCCATCATTGAGGAGATCCAGGGTTTTTTTCCCTTCCTACCTCCTCTTTCTCTATTGGCTCTAGTCTGCATCTGAAGGACACTGTTGATAATGGTATTGGATTAACTTTCTCCTCAATCTTGTTTAGACCCCACCCAAGTTGGGAAGCTCCTTGTGTTCTACTCCGACTTTGGGGGATGGCGGAGTAGATCCTTTGTCTAGATTGCCTGAGGCTGGAGGGGAATGGTCTGGGAGGAGAGTGATCAAAGTCTTGCCCCCAGCCTCTCTTTGGAATGGGTCCACCTCTCAAACTATTCATTCTTCTCATTAATTATTAATCAGATTTGATTGCCACCCTTAGGAACACCCACTTTTCCAAGGGCATATAAGCATTGAGTAGGTTCCACGAAGGATCTTGGCATTCTAGAGCACTGACCTCTTCAATCCACAAGCTAATTAATAAAATGATTGATTACTCAGAAACTATGTTCCTTGAGCCTTTTTATGTCACAGTACTTTAAAAAAGTTGCAAAACAAATATTTTGTGAAGTAGGGGGTGGAGAGAAATCACCATCAAGGGGTGTAGATTAGTGAAGGCTTCCTAGAGGGAGTGGCATTTGAGTTGATCTTTAAAGATGAGAAATAATTTAACTTGTGAAAAGACGGAAGGAAGACATTCTAGGCATAGACCACAGTGTAAGTAAGCAAAGTCTTAAATTCCACCAGGGAAAAGAAATCAGTATCTGTTTAAGGCAGCTCACTTCAATTTTAGACAGGCCTAATTATTAGGCTGCTTGTCCTTTAGGGTTGAAATCTGCTTCCAAGTGTCACTGGTAGTCCAAAGGGCATTTTTTCCATAGGGATCAAAGAAAAGGAATGTTAATGCCCGATTTCAGGACCCTTGTCAGTGATCATAGTAGTAAGAGTAGAGAACAGCATGGCATCTTGAGGATTATGCATATTCATTGAGAATGATTACCTGGAAAAATTACCTTAACTCTCCCATCTTATTCTTTTCCCACATCACTGTAATTTTCAAATCCCTATTTAGTTCAGTCACATAATGCATTGAAACTCTCTCTTCTAAATTAGTTTGTAGTGAGTCAATTAAGGATGTGTAAAGGTTGACCAGTAACTGCACATTATCACACTGTTACTATCCTACTTGTTGGATAATTAAGAGAGAAGCTATAATTTATTTCAAAAACAGCCTGAATTGAGAGTTATTGTTAAAGTGTCAGGGACGGTAAAAAAATATTTTAATGAGTTTATGAATTGCCCAAAAAGAAGGTTTGGGCCTTTGAGGAGGGATGAATTTTTAATAGTAGTTTTTCATAGTGTGCAGTGTTTATGAGTGTGTTTTGATGTAGAAGGAATTAAATCCCAAAATTAAATCAAAACTCATTAAGAATACCCCTTATTTGGCAACTTCATTGAATTGTTCCTAGACCTGCTTCTCTAAGGTATTGTCTTTATTTCACTGGCGGTGCTAGGATTTAACATAGCAATACATATATTTTGTGTGTGTGTGTGTGTGTGTGTGTGTGTGTAAGTGTAACTTTATTTACTTCCAGATTTCTAGCCATAGTTATTTCAGTCAGCCAATAAACATTTATTAAGTGTCTATTACATGCTAGGCACTGTGCTAAGCACTGGCAGTACAAATTAGAAAAAGAAAGGCCCTGTCCTCAAGGGGCTTACAATTTAATGGGGAAGCCAACACACAAAAGGAAGCTGAAAGGGAAAGGGGGCGCAGAGATATGATGAAGTCTAGAGGAGGGTAGCCAAGTTGGAAATGAAGAGAGGTCTAGCCTGTACACCCTCCTTCAGTGGAGATTCTGGGAGGAATTCTGTCTTCCAATGGGAGGGGCCCTAGGGGCAGTGGGTACTGATGAGATGAGGGTTCAAGGGCCGATGTGATCTTGCAGGATGAAGAGGTTCCTGGAGCATATTGGAAAAGTCTGGGGGAGTGCAGAAATTCCCAGGTGGGAAATCAAGAGATGGCTGGCTTTCGTTCCCTCCATAAATGGTTATTTGTATATTATGTTATACTTTTTCTGCTGAAATATCTTTATATAGATTCCGTAACCCTTTGAGAACGTGCAAGATACTAAAGCCTTATGATTAGCGATTGTTATTGGCACAGCTTGTCAAAAACCCCTACAAATCAAGCTGTTAAATTCACGAAATAAAACTTGGGGAAAAAAGCCCTTTGTACTTCTCTAAAGTCTCTTGTCAGTTGACCCATTTTGGCTCTTTGATTTTCTCAGATACACATGATATTGAACCAGGAGCAAAACTTAGGAGCACAGAAAATACCAATAAATATTTCCCAACATCTTGGCTTCCAAAATAGGGTCATTTCTGCATAAAGAAGTTTGAGAAGTACTTACCTTTGATGGATGAAAAGAGAATGAAGGGGAAGGGAACAAGCATTTATTAAGAGCCTATTATGTGCCGGGTATTGCGCTATGTACTTTATAGATATTTGATCTCATTTGATCTAGACTGAACTAGAAAGAAAATCGTAATCCTGGTGTTTTATCTAAATCTGAGGTCCCCAACCAAAGATTTTCAAATAAATAATGTGATACCTACCAACATTATTTTACATGCCTTGAAAACTCCTGAGAGCTTGCCACCAACTCCTGCCTGCCAAGGTACTTGGACCATCAAGTGGGTTATCCATCAGGAATCCTAGATGTCAAGGTAGGGCCCCCATCCATGAGCTTCAGGCACCTTTAGTGGTAGTGGAGTTGTTTTGGGGATTAGGATGTGAATATTTGAGATAAATCAGATGAATAATATAGATCAAATAAAGTGAGGAAACTATTGGTCTGCTATATGTTTCTTTCCAAATGTGGTTAATTCAAACCAAATAACCTACCCAGCTTAATCACCAGTCTTCATTTCAGTACTTCAGTAGTTTAAGTCTTTTAAATTAGACCTCCTCAATTTTCAGTAATTTCTGCAAATGGAGGGAAGCATAATTTAAAATGGACTTGATATTTATCTTTGCTCTCTCTGTTTGTTGTATCATTAAATATGCATGTTTTTAATGTTTGAAAATATTTCAGACATAAAAATGGTGCCACAGTTTGAAAACCTAACTCAAAATGAAGTGGAAATTTATTGAGCTTTTTCCACATTGTCTCATGCTGCTTGATCCCTCACTTCACCTAGGGGATCAATAGCATTACCAGTAAGGCAGATGCAAAGTCCAGAATACATAGAGTTGACCTGTCTCTGAGTTTGTCTATTTGACTTGTGCTTTTGCTAGCGCTGAGGAAGGTAATGAAATAATTTTGTTTAAAGGGCCTTTCCTAATATCTGAGCCCAGCTGAGGCTGGTTACCAGAAAAAGAAGAGTGAGCAGAGAAGAAAATAATGAAAATGGAGGAGTTAACTGGGTGAGAATATGAATTGAAAATTGAAAAATGAGTTTTTCTCATCATATATAACTATGCTTACTTTAGCTATAAGATTTTAAAATCCCAAATTTAAAATTTCTATCCCTATTATTTAGCAATTTCCTCCTCGTGGGTCATAAAATATTTACTCTTGAGTGACCCATCCTTCTCCCTTCAGTTGTACCTCCCTCCATTTTTTCCTTCATTTTCCCCAAATGCTTCTTATTTTGTATTTTTGAAGTGAATAGTTTGTTTCCTATTTATTTTCTGATTCTTCTGGAAATTTGTACACAAATTAGATATTTTCAGGTTCTAATAGTCCCACAATTTTTATTCTGCATGCTATATCTAATTTGCTGAATAAGCACTGCAACTTTGATGAATATACATAATTCTAGCTCTGCTACTTGTTACTTCTGTGTCTAGGCTTTTTTTGCTTGTTTGTTTATTTGGGTTTTTGCTTTGACTTCTCTGGACCTCACTTTTCCTTTCTTTAAAATAAGGGAGTTGGACTGGTCGAACTCTAAGGTCCTTTTACAGGCCTACAGCCTACGATCCTAAGATCCTTTTCCGTTCTTAGAAGTAATTTAGTGAGTAGAGAGATGCCAAAGTAGAGAAAAACAGATAATGTCATGGATAGTGAGATGATAGATAAAGCATTTGATAGGGAGGTAGCTTTTCATTTTTCTCGACAAAAACAATTCCTCTGACAAATCATTAATGACATCACTCATAAGAAGAGACCATCCATCCTAAAATATTCTGTAGTAGGCCCTAAATCTCCACTTTAAATATAGTCATTTAACTCAAGCTTATTCTATCTTTGGTATACCTCCTACCACAAAATTAAATTTAGTTTTCTGAAGTCAAGCAAAGATGAGTAGATGGTACAGAAAGAAATCAGGTTATGAGGTGGGATGGTAGAACACCTAGAACATACGCAGAATTTTCTCCTGAAATAAAATTTTACCTCCTAAAATAAATGGCAACTTTAAAAAAAAGTTTTAAATAATTGTAAATGTTTGTTCTATAGTTTTACCCTTTACTTATTTGCAACTGATCTTCCTAAAAATATTAAATTGGGAATAACTTTTTTTCCCTCAAAATGCACAAATTTCATGAGTTTGGAAAACACTCATTGAGTACCTACTATTCCTCTGGGACTACTCTAGATGTGGTTCCTGCCCTCTGGGAGGTTATAATCTAGTATTGGAGGTGATGAGTAGACAAAACAACTATACTACAAATAAGAATGTGACCAGTGCCCAAAAGAGGCACTGTGTGAGGTAAATAAATGTCAAGACTTCACAGGGAAGATATGTATAAATATATATCTATATCTATACTAAGAATTGTTTAAAAATCAAGAAATAGGGAAGTGGAAAAATTCTGAGGCTGTGAGAGTCTGATGGCTCAGCCTCTGGGAAAGTTTACCCTGAAACTTTTTGTTCTTTCTTCTGGTTCTGGTTTAAAGGTTTGCTCAGTAAGGATAGGGTCACTGTGACCTGCTTTCCTTTACTGTAAAAGTACTGTGGAAGAATGGAGAGGGTTTCCCGCTCCCCTTATCCTATTCTCCTTCTTTAGATCTACAGATGTCACCTCAGTTGTAATCATTAACTAAGGGAATGGGAATTGGAGTATCTGTGCCTCGATTTCCCCGTTCTTTGTCTAGCTTTCGTGCTCAGATTGTAAGTCCACCTTCTAGCCAATGGTGAGAAGGGTCAGAGGTGGGCGGGAATTCTCTTGTGTTAGGTATAATTATTGGTGCTTTGCCCTTTGTAAAGCGCCTCCTTTGCTGGTTCTGCTCTGTGCTAGCAGAGGACTCCCAATTCTCGTGAATTGAATAAAATTTATTTCTGTTCCCACCCTGAGATGGCTTTTTATTAACTTTTAATTGGTGAGGGTCTTTCATCCCACATAGGCACCAAGAAAATACTATGAGAGTTCATGCTCCTGGAGTATTGTGTTCAATTCTGGGTGTCACTGTTTAGAAAGGACACTGATTATCTGAAGGACATCTAGGGAAGGGCAGCTAGAAATGGCAAAGATTATTAAGAGGTGTTTAGCCTGGAGAAGATTCACTAGGGTGGGGGAGGGGATGGGAATGTCATGATAGCTATGTTTTGTTAAAAGAGGAATAATCAAGGTAATCAAGAAAAAGAACAAGAAAAAGAAATTGCAAGGGACTTACTAAAGTTGAACTGTTTTGTTTACATTCCTACATGGAAAGATGATGTGTATGATTCATGAGACCTCAGTATTAGGGTAGCTGAAGGAAATATGCATGTGTGTGTGTGTGTGTGTGTGTGTATGGGTACATACATACATACATATATATACATATATATATATATATATATATATATATATATATATATATATATATATATAGACAGAGGGCACAGGGTGAGTTGAAGATGAAGGGAAGATATCTAAAAGAAATAAAATCAAATTAAGGGATGAGAGAGGAATATATCGAGAGAGGGAGTAAGGGAGAGATAGAATGGGGTAAATTATCTCGCATAAAAGTGGCAAGAAAAAGCAGTTCTGTAGGAAGAGAAGAGAAGGCAGGTGAGGGGGGAATGAGTGAATCTTGCTCTCATCAGATTTGACCTGAGGAGGGAATACCATACATACTCAATTGGGTATCTTACCCCACAGGAAAGAAGGAGGAAGAAGATTAAAAAAGGGGGGGATGATAGAAGGGAGGGCAGATGGGGATGGTGGCAATCAAAAACAAACACTTTCGAAAGGGGACGAGGCCAAGGGAGAAAATTCAATAAAGGGGGATAGGTTAGGAAGGAGCAAAATATAGTTAGTCTTTCACAACATGAGTATTGTGGAAGGGTTATACATAATGATACACATGTGGCCTGTGTTGAATTGCTTGACTTCTTAGGGAGGGTGGGTGGGAAGGGAAGAGGGGAGGGAATTTGGAACTCAAAGTTTTAAAAACAGATGTTCAAAAACAAAAAAAAAAAAACAAGTTTCTGCATGCAACTAGAAAATAAGATACACAGGCAATGGGGCATAGAAATTTATCTTGCCCTACAAGAAAGGAAGGGAAAAGGGGATGGGGGGAGTGGGGTGACAGAAGGGAGGGCTGATTGGGGAACAGGGCAACCCGAATATATGCCATCTTGGAGTGGGGGGGAGGGTAGAAATGGGGAGAAAATTTGTAATTCAAACTCTTGTGAAAATCAATGCTGAAAACTAACTAAATAAATAAATTTAAAAAAAAAGAGGGATAGATTTTGGTTCCAAAGGTCAGAACTAGGAGTAATGGGTAGAAGCTGCAGAGAGGCAAAATTAGACTTGTCTGATGCCTCAGGAGAGAGTGGGGTTGATTGTCCTTTATTGGAGGACTTCAAGCAGAGAATGGATAGCCACTTGTCAGGGATGTTGTGGGGATTTTGCCTTTGGTTATGGGTTCAAGGAGATGACCACTGAGATCCATTCTACCTCTGAAATTGTGTAATTTGGTGGTTGCTTTTGGCAAAGGGTATAAAGGAATATTTTACTTTCCTGAGTTGGGTCTTGAAGAACAGGATTGTTCAAGAAGCAGAGACTGTTAGAGGGGGAAAGGGAGAATGGGAGGGGAGAGGTGGAAAGGAACTGGGTAAGAAAGGGGAAAAAATACACACACACGTTAAAGATATATGCTAATAGGTCAACTGTCAGATCCTAGTATGCTTTTGAGTTGGAATTGGTAAATTTTTGTATTGTGATTCTAATTCTTCACAAATAGTTTAATAATTAAGAACTAGGTTTGTGATTTTATTGCTATAAGTAACTCCCAGATGAGGAAATTCCCCTCTACCAATGTAGGTTAGGACCTTCTCTCAAATTTATAGTCTGAGAGCTGCCTAGAAAGTGACCTGCCCCAGGGTCACACAGCCAGTATGTGTCAGAGACAGGCCTTGAACATTTGAAGTGTGTTCTTATCCGCTATACCCTGCTGTGTTTCATTTTATAGTTGAGGAAAAGGAGACCCAGGGCAGTTCAGTGATTTGCTTCAAAGGTCACAAAGGGATGACACATCAAAAGCTGGACTTGAACCCAGGTCCTCCGACTTCAGAGACAGTGTCCTTCCTGTTGTGCCACACCTCTTCCTCCATTGAATAAAACATAGACAAAAAAATCTGTATTCTTTGACTTTTCAGTTAGGAAGTTTTATTTTTCTGCTACAGTGTAGCTTTGGTGAAGAAATGATAGAATACGTTAGAGATATAATATGTTCTAGGTGACAGAACTTGAGAAATCTAGTGTATTTGTTGCTTAGCAGCATGCTTGGGACCTTTGAGGATTCCCAGACACTTTTGATAGCCTAGACAGTTCTGTGCTTCAAAGAGACTTGAAAGAGCATCTGTAATCTATTTTTCTTTTGGACCAAGACTCAAATATGAATGTTTATGAATTAGCACTGGAGGGTTGTAGCACCATATTTCTAAATTTTTATTTTCAAAACAAAGCCTTAAATTATACTCTTTAATACGATGCTGTGCATTTCAATTTAGGATTATTCTGAATAGGTTTTTACTACAGTATATATTCCAACAAAAGGTTTTATAATGAAAAGTGTTAGGGTGACTTCAGGAATTTTCAGAACTTTACTATTTTTAAATAATAAGGTATATGTCTAATGCAAATTTGTAATACTGACTGATAGTAGCTTGAGCTGTCTGACAGAGTCTCAATATGAAATTCAGGGATTCTTTTTTTCTTTCTCCCACATCTAATTTACAGAGGGAGTTATATCTGCTTCTAGAAACCAGAAAAAAGGAATGTCAGACATATCATTTAGGATATTATAAATGTTTACCAGTATATGAATTTTCTGTTGTGTCCAACTATTTATTTCCTTTCCCTTCTTTTGCTTTTGTGAATTGTGGGAAGGAACATCTAGCTGAATAATTGGAATATATTGTTTATTTTCAGTAGTTAGGTACAGTTATATGCATGTGTGTAGTATATATATGTGTGTGTATGTACATATACACATATTTTCCTACCTTATGTGACCACAACATATAACACCACTGCATTCAAGACAGTGTTGATTTTAAATCAGAAAAATGACATACAGAGTTTAGACTTAACTATTGAATTAAAAAAAAAAGATGACAGGGAAATAAGCTTGAAATTACTAGCCTGATAATATTTTAGGACTGAGACCATTGGATTCTTATTGGTTTAGTAGGGTTTCTTGCCTGGTAGGGACATAAGTAGTAAAATGATTGTTTGAAGGAAGGAGCTCTGAGCCTTAATCTTATTGTGACAGGTGTCCCAAAAGTCCTAGTGTAGTATTAAGCTATGAAAACTTAACCTTGTTCTCCCTATGTACAGTGGTGGAGTCTATATTAGAAGCCCTTAGGTCCCTTTTTCATTGCTTTCTGTAGCCACATTTAATAGGTCCAGAAAGAATAAATAAGCAGATATAGTCTACTTACATTACCCTAGCCATTCACATTATTAAGAAATAATCTAAACATTATTATGCTTACCTAGGCACTGATATTTACACCATAGATGGTGGTGTTCAGGTCTTTAGATAATACTTAATTCCTTGATAGGTTAAGAAAAGTAGAGAAAAATATACAAGTTGGGGTTGGGGATAGAGGGGGCGATGAGAGTGTCTACTACTCTCAATAGAGTCTGAATCTTTTTCCTGCAGTCATTTTTGAACTGCTTTTTGCTGGTGATTTGTTATTAGACATTCCCAGATGTGAAAACATTGTAGAACTGGGTGAATCTGTCAACATCTAGTCAAATACACCTTGCCATTCTGTGCCCATGTGTCTAGAATGATGGAATGTTAGATTAAATGTTAGAAATTACTTAGAGCAAATGCCACTATTTATAATTGTAGAAACCAAAATGTAGAGGGTTAAGTGGCTTCCTGAAGGCCCCACAGGTTCTTAGGTGAAGATCAAGATGGAGAACCTAGGTCTGTAGACTCCTAATACGATATTCTTTCCATCATACCAAGCTGCCTCCTCAAATATATTGCAGGCTGCTGGGAGAGTATAGGAGGTATCTTCCTTTTTTTTGTTGCTTTAGGCCTCCTTAGCACCATATCCAAGATCTAACTAGTTAATTCTTGTTGAAATGAATAGCATTGGAACATTAGAAAAAAGACATCAAGTTATCAACAAGTCTGTAAATGATGTCTTTATTATGAAGAAGTGTTATGGTGTATGAACATGAGTCCTGATTGTTGACTGTGCAATAATATTAGTTCACATAAACACAGCACTTTAACATTTGTCAAATGCTGTCCATGCCTTGTCTCGTTTGATTCTCACAACAGACCTGTGCTGTAGGGCGCTGTTATGATTCCCATTTTAGAGATGAGGAAACTGAGGCTGAGATAATGTTTGAATCGAGAACATTCTACCTATAAGTTGATTACCCTATCTACTATATCATGCTGTTATACCCAGCTTCTGAGTCTATTTCATCTGTAGGAGTGTCATGTTTAGTGACTACAGATGCCAGGAGAAATTTCCAAGAATGACATTGTGGAATAGTCACTACAAAGTATTGAAACTGTACCTTCTGTAGCTGCTGGGCTGATCCGGTGAAGGATCTCTAGGACTCCAGAAGGTAGTTACTCTACCTGTAGGTGCTGACCATTCTGTTAATCAGGGATGCACTAGGCTGAGGCAGCCTAGCCTGCATGCCTAGAGGGACAACCTGAAGGCATGTCAAATTGGAGATGGTGTCTGAGAAGCATTTCCTGACCCTCCCGAACAAAGTGAGCTCCAGCTTGGCATATGTAGAAGGCTATTATTCTGAGCTTGAAGCCCAGGTGTGGTCACAAACTGGGAAAGATAAGCTTTCCTGGTGTGTAAACTAGTGCTTGGAATGAAAATTGGAAAGTTGCTGATTTATAGTAGGCCAGACTTCTCCAGAACATTTGAGAGATAACTATGTTCCATATATATCTATATCTATATCTATATCTATATCTATATCTTTATCTATATCTATCTATGTATAGGAACATCTTCTACAACTCTGTAGTGATTTTGAAAAAAAAGAGCAGAGAATAAATAGCGAAGGAGGTCAGTGTCACTGGATCAAAGATTGTGTGGGGAAGTTGTAAAAAGACTGGAAAGGTAGGAGGAGGTTAGTTTATAAAGTTATTTGAATGCCAGAGGATTTTGTATTTGATCCTGGAGGTGATAGAGAGCCACTGGAATTTATTGAGTCGGGGGTGGGGGGGTGACATGGTTAGACCTGAGCTTTAAGAAAATAACCTTGGTGACAGAATGAAGGCTGGATTAGATTGGGGGCAGACTTATGGCAGGCAGACCCACCAGCAGGCTATTAGAATAGTGAAGGTGTGAGGTGATGAGGACCTTTGCCAGAGGAGAGAAGGGAGAGTATTTGAGAGATGTTTCCTAGGTGAAATTGACAGCCCTTGGCAACAGGTTGGATATGGGGTGTGAGAAGTAGTTAGGAGTTGAGGATTGACTCTCTGGTTGTAAGCCTGGGAGATTGGGAGATTGTTGGTGGCTTGAAGAGTAATAAGAAAGTTTGGAAGGTTTGTGGATATATCGAGTTCCATTTTGGACATGCTGAGTTAAAAGATGTCTACTAATGTCCATTTTGAGGTGTTGGAAGGGCAGTTGGGGACATGAGACTGGAAGGGAGCAGAGAAGCTAGATAGGAAGATTTGATAATCATCAACCTAAAGATGGTAATTAAATCCATGAGATTTGGATGAGATCTCTAAGTGGAACTATTATAGAGGGAGAATAAAGGGAGGCCCAGGACAGAGCCCTCTGGGACACCTACAGTGAACATGACCTGAATGAGGATATAGTGAAGGAGACTAAGAAGTGGTCAGATAAAAAGGAAAAGCAGGGGAGATCGGTGTCCCAAAATCCTAGAGAAAAGAAAGTATCAAGAAGAGGATGGTCAGCTGTGTTAAAGGCTGCAGATTGGTCAAGAAGAATGAGAATTGAGGAAAGGCCTTTGGATTTGGCAATTGAGAGATCACTGGTAACTTAGGAGAAAGCAGTTTCAGTGGAATGAAAGGTCCGAAATGGAATTGTTAGGAGGATAGGGAGGTGGGTTAAGAAAAGAGTGAGAGGAAAGAAAGTGGAAGCATTTGTAAATGGCATCTTGAGGAGCTTGGACAGTAGTTAGTGGAGGTGGAAGGATCAAGTGGGGGAGTTTTGAGGAGGAGAGAGACATGGGCATGTTTGTAGGCAGTAGGGAATGAGCCGATAGAGGTTGAAGATGAGTGATAGAGTAGGGATGACTGAAAGGGCCGTCTGTTTGAGGAGCTGGGATGGAATGGGATCAATGACCTCATGAGCCTCAATCTTTTTCTTTAAGATATGTGGCAAGATTATCTGCAGAGAGAGTGGGAGTGGGGAAAACCACAGGGTGTTTGAGGAGGAGCCACTGTGGATAGGGGGATAGTGAGTTGACAAGGGAAGTATAGAAGGATTGCCTAGTAATCCTAGTTGAGATTGGCCCAGTTGAGGTTGTCTAACATGAATTTGTAGTGGACTCAGTCAGAATGGTTGCATGATTTTCTCCACCTTTGTTCAACAGCATGTGTGAAGGAGTTAAGGCAGCAGCTAATCAGACTAGGTAGCTGTTGGGGTCTCTTCCAATTCTCAGATTCCATTATTCTGTATTTCTTCAATGAACAATCATAGAGCCTATTGTCCATCGCTAGAATTCAAGGATTTATAGGAGCATGTTTTATTTATTTGCTTGAGAAGGGATCTTTAAGCTTTACCAGGCTGCCACAGGGATTTGTGACACAAAAAAGCTTAAGAGGCGTCAGTCATATGAAAAAGAGTTACTCGTGTGTTCTCTTCTTCTTTACCACTGCTTGTTCAATACCCTCATCTTTACAGAACCATCATTCATTTCTGAACATCTTCATGGCAGCTCAGTGCTGGATTGAATTAGGTCTGTGAAGAAGTCAGACAGAAAAATCCCTATCAGGCACCAGAGTGAGACTTGTATCAGTGTGGAGTGATCTACTAAATGCATGACAATATTTCTTATGCACTCAACAAATATTTTATTGATTTTCCCAGATAACCTTTTAAGCAATTTTTTTTTCCTTTTGGTTCAAACCCATGATTTCTTCAGTGCAGCATACTTCTGGTATGAAAATTGGGTTTATAGAATCATACATAATAGATTTATATTTATATTATATTTATTATATTATGTTATATTTATTTATATTATTTTATATACTATATTATATTTATTTATTATATTAATATTATAGATTTACAGAATCATACATAATAGATTTAGAGTTGGAAGTAACCTTAGGAGGGCATCGAGTCCTATTCCCTTATTTTTCAGATGAGAAAACAGGCTGAGTTTGGTTCAGTGATTTTCCCAGGGTCATACAGCTTAGGTAGGATTTGAACTCAGATTTTCCTGACTCTAAGAACAGCACTCTATCCACTGTGCCATGTATCTAAGTCTTAGGGAGTTCCTTGGGTTGCTAAGAAGTTAAAGGCTTTATTTGATCTAATGTTAAGATACGATTTTGAACCATGTTAACAACTATACTCAGGACTGGTCTTACAAGTAGGTGGAGCAGATCACCACCTATATGGCATGATTTTAGAGACCTCAGGAAGAATTCTGCCCAGCTTTAGTCTTTTCCTTCCCTTCAAGTTCACAGGGAATTGAAATTCTGTACCTAGTGATTCTGTCCTTTGGCTTAAGGCTCTGACCTTTTCCGAATGTAGATGCCTTAACTGGAGGTAAAGGTCCTAAATTTTATGCTTCAGTGTGAAATAATTTGAGATTCTTTCTTGAGGGCAGCTTTTCACTTGTGAAAGTGTGAGGATAGTTTGAGGGCACACAGCACTGAGTGTACCAGCATCTTAAGTGGGTAGAAAATTGGTTTTGTCATTTAGGGGAGAAGGAAAAGAAATAGAAATGGTAGAAGATTGGATGGATAGTGACTTTTCTTACCTTGACTATGGTGAGCTTGTCCTAAACTAACCTAATTCAAGTAAGGGTTTAAATTCTAGCAGAATTTAGAGTTGGAGAGCCTAAATTGTGTAACCTTTGGCAAATGACTTTGTCTGGGCCTCGGTTTGCTCATCTGCAAAACGAGGAAGGAGATCGAATGCGCTCCGTGATCTCTGATGCCCCTTCTGATCCAGAATCCAAGAACTTAATCTACTGATCCAGTTTCCTACTTATATAAAGTATAATTCAGTCTTGCACAATTTAAAATTATTCTGTGAGCTTAATTTTAAAAATCCTTATGGTATCAAAAGAAGGGGAAATGTTTTACTTAGAATCATGGTATCTTAGTGTTGGGAGAAATCTCATCAAATCCTGCTCAATACATAATTCCCCTCTACATCATCCCAGACAGGTCAATGTTCCTGTACAATGTATTGAGAGGAATTAACTACAGCTTCAGATGTAGTGGTACGAGCTGTGCTGATTTTTTGTGGGTAGCATGTACATGTGGGGCTTTTGCTGAAAAGGGGTCATCACTGCATTTTTAACCTTTTAAGTTGCTTATTGGTAAAGACCTTAAAGTACTGACTACCAACTGCATCATTAGAACTATGTACTTCCTTGACAAGAATTCCTTATAACCATGAAGTCACAGGTCTTGGCTTTCTCATCCTCCAAAATCAGTCATTCAGCTCTGAAAATACCTTTCCAAAGTTAACAGGAATCTGAATGAAATAAGGGGCAGGTAGGTGGTGCAGTGGATAGAGTTCTAGGCCTAGAGTCAGGAAGACCTGAGTTCAAAACTTAACCCTGTTTGCCTCACTTTCCTCTTTTCTGCAATGAGCTGGAGAAGGAAATGGCAAACCATTGTACTACCTTTGCTAAGGAAACCCCAGATGGGGTCATGAAGAGTCAGACACATCTGAAATGACTGAACCACTACACAAAAGAAACAAATTCATTTCTTTCCAATCTAAAGGAAAGAACAATGGCTAATGAGTACAAGTTGAAGAGAGGCTGATTCCTGCTGGATCTGAGGGAAAATTTCCTAACAATTATAGCTATATAAAAGTAAGATTGCTGCTTCTATACTCGATGTTCCAGCTCCCCACCTCTGCACCTTGCCCATGCCTGGAATGCACTCGCTCTGCCATTCTGAACCTAGTTTTCTTTTAAATTCAACTCATACACTACCACATACATGAAACATTTCCTGATGCCCCCCTTTTAGCTGTTCCTCCTCCCCAAATTACCATCTATTTATTTTATGTAGATGTAGTTTATAATTGCATGTGCATGTTCTCATCCATGAGAATGTAAGCTCCTAGAATGCAAGAAACTATTTCATTTTGGTCATGGTATCTCAGTGGCTGACACATAACAGGGGTTTTAAAAATGGTCTACAAATAACTGTTTCCTCTCACTAGAGGTCTAAATGCAAGGGCAAGGGCTTTACCACTTTGGGGGAATGATGTATTACATGTTCCTGTTCAGATGCTGCTTAGACCAGTGGTCTCTGAGTTCCCTTCCAGCTCTGAAATTCTGTGATTCTATGATTCTTTAATCCACAAAACTATCTTAAGAGTTTAACTTGGATTGTTACTAATGGATAGGGAAGGTACTAAAATAGACAGTGATGTTATTTTTTTTGCTTCTGGTACTCTATGCTTGTTTAAACATTCTGAGAACAATTCAGTATTACTTTAAACAGAATTGGGTGTCAGTAATGTCAAAGGCCAAATTAAAATTTTAAAGCAAGATTTGTTTGAAAGGGAGTGTGCTCCCAAGAACACCTGCCACCTGCCATGGTTAATTGGACACAGCTGGTACCAAACATGACTTAAATGTTTGTTTTTAAATTTTAGTATTTTTGTAAACTACTGTAAATTATTGGCTCAAAAGAGCATACAAATTAAAAAGAAGAGCTGCATAATTCCACCCCACTCCTTAGTTTGCAATTTTATGTAGCAATTACTTGCTCATGGAGCATGGATTGCATGTTAATTACATGTGTTCAGAGTGCCCCTAATGGAAGGGAGGAAGTTACTGTTTTTGTGAAAACCTTTACTTGTTTTTCATGAACATTTAATGATGTATCAGGTCACAGTGGTATTTTGCAACCAGTTTCTTACTTTAAAAAATAAATAAATAAAAGAACAAAATAGTAGCAGCTCATGCACATTGGGCCCCATAGAAACCAAATTTAAGTATTTGGTATTGCCTACCACTTTATCTTTGCAGAAGTTTTCAACACATGCTATTATTCTGATTCTTCACAATACCTTTAAATGGCATTACCAAATTGGTGTGGTTGGTGGTTATACAGGTTGTAGGAATCTGAAGTCCCCCAGGGAGTAAAATCACTGATGTTAGAAATCAAAGGGGCAAGAATACAGTCTTTGCCTAATAATGCTTTTTCCTGTTTGGACTCTGAAAGCAGGAAGGGCAGAACTGGAGTGAGCTAATTAAGGTTACAGTGAAGTAGTGAAAGTCAAATTTAAGCTTGGGAATAATTAACACATTACCTTCAGGGCCCACACAAGGAAAACCATCAATATATAAACTTCAAATGGCCAAGAGTTCAACTGGCCCATGTCAAGGGTTGCTTATTAGAGAAATGGATGCACAACTTTGGTAACAAATGAGACTCGAGGGAATTTCTCTGTATTCAGGCACAAGGTAGGGACTAGAGAAATCAGATATCTCAGTGTTACAGCATTGAGAGGCCAACTGACCTACTGTACCTCAGGAAATGTAAACACTTTTCATGAGAAAAAGAAACCCATAAGAGAAGTGAAAGGGAGAAACCAAAGTTCCCCAGGGCTTAGAGTATCAGGACTATCCCCAGGATGTCTTGTGTTCTTTGCTTCTAGGGCAGTCTGATCTTGCCTGACCTCTTGTAGGGAAGGTAGGACTTGGCCAGTCAGATTATCGATTGTACGAGTGGATCAGGAATGAGAGGGCAGCTGTTGAGTTTGTTGTCCAGGTATTTTTCATCATCACTAAAAACAAACCTGGGTTAAATAGCTTAAAACTAAAGAAGGAATCTTAGCAACAAGATAAAATAGGAAAGCCTTTTAAGGAGGCAGTGGTATGATGGAACCTCCGACAGGTCTCCAAAAGCCAGGTATATTCTAGAATCACTTCAGTCCATCAACATTTTTTTTATTAAGCACCCACTGTAGCCACCAGCGATAAAAACATGAAAGCAAAATTGTCTCTGTATGAAGCAAATTAAATAGAAATTGTGTGTTCTCTAGGAGATAGTACTTGTGGAGAGAGAAAGCATGTACAGAAAGCAAGCTAACTTAAACATTAGACAAACCCACAATTGCTGTCCTGCATTTATGTTAACTATGAGCCAAGGGGGCAGTGTATTTTAGGGAGTCACAGGAAGAAAAGGAGTTCTAGAGTTTTGATTAGGATGAGGGGCAAAGGAAAGCATTGCCTCTCATTAAATTAGTCAGAGAAGGTGCGGTTGAGGGGGTGGGATTTGGAAACTGCTTGAGTTGAAAGAAGGTGAAAAGCCATCAAGCTCAAGTGGGTTTAATGCTATGTTCTGTGCTTTGCATACAGCCTGCAAAGAGCTCAGAGGGTAATGAAAAGGAAGGGCACCGGACTTGGCATCACAAGGTCTGGGTTTGATGGCCAGACCTGCTCCTTACAAGCTATCTGGTCTAGAGTAAGTCACTTCTCTAGGCCTCAGATTCTCTATCCGTAAAATAAGGGATTTTGAATAGTTCATTGCTAATCTCTTTCATCTGCTTGTACAAATCCAGTCCTCTCTCTGAGGTTCAAATTCTCATCTGTAAAACAAGAGTACCCATATCGCAGGATTATTATAAGGGAAGCGCTTGGCAAGCTTGAAATATTAGGTGATTGTGAATTATTGTAATTATGTTTTATATTATCATTTTATATTATTACTTCATAGATAATATCATGTATCACATCATGTCATGTCACATATCATGCCATCTTATTTTATCTTTTATTATATTATATCATATATTGTTATCATAAAGGTTCTATGATTCTGATACTAAATTTTTTCTGAGAGGCAGAGGGAGTAGGCAGGGAAGTCACAGACAGCTGAAAGTCATCTGTGTCACCTCTCACTTTACTGACGAGGAAACTGAGGCTGAAGGTTATGCACAATTTTTAACAAGGTTACACAGTTAATTGCAGAGCTGGAGGCAATAATAGTAATAATACCTGACTTCTGCAGGATTTTAAGATTGGCAAAGCACTTAGCATAAATTATCTTTTGCTCCTCACCAGAAACCCTTCAGGTTACTGCCATGGCCTCCCAAGGGAAGTTCAGTGATTTGTTCAGGATCACACGGCTAGTAAGGAAGGGTCTGAGGCCAAATTCAAAGCCAGGCCTATCCTGACTCCATCGTAGCAGGCTGCTTCTGTAGAGCCCAGGTCCCAGAAGCACCAAGTTGAGGACATTTGTAGGGTCATAGAATCATTGGGTCAGGGTGACCCAAGGAGTTAATTAAGCCAACATCAGAGGCTATTATAACTGAGTCTTAAGTTGCTGGGCTTAGAAAATTATGGAGCTTGTTTGCAGCTGCATCAGCAACCACATCTGTCTTTCCCATAGACCATAGGATGTAGAGCTGGAAGAGAGCTCAGAGGCCTGGGGAATTTGAGCAACTTGCCCATGATCACAGAGGTAATAAATGTCGGAGATGAGATTTGAACCCCTCTGATTACAAACTTTTTATTTTACTCCATAATCAGCCCTCTTTCCACTTTCTGCCCTTTAACCAGCTGGAGTTTTGAGAGTAGTATCTTAATAGATAAAATAAGTAAGGGTGAGAACCTGAAATTCTATTCAAATCATATTAGCTCCACCTTCATGCAAGTCAGCATCAGCTTTTTAGACACTTTCTGGCATGCTTAGGAGAGACTTCCCATTATTTCCATCCATTTGAACCCTTCTTTTTCTTTAGGATAATCACAGATTCTGTCTTTCCCAGGAAGCCTTCCTGCACAGTCCTTCCTTCCCCTCTCCTCCCTGCCCCACAGTAATATCTCCCACCTCTCATTTCTTGTAGAAATATCGCCTTATATCCTTCTAACTTGTTTCACACTAATATGCCATGTTCCATCTTCTTATTAGATCATAAGCCCCTTGAGGACACGGCATTCAGTTAAACTGGTCTTCACTTTGCGCCTTACACACAACATTCTGTGTTTCATCTCCATGCCCTTTCATTGGCTGCCCCCATGCCTGTAATTCCCTCCTTCCTTGCCTCTTATCTGACAGAATCCTTCTCTAACTGCTAGTGTTCTTCCTCCCTTAACACTTTTATTTATTTTGTATTCTGAATATATGTACTCATTCCTCCATTAATCTGCTGCTTCATAGCTTGAGTTTTGATGACACTACTCTCTCCTGGTTTGTTTTCTCCCTCTCAATCTTTCTCAGTCTCCTTTGCAGGATGTACCCTAAGGGTCTGTCCTAAGCCCTCTGCTGTGCTCTCTCTGTACTCTACTTTGGTAACCTCATTAGCTCCACGTGTTTAACTTCATCTGTATGCAGATAATTCCCTCATCTCTATATCCGTCTTTCCCTGTTTCTCTCCCAGTCTGAAATTATTAATCACCAGCCATTTAAAAGAAAGTGGTTCCTAGCCCCCACCTTCCTTTAATTCCCATCTCTCTCAACCCAAACCTCCAAGTTCCCCTCCAGCTCAGCCCACCCTTCTACTGAATGTTTTGTAATTCCTGTTCTACAGTGAACAAACTTCTCTTTATCCTAGACCTCTTTTTTTTCCTACGCCTTTGGTCTGTTATCTCTCTGAGACCTAGCTCCCCTTTAACCAACACTGCATCTCCAGCTATCTTCCCCAGCACTGGATGCTACACCTTCTCTCACATCCCTTGACACACTAGTAGTGGTTAGTTTCAAGTGCAGGAGATTGGTTGAGCAAGGTGAGGACTGACCAACAACTCATATTTAGCAACATATTTAGTAACCTTGAAGAAAGCATTTTCAATTTAGTGGTGAGATTCTAAGTAGAAGCCAATTGCAAAGGGTTGAAGACTAAGGGGACAGGAAATGGAGGCCGTGAGTGTAGGGTTTTTGTTCTGTTTTGGATGAGAAAGGGAAGAAAGATGGTAGGGTCTAATGAAGGCTTTTAAGAATGGGACAGACTTGGATATCTTTGAAATTAGTAGGGAAGGACCCAGGCAAAGAAGAAGCTAAATTATCACTTTTTGCAGATGATATGATGATTTACTTAGAGAATCCTAGAGAATCAAGTAAAAAACTACTTGAAAATAATCAATAACTTTAGCAAAGTTGCAGGATATAAAATAAACCCACATAAATCCTCAGCATTCCTCTACATTACTAACAAAGCCCAACAGCAAGAGATAGAAAGAGAGATTCCATTTAAAGTTACTGTAGACACTATAAAATATTTGGGAGTCCATCTGCCAAGACAAACCCAGGGCCTATATGAACATAATTATGAAACACTTTTCACGTGAATAAAATCAGATCTAAATAAATGGAAAAATATAAGTTGCTCATGGTTAGACCGAGCTAATATAATAAAAATGACAATTTTACCTAAATTAATCTATCTATTCAGTGCCATACCAATTGAACTACCAAAAAATTATTTTACAGAGCTGCATAAAATAATAACAAAATTCATCTGGAAGAACAAGAGGTTTAGAATATCTAGGGTATTAATGAAAAGAAAAGCTAGAGAAGGTGGCCTAGCCATACCAGATACTAAACTGTACTATAGAGCAGCAGTCATCAAAACTACCTGGTACTGGCTAAGAAACAGAGTTGTGGATCAGTGGAATAGGATAGGAACACAAGATGGAGAAGTCAACAACTACAACAATCTACTCTTTGATAAACCCAAAGAGGCCAGCTTCTGGGCTAATAATTCACTATTTCACAAAAACTGTTGGGAAAATTGGAAAATGGTAGGGCAGAAACTGGGCATAGACCAATATCTTACACCATATACCAAAATAAAGTCAAAATGGGTTCATGATTTAGGAATAAAGGCTGATAGTATAAGCAATTTGGGAGAGTAAGGAATAGTTTACTTATCAGATTTATGGAAAAGAAAAGAATTCATGACCTAACAAGAGATAGAGAGCATTACAAAATGCAAAATGGATAATTTTGATTATGTCAAATTGAAATGTTTTTGTACAAAAAAGCCAATGCAACAAAAATTAGGAGGGAAGCAGAAAATTGGGAGAAAATCTTTACAACTAGTGTCTCTGACAAAGGCCTCATCTCTAAAATGTACAGGGAACTGAGCCAAATATATAGGAATACAAGTCATTCCCCAATTGAGAAATGGTCAAAGGATCTGAACAGGGAGTTTTCAGAAGAAGAAATTAAAGATATCTATAGGCATATGAAAAAATGCTCTGGATCACTACTGATTAGAGAAATGCAAATCAAAACAACTATTAGATACTATATCTCTCCTGTCAGATTGGCTAAAATAACAAAACAGGAAAATGATAAATGCTGGAGAGGATGTGGGAAAATTGGAACATTGTTACATTGCTGGTGGAGTTGTGAACTGATCCACCCATTTTGGAGAGCAGTTTGGAACTATGCCCAAAGGGCTATAAAAATGTTCATACTCTTTGACCCAGTGATACCACTTCTAGGGTTGTATCCCAAAGAGATCACACAAGTGGGAAAAGGACCCATATGTACAAAAATATTTATAGCGGCTCTTTTTGTGGTAGCAAAGAATTGGAAATCAAAGGGATGCCCACCAATTGGGGAATGGCTGTGGTATATGAAGGTAATGGAATACTATTGTGCCATAAGAAATGGGGATGATACGGACTTCGTAACAACCTGGAAAAACCTACACGACATAATGCTGAGTGAGCGGAGCAGAGCCAGGAGAACATTATACACAACCACAGATATATGGATTCCATGAGGACCAACCCTGACAGACTTCGCTCTTCTCAGCAACACAATATGCAGAGACAGCTCCAAAGGACTCATGATGGAGAATGCTATCTACATCCAGAGAAAGAACTATGAAGTATGAATGCAGATTGAGGCACACTTCATGCTAGCCTCCCCCCCCCCCTTTTTTTTCTTTTTCTCTCTTTGTTTTTGTTTTTGGGTTGTTTTTTTTATCCTGTTCCTTCTTTCTCAAGATTCATTTCATTGATCACAGTTCTTCTCCATAACTTGAGTAGTGTGTCAATTAATTCAATGCGAAGTTATACGTGGAAGTTATATGGGATTCCATGACGTCTTGGGGAGGGAGGCTGGGAGGGAGAGGAGAAAATCTGGAACTCAAAATTATGTAGAACCAAGTGTTGTAAACTAAAAATTAAAAAAAATTAAAAAAAAATAAATTAAGCCCAGCTGTTATAATCCTTATCTAATGTTGTAACAAGAACCTGAAGTGCAGTTTCAAATTTTCATCTAAAAAGAATAAAATAATTCTCCCTTGTCTCTTAAAAAAAAAAAAGAATGGGAGAGACTTGGATATCTTTGAAATTTGCAGGGAAGGACCCTGCTAGATGGAACAGTAGATAAAGAGCTAGGCCTTAGAGTCAGGAAGATCTGAGTTCAAATTGTCTCTCAGACGCTTACTATCAGAGTGAACCTGGGCAAGTCACTTAACCTCTGTTTGCTCCAGTTTCCTCAACTGTAAGATGGGCATAATGATTACACTTACCTCCCATGGTTGTTGTGAGGATTAAATGAAATAATATTTGTAAAGCACTTAGCATAGTACCTGACAATAGCAGGTGAATAATAAATTGTTTCTTTCTTCCCTTTCCCTCCATTTGATGGGAAGAGTGGTGATTTGAGAGAGGAATATGATTGAGGATGAAGTCAGCTGGAGAGAATGGGAGAGTAGGGGATCAAGTGCACAGGTGGAGGACTTGGCCTTGGCAAGAAGGGCTACCTTTTTTTTAAGTTTAATTTGCATTATTAGAATTTTCTCCTTTATTAAGTCCAGATAATCCACAAAATAATAAATCAAACTCTGATTTATAGTGTTTGCTGATTTCTGAAGCATAAATGCTCACACAGAAATTTAACAATTGTAACCCTTCATGTGCCTTTCATAGATTTCAAGCTCTTTAAAAGCAGGGACTCTTTCATTTTTGTCTTTGTCTCTCCAGCACCTAGCACATGCCTGGTACTTAGTAGATGCTAAATACATACTTATTGACTTACTGAGTCACAATTTAATTTTATTAGATAGAAATGTTTTATTATTTAATTTTTTCAACTAATAAAAAAATCTTTTTCCTCTGTCTACATCCCTCCATTATTGAAAAATAAAGAAAACCAACTCCTTTGTAACAGATATGCATAGTCAGGCAAAATAAATTCCCTCATTGGATGTGTCCAAAAAAAGTCACATTCAGCATCCTTAGGCCTTTCACCTTTCGGAAAGAAACATGCTTCATCACTGGTCTCCTGGGAATCATGGTTGCATTGATTGCATTGATTAGAGTTCTTAAGTCTTAAAGACTAGTTTGTTTTTCCAGTGTTCTTACTATATAAATTGTTCTCCTGTTTCTGCTTACTTCTCTGCATCAGGTCATACACATCTTTCCAAGTTTCTCTAAATCATTTTTTTCATCATTTTTTATGACACAGTAGTATTTCAATACATTCAATACAATGATGAGCACTCGAAGGACCTCCTCTTTACCAGAGAATGAGGGAAAAAGAAGAGAGAGTGGGAAGAGAATGGGAGAAGGAATTCATGTCAGATGGTCTCAGTTTTCTCAGTAAAGTTAGAAGGTGAAGGATGGAGAGAGAATAGGGAGTGAAATAGAGAATCCCTTAGAGGGAAATAAAAGGACTGCAAAAGGACCCAAGTGAAGTTGTATAACATGAATTTGCAATGTATCTGGTCATACGGTTGTGAGAATTTCTCTAGCTATACAGTGGCATGTGACTAGGAACAAAGGAAGCAGATGGTGGCAATAATCTAGGGTTGAGATTTGTCAGGCAAAAAGTGTAGCAATAGGACAAAGAGGACATGTGATTCAGTGTAGACTTGAAGTGGCTAATTATTGGATTGATGTTGAAGAGGGAGCAAAGTGAAATCGGAGTGGGAAAATGGTCTGAGAAAGTATTGAGAGGTGGAAGGATTGGAAGTCTTGATGAGGACAAAGAACAGGTTTAAGGGAGCTGTTGTTTGTCCTTCATTCTCACAAAGGACCATGGCATTAAAAAGGTGATGTCACGACTTGCAAGTGAGTGTGTATATGTGTGAAAATTAATTGGATTTAAGTGAGGGAAGGCTATGTAAAGTCACCAGTCTCACTTTCTCCTCCGGAGCCATCTGGGTCCAGTGGCAAGATATAGATCAGAACCACTGGAGATGGCCTCAGATGCAGTTGGCTTTTTAAGGGAAGGTCTTTCCCAGATCTCAGTTTGACTGAGGCAACACCCATTCAGTAATTAAGACTAGATAAGAAATGAGGCAAAGAATGGCCTCTTTTACATCTCTCCGTGATTAGGATTTCCATCATTTGGAATTGTCTTAGATCATTGTATTGCTAAGAAGAGCTAAGTCTATCAAAGTTCATCATTGCACAATGTTGCTGTTACTGTGTACAATATTCTCCAGGTTCTGCTCACTTCACTCAGCATCAGTTTATATAAGTCTTTCCAGGTTTTTCTGAAATCAGTTCTGTTCATCATTCCTTATAGAACAATATTCCATTACATTCATATATCACAACTTGTTCAGCCAATCCTCAATTGATGAACATCCCCTCAACTTCTAATTCCTTGCCACCACAAAAAGAGTTGCTATAAATATTTGTACATATGGGTTGTTTCCCCTTTTTTGTGATGTCTTTGGGATACAGAGCCAGTAGTGGTACTGCTGGATCAAAGAGTATGCACAGTTTTATAGTCCTTTGGGCATAATTCCAAATTGCTCTCCAGAACAGTTGGATGAGTTCAGAACTCCACCAACAATGCATTAGTGTCCCAATTTTCCCACATCTTCTCCAATAGTTATCATTTTTCTCTTTTGTCATATTAGCCAATCTTGTAGGTGTGAGGTGGTAGCTCAGAGTTGTTTTAATTTGCATTTTCTAATCAATAGTGATTTAGAACATTTTTTCATATGACTATAGATAGTTTTAATTTCTTTGAACACTGCCTGTTCATATCCTTTGACCATTCACCAATTGGGGAATGACTTGTATTTCTTGTAAATTTGATTCAGTTCTCTATATATTTGAGAAATGAGGCTTTTATCAAAGATACTTGTAATTTTTTTTACCAGTTTTCCACTTTCCTTCTAATTTTGATCTCATTGGTTTTATTTGTACAAAAGCTTTTAAATTTAATATAATCAAAATTATCTATTGTATATTTTGTAATGCTTTCTTTCTTTTGTTTGGTCATTTATCTGTACCTCTCATTTCTGATCTGAATTTTTCTTCTGCCTCTCTTTTTTGACTTTTAAAATCCTTTTTGTTCTCTTCCAAGAAGGCTTTTTGGGCTTGAGACCAATTCATATTCCCCTTTCAGGTTTCTCATGTAGACATTTTGACATCATTGTCCTCTTCTGAGTTTATGTTTTGATATCTTCCCTGTTGCCATAGTAGCTCCCTATGGTCAGGGTTCTTTTTTGTTTCTTGCCTGTTTTTTAGCCTACTCTGTGGCTTTTAAAGTTGACCTTTGTTACTGAGGCACAGGGAGCACTGTCCCAAGCTTCTTGTGTTGCGGTCCAGGGGCCTGGTCAGTGGCTTTATGTGCTGGGGCCTCAGGCCCTGATGGCTTGCTCACTGCACTGAGGTGGCCTAGTCTAGTTGCACCTGTTGCTGCTTGGGTTCCAGGGATGGCAATTTGCCTTCTGCACTGGGGCTGGAGGCCTCACAGCTCTCCTGCTATACCACTGGCCTGCTAAGCCAGGACCAAGGGTCCTCTGCTGCCGATCTATACTGTGGCTAAGAGTTTCCTGCTGCCTTGTCCAGATACTGCCATGTTGAGCTGCACTTCGCCTTTACCCAAGTGAGACAGACCTTTCCTGAAGTCCTTCTAAGTTATCTTAAGCTGGAAAATTGTTTCACTTTGTCTTTTTGTAGGTTCTGTCACTCTAGATTCTATTTAGAGACTTGATTTAATGTTGTCTCCAAGGGAAACTGGGAAGAGCTCAGGCAACTTCCTGGATTTTCTCTGCCATCTAGAATTCTCTACCTATCTGTTTTTCAAAATTTCTTCATCATTTGAGGACTAAAGTCACCAAACTTAAGAGTGCTTCCTGAGCAGGTTAAGTAACTGGAGGACGTCTATGGTCCAATAGAGATACTGGGACCCTAAGAATGCTAAGCCAGAGTTGCCTGGAACGAGTTCACACAATCAAGCCTTCTCATAGTCAGGTGGCAAAAAGTTTATTATGATGCCAAGAAGTGGGCAGAGGTTCTTAGGAAACCTGCAAAGCTAGTGAGGGTAATGCTAAGGCTTATATGGAAAAAGGACAAGGAAAAGGAATGCCAGGGAGGCTAATTAGATAATCTAGGAGTCCAGTGTCTTTGGGAGCTATGGATGGGAAAATGCAGGGAGTCTGCAGAGAAAACTTTGTTGATACTAAACATTGAGGAAATTGTCAGAAGCATGGACCTTGGGGATCTGGCTCGAGGGAGAGACCTTGGGCCAGCCAGGGACACAAATCCTTGGGCCAGGTACCCTTGTGTCTGTTCTGATAAGAGAATGTGTTCTGCAACAAGAGAAAATTTTCTCACAGGGCAGGGGCCTATTGAGAAATTGGGAGGCTTCCAGAGACATGATCCTAGGGCTGGGGCCTAAGCACCCCGTCACCGCCAACTTTCAATCAAAGTTTTTCTACTAGATGCGATTTTTGAAAATGTGGAGCACTTCTGGGTATGGGACTTCCCACTGCCGCCACCAGTACAGAGCAGCACTGGCTTTGCAAAGTGTAATTTTAGAAAGTTATCTGAGACACTAGGAGATTGAATGACTTATCTAGGATTGCATAACCAGTATATATCAGAGGCAGGACTCGAATCCAGATCTTACTGACCCTAAGGACTATTCTTTTTTTAAAAATTATTTATTTATTTAATATTTTTAGTTTTCAGCATTGATTTCCACAGGAGTTTGAATTACACATTTTTTCCCCATTTCTACCCTCCCCCCACTCCAAGATGGCATATATTCTGATTGCCCTGTTCCCCGGTTAGCCCTCCCTTCTGTCACCCCACTCCCACCCATCCCCTTTTCCCTTACTTTCTTGTAGGGCAAGATAGATTTCTATGCCCCATTGCCTGTATATCTTATTTCCTGGTTGCATGCAAAAAAATTTTTTTTTCAACATCTGCTTTTAAAACTTTGAGTTCCAAATTCTCTCCCTTCTTCCCTCCCCACCCACCCTCCCTAAGAAGGCAAGCAGTTTAACATAGGCCACATGTGTATCATTATGCAAAACCCTTTCACAGTACTCATGTTGTAAAAGACTAATTATATTTTGCTCCTTCCTAGCCCATCCCCCTTTATTCAATTTTCTCCCTTGACCCTGTGCCTTTTCAAAAGTGTGTGCTTTTGATTACCTCCTCCCCCATCTGCCCTCCCTTCTATCATCCTCCCTTTTTTATCTCCTTCGTCCTTCTTTCCTGTGGTGTAAGATACCCAATTGAGGGTGTATGTTATTCCCTCCTCAGGTCATTCACTCATTCCACCTCACCTGCCTTCTCTTCCCTTCCAACAAACTGCTTTTTCTTGCCACTTTTATGCAAGATAATTTACCTCATTCTATCTCTCCCTATCTCCCTCTCTCAATATATTCCTCTCTCATCACTTAATTTGATTTTATTTCTTTTAGATATCATCCCTTCATATTCAACTCACCCTGTACCCTCTGTCTACATATATACATATATATATATATATATATATGATGTGTGTGTGTATGTGTGTGTGTGTGTGTGTGTGTGTGTATATATATATATATATATATGTATGTATGTATAGTGTGTGTGTATGTATATTTCCTTCAGCTACCCTGATACTGAGGTCTCATGAATCATACACATCATCTTTCCATGTAGGAATGTAAACAAAACAGTTCAACTTTAGTAAAGTCCCTTATGATTTCACTTTCTTGTTTGCCCTTTCATGCTTCTCTTGATTCTTGTGTTTGAAAGTCAGATTTTCTATTCAGCTCAGTTCTTTTCACTGAAAAAGCTTGAAAATCCTCTATTTTATTGAAAATTCATATTTTGCCTTGGAGCATGATACTCAGTTTTGCTGGGTAGGTGATTCTTGTTTTAATCCTAGCTCCATTGACCTCTGGAATATCATATTCCAAGTCCTTCGATCCCTTAACGTAGAAGCTGCTAGGTCTTGTGTTATCCTGATTGTGTTTCCACATTACTCAAATTGTTTCTCTTTGGCTGCTTGCAGTATTTTCTCCTTGATCTGGGAGCTCTGGAATTTGACAACAATATTCCTAGGAGTTTTCTTTTTGGGATCTTTTTCAGGAGGGGATCAATGGATTCTTTCAATTTTTATTTTACCCTCTGGCTCTAGAATATCAGGGCAGTTCTCCTTGATAATTTCTTGAAAGATGATATCTAGGCTCTTTTTTTGATCATGGCTTTCAGGTAGTCCAATAATTTTTGAATTATCTCTCCTGGATCTATTTTCCAGGTCAGTGGTTTTTCCAATGAGATATTTCACATTATCTTCCATTTTTTCATTCCTTTGGTTCTGTTTTATAATATCTTGATTTCTCATAAAGTCACTAGCTTCCACTTGCTCCAGTCTAATTTTTTTTTTCAAGTTTTTTTTTTTATTTTTATTTTTAGTTTACCACGCACGGTTCTACATAGTTTTGAGTTCCAGTTTTTCTCCCCTCCCTCCCCCCTCCCTCCCCAAGACGGCATAAAGTCTCATATAACTGTCATGTATAACTTCGCATTGAATTAATTTATGCACTAGTCAAGTCGTGGAGAAGAATTTTGACCAATGGAATGAATCATGAGAAAGAAGAAACAGAACCAAAAACAAAAACAAAAGAGAAGCAGAAAAGGCGAGCATGTAGTGTGCCTCAGTCTGTATTCAAACTTCGCAGTTCTTTGTCTCGATGAAGATAGCATTCTCCATCGTGAGTCCCCTGGAGTTGTCCTTGCCCCTTAGGTTGCTGAGAAAAGCGCAGTTTGTCAGGGTTGGTCCTCACGGAATCCATATATCTGTGGCTGTGCACAACGTTCTCCTGGCTCTGCTCCGCTCACTCAGCATTATGTCGTGTAGGTTTTTCCAGGTTGTTATGAAGTCTGCATCATCCCCATTTCTTATGGCACAATAGTATTCCATTACCTTCATGTACCACAGTTTGTTCAGCCATTCCCCAATTGATGGGCATCCCTTTGATTTCCAATTCTTGGCTACCACAAAGAGAGCCGCTATAAATATTCTTGTACATATGGGTCCTTTTCCCGCTTGCGTGATTTCTTTGGGATACAACCCTAGAAGTGGTATTGCTGGGTCAAAGGGTATGAACATTTCTATAGCCCTTAGGGCATAGTTCCAAACCGCCCTCCAAAATGGCTGGATCTGCTCACAACTCCACCAGCAATGCAACAATGTTCCAATTTCCCCACATCCTTTCCAGCATTTATCATTCTCCTGATTTGTTATTTTAGCCAATCTGACAGGAGAGATGTGGTATCTAAGAGTTGTTTTGATTTGCATTTCTCTAATCAGCAGCGATCCAGAGCATTTTTCCATATGCCTGTAGATAGCTTTAATTTCTTCCTCTGAAAACTGCCTGTTCATATCCTTTGACCATTTCTCAATTGGGGAATGGCTTGTATTCCTATATATTTGGCTCAGCTCCCTGTATATTTTAGAGATGAGGCCTTTATCAGAGATACTAGTTGCAAAGATTTTCTCCCAATTTTCTGCTTCCCTCCTAATTCTTGTTGCATTGGCTTTTTTTTGTACAAAAACATTTCAATTTGACATAATCAAAATTATCCATTTTGTATTTTGTAATGCTCTCTATCTCTTGTTGGGTCATGAATTCTTCACTTTTCCACAAATCTGATAAGTAAACTATTCCTTGCTTTCCCAAATTACTTAGAGTATCAACTTTTACTCCTAAATCATGAACCCATTTTGACTTTATTTTGGTATATGGTGTAAGATATTGGTCTATGCCCAGTTTTTGCCCTACCATTTTCCAATTTTCCCAACAGTTTTTGTGAATTAGTGAATTATTAGCCCAGAAACTGGCCTCTTTGGGTTTATCAAAGAGTAGATTGCTAAACTTGTTGATTTCACCTATTTGTGTACCTATCCTATTCCACTGATCCACACCCCTGTTTCTTAACCAGTACCAGGCAGTTTTGATGACTGCTGCTGTGTAGTACAGTTTAATATCTGGTGTGGCTAAGCCACCATCTCTAGCATGTCTTTTCATTGATATCCTAGATACTCTAGACCTCTTGTTTTTCCAAATGAATTTTGTTATTATTTTGTCCAGCTCAGTAAAAAAAATTTTTTGGTAGTTCAATTGGTATGGCACTGAATAGATAGATTAATTTAGGTAGAATTGTCATTTTTATTATATTAGCTCGGCCTAACCATGAGCAACTGATATTTCTCCATTTATTTAGATCTGATTTTATTCGCGTGAAAAGTGTTTCATAGTTATGTTCATATAGGCCCTGGGTTTGTCTTGGCAAATAGACTCCCAGATATTTTATAGTGCCTTCAGTAACTTTGAATGGAATTTCTCTTTCTATCTCTTGCTGTTGGGCTTTGTCAGTAATGTATAGGAATGCTGAGGATTTATGTGGGTTTATTTTATATCCTGCAACTTTGCTAAAGTTGTTTATTATTTCAAGTAGTTTTTTACTTGATTCTCTAGGATTCTCTAGATAAATCATCATATCATCTGCAAAAAGTGATAATTTAGTTTCTTCTTTTCCTATTCTAATTCCTTCAATTTCTTTTTCTTCTCTTATTGCTACAGCTAATGCTTCCAGTACCAAATTGAATAATAGGGGTGATAATGGACATCCTTGTTTCACCCCTGATCTTATTGGGAATGCATCTAGTTTATCCCCATTTCCAGTCTAATTTTTAAGGCAGTATTTTCTTGAGTGGTCTTTTGGCCCTCCTTTTCCATTTGGCTAATTCTGCCTTTCAAGGCATTCTTCTCCTCATTGGTTTTTTGGAGCTCTTTTGCCATTTGAGTTAGTCTATTTTTTAAGGTGTTATTTTCTTCAGCATTTTTTTGGGTCTCCTTTAGCAAATCATTGACTTGTTTTTCATGGTTTTCTTGCATCATTCTCATTTCTCTTCCCAATTTTTCCTCTACTTCTTTAACTTGCTTTTCCAAATCCTTTTTGAGCTCTTCCATGGCCTGGGACCAGTTCATGTTTTTCTTGGAGGCTTTTGATGTAGGCTTTTTGACTTTGTTGACTTCTTCTGGCTGTATGTTTTGGTCTTCTTTGTCACCAAAAAAAGATTCCAAAGTCTGAGTCTGAATCTTAATCTGTTTTCGCTGCCTGTTCATGTTCCCAGCCAACTACTTGACCCTTGAGCTTTTTTCAGGGTATGACTGCTTGTAGAGTTAAGAGTACTTTGTCCCAAGCTTGAGGGGCTGTGCTGTGGTTTTTGGAGCTATTTCTATACGGCAAGCTCTGCCACACCAGCAGTCCTCCTCTCCCAAGAACCACCAACCTAGACCTTTGCCCAGATCCAAGCAGGCTCTGTACTCCTGCTGTGATCTGCCACTTAATTCCTCCCACCAGGTGGGCCTGGGAAGCAACTGCAGCTGTCCTCAGAGCTGCACCACCTCTGCTGCCCCCAGGGTGGTGGCTGACCGCAAACTCCTTTCACTCTGTCCCCGCAGTTTTTCCCACTAACCTTCTCTGTTATCTTTGGTGTTTGTGAGTTGAGAAGTCTGGTAACTGCCACAGCTCACTGATTCAGGGCTCTAGGGCCTGTTCCGCCCGGCTCCTGGTGTGGTTGGTCCTGCCACTGCCCACGCTGGGCTCTGCTCTGCTCCTGGCTCCGTGTGCAATAGATCTTACCCAGTGACCATCCAGGCTGTCCTGGGCTGGAACTCTCTTCCCTTTGTTATTTCATGGGTTCTGCAGTTCTAGAATTTGTTCAGAGCCATTTTTATAGGTGTTTGGAGGGTCCTCGGGGAGGGCTTTAGGCAGGTCCCTGCTTTCTAGCAGCCATCTTGGCTCCGCCCTCCAAAGCCCATTCTTAACTACTATATCTTATTGCCTCATTATCAGAGTTGTTGTATTTAATTCTTGTCCCCTTTATCACAGCTTTGTCAAGCTTGAAATGCTTCTTCAATAACTTTGTTTCCTGCCATTTAACAAATGTTGAGATCCTTTCCTCCCACATCTGCATTCTGAATGGGATCAAAAATAGCGCCATTCTTTTGGTTTACCTCCTCCCTTCCAGAGCGTGCTTTTGGTAGTATATGAATAGGTGAATGTTTCATCCTTTAACTCCCCACTTGCAAAAGGTATCTCTTTTGGTCTTCTGCCAAAATATATGTCTCAAATCACAATCTGAAATTTTTTATTATACAGGTTATTTCTGTGAGTAAAGCAAACATAAGCTAGTATTTGCTCA
The DNA here is from genome assembly GCF_011100635.1 of Trichosurus vulpecula. Classification (NCBI taxonomy): domain Eukaryota; kingdom Metazoa; phylum Chordata; class Mammalia; order Diprotodontia; family Phalangeridae; genus Trichosurus; species Trichosurus vulpecula. The sequence goes on along the minus strand of NC_050579.1, from coordinate 137,804,496 downwards.
GAAATATTTTGTTCTGTTCCAGTATGCCAAGGAAGGCAGCTTATGTTGAGTGCATTCTCAAGAACAGGCCCCTGAAATAAAATGGTATTGTTTCAGGCTTAATTCTGCATTAAAATAATACTGTGTACTAAAGTATGTTTGGTAAGAACCAGGATCCTGAGTGCTTAGAGGATCAGAGTAGTCTGCAGCCAAAAATTTCTTACTTTAACAAGAATTCCTGAGGGGCTAGCATTTAAAGTTTACTTTAATAAAGTTCTCCAACCCTTGAAGCTGTCATTGGGGTCAGGGTACCTTTATACAAATAGAGAACTTCTTACATGATTTCATTTATATCATCCCCAACCATTCTTAGAGAAGACTAATTAATTAGTAAGGTATTTCGTCCAATCTAAACACATGCCCTTATGATAGTGAGTCAAGCCAGACAAATTCCAAAATAAATATTTATTTGAACTAACCACTGAGCTCCAAATACAGATGTGCTCTGTTTTAAATGCCTGGTTTCTATACATATGAAGCACAGTGGTGGGCATTATGGCTTCAGGTAAGGGGTCACTTAGAACAGTAGTGTCAAACTCAAATGAAAAGTATCCCTGTGGGGTACATAGTGACTTAGAAAATCACAAATTAATAGTATTTATTGTATTTTGTTGACTTTGTTAAATATTTCCCAATTACATTTTAATCTGTTTCAGACTCAAATTAAAAACATTCTTTTTGAGCCATTTTGGATACCTCTGACTTAGAATACCTGATTTGTAACTGGACTTTTTGTTTTATATGACTGACTTCATCATCAAAAACATTCTGAAACATAGTGAGGTGAACGTGACTTCATCCTATGGCATCTTTTTACACTAATTCTAATTTTGGAGGGGGTCAAGAACCTGTTTTGGAAGCTTTTTTGCAAACAAAGACCGTTTTATCCCTTTATTACCTTTCTATTTTTGTTACTGATTCATTTTTTCTCTGTTCTGATTCATATTGATTCTTTGGATTATGTAGATGTTATTGAAAGGTAGTCTGCCAGGGAGGAAGAAAGGGAGGAGATGAGTGTTTCCAATTTTTGCTTCAGTACTTTTCCACACAACCCTCTCCCCTCCTCCACCCAACTTCCCTGTTTCCTTCTCCCTCTGAACTGACTCCAGATCTGATGGAGAATAATTAAATCACACAATGTTAGAGCTGGAAAGAGTGTCAGAGATCATCTAGTTTAACTTCCTCATTTTGCTTATAAACAAACTGAGGTCCGTGGAGGGAAGGTGACTTAGTCAAAGCTAGAATTCAGGTTTCCTGACTCAGAGCCCAGAAATTTTTCCCCTGACTAAAATGTCCTTTGTTGTTGTTCAAGTCATTTATTCAGTTGCATCTGACTCTTTGTGAACCCATTTGTGGTTTTCTTGGCAAAGATATTGGAGCGTTTTTCCATTTCCTTCTCCAGCTCATTTTATAGGTGAGGAAACTGAGGCAAACAGGGTGAAGTGAGTTGCTCAGGGTAGTAAGTGTCTGAGGCTGAATTTGAACGTAGGTCTTCCTTACTCCAGACCTGGCACTCTATCCACTGTTCCACCTAGCTGCCCATAAATCACTTCCACTTCCAATTAAATTCCCAAGTTATAAAAAGGGGGCCATGGAGAAGTTGTGCACCTACCTGTTTGAATACATTCATAAAATTTGCAGAGGTCTGCTATTAAAGCTCTGCTGGTGAAGTTTTTCTAAGTCCTCAGGCCAAACAGCAAATAAACTCTTCCCCCTCACCTCCCCTACCCCTGGAGGTCTTTATACCATTTGGCCATCCATTCTCCTGCTCAGAGCTCTGATGGCAGAATGCTCTCATATTTGGGACTGTAATAATAATTCAGCTAGCAGCTGCTATAGGGGTGTAAGACCCAACAAGACAAGCAACAAGAGCTGCCAGCAGAGGTTCTTTGATCTGCTTTACTAAGGAAAGCAATGTTAAGGCGTTAACAATGTTACTTTAATCCAACATACAAATATCATTCACTTAGTTCAGGAGGAAAAGCCAGCACCCTGAACTTCAGAGCAAATACAAACAAATTACAAACATACACAATATAAACAGACCAAATCACAATTGATAGTTACCAGGAAAGCATCAACATCTGGGTTTACAAGCTGGGGGCTCTTAAAATGGCTGCCCAGAGTCCCATGCCGCTCTTCTAGTGCCTTAGAGCCCCAAGGGAAAACGCCAACCTCTGGGTTTATATATCTTGTTCAGGGTCAAAGGGCGTCACAATATGTGACTCAAACCCACGTGACCCAAAAGCATCATAAACATGGGACTCAAACCCACGTGGCCTAAAAGCCTCTGGCCTCACAAACAGGTCACTCAAACCCATGCAAACCAGGCTTTCCCTTGAGGCAAGGAGGTCATTAAAGACTCCTAATTTAATCAGAGAAACGAAGGCTGGACTCATCAAGGGCACTTGATTAAATAAGTTCTAAAAGAGAAAACAGTAAAAAAGTCCCACTTTAATTAATATTACAGGGACTTGTGGCTGAATGAGAGAATAGAGAAGTGACTGTCTTGATATTTAGGACCTGGAGGTTAATACTGCTAACCAGTGGCTCAGAAATTCAGGGGGAACCTGGCCCAGCAGCCAAGAGCTTTGGGTTTCTGGCTTAGATTGGTGCCCACTGACTCCTCAGTCTTCCTCTCTCCTTTAGTTGAGCAGTTAGGGGCAGGCCTAGGGAAGAACGCACAGTGGGATGAAGCATCAGGTAACTTTAGGAGGAAAGATCCTTCAGTGAGTTGGGTAAATCCAGCCAGATTATTGGAACAGTCTGTTGAGCTAGTGTCCGGGTATGGTTGATTTAACCTGGTGAGGCTGTTGTTCCTCACCTGTTTTGCCCATTTAGCCCAGGAAGGCCTGGAACTTGTCCAGCTAGCCTTTGCTATGAGTCTTTGACCTCCAAGAACAGCATAAGGGAGTGTAAGAAAAACTTTACCCAAACCTTGAAGCTTCTGGGCAGTTGAGCTTGCGCTGTTCTGCCTGCAGTCTGATATCTGTGAGGTCTCTGGGCCAGCTGACACCCCAAGAACTGGACATCTTTAAAGTACATATCACAGTACCACTGGAGTAAACTGTCAGAGACTCTGGTCTGGGTCACCTCAGGGTTAGGGTGCTCTGGCTTTCCCATCAGGAATCTTGCTTTGCTTTTGTGCTTTTGAATAGCAAGGTCATCAAAAAGTTAGCTCTACTCCCAATTTATTTATTTACTTTTAAAATTCATACAAAGTAAACTAGCTTTTGTTTTTGGGATCCCAACCAACAGCCTACGTACTTTGGTGATGTTTATTGACAGCTTGAATTTTTTCTCAAAGACTCAAAATCAAAAACTCAAATCAGAGTTCTTGAAAGAAATTCTCTGATAGCAGATTTTTTTAGTTTGGTTAATAACTTAATTTTGTACATTTTTGAAAAGTCATTTGAAAACAGATACCTTTTGTTAAATATCACTCTTATTTTCCAATTTGTACATCATCCTTCGCAACAAAGAATCAGAAAGAAAATGAAAACAAAAGTTCAGTAAAACTTACTAACAGCAATCACATGTAATAGTATCTGCTGTTCCACCTCCCTCCAGACCCCCAGTCACCTGCAGAGAAGGGAGGATGGTCTGTTTTCATCAGTTCTTTATCATCAAACTTAGTCATTAAAATTATAGATTTCTCTTGTTTTTATTTTTTATATTTCTTCTATTTACCTTGTTGTGATCACTACATATATTGTTTTCCTGATTCTTATCACTTCACTTTGCATCAGTTCATATGAGTCTTCCCATTCCTCTTTGTATACATCTTTTTATGATATCGTATTTCACTAATTCTTACCACAGTTTGTTTAGCCATTCCCCAATCATATCTTCTTTGTTTCCAGTTTTTTGCTTTCACAAAAAGTGCCTTAATGAACATTTTGGTGTTTTTATCACCTTGATTGGTTTCAAGATACTTGCCAAATTATTTTTGAGTTAATATGACCAAACAGAATTATAAGTACAGAACTCTAGAACAGGGCTGCCCCACCTTAGGTTTTTATTGAAACAATAGACAATATATTTTGATTTGCCATTTTAGCCAAGAGCTCTGCAGTAGCTCGACTTCATTTACTAAAGCATTTATGTAAATTTCTATGCTTGTAGGCTGGCTGCATAAATTACACAGCGGGCCACATGCAGTTTGTGGGCCTCATTTTAAACAGCCCTGCTCTAGAACAAAAAAAACATAGTAGGCATCTTCTATACAGAGAGTACTGTGTTAGATGTTGGGAGAGAGAAATTTTAGTCAGGCCCAAATGGGAATGCCCTTATGGAGCTTATCAAAACTGGTGATAAAACAAGTATGAACGAATGAAAAAGCATTTATTCAGGATTTAGTGTGTACAAAGCATTGGGCTAAATGCTAGGGATACAAATAAAAAGTAAGACATCTCCTTGCTTTCCAGGGGTTCACGTTCTGAAGGGATAGACAAAACATATAAATGGTTTCGTCTGCAAGCTAGATGGAGCTTAGTAGTAAATGAGTTTTTTCTCAACACGTAGAAGCATATCCATTTCTGATGTTAAATTGTTTGATAGCACCAAGGACTTTGGTGTTGAGAACTTTCCTATTCTGGCTCTCAGCTGCCATGACTTCTGTGGAAGTGTGGGCTGTAAACTTGACCTGATCTGTTGGTGGTGGCAGGTTCTTTCCTCTATAATGGCTATGGAGGTTGATCTAGAAGCAAAGAGTGACGGTTTTGGTGACATTTTGCTTGGCTCTTGAATTCCAGGTCTTGGGTTGTCTCCTCCTGGGCTCATGTTACCTTCTTTTTCTCCCTTAGGATTCCTTGTTGCTAAATAACAGAATAAAAAGATAACACATTTACCCAGATAGCCACAATGTACAATAGAACATGATAAATACATTTAAGATCAATCACTCAATAAGTACATATTATGTGCCAGAACAAAAAGCTACATTAGATCTCCGGAAAGGTTATTTTAAAATGATGGGTTTAGGGAAGTTTTCCTGGAAGAATTTGAATTGTATTTTAAAGGGTGGTTAGAAATTGAACAGAGAGAGAAATGTCAATGCAGTCCCAGGAAATTTTTTGCCAAACAAAGGCACAGAGATATGAGAACATGGTGTATGTTTTAGGGGGACAAAGAGTTGATCAGTTTGGCTGGATTATGGAGTATATGAAGAGGAATATTAGATGTTCATAAAGGTAGGGTTCTGCCAGTTTCTGGAGAGCTCGGAATGCTATAGAAAGATGCTTAAATTTTATTTGGTAGCTATATTACCTACCAAAATAGCCTCTGAAAATTTGTGAGCAAAGGAGTGTTGTAACCAGATCTGTGTTTACCATTAACTATTCTTGCAACACTAAGAAGGAGAAATTGGAAGGGTGAGAGAATCCCTGTGTGAAAATGTTGAAGGCTATTGTCTGTACAAGAAAAAAATATATAGGAAATTCAGAGGTCAGGCACAAGCCAAGGATAGATAAGAGAATAAGACATAATACCCAAATATTAAGATCCAGCAGTCCACTAAATGCTAACAACTTAAATTTCTTCTCCAGTTAGGAATTTATCTGGTACTGCATTAGAATTTGCCAAAAAGTATGTTTTCTTAATGCTCGATCAGGACCAACACCCCCATTTGCTACTTGTTGGGTGGGGGTAGAGTGTTATGGCAAGCCACACCAACTGCTGTTTCATTCTAAATCTGAGATATTTAATCTGTGTAGTTATTAGCTCATTATGGTGAGGAAGAGATTGTAAACAACATGTATTATTAACTAGATTGCCCACTCTCTGAAAAACAGCTCCAGCAGCCCTAGCTTCGTGGATGGAAATCCTTCTTTCTGCCCTTAGCATTGTCATAGATAGCATAAGAGAAAACTGTGGCCATTTACCTCTGAAGTAAGATTATTAAAGGTGAAGATGTATCCCTTTTCTCCATCTGTCATGGGACATCAAAATATCACAGTGATCTATGAAGATAGCATCCATAAACTGATGTTTGGCTGCCACTGTAGCAAGATAGCTCGCAACAGATAGTGGTCAAATAAATCTGTGTGGATGTGTATGTTGTCAAATCAACTGCATACTTTGACTCTAGAGATTCCTGGACTGCTATTTGATATGTCTGTCTGCTTGGTATATAACAGGGAAATTAATCTCAACTTTCTTTTGCATCCCACTACCATTTTGTCCTGATTATTTTTCTTTCAGGTGCAGCTTATATCATGTAACAAAAATAAACTACCTTTAAGCTTCAACATTATTAAGGGTAAATTGCTTTCAAAGTTATCACGAACCATTTATCTCTGAAGTTGCATAAACCCTCTGCTGAAGTGTTTTTTCCTCTCTCGTTTACTTTTCCCTGTTTCCTTTGTTTCTTCATTCTCTGGAATAATATTTTTAAAGGTCCCTTCCTCAAGAATAACTTAACAGAGAATAAGTTGTCTTCTGTCACCTGAAAATTTTTTCTTGCCCCCTTGTTCACTTCTTGAATCCCAGACAAGGAGGACTTTTGGGCCCAACTAAATAGTAGGCTCATTTTCCATTAGCTTTTAAAGTGGAGAGGTGAAGGGGTGGTGATTTGTGGAAAATTGAATGAATGACACTATTTGGCTCTAACTGAAGCTTTGATATAGCGAAATCTTTTCGCTGGCAAATTATTTGAGTAATCTTTCACCCATTTCGAGCTTAAACTTTTCAGACACTCAAAAAATAAAAACATTTCATTGGTATTTTTTTTTAATATCCCCAATTCCTAATGTTTTTCTGAGGATATATGTCTTACTGTCTCCTATCAGGTAAACCTGTCCACAAGTTTGAGATTTGTGACGAAGGAATAAAAGAAAGAGATGTTAGGGTGTCTCGTGGGCCCCAGTACTTGACAGAACCTGTTTTTATTTTTTTTCCTTCTTAAGACACTTCTAGTTCTTTTCTTTCTTTTTATTTTTGGCTATGAGTAGAGTTTATGGTTGATGAAAGTGGCAACCGCATCCTTTGAAATTTGACTATATTAAATTTAGGACAAGTGAAAGGAAGTAACGCAGAGGTTGATAAACATGGAATTCATTATATCAGGCGGGGGTACAATAAGGAAACAGAACACTGGATAAAATTGTCACTGATAGCAAAGTTCCCTAATAGTACCTTTCAAGTGTTGTTGAGGAAGATACCTATGATTGCCCAAAGCATCTTTTTTTTTATTCTTAGAAATTTAATGATTTTTTTTAAAAAAGGTTGAAAGATGAATGGTGTTCATCTAATAACTACTTCCCCCATGCCTTTTTCAATGTTTTAATGGTCTTTTTATGTACTTTATGAGAAATAAGAAGTTTCATGCCCCCCCCTCCTCCTTTTTAGTTTACCACTTACCCTCCTTTTTATTTTCCCTCTTCAAAGTCTCAGAATAGGAGATAGATGGCGAAGTGGATAGTGCCCTGGACTTGGAGTTACAAAAACCTGAGTTTGAATCCTGCCTCAGCTGCATATTAGTCATATGACTCTGGGCAAATCACTTAACCTTTCCCAGACTCAGTTTCCTTAGCCTGTATAATGGGGATCGTAATAGCACCTATCTCACAAGGTTGTGATGAGGATCAAATGGTATGCTTTGCAAACCCATTGTGCTAAGAAAGGCTAACTACTTACAGAACCAAGTCACCCCACAGACTTCTGTTTTCCTTAATAATACATTAAAATTTTGAAGGGATATTTGTTTCTTTCCCCCATTAGCATGTTAGCAGTACATCATCATACAGCCCCATATAGTTGCTCAAATTTACCACTCTAGGTTTCTCTTGACTCTTACGTTTGTATTTCAGAGGCCCTACTCAACTGGGGTTTTTTGGGATATTTTTGCCTTTTTTTAAAAAAAGTCAGAAATCCTTGAAAGTTCTCTTTTCCATTAAAGATCCATTTCTGCCCTATACTCAGATTTGCAAGTAAGTTACTCTTGCTTGTAAGTTTATATATTTTGTAAGTCCTTGGTCTTGAATTGTTTCTATATGGATGCTTGCAGGTTTCTGTTTTTGGGTTTTTTTTTTTGGCAGGGCAATTGGGGTTAAATGACTTGCCCAAGGTCACACAGCTAGTACATGTGTCAAGTGTCTGAGGTCGGATTTTGAACTCAGGTCCTCCTGACTCCAGGGCCGGTGCTCTACTCGCTGCACCACCTAGCTGCCCCCTTTTTTTTTTGGCATGAAAGATTTGTATTTGGGGCATAACATTCCTCAGAATTTTCCCTTGTGTTCCTTGTATCTTTCCTTTGCCTTTAATTCTAATAAATCTGAACAGTTTTAATTTATAGTTTCTTGAAATAACATAGTGTCTATGCTTTTAAAAAATGTATCATTGTTTTCAGGGAGTCCAGTAATTCTTAAATTCTTAAATGAACTCTTCTTGACATGTTTGCAGGTCAGGGTTTTTATTTTGTTTTTAAATATCAGCTTACATTTTCTTTTGCATTTGTTTCTCTTATTGTTTCATGTAGTTATTGATTTCTGTTCGGTCTCTTCTAGTTTTCAGGGAATCCATTTCTTCAGTATGATTCACCATGTCTTCTAAATTATTTATTCTCCTAATTTTTCCTCCAGAGCTTTCAACTCTTGATTCATCTCTTCTGTGTATCCTTTTGTTCTTGTGGAAAATCTCATTTTTCCTTTGACTCTGCTTGAAGTTGTTATGGAGTTACTTCTTGCTTCTTTTGAAGGAATCTCTAGATTTACAATAATTTTTTAATATCAGTCAATGTTTTCTTTGATTTACTCATCTTTCAAAGTTTAATTAGAGCTATATGCCAGGGTCAGACTCTGCCTCCTACAGTTCTTTAGTGTAGCCCAAGATTTCATGAGTTTCTATACTGACCTCTGTTTACTAAGAATTACGTCCCCCCTGGATCTGTGAGGTTCAGAGTGTTCAGTCTTCAGAGCCCTCTCAGGACAAAATGTTAGGGACCTCAGAACACCTTGGTCTGGGTTGTCCCAAGCTGAATGCCCAGGCACCACGCTGATCACTGTCTGGTGCCACTCCTTAGAGGTTCTAAGATCCTTAGGCTTTCTGAGCACAAAGGAACTTTCTCAGTAAAGGCCTCTGCTTTTGCTGCCTCCTGATAGAGATCCTTGCAGGGCACATGTGTCCCTACTTATCTCTGGGAGCACCAGGAGGCCATCCCTACCTTGGCATTGCTGTCCCCCTTTCTTGTTACACATGGGCTTCTGGGCTGAACTCTTAGGTTTCTTGATCATTATTTGGTTTGGGGCGAATTTTAGGGCTTTGCTGTAGTAGTTATGCAGGAGCTGGGTGATTGGCCTCTCATTCAGGCAGCCATCTTGGTCAGACATTTATTGCCCTTTGTTTGGGCATTTCTATTGCCCCTGCTGGCTATGCAGGGGACAATAGAGGCCCAGAAGGGATTTCAGAATAGACTTCTAACTACAGCTCTCATTCCAAAAGCAAACCAGGGCTCTTTAACCCCCTTCCCCCCCTCCAACACACACACACACACACACACACACACACACACACACACACATTAGCTGCAGTGAGAAGTCTTATGTTGCTAGCCCTGTCCTACAATATTGCTTCTGCAGCTTTTTCAGCAGTCTAATTTGTTCTGGTCACTCCTCCATGCAGTGACCAACATTTTATAAGCCTGTGAGATTTGGAAGTTCTACAGGTATTACATCAGCTTTGGGAGCAGTTTCATTGACAACCTGTGTCCTCCATAATGAGCTTGAATTGTGAGGTTTAACAATAGTGTGCTGTAGCTCTGCTTGATGGGATGTGTAAAAATATGGCTTATGATAGAATAGCCAAATCACTTGCCAAATAGAGATAGTTCAAAAAGCTATATGCATATCAGAAATTTTGTATGGTTATGTAATTTTGGACAATGACTGCTGGCAGGCCAGCAGTGCAGATGAGAAACTAAGTGGGGTAAATTTGAGCATTAGTATGCCCACTTTTCAGTTCAATAGACAGCTGTATAAGACCAGCACATAACACAGGATCTTGTATATTACAAAGTGGGGACTTAATACATATTTGTTGATTTGAATTGAAAGCTACGTCTTAATATGTATTCACTAGAGAGGCTAAGTGACTCATCCGTGATCATTACAGAGGTAAAGGAAAGGGCTAATAGTGAGTCATCAGTTTATTCTGACTCCCTCACCAATATGACATTTAGACAGCGCAGTTAGCCTCATCCTAGAACACAAAACATGTAAACATATCTAGTTATACAGCTGCCACTTTATTTCAGGCTCTGATCACGTCTCACCTGGATTATTGCCACGGCCTCCTAATTGGATGCTGCCTCAACTCTCTCCATTCCAGTCCATCCTCCACATTGATACCAAAGTGATTTTCCTTCAACAGCAAATATTAAATGAATTCCAGCAAAACAAGAGCAAATATTAAATATAAGCCCCTGTTAAGTTTTTAAAACCCTTCTTAACCTTGTTCCAACCTACTTTCCATTGTCCATTGTCTGTTATTTCTCCCCCTTAACTCCCTTCTCCCTATTCCATTCCACACCCTAAGATGCAGCCAAACTAGCTTTCATTCTGTTCTCCACATTGGACACTCCATCTCCAGGCTTCTACAATGGCCATTCCTCCTTCCCAGAATCTTCTTCCTCTCCACCTTTCTCATATAGAATCCCTTTCTTCCTTCAAGATGAAGCTCAAATACTACCTTTTACAGCCAATCTTTCTTAGCCCTTCCCTCTTAATCTGCGTTGTATTTAACTATTTCATATTTCTTTGTATTCTATTTGTATTTATTCTTTATATGGTTATCTATATTCCTGTGGTCTTCCTCTTAGAATGTAGGACCCTGGTAAGTAGGGATTATCTTATTCATTGTATTTGTATCCCTAGCACCTTAGCAGAGTGCCTACTATACAGTAATAAATAAGAATTGATTAATTGAATCAGAAATGCAGACTATCATGGGTCACGAAAACCAGCAATTACCACCACCACAGCAGCAAATATTAGCTTAGTAAATTAGCCATAGATAGTTACATAGGTATGCTGTAGACATAATATTTATGGAACTTTTTTTGTTTCCACTCAAGTCGTGACTTTTTCCTACCATGCCTTAGAGTCACATCTCCCACATTTAGATGTGGAAGAAGAAAATTTATCTATATAGCATCTATCACTTTGGAGTCATGTCTTCATTTCCAAATCCTTTTGGTTATTTTGAACACTTCTAGATTCATCTCCAAGAGATGACTAATCTGTCTCCCAGCTAGTGAGAGAAAAGTAAAGAAAAATGAGGTGATTTGCCTAGAGACACACAGGCAATAAGTGGCTGAGTTGTGTGTGCCTTGAAATGAGGTCTACTTTTTCCAGGGTGTTTTAAAATTCATTGTGCAGTTTTAAGCTTTAATAGTTGAAAAATGCACTAAGACTTTGGGAACACCATGTATATAATTGGAAGGATCTGAAACTGGTTGAATATTTGGATGCAAAGAACAATGATTAATGAACTGATGTTAATCCAGAAGAGGCCATTAGTAGAATAGAGCTGCAGTTCTCTTTTCCTTGTCCTTACTCTGTTCCATGTTTGTTTATCAATGATTTGGATGGCATTTTTGTCATATTTGAAGATACCATGAAGCTGGGGAGGATAAGTGTGTTGGATTATAGAAGTGGAATACAAAAAGATCTTGACAGATTTGAACCAGAGGCTTATAAGTTTAGACCTGGAGAAGACCTTCCAAGTCACCTGTCTAGTTTGACTCCCTTCATTTATGGATGAGGAAATCTAAGCCCTCACAGATAAAATGACTGGCTCATTATCATGCAACTAGTGAGTAGCAGAGTCTAGATTCAAACTCAGGCTCTCTAACTCCAAATACGGCATGGAAAGGCCTACACAGACACACACACACGCAGACACACACACACATGCATGCACACGTACTGATTCAGGGAGACATGGCTAGACATCAGTTTATGTAAAAAGAATTTAGGAATCTTAACGACCTGCCATGCAGTATAAATCAGTAGTGTGATGTGACAAACTAACACATCATTTTGCTATTTGGCTGCAGAATGCTGTGCTCAGAAAGTGGTGTGTCCAGAACAAAGGAGATGATGATCCTGCTGTGCTCTGCCAATTGGAGCCCATTTTAGTATTTATGTTCATTTCAAGGTGCCAGAACTGACAGGCTCTGACATGAGAGGCATAGGATCAAAGGGTCAGGCATTTAGGGATGGAAGGGACCCAGTTTTATAGATCAAGAAACTGAGGCTTAGTGACCTAAGATTACATATCGTTAAGTGAAAGAGCTGGGATTTGAACCCAGTTTCTCAGACTCCAGATCCCATGGCACCATGCTTCTCTCATAGTGATCACATTGACCAGGGAAACCCTGAAACTATGACATAAAAAGATCAGTTGAAGGAATTGTGGAAGGGAAGGCTTTAGGTGACACCTGGTAGTTGTTGTCAAGTATTTGAAGGACTGGAAGTATAGATTAGAGGCCATTTTGCTTTGCCCCTAAAGGTAGAACCAGGAACAGTGAGTAGAAATTATAGAGACTTAACTATAGTGAGCAAAGTTAACATTACTGGTTAACAAACTGAGATATATGATTTTCCTTCACAGCTTTGTAGTTCAAAGAATACTGAATTGGATTTAAAGGACTTGGGTTCTAATTGTATTTCTACTTACTAACTCTGTTATCTTGGGAGGCATTAAATGGAGTCAACATTTATTAAATGTCATCAATATTTATTAAATGTGATCAACATTTATCAAATGCCTGTTTTAGGACAAGCACTATGTTAACGGATCCCTTCAACTACCTGGATCTCAGTTTTAGCATCTGTAAAAGAGGGGATTGGACTGGATGACTTCTTAGTTTCCCTTCCAACTTTAAATATATCATTATGTGATCCTTCAGGCCTATTTTCCATAATAATGGCTAATAGATTAAAGCAGGGATAGTGATGAGAAACATTAAGGGGGGGGGATACAGACTTGAGAAGTGGCCTACTTTGTGGCAATTTATTGAAAGATGAACAACATTAAATCTTTCACTAGCCCCCAGAGGTGTAACTAAATGATAGCACAGTGCAGTAATCTATCTTTATACATATTCTTACTGTCAAGAGAAGGATAGCCTGAGTGATGTAACAGAGAAGTATGTAGATCCTAGGAAGTTTTCCCTAAAAGTTGATAATATAAAAAATGATTTGTCTTTTAAAGATAGACTTCACTTATATGGAAAGTTCACTTTGGTGGAACATAGCCTCATTTCCTCGTGATGTTGCCGAAATCAACATTATTCTATTTAATTGTTTTAGTATATAGAGAGTATGGACAAAATGAGGGAAAACATCTTTTTATAGTATGCAGAAGTAATTATTTTAAAAATTTTCCTATTTGCATCTGTTTTGTGGATGTGTTTGCAAAATTTCCTTCTCATGTTCTTAATTTTTGTGCCTAAAACAGACAGGTAATGTGAAGATCAAGTACAATATTGCATTAGCCGCAGAAGCATCTGGGCTAACTCTAATGTTCTAATTACTGTTTCCCTGATGTTCAAACTTAATTATAGTCTTTAATATATAAACATGTTTTCATGTGCTGTCTCACAAAAAGGGAAATAGGTGTTTGTCTGTTGGGCATCTGTCTGTATCCATGGAAGATCAACAATCTCAAAGTGTTTTTATCAATAAACTATTTTGTTAATGTAATTGTATTCTCTCTTCTCCTGTACAAATAATAACAGCCAATCTTGATATAGTTCTTTAAGGTTTGCAAAACACTTTACAAATATATTACCTCATTTGGTCTTCATGTCATCACCCCCATTTTATAGATGAGGAAACTGCAGCTTAGAAGGTTTAAGAGACTCAAAAGTCCTGTGTCATCATCTATTTAGCGTCATATTAAATGTCATCTATTTAGCATTAGTAGGTGTCATAGCCGGGTCTTTCTAACTTCAAATCCAGTGCTATATCTACAGTGCCATCCTGCCTATCAGACTTTGAGTTGGATAACTCAGTAATGCTGTTTTGTCTTTAACATACGCAAAGTTGGTTCGTGGATACATGAACTTGTCCTTTTCTTAAAGTATTCAACCTACCTCTCCAGCCTTATTTCACAGTACTTCCTTTCACACATGCCTCATTCCAGCTCAGCTATTCCCAGTCTTCTGAATACTCCCACCTACATGTGTTCCCATTTTTGCCTATTGATACTTTTCTCTTCTTTCAAAGCCCAGTTCTTGTGCCACCTCCTCACTGATCCTCCATGATCTCTCTCTCCTTAAAGGTTTTATTTATTTATCTTTTTTTAGAACACTTTGGATTTTTCCTTTTCCTTTATCATGTTGAACAACTGAAATGAAAGAAAAAGTGTTTATTAAGTGCTCAGTATGTGCAAAGCATTGTGCTGAACTCTGAGAATATAAATAGATAAGTGGACACAGTCCCTGATCTGAAGAAGTATATATTCTAATGGGGAGGACAGCTGCAAATAAGATGGAAAGATTTCATGATCCTTTGGGTTCAGTGGCAAAGAATCTCATAATGAATGTGTGTCTTCTTTAGTGTCATTTCCATTGATAAAAACCATATCGGATTCAGATTTTGAATTGTTTGATGGTGCCTTTGGTGGTGAGAAGCTTACTTTTCAGGTGTTCAGTAGCTGTGGCTGCCGAGGATGTTTGGTGGCTGATAGGCCTGCCAAAGCAGTTCACACAGCTTCCCAGATGATAACTGTGGTGTTTGAGCTGAAAGCCAGGCCAGTGTCCAGGGTGGGTACTACTATGCCCTTGGCCCTTGGATCAGTCTCATTTGTGTGTGCTGGTTGCATCTGCCTTATGAGATTTAAGCTCTTGAGAGCAAGGACTCTTACCATTTTTTTTAACCACCAGTGCCTTGCCTGTAGTGCTTAACAAGTGCTTGTTGAATTGGGTATATCAAATTCAGCTGCTTATTGAAGCACAGTCCAGTGTCCAGATAAATTACCATCAAAACAGTCCTATGCTTTTTCCTTCCACATTTAGATAGGTAACTACACAGTGTTTTTATGTACTATCCATCTCATCACTTGGGTATCTGGGGAGATTTACAGGGATTGCATCCTGTTGTCCTAATGTTACATGACTGACAAGGGTCATACAGCCCAGCCAGTAGGCATAGAACTAGGATTCAAACTCATAATCCCACAGGTGTCAGGTTGCAGAGTCCTTAAATAATCAGACATGAAGGGCTCTGACTTTAATCAGGTCATTTTTATGCTTAACTCTCCTACTAGAGAGCTACAGAGAAGATTTTTACATGACATATGCCCTCTGAGTTATGTGAAGCTTTCATTCTGAAAATATGTCCTTAAGCCTAACCTTTATCATGTTTGCTAGAATTTCACTTATCTGTTTGCTTTTGTCCTATGTTTAGGTAACATCTGTTTATACTCCTTCATATAGCGATCCTTGCCATATAATCAGGTATTAGGTCAATCTTTAATTTTCTTCTGCAGGCTGAAGTCTAATGGTTTTCAAATTTTTCCTTCAATTTTATTTTTCAACCTAATTAGTTTACTTGCTTACCCTTCTTCATCTGATTTCTCCTTTTTGGGGAGATGAAAGGGGATCTATGCTTATATAGGGAACACAATAGTATGGAAACTCCCTCCACTGATGTAGTTTGGTATCTCTTTTGTAATTTACAGTTTTAGGTAGTGATTGAGAGATTAAGTGATTAAGTGACTTACACATAGCCACATAGCTAATGTGTATCAGAGGCAGAACTTGATATAGACAGACAGACAGTGATAGACAGAGGGACAGATAGAGCTAGGCACTGCTAAGCCCTGGGGCTATAAATACAATCAATCAAGACAGTCTTTGCCTTCAGTGACATTATATTCTGATAGGGGAAGAGATGCATTAAGGGATGGAGGTAGGACTACTTGCAGAGGTATGATTTGGGACTGGTAGCTAGGAATTGAGGTGGAGATCTGTTTCTGGGTAAGATAGGGCTCATCTGTCAGAGCCCAGGCTAATTCCACTAGGGTATTACAAACCTTTGGTGGGAAGGAGATAGGGGTGATGGCCGGTGGAGGTGGCATGGTTTGAGACTGTTGATTGGGATGAGCAAAACTGAAGCCTACCTCCTGAAAAGAATTAGAGTTCAGGGTGGTTCCAGGAGCAGAGTCCAGTGTTCTAGAGGGCTTTATGACTGGAGTAAAAGTAACATAGTTTGAAATTAGTGACCATTGACATCAGATGGAAGCCTGCACACAATCCACCATGTTGTACTTTCATGATTTCTCCGTAATGTTTTGTACATGGAGCAAAAGGAACACCAGGTCAGGAGGCAAAACCCTGGGGTTCTAATCATGATTCTGTCAGTTGCCTTGGACATTTGATTTCTCTATTCCTCAGTTTACTCTTCTGTAAAATGAAAGAAGTTGAGTAAATGATTTCTAGGGTTTTTTCCTAGCTCTAATATTCTGTGTTCTATGAAATGATAGACTGGATACCTTCACCATTGGCCGCTTAAAGAATATGAATTTTTACCTTAATGAACCCTAATTCCATTAAATGATTACCTGACATTCTGATTATGTGGTCTGTCTACCCAGCCCTTTGGGGAGCAGGTTAAATTGAGACTACCCCATCTCCCTCCAGGGAAGTCAGTGGTCTTTGTGAATGGTTGATTCACCAGGGCTTTTTGGTAACATGTTAGAGTTGGCATCCGCACCTTGTAATGAAGTATTGAATAGTGACTACTACAGGAGGTTGAAAAGAGACGCTCTTGATGAAATTCCTCCTAATTTGTCAGTTTAGAATAACCCTTTACCAGGGTGTTGGATATCATGCATAGACTGATGCTTACTACATTAGGCTGGTACTTCAGGGTTCAAGAGTGGATGAGAGAAGGCTTTTCATAGTCCGTCTAACAAAAGGAAGCTTACTCAGCCTTCACAGTGTAAGGATATTTAGAGGAGGGAAAGGATACTCAGTTGAGGATCTAGCGACTACAGTTAGAGTGCTGATTCCCTGCATCTGTGCTGCCTTTAGTGGTCTCTACTGGCCATGCCTCTGGGCCCAACTAGAGCTCCTCCTGGGGGCTTTGTACTTAGCTGACCAGGAAGCTTTGTCAGTGGCTCAACCCTTTATTGTCTCCTAAGCCAATTAAATCTCAAGGACGGTTTCACTGCCATTTAACTAAAGGAATTAGCCCATCCTCCTGGAGAGTCTAGTAGATATTCCAACACTGGGCTTTGGTAGAAACATTGTGCTAACGATGTGCCAGAAATAGTTAGGAAGCACATAGTAACTATGGCTTGGAGCAACGGGTAGGATGTAAAAGGAATATCTCTCTGAGCCCAGGTTAGAATTCTTCTCCCAAATTTACAGTTTTTCCAAATGCCCCAGTTGTTCAGGGCACTCCTATGATCTGATCGGTACTGTTTTACCTTTTCAGTTTAACTTAGATATTGCTATCCTCTCCTAGTTTTCTGGATCAGGAAGAAAATGCATCTTTGATGGCTTAGGCCAATTTAGCCAAAGTGAAAGACCTGTATGAAGACTTTAATTTCTTTTTGCTTATTTCTTTTTATGTTTAAATTTTGGGGAAGCTTTTCTTTACTAGCTCCTCAACTTCTGGATTAAAAAAAATCTTTTCAAAATAGTTGCACTGTGACCTATGCAATGGATATTTCAATGCGTTCTTAGCAAACTGTTTACAATTCTCTATTGTGCTATGTCATGTGTTCACTTCTGATCACCATATTACATTGACACATTGAAGCATGTCCAGGGGAAGATTACCAAGATAATCAGAGGGTGGTAGACCATAAGCAGGTCACTGGAGAAATGGGATATTCAACTCAGATCATCCAAAAGGAGACTTCTGGAAAAACATGATACCTTTTTTTTTTTTAAGAATTTGAGACACTATTATGTGCAGGAGGGATTAGAGTTGTTCTGCTTGGCTTCAGAAGGTAAAAGCAGTAAGTGGAAGTTATAGACAGAAAGAGTTAGGCTTCAGATAAGCAAAAACTTCCTGACTTTAGAAGCTGTTCAAAAGTGGAGTGGTCTGCCCCAGGAGGCAATGGGTTCTCCAAGTTGAGTGTGCATGGAGGGTAACCTGTTGACCGTGTTGCAGTCAGAATTCTTGTTTTGGTATAGGTTCAACGAGATGAGCTTTGAGGTTTCTTCTAACTCTGAGATTCTTCAAGTCTGGGATCTCTTTTCAATTTGTTCTCATAATTTCAAAGGGCACAGAAAAATAAATTTTTTTTGGTAATTCTGTTCATGTAAATTTCATATGCACTTGTGCAGGATGTCTATTTATATGTAGGGCTATCTCCAGAACTGGAAAGGATCAAAGAAAGAACATTGTGTCCAGTTTCCTTTGCTGTAACTCTCAGAGCTACAAAGCAATTTTGAGCAATACATTCATATTTTATAACATAATTTTAGTATAAATATTGTAGCTAAAAGCTTAGAGAATCTAGACCATTACTCAAAGCTACATGATGATTTTTAATTTTTAAAAAACTCATATTATCTTCTATACCTAGAATATCCTCCTTTTATTTTTCATTCAGTTTAAATATTCCATTAAATATATCCATGAAGGCCCATTAAATGCGGCCTCTTGCATAGACCTTCCCACATTCCCATAGTGAGAAGTGATCCCTCTCGCTTGAATTGAAGTACCAAAGCTCTTCATTTTCACCTCTAAAGATTTCCCACTCCAGTTTGTATTACAGATATCTATCTCAGCGTCTTCTTCCTTATTCTTCCCCCTGCGCCACAAGTAGAGGAAGCGTGCCATAATGGGGAGTGCTAGACTTGGTGACAAGAAGACCTGGGTGCAGATTTCATCCCTCTCCTTTTCTTCTTCCACCCCCCAAAATCACTTAACCTTTCAGGGATTCAGCTCCTTCATCTATAAAATAGAGAAATGGCACTAGATAGTCTCAGTTCCCTTTGGCTCCAACTCTGTAATCCTAGGATACAAACTACATACAAATCATACGCCCTTTAAGACACAGAGACAGGACTGTTTTATTCAGCACCTAGTGCCAGGGCCTCAGATAGAATTAGTCAGTCAGCAAAGATTTGTTAAGTTTCTGCTGTGTACCAAGTACTCTGATAGACATTGGGGATGCAAGTAGTAGCTAATACTAGCTAACACTTACATAGTACTCACTGTGTGCCAGGCACTGTACTTAGTATTTTACAGTTATCACCACATGTGTTTCTCACTACAACTCTGGGAGGTAGGTGCTATTATCACTCTCATTTTACAGATGAGGAAACTGAGGCAAAGAGCGGTCAAGTAACTTGTCCAGGGTCACATAGCTAGGAGGTGTCTGAGGCCAAATTTGAACTCAGGTCTTCCCGACTCCAGGCCTAGTACTCTATCGCTTTTGCTACCTAGCTGCAAAGAATGACACTATCTCTACCGGCAAGACGCATACATTCTAATGGGTTAGACAAGGACATATGTAAGTATGTATAAAATCAATACAAATTAGTTTAATCCATAGTAGTTTGAGAGGGATGGCTGTCTAGCAGTTAAAAAGGATCAGGAATGGTTTCATGTAGGTATTGAGCTAGAGGTGAAGAAGCAATACAAAAGCATATTGCAGGTTATGTTTCTGGTTATAGTACATAATAGAATGCCAGGTTCTGCTGAATCGACGCAGTGCTTTTAGCATGCTGATAAGTAGTCTCCACAACTACATGTATGGCAAAAGAATGAGATTATAATCAAGCTCTTCTGGCCTCTGTGTTGGCACTCAGTCAAGCCTTAGACAATCAGATGGAGACCCTTTGGGCGTTGAAATTAGACAGAGTCCAAAGTTTGAAAAGGGGGAAGTCAGTAATGCCCCTATATCCCTTCCCAACACAGTTTTGTTAACACTGTGACCTAGTGAGTTCCCCGTAATAGAGGTGCTGGTTGGATAACCCTTTTTCAGGGATTCTTGTATTATGTGGGAGACTGAACTAGCTGACTTATAAGGTCTCTTCCAGTTCTCCTGTGGATAAATCAACAAAAGAGTGGATCAACAAGAGCTGCTAATGAATTGGGGATTTATCTCCTGGCGTCTTTTTGGTTTTTCCTGAGGCAGAAGCTGTCAGCACTTTGCCCTAGTTTAATGCTTGTTCCCTGCGTGGATGAGAACAGTCAAGAACTGACTTGTGTGCATTTTCAGCCCTGAGGAGGCAGAACCCACAAGTTCTGGTCGATGTTGATTATAAGAGGAGCAAAGACCAAATCCTGGGGGTTGAAGAGGAGAGGGGAGTTGAGGTTATGAGTGAGATGATGGTTTTGCCGGGAATATAGTCCTTCCCTGTCCATCACGTACTCCTGGCCTGACCCCCTAGTCAGAAGCATGAAGAAGTTAAAATGTCTTGCTAGCTGTATAAATGCTGGCCTTATACCTACTTAGAAGAATTGGGGGGTGGGGTTAGGGGATGGAAATTGCTGGCTTTCCTTTCTTCATTCCTCACTCCCATCTCATATACTGCCCCTGTTCCAGAGCATTTGAGCGCTTTATTGCAGTGAACAAAAAAGGGGCCAGTAGCAAGTAGGGGGCATGTGTTCCAAGTCCGGGGCCCTTGGATTCTCTTCCCTGGAAGACCCAACCATAGAAAGAAAAAGAGGAGAGGGATTGGAACGAGCATTTATATAGTGCCCTCTATGTGCCAGACACTATGCTAAGTGGTTTACAAATGTTATTTCATTTAATCCTTTCCCTGTCCCCCGCAGCAATTCTGTGCCCTGGAGGCCCTGCAGAATGAAAATGCTATGCTGCTTTTCTGGTAGAAATGAGATAGATACTATGGAACGCAGCCGGCTTGTGGTTGCCAGGGCAACCTCCCTTTTGCTAAATAGATCTCTAACTGGGGTGGAGGGAAGTTCTAGAGCCATGTAGGGAAGTTGGTTTTTCTCTATTCCCAGGGTATGGCTAGCTAGTGTGTTAACCACCTCTTACACATGAAGAGCAGAGAAGACTCCAGCCAGCAGCTTCTCTTTTTAACGGACTAAAGAGGGAAGGGAATGGACACGTTGTTGTTCATTCCCTGGTCACTAAAATGAGACACCACTCCTTGACTTCATTTCATTTTCTGTGAAAATAGAAGAGTTTTAAGAGTTGAAGGGAAGGCCTGTGGGTATGTTTTGATCAGATAATTAATTCCTCAGCTTACCCAACCAGGCTGTATCACAGATTGAAAGATGATTCACCTGGAGCTCGGGGTGGGGGATCACTAAGACGGACAAAACTGTCCCGGCCAAAAACCAAACAAAAACAACCATCCAGACAGACCCAATATACGCTCTTAATCTACATGTTCCGTAGGATCTTAGATTTAGAGCTGGGGGAAGGACCTCAAAGGTCATCTATTGCAACCCTCTCCTTTTACAGATGGGGGACTGAGGCACAAAGAGGTTAAGTCGTTTACTTACTCTTTGATCCATCAGAAACATTTGAAAATTCTGACTCTTTTGAATTTACTACATTTGTTTAAAAGGTAAGAATATCAGAAAGTATGATGTAGCTCCTGTTTTTAAAGAGGGTGGTTTTTCAAATAGAATGTGGATCTCAGGGAAGAAGTCTCGCTATGGCCTCGAGTGAAATACATAAATTATTTCCTTACCATACTGTACAGAAATTTGTTACCTTTATGGGAGGTGATGGATGAAAATGCTTTGAAAATCATAGCCTGCCAGAGCTGGCAGGATCCCAAAGATACCAGCCCCTTCACTTTATATAGGAGGAAACTGGCCTCCAGGAAAATGAAATGACTTGTCCAGGGTCACACATTTGGCTTACATCCAGGCTGGGATGTAACATATAGTGCCTTCTATGTGACCCTAGGGCTGCTAGCTCCTTCCTAGTTCTGTGTTCTTTGAATCACTCCTAGGAGTGTGCAGGTAAATATTTAACAAATGGCTCTCCTTATGGTAATCTTTGTAATTTTTTAAAAGTCCGAAAACATGTGAAATATGTAACACCAGTGGACCTTCTGTCTCCAAATTAAAGTGTATCAGAGATGTCTTCTAACATTTCTTCATTCAAATCATGTTTGATCTTTTTAATTTTGTTCCATTCACTTTTAATTTTTTTGTTGTGTGGTTCTTTCCATTTATATTGTTGTAGTTACTGTGTGTATGATTTTCTTAGCTCTGTTTACTTCACTGCTTTAGTTCATGTAGATCTTTTTATGCTTCTCTATATTTATCACGCACATCATCTCTTACAACATAGTAATATTCCATTACCTTTACGTATCATAATTTGTTTTTTCACCATTCGGGAGGTTTATCTTGTTCCAATTCTTTGGTAATAGAAAAAGTTCTGTTATAAATGTTTTGGTGTATATAGGAGCTTTCTTCTTATCAGTGTCTTCCTTGGGGTAGAAGCCCAGTAATGGAGTCTCTAGTTCAAAGGGTATGAACATTTTAGTCACTTTATTTGCATAGTTTGGAATTTGCTTTCCAAAATGGTTGTACCATCTCATACTTATGTCAACAGTATATTAGTATACCTATCATTTCACAACTCCTCCACATTGATTATTGCCACTTTCTGTCATCTTTGCCAATTTTCAGGGCCTAAGATGAAATGTCAATATTGTGTTAATTTGCATTTCTCTTATTATTAGTGATTTCAAGCAGATGTGTCAAACACACTGCCAGTGAGCTACATGAGCCCCTCAACACTCCAGAGTGCAGCTTGAACCAGATTAAAATGTAATTGGAAAATATTTGACAAAATAAAGTCCCATGGTCCATTGCTCTTTGAAGCACATTATTCCATTCCTTCTTATGTTTTCTAGTGGCTATAGAATAGTCTTACATCATTTAAATTTCCTTTCCTTTGATTTGAAGGTCTTTCTCTTGCATTCTTTTAAAACTTGTTTCCGTAGTGAAGTGTAAATTTAAACACTATGTGTCTTGGCATTTTCAGTTTGGGATTTTTTCTGGAGGCAGTTTACAAGTTCTTTAAATTGACATTTCATTATTTGTATTCAGAAGTTCTGGGCACTTTGATATTATTTCTTGCATTATGGTGTTCAGGTTTTTTGTCCTGTCACATTCTTATGGCAAGCCTACAATCCTTAGGTTTTCTCTGTCCATCCTGTCTTTGAGATATGTATGTTTTGCTTGGATAAAGAACACATTTTCTTTTGGTGTTATTATTTTTATCTCCTTCTAGATTGTCTTTCATTCTGTGTTTTTGCATTCCCAATCAATTGTTCTTTCTCGTTTCTTTGGTGAGACTTGCCATCGCAGATACAATTGTTTAAAAAAATTCTGCCCGTTATTTTTGTCGTGCAGGCCATAAATTCTGCTCTCATAATTTTCATTTCTCTTTTAAACCACTCAGGAACAGTGTGTTGTGGTCTCATGTTCTCAAATTCCATAGCATCCTCTGTGTTGGATTGTTTTCCTGTATATTATAGTATTTATTCATAGATGTCTAAACTAGTGCAATATTTTCTTCTACTATTAATGTTTTACCTAATTATTTATCTGCTTTTGTTTAAAGACTTTGAGTTTTCTTTTTCCTGTCTCTTTTTCTTTATTTTCCCTGTTGCTTACTTTCTGACTCTTTCCCCTCTGATGGTGGTTTCCCTAGGGGCTAGATCTCAAATCTTCTCAGCCTCCTTCTACTCTGGATAATGGATGATAAAGGATTCTTAACCTGGGTCTCTAAAGTGAATTTTTTTTTGGGGGGGTGGAGTCAGAACTTTCCCTAGCTGGATGCTGAGCTCTTTTCCTCAGACTTAGTGCTGATGCCTCAGAATCCCATTCCATTCTCTACCTCCCACCTTAAACTCCATTGTTTGCTGAACTGCCTCATTCCCCTCTATTCCCTATCCCTTCACTCTCCTGCAGAAATATTTTACAACAGAGAAAATGGCCACTGTGGCTCTGGTCATTGGGCCCCCTGCAAACTTTTTCAACCAGCAACCCATATCTCTATAGCACTAGAAAGGAGGGGAAGGGAAGGGAACAGGGTTTTTTTTTTTTTTAGCAAACCCTGGATTAAGTCCTTGGGTTATCTAGTACAATGAGCCTTGCAGGCAATAGCATAGTTGACAGTGGGAGAAGGGGTGCAGTGGTGAGCTAAGGGTAGATATCATCTCGTTGCTGTTTTTAAACCTTATTTTGGATTTCAGGTGTCTTAGACCACGGAGAGAGCTGAAGTTGCCTTACCTTTGATATACAATTTCTGTTTTGGAGAGGTTTGAGAGGTGGTGAGAATCAGGGATAGTGTCTAGTCCTCCATAATGTAATTTAGAAGACTGTAAATCTGTATTATTTTATTTTATTTTTTTATTTAACATATTTAGTTTTCAGCATTGATTTTCACAACAGTTTGAATTACAAATTTTCTCCCCATTTCTACCCTCCCCCCCACTCCAAGATGGCATATATTCTGGTTGCCCTGTTCCCCAGTCAGCCCTCCCCTCTATCACCCCCCTCCCCTCTCATCCCCTTTTCCCTTCCTTTCTTGTAGGGAAAGATAAATTTCTACTCTCCATAGCCTGTGTATCTTATTTTTTAGTTGCATGCAAAAACTTTTTTTTTGTTGTTTTTTGCTTTTGAACATCTGTTTTTAAAACTTTGAGTTCCAGATTCTCTCCCCTCTTCCCTTCCCACCCACCCTCCCTAAGAAGTCAAGCAATTCAACCTAGGCCACATGTGTATCATTATGTATAACCCTTCCACAATACTCATGTTGTGAAAGATTAACTACATTTTGCTCCTTCCCAACCCATCCCACTTTATTGAATTTTCTCCCTTGACCCTGTCCCCTTTCCAAAGTGTTTGTTTTGATTATCTCCACCCCCGTCTGCCCTCCCCTCCATCATCCCCCCCATTTTATTTATTTTTTTTTATCTTCCTCCCTCTTCTTTCCTGTGGGGTAAGATACCCAACTGAGTATGTATGGTATTCCCTCCTCAGGCCAAATCTGAAGAGAGCAAGATTCACTCATTCCCCCCTCACCTGCCCTCTCCCCTCCTCCCCCGGAACTGCTTCCTCTTGCCACCTTTATGCGAGATAATCCACCCCATTCTGTCTCTCCCTATCTCCCTCTCTCAGTATGTTGTTCTCTCATCCCTTAATTTCGTTTTATTTCTTTTAGATATCTTCCCTTCATCTTCAACTCACCATGTGTCTGCTCTCTCTCTTTTACATATATATATGTATACACATATATATATATACATACACATACATACATATACACATAGATATATACATACATACACATTCACTTATATATATACATAAACACATACACACACACACACATCACACACACACACACACACACATATATATATATATATATATATATATATATATATATATATATATATATGCATATTCCCTTCAGCTACCCTAATACTGAGGTCTCATGAATCATACATGTCATGTTTCCATGTAGGAATATAAACAAAACAGTTCAACTTTAGTAAGTCCCTTGCAATTTCCGTTTCTTGATTACCTTTTCATGCTTTTCTTGATTCTTGTGTTTGAAAGTCAAATTTTCTATTCAGTTCTGGTCTTTTCACTGAGAAAACTTGAAAGTCCTCTATTTTATTGAAAATCCATATTTTGCCTTGGAACATGATACTCAGTTTTGCTGGGTAGGTGATTCTGGGTTTTAATCCTAGCTCCATTGACCTCCGGAATATCGCATTCCAAGCCCTTCGATCTCTTAATGCAGAAGCTGCCAGATCTTGGGTTATTCTGATTGGGTTTCCACAATACTCGAATTGTTTCTTTCTGGCTGCTTGAAGTATTTTCTCCTTGATCTGGGAGCTCTGGAAATTGGCGACAATATTCCTGGGAGATTTCTTTTTGGGATCTATTTGAGGAGGTGATCGATGGATTGTTTCAATTTCTATTTTGCCCTGTGGATCTAGAATATCAGGGCAGTTCTCCTTGATAATTTCTTGAAAGATGATATCTAGGCTCTTTTTTTGATCATGCCTTTCAGTTAGTCCAATAATTTTTAAATTCTCTCTCCTGGATCTATTTTCCAGGTCAGTGGTTTTTCCAAGGAGATATTTCACATTATCTTCCATTTTTTCATTCCTTTGGTTCTGTTTTATAATATCCTGATTTCTCATAAAGTCACTAGCTTCCACTTGCTCCAATCTAATTTTTAAAGTAGTATTTTCTTCAGTGGTCTTTTGGACCTCCTTTTCCATTTGGGTAATTCTGCCTTTCAAGGCATTCTTCTCCTCATTGGCTTTTTGGAGCTCTTTTGCCATTTGAGTTAGTCTGTTTTTTAAGGTGTTGTTTTCTTCAGTGTATTTTTCAGTATTTTTTTGGGTCTCCTTTAGCAAGTCATTGACTTGTTTTTCATGGTTTTCTCGCATCCTTCTCATTTCTCTTCCCAATTTTTCCTCTACTTCTCTAACTTGCTTTTCCAAATCCTTTTTGAGCTCTTCCATGGCCTGGGGCCAGTTCATGTTTTTCTTGGAGGCTTTTGTTGTAGGCTCTATGACTTTGTTGTCTTCTTTAGGCTGTATGTTTTGGTCTTCTTTGTCACCAAAGAAAGAATGCAAAGTCTGAGACTGAATCTGGTTGTGCTTTCGCTGCCTGGCCATATTCCCAACCAACTAACTTGACCCTTGAGTTTTTCAGTGGGGTATGACTGCTTGTAGACTAACGAGTTCTATGTTCCACGTTTGCGGGGGAGGTGCCAGCTCTGTCACACCAGCACTATTCCTTCCCCAAGAACCCCCAGCCCGGGCAGGGCTTAGATCTTCAGCAGGCCGTGTACTCCTGCTCTGATCCGCCACTTAATTCCTCCCACCAGGTGGGCCTGGGGCCAGAAGCAGCAGCAACTGTAGCTGCCCCACCTCTGCTGCCCCCGGGGCTGGAAGCCGAACCACGAACTCCTTCCACTCCCACAGCTTTTCCCACTAACCTTCTCCACAGTCTTTGGTGTTTCTGGGTTGAGGAGTCTGGTAACTGCCGCAGCTCACATATTCAGGGCGCTAGGGGCCCCATCCGCCCGACTCCAAGTTTGGTTGTTCCAGGCCGCTCAGGCTGGGCTCTGCTCCGCTCCGCTCCGTTCCCAGCTCCCAGCTCCCAGCTCCGTGTGGGATAGACCTCACCCAGAGACCATCCAGGCTGTCCTGGGCTGGAGCCCTGGTTCCCTCTGCTCTTCTGTAGGTTCTGCCGTTCTAGAATTGGTTCAGAGCCATTTTTTATAGGTTTTTGGAGGGACTCGGTAGGGAGCTCACACTCGTCCCTGCTTACCAGCTGCCATCTTGGCTCCGCCCCGTAAATCTGTATTATTAGCATTTTCTTCATCACTTTCTTAAGCCTAGACAAACAGCAATACTATTAATCAAGCCCTGATTTGTGGTATTTGTCGATTTCCAAGGTACAAATGCTCACACAGAAAATTGAATAGTTCCCATAGGAGCTGGCTCCAGCACACCCTCACTTGGTGGTATTTTTTTATTTCTTTTGCTAGCCCTCATACATCTCCATTGTTTTTAATGTAGTAGCTGAGGCCATAGTTTGATGATAAACTCCCTACAATAGTTTATGTTCTAACATGTTAGGTTGGCTGCTTTATTACCATGCTGTTAACAGAGTCAGCAATGTGTAAAACCTCATTGGAGATACACTTCTAAAGAGGTTACTACATTTGGAAAATGGGTGATTATTAAACCTTTCAGTTACCTAATGCTGTCATAGATTTTATACAGTATTATTTGTCAAATTTAGTGTTTAAGCTCCAAGCTATTATTAGGATTATTATATGAAAGCTTTTCTTTCTGGTTGTCCCCTTAACATAATTTTTAAGGATGTTCTAAAAAATAAATTGCCTCCTACTTAAATTTTCTATGTGCCCAGTGTTTCTAAAGCTCTACATCTTTATTGGGACTTAGCTTCTATTGTAATACATTTTTTAGAATCGTGTTTAAGAGACGTAGCTTCTTAGTCAGGAAGGCCTAACTCAGTTTAAGTCTTACTTGTGGCACCCTGGCTGTGTGACTGTATTAACAACCCAGCTAGCAGCTTCAGTGGGGGCATAAGATCCCCCCCCCCCACAGCCAGCACCCAGGGGGCTGCCAGGACCCAGGAGGCTGCCGGGACGCTGGGAAAGCACAGGTTCTTTTTATCTGCTTAAACAAGGAAAGCACGGTGAAGGGGTTGACCAGCTTACTTTAATCCAGCATTCATTTAGCATACAGACAACATTCATTTAGTTCAGGGGAAAACGCCAGCATTCAGTTAATATTCAGTTAGTTCAGGGGAGCAAAGAGACAAACATCAAGAGACAGACCAAATACAGATTCACTGACTTACTTCAGGGGAAAAAACCAGCACCCTGAGGTTCAAAACATTCATTTCGTTCGGGGGGAAAACAAACCAGCATCCCGAACCTCAAAACCAAAATACAAACAAATTACAAATATCAGCAGACAGACCCAATACAATTCATAGTTACCAACATCTGGGCTCGGCCCGAGAGCAAGGGTTGGCCCAGAGTCACGCTCCCTGCTTGCTCCCACACCAACCGGAAAAGGAAAGAGTGATCTTCAAGCTGTCCCCTCCCCTCTTATAGAGTTTTTGACATCATCAAGAGCAGCCTGAATGACCAGAGCCAATTGGTTCTTGAATTGGCCCCTCCCGCTAGCATGGACCAGGTTAACACCCAATAGGGCATGGCTCTGGACTTAATACCTCCCCTCAGCCAGCCCCATGACTCATCACACAGGAAGTTCTGATTCCTGGCATGGTCGCTGGGCTTCCTGCCCTGGAAGAGCAAGCCACAGTGTCCAGAGGCTCAATGAGGTAAGCTGAGTCATTCAAAGAAAACAAAGGCCATTCTGGTTACAATGACCCAGGGCCAGTGCTTAGTAACTAGCACTCAGGTGAGAAGAGTTGTACAACTGTACTGGTGGAGTGGGTTTCTTGACTGGGAGTTGCCTAAACCAGGACCCCTCTTTGCGGTTTGGCAGCAATCAGTGTTGTGTGGCCTGAGGGTGTGCACAGTGCAAAGTGTGCATGCTTTGTGTTTGTAGCCAAGGCTGCAGTGGAGTTGCTCGATATTGCATAGGCAAGGGCTGCCAGAAACACCTCGGATTCATCGTGCTTTTGGTTGTTAATTTTTGGTCATTGTGCATTCAGAAACCTTTCACTGTGGACAGATATTTTGTGACCCCACATGGGGTTGTGACTCACAGTTAGGTCAATTCTGCATTTTATATGCAAGGCTTTTATAGCCCTAAGCCTCTGGGGATACAGTGACCCTGGAGCTTATGTTCCCTTGGAGGGATAAAACATGGAAACAGATAAGTAAATAGAAGATAATTTGAAAAGAGAAGAGGAGAGGTAGGATCCAAACTGAGCCTTGACAAGAACTTGAAGGGAGCTTACAGGTCATCTAGGCCAACTCCTTTATTCTACAGATGAGGAGACTGAGACTCAGAGGGGTTAAGTGACTTGCCCAACATCACACAGGTAGGAAAAGACAGCGGTGGAATTTGAACTCAGTGCCTCTGCCTCTGGCTCCAAATCCACTGCTCTTTCCGTTTTCCTAAGCTATTAGATTCTTATAGGAGGCGAGGGAATTGGAAGAGAATTGAAAGGTGATCTTTATAGTTAGACTTAGGGCATGGCCTTAAATATCATCTATTCATTTGTTCATTTATTCAGCAAATGTTACATTCCTATCATATTCGTAATACTCATCTAGATACTGGAGGATATAGACAGCTGAGATAAAATGAAGTCTCTGACCCTATGGAGTTTACTGTTCAGTAGGGATGTGATACAAACACAGAAAACTACAACAAGCAATTTTGTAAATACATTATGGAGAACAAAGCTATACATGAGGTCTGAGATGAAATATCAGTAAAATCAGAAAAGGCTTCCTGGAGGAAATAGATTTTGAGTAGAGTTTTTAAGAGCTAAGCAGGCATTCATTGAGCCAAGGGGTAGGGGTGGGGCAGAGGGAGGCAGAGTTTATTCCAGGAATAAAGAACAATCAGCTGGAAGAGCACAGGGTGCGTTTCAAGAGGCAGAATAATCAATGCAGTTTAATTGAAGCATGGAATACAAGGAGGGAGAGTAATACTTAAGTCTGGAAAGGTAAGGTGGTTCCAAATTTTGGGTGCTTTAAATATCAGGCAGAGGAGTTTGAATATTATTTGGTGGGCATTGGAGAACCACTGAAGATTCTTGTGTAAAGTGATAAGTGAAGAGGTATATAATAGATTTGCAGTTTCATGTGCAATTTTCTTTTTTTTAAATTTTACTATGTTATAGAAATACTTTTATTTCATAAATTAAAAATAAAATTTTAAAAAGAGACATGAAGCAGTAGGAGGTTATTGCAATATTACAAGTGGAAGGTAATGAGATCCTATACTAAAATGACGTCAACGAAAATAAAAAGAGGCTATGAACATGAGATAATATGACAATAAAATTAAAACAGCTTGGGAACTATTTGGCTGTGAGAGATGAGGAAGAGAGAAAGTTGGAACATAGCCCTAAAATTTCGAGTATGGAGACTGGGCGAATGGAAGTACCATTAGAAGTGATAACGTTTAGCATAAAGGAGGTGCAGGGTGAAGTTTGATAGGCTCAGTTGTAACATAGAGAATTTTGGGTTTCCAGCAAGCAGTTTCTTGTAGACAAATGGAGATTTGCAGCTCTAGAGCTAAGAAGATGGGATAGTGGTAGCTGTGTGAGTAAATGAGATTGCAAAGAGAGAGAATATATTGTAAACTGAAGACAGACCCTTGAGGAAGCAACCAACATTGAGAGACTGGGGAGAAAGAGAAGAGCCATTGGAGGAGACAGAAAAAGGTGCTAAGGAAGTGGGAGATGACTAGCCAGAGTGGTGTCTCTGAAACTAACAGAGGAGAGAGCATCCAGGGCTGTGGCTTGGAGATTTCTGCATAGTACCCACTTTTTTTCTGCCTCTCTGGAATTCTGCAGAAAGGGTGGTAGCAGGTGACCCCTTCAAAAGGAGTTTATATATGTGTCAGGGGATGGGATAGGAGAGAGAAGGAATACAGCTGTGGGCTGAATGAGTACAGAAAAGGAATGAGCAGTTCTTTGAAGGAGTTTTCTTTAATAATTTTCCCTAGAACAGGAGTTGTTTATGTCTGTTTCTGCTTACTTTAGCTGAATCTATAGCAATTGCTTTCATATCTTGTATATATGTGTATTAGGAGGGCAGAGTTTATAATCTCAAAGAGGATCATAAACATGTCTGAAACGTTCGGAATCGCCGGATATAAGAAACTCTCAAAGTAGAAGGCAGAAGAATCAAAACATTTATTTTGGCTCCACAGTAACCAACCCATGAACCAGCAGCCCCATTTTGATATGTTGATCAAAAGCTTCCAGGCCCAATAAGTACGCCTTGCAAGAGTAACCAGGAGGCTACAGAGAAGCATGATTGCGTAAAGCAAAATCATGCTTCCCCCTCGATGGTAATAAGATTACCCACTGGCCTGAAGTCTTTGTTCAGCTTCCTCCCGTAGGTCAGCTCTGCTACTGGCAGCTCCTGCTTCAGCTGTGGCTGTAACTGTAACTGTCGCTGTAACAGTAGCTGTAAGTGTCGCTGTAACTGTCGCTGTAATGGCCTGAAGTCTTTGTTCAGCTTCCTCCCGTAGGTCAGCTCCGCTACTGGCAGCTCCTGCTTCAGCTGTGGCTGTGGCTGTAACTGTAACTGTAACTGTCGCTGTAACTGTCGCTGTAACTGTCTCTGGCTCCAACCGGAAAAGGAAAGAGGATCTTCAAGCTGTCCTCTCCCCTCTTATAGAGTTTTTTGACATCATCAAGCACCGCCTGAACGACCAGGGCCGATTGGTTCTTGACTTGGCCCCTCCCCCTAGCGTAGCCGTTAACACCTCCCCTCAGCCAGCCCCATGACTCATCACACAGGAAGTTGTCTGCTTCCCGGCATGCTCCCCGGGCCTCCTGCCCCGGAAGAGCAAGCCACAGTGTCCAGAGGAAGCTCAATGAGGTAAGCTGAGTCATTCAAAGAAAACAAAGGCCATTCTGGTTACAATATGTCAGCTGTCTCTCTGGGCCAATTACATATTAGTCCCCATCAAAAGCTCTATATTCCTACCAAGCCAGCCTATTTGCTGTTCCCAGCTCTAGTACTGCCCCTCTACAAAAGTCCTTTGTTGAATCTCTGATTTATTAGTGCTTCTCCTCCCCACATCCAGATTATTTTGTGTGTGCATCTTCTTATCTATACACAGGTCATTTTCTTCGAGTAGAATATAAGTTCTTTGAGGGCAAAACTGTTCCATTTTTGTCTGTGCAAATCTACTATGAATCCTCCTTGAATTGAATCTTGTCGTTCATCCATTCTTTGTACTTGTCACAGTTGTGACGCAGCAGGTATTGTTGATGGCCTGCTTGCCTTCCAGGCCCTAATAACTGATATTACCATCATGGCAGTCAGTATTGTGTAGAGGTAACAAGTGATGCTAATAAAACTTGCAGGAGTTGGAAGTAGTATCAGGAACAGGCCCTGAAATGTGGCAGCTGTAAAGAGGGCTGGATTTTGTGACACACGAGCTTCCTCCCAAGCTTGATAAGAAGTTATATCCTTTGTCATCCCTTTAAAAACTAGTATTAAATTATGAATCCTTTTAGAAAGATACTGAGATTCTCCTGGGAGATTGTGTGTGTGTGTGTGTAGTAACTTTGTTCTGTGGATGTACAGTGAGCTGAGTAGTAATTTTAATAAAAATACCTCTTCAGTGACCTGGGACTTCATTGTCACAATTACTCTCCCCACCAATACAGATCACAGTCCCTCAGACTTAGGAGATGGTCTTTGAGGATTGTGGGGGCTGAAAAACCCATCATAGTGGTGAGGCCCTTTGAACTTAGTGAGGTTGGGTCTTGACAAGTTAACAGCTTGGAAGGATCTACCATAACTTGAACTTCTAATTGGCTCAACCTTTAAGAACCCATCATTACACTATGATAAGCAAGGCTTTAATGGAGGAATTTAAAAAAAATAACGTATTCTCGATCATCAGTTAAAAACACATTCAGTGATTCTCCAGATATTTGAACTGAATTTGCATTCCATGTCAAAGTCATTGAGTTCTTTATTTTAATATCAGAAGCATTATAGAGTAATCATAAACCCTGCAATTCTGAATTGACATAATTGAATTACTGCTGTTGTTTGGATTTTTTTTTAGTTTCAAAGAACTTTTATTTGTTGCTTCCCTAAAGGCAAAATATCAGAAAACAATCCACTGCAGAGACAATGTTTTATAGTAAAGAAATAGTAGCTTTATCCCTTCCTTTCCCGTGAGTATACATGTTTTCATCTTACTATAAACATTTAAAAGCAGTTTTCCATGTACCATGACTTGTTTAAAAAGGCACCCATAATTATGGCCCTCCACCATTCTTTACATCACTAGCAGGCATTGTGCAGCTTCTCTGTAATCTCAACCACATACTGTAACATAATTAGAAAGCTCTTTTGCCCGATCTAACAGTATTTTAAGGTTGTATTCTGCTTCCCTGTTATCTGCTGGAAAGAGAAGAATCTCCCAAGTTTTTGCTAACTGTGCTTAGAACACTCAACATTTGAGAAAAAACACTATCCGAAACACCTAAATTATTACAAGTTGTTGGCCATAAACTTAGGGAGGCGAAACTCAAAACTAGACGTGTTAAATTGTTTCTTCCCTCAAATGGATAATTAGAAAAATAGATGATATGTCTTATTAGGTCAGTTGAAGAAATCCTATTCCTGCAGTGCTCCGAAGTAGTCCCTTTCCTAAATGCCAACCTACTAGTTGACTGATGATGGAGATAGCAGTAGATCTCACAGGGATTTAAGTCCCAAACAGTGCCATCCCAGAGATAGCCAGCAGAGCAACAAGGCAGTTCAGTGACCCAAGTGAAATTCTGGTAAAGGCACAGGGAGAGGAATCATGGGTGACTTTTAGACATTCATTAACTTTTAGAAAATGCCAGCCCAAAGACTCCTGACTTTCATCACCCCAAGATGTTTAAATCAATTACTGTACGAAGACATGATTGGCAGGTTGGTATCCCTTCTGGTAGACATCTCCAAGGGAGCCCTAGACAGACCCCAGCATGGTGTTGCTGGAGTAACCTATGGCTGAGGGGTGTACTGTACCTATTTCTCGCTTGAAGGGAGCCCTTTGGTGAAGACGCCTTTAGGAAACACTTTTTTGGCCTCCTCTTCAGAAACAGTTAGAACAACCATGACATTATCCCCACATTTCCAGTCAACAGCAGTAGCAACTTTTTTGCAGCACAGCCCAGCTCTGTGGCGCACACTGGAGTAAAACCCCAGGGTGGGAGAAGAGAATGCCCCCTGAGTCTCCGAGAAAGTCGTGGAAATGCATGTGGGGTGTTGGCCTCAAAGTTGGAGGCCTAGTCTCCCTGCAGCAGACCTCGGATATGGTGGCAGCGGCAGCGGTGAGAGGTAGGAGGAGGATGGGGCAAGAAGTCAGAGGAGCTGCAACCAACGTGGGTGCTCGTGAGTGCTGGGCAACCACTGTGAAGGTTGCAGAAAAAGGGGGAATGGGGACGTCGCAAGGATTTATTAAAGACGTACCAATATCTTTGAAAGATAAGCATAGTAACGGTGACCCTCATTTGATGTTATTTTCTGGGTTGCAAATGTCAAGTCTACCCAAAGCTCACACCTAATTCAGACACTCAGAACGTGCCCAATAGCTGGTAGGATTATCTAGTGGAATCTCTCATGGAGACATTACGTGGCCTAAGGAATCAAACGCCAGGCTGAAAGCCCTGAGTTCAGATTCCACCTCCAGTAGTTCTCATTTGCTTCTCTGCCATTCAGCTATTTGCTTCAGGAAACTGTGCTACACACCTACTGTCTTTTTCTCTTATACCTGCCACCTGCCTGACAGTCCCAGTTCAGGAGGCAAGACACCCCTGAAGTCTTGTTAATTACAATGTTTTTCAATGAGCAACAGCTTCACCCACGTCAGGACTTCCTGGGCAAACTAGACAGTACCTATTAAGAACAGAGACTGTCTCTGCCCCTTGTTGTATATGCTAGCTGGGTGGCCATTCAGTGACTTAAAAACTCTCTGAATTTCATCATCCTTACTGCCAAAGGGGATAATATCGGTTGTCTCTCTGTCAGAGGCCTGCTGTAAGCCTCAAGTTGATCCATGTGAAAACATTTTGCAAACCTTAAAGCACTACAGAAAATGTCAACTATTATTGTTACTTATTCTTACTGAGTTTCTTGTCTTTAAACCATAAAACACAAGAGTAGGGACACTGTGCCTTTGAAAAGAAAATCTCGGAGCAGATAGACTCCTTTCCCTTCATCTTCCCTGTTTCACTGAGACCTGCTAGTAGGTTAACTTTTCCCCTTCCTCCCTAGTCCTTTAGGGATTTGGGGCCAAAGAATTAGGGTTTAAGGTCTAACGAAAGGTGGACGTGAGCTATAGGAATGACTGTCTCTCTCATATACATACACACACACACACAACTATATGTGTATGTATATATGTGTGTATGTACGTGTGGGGGGGTGGGTGTACACATATATCCTGGTAATTTCAGGGTCTGAACAGCCCTGGGTTGACAACTGGAAGGTAGAACTGTGTACCACCTTACCCAGAAGTGGAAAACAAAAAAGAATTATAAGGTTGTTTTTAACCAGCTGATCAGTTTTCTCTGAGGACGAAACAGTAAGGGCAGAACTTGAAAGTTTATGAAAAGAATTTGGGTTAGATGTTAGGAAAAATGTCTTGACTATAAGGGATGGGGAACACCAAAATGCTTTACCAAAAAAAGCCATAATATCTCATTTTCTGAATATTTTTAAGAATAAGTAAACCACTACATGTATGGCTTGCTTTGCATCTAATCCTACCCATAGGGAAAGAAATGGACTAAATGACTTTTCAGTCCTTCTCTAGCCATAAAAATTTGGGTTTCTACCATTTTTATGTATTTTCACTTTACTTAATTATATTTTGTGAACAAATTTTATGAGAGTCAGTAATTGCTTTTTATTTACATATTTCTTTTTGTTGTTCAGTCATGTCTGACTTGTAGTAAAACCATTTGGGATTTTCTTCTTTCTGGAGTGGTTTGCCATTTCCTTCCCCAGCTCATTTTACAGGTGAGGAACTCTGAAGCAAACAGGATTAAGTGACTTGCCCAGGGTCACACAGCTAGTAAGTGTCTGAGGGCAGATTTGAACTTAGGAAAATGAGTTTTCCTGGCTCTAGGCCCGGTACTCTATGTACTGTGCCACCTGGTTACCTCCTGATCAAGATTACCTACTCTGTAACATACCTTTTACATGAAAACATGTAGGGTAGGGCAGGGCACTACCTTTCACAGCAGCCTATTCAACTTTGAGATAGCTCTGTTAGGAAAATCTTTTCTTATGCTGAGCCAAAATTCCCTCTTCTCCTCACTTTTACAGAGAAAATGTAGGGGTTTTTCTCCTCATAATTTTCAGCAGCAGTAATTTCAATCCTCTGAATATTGGAGATCAGTGGAACAGCTGTGAGCTGTTTTTAAACAGAACCCGTTGGCTGAAAGCAAATGGTGTAATGCTTTTTAACTATTGTTCATAGTTCTTCAACTGCTCTTCAAACTGTCAGAAGTTCCTTTTAAAGAGATAAACTGCTCTTATGATCATGATAATAAAGTGCTGCCCTTTACTTTTCACCTTGTTTTCATGGAGTATTTTCTTATTAATGCTGTTTTTCTGGAAATGTATTTTGGAAACAAGCTCATTTTCTTCATCATAAGGTCCATGGCGTGGCTAGTGATGCTCTTAGTTTTGGTCCAAGAAACTTGCTCCACAGGTTGTCCCAATATGTCATAATGACTAGTGAACACCAAAGGAATGACATAGGCAAAGAATTTAGCATTGTGCTGTGTTCATCCTGGTCATGGAATGCAGAAAGG
Organism: Trichosurus vulpecula; assembly: GCF_011100635.1. NCBI lineage: Eukaryota > Metazoa > Chordata > Mammalia > Diprotodontia > Phalangeridae > Trichosurus > Trichosurus vulpecula. The sequence goes on along the minus strand of NC_050579.1, from coordinate 137,767,486 downwards.
TAACAATCTACATAGCTTTACCCTTAGTCATTCTCCCAAGATATTTACAGGAGATCAGAACTTGGCCCAGTGTCATCAGTACTGTTTTGGTCAGCCCAGAACACAAGAGGTTAGTACAGAGAAAATTCTATTTTCACGTCATTGGGGGTGAGAGGATAGGTATTTTCTTTCAAATATTGAATCTCTTCTGTTATGTTGACTTCTAAACACTTTATTCCTATGTAATAATCTTCTCCATTAGGTGAGCCTGTTTTCCTCCTTGCCCAGGCAAAATCTCAGGAGAAGCATTAAAAGTATAGACTTGGCTTTTATTTAAAAAAGAAAAAAGAGCCCTTTGTATCTTTTTTGTATATGTATTGATTTAATTTTTCTTTCTGTTTTATTTGTGAGTAACTTGGGCAGTTATTTTAGTTTGCTGTGCAGCCTACCCAAGAAAATTTAGAGATAATTAAGATCTAAAGAAAAGAAGCTTTTTTTTGGCGCCATGCCCACTCAGATGTGTATTTCCCCTCTCTGGTTAATATTACGCACAGGTTCTTTCCTAAGAAAGTTCCATAAGGAAAGGTGCCAATTTTGTTGTTGTTGTCTGGGTTTTTTTTTTATTATTGTTTATTGTTGTTTCCAACCACCACCCCTTCCCTTGTTTGTTTTTATACTTTTGTCTTATTCTGGTTTTGGTTTGTTTTTTTGCATGGTAGATTGTTAAAACCTATATGCATTAATTTGTTATATGTGCATATCAATGTATGTATTTTGAGGGCTTCCATTGAATATCTGAGCTAGAATAGACTAGAAGTATTAGCGAGAGACTTGAGGTAAGGATTTGTAGTACTTTGTGGATAGAAAACTGAGATGATATTTTGTTCCTTGGCTCTATAGCTTGTTAAGAAAATGGAGGATGTACATTGGTAAATTGGGGATAGTCATGTGACATCACTTAAGGGATAAAAGCTGACACCTGAGGAGGCTTTGGGAGTGTTAACAATTGGTATTGCAAAGAGTAAAGTCCAGACCTTCTGCTGGAAGAAACACAACTGCTTCATTGCCATATGTAAGGAATTTTTTAGATTCATCTTTGGTTTTCTTTTTCAAAAACTTTTGTCTTTACCTCAAAACCTAGTATTTCCTATAACCTGTTTATTCAGTTTTCTGTCCAGTAACAATTGTCTTTAAAAGCTTTTTAAGTTAATTTCAAAAAATATTCAGGGACTAATAGAAGTGTTCCTTTAATCGAGTATATCAAGCATAAATTAATATAATACTAGACAAACCATTTATATCCCTGTGTAATGAAAAGGTTGCAGTATACTTCTTATTGCAGATGTTCTCAGAGATGTATATGTTTTCTTTTTATGTATAATTATAGGATCTAGTATATTTGTCAGAGCCCAAATTTTTTAAAATTAGTTCTTCTTGCCTATTGTCTCACCTCTTTGTAGCCTTTTTAGAAAGAAGCACACTTTAGAATTTGTCTGTGTATGTAAAGGTAGTAAGTCAACTGGAAATATCCTAAAGTGGCCTATTCCACATAACATAGATAGTATTAAATGAATTTACTGGTATCTGATTTATTATTGTTTCGGGTATTGAGATGTCCTTTTGTCTCTAGCATGTACCCATCTTATATTGATTTGTTGCCCCATTGGAATTATGCCTGTAGTCAGTATACAAGGGTTATCAGCCCTAACATATTATTTATTTTGAATTTGAAGATAAGTAAGGAAACGCTTCCTCTGAAATTTAAATTTATAAGAATCAACACAAGATGTATGGGATCTGCCCATATTCTGAAAGAGGCTCACCCTAAGAAATGTTGCATTAAAATGTTGCAGATTAGATTAGGACCATTAATCTAAATATAAATTCATGTTAAATAAACTGAAATTTTGGAAATTACAACATTAATGGCAAATTAAAATAAAGGGATGACAATCTGCATGAGGTCCATAAAAAGTCAGAATTGGAAAGTAAAAATGTGTTTTTGTCTCCAGAATACTCTTGGCAGGACTCAGCTGGTAGGCACATACTCTAGTCTTCTTGGTAAATATGCCTCTCTACTAGAGGAAGTTGCAGGCTGTCACCTTTACTACTACTTGTTGGTAAAATTATTCTTTCTTAGATATTGTATTTACTATTCCACCTTTTGATCTTAATTTGTGTTGCCATGTAAATATACTCAGGGGTGCAGTAGATTAGAATATTTGACTTGGAATCAAGGTTCCAAATTCAGATACTTCCTCAGATACTTATCAGCTATATGATCCTGAGCAAGCCAATTAACCTCTCTCAGCTTTAGTTTCCTCATTTGTAAAATGAGAAGATTGAACTCATTGGATTCTAAGACCGTTCCAGCTCTGAGTCTGTGATCCTAAATCAGAGTTCTAGCCTGCCTAGCAATTATATTTTTCTGCATAAATTAATAAATTGGCATATTGGTTAATTAGCCTCTTCCAAGTTTAGTTCATGAGAACCATTTCCTTAGAACTTGATCACCTTTTAGTGAAATGATAAAATTGATTTTTTTTTCAGACCCAAAAGTCAAAGACTACCATGTAGCCCCCATTCATTGCAGGGATATGTAGATATTTTCTTCACATTTTCCTCATTTCAATTTTAAGCCTAATGCAGTCATGCATCCAGGGTATATGTCATAGTTGCTATAGGGCCCCAGCATCTTTTCTTATACCTTGATATTGCTTTAGAACAGCTAGAAACAGCTTATAACCTGAACAGGTCTAGAGAAAATGAAGAAATTCTCTCCAGAACTGAATGGTTTGATGGATTCCTCAGTTAGCCCTTAAATAATGTAATTTCATTGGAATATGCTGTCTTTTTCTACAATTTATAGTATACCATTTTGCCATAGACTGATATTGGTTGCCATGTTATTTTTTTATGTCTTCAGTTGTTTTATTTGTTTGTTTAATCATATCAGTCATATCTGACTTTTCATGACCCCATTTGAAGTTTTATGGCAGAGATATTGGAGTGGTTTGCCATTTCCTTCTCCAGCTCATTTTGTAGATGAGCAAATAGGGTTAAGTGACTTGTAGGATTAAGTCTCACAGCTACTGAGTGTCTGAGGCTAGACTTGAACTCAGGAATTTGAGTCTTTTAGACTTCAGACCTAGCATTCTCTATCCACTGTGCAGCCTGGCTGCCCATATCTTCAGTAGTCCTCTGAAATTCGGTAATCAGTTCCTGAAGAGTGTATTGTTAGCTGGAAGACATTTATCCTAGATTCTAATGCTATTTGCCTATTGGAAAGAATTTTCTTATTATAACTGAGAAAAAGTGAAGTGAAATAACATGTAATTATAAATTTTGGTAGCAGTTCATTTTCATCCTCTAGAATACATGTAAAGCTTTATGTTGGCCTATCACAGACATTTTAGTAGACTTTCAAGTAATTGAAATATGCATTTAAGTGGCTGTATTGTCCAAACTAGATGATCATATTTGGTCTTCAGAATTAGCCTGAGGATTTCAGGAGAAAGGGATTTTTTTTTCTCTTGAGATTTTCAGTTTTTAAATGACTTAGAATGAAACCCCAGAATTCTCATAGCATTTTATCCTCATATCAATTTCTGTTGTCAAAGAGAGGCCTATGAATAAGAGATGGTAAGAGCTCTGGTAAGGGAAAAAAGCTTGCTGGAACTTTCAAGAACAACCTTGTTTAGAGTGTCAGTGAAAAGTACAAATTATTTCTTTATTCACCTGGACAGTCCAACCACAAACTGCCCAATGCCTATACAATACTTCTGTGTTTCATTTAATAATATCATCTGTGGGAGGCTCAGTGGGGGAGGGGAGAACACTGTTTTTGTCCCTGACTCATGTTGTGTATATTTTGAATAGTACATGTGTGGAAGGATTGGCCATTTGCCTCAACATCTGACATATTTCCTTTGTATCTGTTTTTTAAAAAAATTTCTTTTTTAGATTTTTTAATTTAGTTTACAACACTAAGTTCCACAAGTTTTTGAGTTCCAAATTTTCTTCCCCTCCCTGTCCTTCCCCCTCCACTCCAAGACGGCATGGAATCTGATATATATTCTACATATACCTTCACATTAAACTTATTTACACAATAGTCAAGTTGTAAAGAAGGATTATGACCAATGGAATGAATCATGAGAAAGAAGAAACAAAACCAAAAAAGAAGAGGGAAAAAAAGAGAGCAAATAGTTTGCCTCAGTCTGCATCCAGACAATTCTTTCTCTGGATGTAGATAGTTCTTTCCATCATGAGTCCTTTGGAGCTGTCTTTGTCTTTGAACCTTGTATTGCTGAGAAGAGCCAAGTCTATCAAAGTTAGTCATCATGGGAATAATATGTGTGGTTGTGTATAATGTTCTCCTTGTTCTGCTCCCCTCAGCATTAGATCATGTAGGTCTTTCCAGGTTATTATGAAGTCCGTATCTTCCCCATTTCTTATAGCACAACAGTATTCCATTACCGTCATGTACCACAACTTGTTCAGCCATTCCCCAGTTGATGGGGATCCCCTTGATTTCCAATTCTTTGCTACCACAAAAAGAGCCACTATAAGTATTTTTGTACATATGAGTCCATTTCCCACTTGTGTGATCTCTTTGGGATACAGTCCTAGAAGTGGTATTGCTGGGTCAAAGGGTATGTGCATTTTTATAGCCCTTTGGACATGGTTCCAAATTGCTCTCCAGAATGGCTGGATCCATTCACAGCTCCAACAATGTAACTGTTCCAATTTTCCCATGTCCTCTTCAGCATTTATCATTTTCTTGTTTTGTCATGTTAGCCAACCTGACAGGAAAGATGTGGTACCTAAGAGTTGTTTCGATTTGCATTTCTCTAATCAGTAGTGATTTAGAGCATTTTTATGTGCTTATAGATATCTTTAATTTCTTCCTCTGAAAACTGCCTGTTCATATCCTTTGACCATTTCTCAATTGGGGAATGACTTGTATTCCTGTAAATTTGGCTCAGTTCCCTGTATATTTTAGAGATGAGGCCTTTATCAGAGACACTGGTTGTAAAGATTTTCTCCCAATTTTCTGCATCCCTCCTAATCTTTGTTGCATTGGCTTTGTTTATACAAAACTTTTCAATTTAACATAATCAAAATTATCCATTTTGCATTTTGTAATGCTCTCTAGCTCTTGTTGGGTTATGAATTCTTCGCTTTCCCATAAATCCGACAGGTAAACTATTCCTTGCTCTCCCAAATTGCTTATAGTATCAGCCTTTATTCCTAAATCATGAACCCATTTTGACTTTATTTTGGTATATTGTGTAAGATATTGGTCTATGCCCAGTTTCTGCTGTAGCATTTTCCAATTTTCCCAGCAGTTTTTGTGAAATAGTGAATTCTTAGCCCAGAAGCTGGATACTTTGGGTTTATCAAAGAGTGGATTGCTATAGTCATTGACTACTGCCTTGTGTACCTAACCTATTCCACTGATCCACCCTTTGTATCTCTTTATGCCTGTTTGAGAGGCATATAGTGGATAGAAACCTGGTCTCAAAATCAGGAAGACTTGAGTTCAAGTACCACTTCTGACACATACTGGCTTTGTGATCCTGGACAAGACATGGATGTTAGTGGTATTCACACTAAACTGTATTTTTCCATGGATGTGAGAGTAGAAGAGGTTTTGTCAGTCATGTAGGATTTCTATAGATAAATCGAGGAGGGAATCACCAGAAGACAGTATATAGACAGTATATATACAATATAGACATGTAAATGTTTAGGCCCTGCAGGGGTGGGCAACCTCAAGGCTACATGTGGCCTTCTAGGTCCTTGGGTGCAGCCTTTTGACTGAGTCCAGGTTTTACAGAACAAATCCTTTCATTAAGAGGATTTGTTCAGTGAGGTTTGGATTCAGTGAGAGGGCCACACTTGAGGACCTAGAGGGCTACATGTGGCCTCAAGGCCTCAGGTTCCCCACCCTTGTATGTTTAGGGGACATTGGGTGCTAAAGAGTTTGTGTTTAAGAATATCAAATAATATTAGTTCAGTTCACATTTATGTAGCTCTTTAAAGGTAGTACTTTTCTCATAGCAAGTCTGGGAAATGGAGGTTCAGAGAATTCAGTGACTTGTCTGAAATCACAAGACTAGTAAATGTTAGAGCCAAAACATGAACCCAGGTACTTTGACTCCAAGACCATTATCCTTTCCACTAGGAGATAAAATTAGAAATGTAGGTTGTGATGCCTGGAGTCTGACCTGGATCTTGTTGGCAATGGAAAGCCATTGACCTTTTCTTTAATTTAGGGAAGATCACAGTGATATGAAATGAAGATTAATCTGACAGTGGGAGGGATAGACTATGCAGAGAGACCATTTGAGGATCCATGAGAATTCCAGCATGAGGTAATAAGGACTTTGTATCAGGTTAATATGTAGTCTCTTATTAAACAATCACCAGGACTTCCTTTAGCAGTTCAGACTAGCAATTGAGTACCTAGTTATGAAGTCACAAATCGGACATTTCGAGTGATACAATCACTAACTTGATGGATTTCCCCCAAATTGTCAATAAACCAGGGAAATCTTAACTCACTGTTTATCCCAAAGTTTTAAGTCAATTTTAGCATTGATTTTTGGCAGGGTGGTTGGAAGACTCCATATCCTTGATGTTTGGAACTCCAAACTGTTTGTTAGTGTAACAGTTTTATTGACAGTCCTCTCAATATTTCTCCTCTTTTGTATATTGTTATATGAGTAAAAAATATGTCTCCGTGCTGGAGACATAATGTAACTCCTTTATAAGATACAACATCAAATTTATTTCTTTTTTAAATTACTATCTCATTCAATTAAAAAATTGCATGGGAAATAGCTTTCTAGGCCATCTTTAGGATAGTGTGGACCATGATGATAGTTTGTAGTAAATTTAGTAAATGGATAGACAATGAAGTTCTAATAAGGTAACTTGTTTTATATCTTTAATTTTCAGCCTCCTGGAGTTAAAGTGTTTCAGCTTTTTGCTGCACTTAAGGAAAATCATAAATCCCCACAGTAATGAGATGGGATCGACATTTATCTTTCCCCTTGAGGAATAAGTGTGGGGATTTTGAAAAGTCTTATGTTAAAAAAATATGCTTGAGGATATTTTACCAAGAATCATGAAACAGTATAATTAAGTAATCAATATTGCAGTTTTCACTTTATTATTTAAGAGTTGGTAAACTCCCGTTTAAACTTGTTTATAGCATCCCTTTATATATTGAAAATCAAGGATAATACAGTTTTTTACTTTACTTCTGAATATATGCTTTATGTTTGATAAGGTATACAGAATATTCCATGTGGTAGTACTACCTTATATTGCTTCTTTTTTTGTTTGTTTCGAATTTATTTATTTTTAACATTCATTTTTTAAAATGTTGAGTCATGAAATTTTTCTTTCCCATCTCTCCCCCACCTATGGTGAAGGCAAGAAATGTGTTACTAGTTATACATATGAAGTCATGAACAACATATTTCCATATCAGCCATGTTGCAGAAAAAGCCAGAAAAATAGTATGTTTCAATCTGCGTTCAGACTGCAACAGTTCTTTCTCTGGAGGTGAATAGCATTTTTCATTGTAAGTCCTACAGAATTGTCTTTGATTATTGTATTGATCAGAATAGTAGCTAAGTCATTCACGATGGATCATTAAACAGTATTGCTGTTAATGTGTACAGTGTTCTCCTGGTTCTACTCACTTCACTGCATAAGAGTCTTTTCAGTTTTTTCTGAAATCTGCCTGCTTATCATTTTTAATAGCATAATAGTATTCCATGATATTCATATGCCACAACTTGTTTAGCCATTCCCCAATTGATAGGCATTCCCTCAAGTTCCAATTCTTTGCCACTGTGAAAAGAGTTGTTATAAATATTTTTGAACATATAGGTCCTTTTCCTTTTTCTTTGATCTCTTTAGGATATACACTTAGGAGTATTATTGCTGGGTCAAAGGATATACACAGTTCACCAACAGCATATTAGTGTACCTATTTTTCCACATCCCCTCCAATATTTATCATTTTCCTTTTTCTGTCATATGATAAGCTTAAAAAGGAGGGTTGTAGAAATTAATGAAGTGTAACCGATCACTACCACTCTGCTAGGTGCTGTGAATTCAGAGATAAAGATGAAGTAGTCCCCACCTTCTGAGTGCTTTCATTCTATGTGGGGTGGGCCAGCATGTACATGGAAATGACCTATGCCTTAGAAATAACACTTTGGCTGTCATATCGAGGATGAATTAGGGAGGAGAGCATGGAGGAAGGGGGACCAATTAGAGGGCATGGAAAGTTATTGAAAAATATCATAGCTTATACCTACCCTCCCACTAAAAAAAGTGAAGATTGTCAATAATTGCTATTCCGTATATCTCAGTTTCACATTTCTTTGAAATTTTTATGAGATTAATATATACATTCATTGAGGGCTTCCTTGCTGAAGGAATTAGAAGAGAACAGATAGATTTTTTACAAATGGTATCCTATAGCAGACCACATCTTTATAGTCACACAGTTGGCCAAAGGGAGCAAAAAATACCAGGTCCCCTTGTGCCTTTTTCTTTTAATTTAAAAAATATTATGTTAGTAGGGGAGAAATCTCTAACAAGGAGTCTCCCACGCATATGTCAAAAATCATATGGGATTCCTTAAAAGATATAACAGAGATAACTATTTAATGACCCTCTAATACATTGATGGAGACATAAAACAGGAAGACGAATGCTTGCTAAAGGTATTTGCCACCACTATGGAGGATGTCTAGTACAAAATACAAATCAAAAAAGTATTTCCTATATATAGTGATACCGTCATAGATCTAGATCCGGAAGGGATCTCAGAGCCCATCTAGTCTAACCCTCTCATTTATTCAGTGAGGAAACTGAGGCTAGTACACACAGGCCTAGTAAGCAGTAAGGGCAGTATTTGAACCCAGGTTCCCTGATTCCAGTCAGCGTGCTTTCTTCTATACCACCTATTATTGTCTAGGCACTGGGAATACAGAGATAAAAACAGTCTGTATCCTCTAAAAGCTTAGTCTATCTTATGAGCTCTTTGCATAGTTATCATTATCCAGTTCTACAAACTAAGCACCCACTGTGTGCTTCGCATTGTGATACGATTACTGGGTACACAAAGATACAATGGATTATCCCCTTGCCTTCCAGGGCAGTTCCATTCTGTGAAATGAACGTGTGGCCCCATCATTCTCTTAATGCTATCCTGTCCTTCTGCCTGGATGCTAGTGCTTGTCTATTTCATTATGCTAATTGTAATAGTCTTGGTACATTGCAGAACCTCCTAAATGAGATCCATAATCACTTTGGAGAATTCAGTCTATATACACAGTTGGTCAGCAAGCATTTACTAAGTATGTCCTATGTGCCAGGTACTGTGCTAAATACTGGGGGTACAAAGAAAATCCCCACAGCTACTGCTACCAAAGAAAAGGAAGACCCTGCTCTGGATCCAGTAGCTTACAGTCTAAGGGAACAACACAAGGCAAACATCTATATACAAAAAAGATATGTGCAAGATAAATTGAAGATAAGCAACAGAGAAAGCACTAGCATTAAGGGGGAATCAGGAAAGATTTCTTGTATAAAGTACGATTTTAGCTGAGACTTAAAGGAAGTCAAAGAGGTCAAGATGTGTAAATGAGGAGGGAGAGGATTCCAGAAATGGGTAACAGCCAGTGTCTTGTGTGAGGAACAGCAAGAAGACCAGTCATTGAATCACAAAGTATGGGGGGATGATAAGAGCTGACTGGAAGGAGTAAGAAGGCTAGAAAGGCAGGGAGGAGACTAGGTTATAAGCTTTGAATGCTAGAGAAAGGACTATAGGAAAAACCAAATGGATAAAGAAAGCCAACTGATGATAGATAATCCATAATGCTGGTTCATTAATACATATGACTTGGATAGACACTGAAAATGGACAATGAGATGATTCCACAACTGAACTGGGAAAAGGAAAGTGGGCTGGAAATTGCATTGTTCTTTTAATAACTTCCAGCTTCAGCTTTAAATAAAACCTCATCTTTTTAATGCCAGTATTCTTCCCAGGTATAGTCATGAGTCATCAATACCGCAGTCTCTTGAGAATTGAAGATAAGGCTCACCCAGTAAAAAGACACGAAGTATATGAGCAGGTTGCAAAACTTTCTAAACAAGAATTTTTGTGGAAGTGGAGTAGAAGATGTCATTAGAGAAATGTGTGGCTGGCCAAAAAAAAAAAAAAGATGGGTCATTCATATAGCACTAGAGACAACTGAGGGGCAACCTTGAATGCACCATTGATATCCACACAGTATCAAGAGATCTAGAGGAAGACCCGCAGCATATTGTTTAATTAGTCACAGATTTGTGGAATTACATTGAAATGAGTAGGAGAACATCAGCAGGTATTGACAGATCACAGTTTTGATTGCTGGAGGGAGTACTTTTATTGAAAAGATCACAGATCCATAGAAATAAGAAGTCATGTAAAACTCTATTGGTCATGGCAACTTGATGCCAGGTATAGAGTGCTATTTTGGCTGAAGAGACTCTGTGCTCTAAAGGCAGATCCCTGCTAAGACTTAAATGGGTCACTTATAACGGATAACACATAAGCTATTAGCATGCATCGACAGATTTGTTATTTGTTATTCATATTTGCTAGTTGTTAACCATTGCTTTGAAGGGAATAGGAAGGATCACTTGAAGGAGATGAAGACCCAGAACTTGATGCTCCTTAGTATAAACATCTTGAGAACAATAAATGTTTAGGATACAGGATGAGGAACTGAAATGAGTGATGAAAATGCCTGATACAACTTTGACGCGCTTAGCAAGTTTTCTTAAGACCCAGCTGTATAAATGGATGAATTTATTTTAGATAACCTTTTTTTTTTAATCTTTTTTGCTGTACATGGGATTGTTTCCTCAGCCCAACTGTTATGTCCACTTTTAGGAAGTAATTAGGTCATTGTGACTACAAATGGTCAGTTGTTCCAGACATTTAGTTAAAAGTATATTGAGCTTTTCAGTGAGTGATAAAATATCACTATATGATGGAAATAATTTGAACATACCCAGAGCAGAGCAGCTTCTTAAACACTTGACCCGTGACATATTTGCAGCCGTTCAGTTTTGTACAGTTGATTTGCTTGCTGATGCTGCTTCTCATCAAACCTATTTTTATTTCCTTTGATATCTATCTCCATAGTAACTAGGTAACTAGTCATTTACATATTCACTGGTCTGACCTATATTCATCTGTTCCTTTTTACCTTTTTCCCCTTTGGTCTGTTTTAAGGTTCTGACTCTATTTTACCAGATTATCATTTTTTTTCTCTGTTTGCTTTCTGACCCCACTGCCTTAATTGTACTCTAATCCTTCTTCTTGATATTTTGATCTACCTCTCTGTGCCTTTGCAAAGTGAACCTATTTGAGTTGTGGCATAAGCAAATGATTTTGTTTTTCTTCTGTGTCTGTGTTTATATTTTGATGCCATTATATCTAGCTTCCTGGCAGATAAATTAGCAACCATGATAGAAAAGGTAAATATGGGGAGGAAAGTAAGTCAAAGAAATTTCATTTAGAAGGGCATTCTGAGAAGATGGTAGAGTAGGTCAGAAAATTCCAGGCTCTCCAAATTTCCTCTTTAAACAGACAGAACATTACCACAAAATGAACATAGAACAGCAAAAATAAAGGGGTAAAACAGTTGTCCTGCTAAGACAACTTGAGAGGATCTCTGGAAAGACAGGACCTCCAAGGGTAGAGGTTTGGCTGGAGTGAAGTGGTAAACACCTTCAGGCCAGCTCCCTTGAATCAACAAACAGCAGGCCTTGGGAGGGGGGCGGGGGCAGCTACTTCTGGAAGCAGACTAGGTCTTGGGAAATCACAGCCTCAGGAACTTTCATGTCATGAATTTTCACTTCAAACATTTTTATCTAACAGTAGATGGCTGAGTGGGGGGAAAATAGGGGGACTGTGGTATTTCTGGACACCTGGCCTAAGGGTGCTGACCAGACGTGGTCCTTGGCTGTGACCATGGGCTAGGAGCAGGCACCATACCTCATTGAATGCAGTTACCAGTACTTCAGAAAGCAAGAATGGTTTCCGGACAGCATGCGGGCCCTAACCATAGCTTAGGGTAGGAGAGTAGTGCCTGAGGTTGAGCCCTGAGACACAATTCAAAAAATAACAGTAAGGAGGACCTCAGGCCTGGAATACCATTACCCACAACTCAGAATTAAAATCTGACTACAATAATAAGCTGCTAAAAATAAAATAAAACAAAATAAAAATTAAAATGAGCAAAAGAAAAAGAACCAGACCATAATTAGCTGCTATGGTATAAAGATCTGGGTTCATATTCAGAGAAACATAGGTTGAAAAAAAAAAGGTACTCTTACACCAAAAAGTAACGTCAAATGCTCACAAGCCCAAACATGGTTCTCGGAAGAACTTAAAAAAGGAATTATAAATTAAATAAGAGAGATCGAGGAAAAATTAGAGGGGGAAAGCAATCCAAGAAAATTATGAAAAGATAATCAGTTGGAAAAAGAGGTCCAAAATCTTAGGGAAGAAAATAACTCCTGGAAAACTGGAATTGGGCAAGAGGAATTGAATGACATTATAAGACACTAAGAAATAATAGTAAAACTAGGAAAAATAGAAAAGAATCTAAATCATTAGGAAAAAAAACATGATCTGGAGAACAGATTGAGGGGAGGTAATATAAGAATTGTTGGACTGCCTTAAAGTTATGTTCAAAAAAAGAATTTTGATACAGTATTACAGAAATTATTAAAGAAAATTGCTCTAAAGTTCTAGAACAAGAGGGCAAAGTAGAAATAGAAAAAAAATCTACTATTTACCACCTGAAAGAGATCCCAGGAGAAAGACTTAACAGGAATGTCACAGCCAAGTTGCAAAACTCCCAAGTTAAGAAGAAAATACTGTAAGCAACAAGAATAAAAAAAATTCAAAAATTTAAGATGCAAAAATCCTAAATAAAATACTAGCTAAAAGATTACAACAATATATTACAAAGATTATAAATTATAACCAAATGGGATTTATATGTGGCATGCAGTGATGGTGTAACATAAGGAAAACTATTAACATAATTGATTATAACAATATTAAATGTGTTTTTAAAATCCTACAATTATATCAAGATTCAGAGAAAGTTTTTGATAAAGTACAATACTCACTTCTATTAAAAACACTTGAAAGTATAGGTATAAATGGATTTTTCCTTAAGTTGATAAAAAAGCATTTATCTAAAACCATCAGCAAACATTATTTGTAATGGAGATAAGCTAGAAGCCTTCTTAGCAAGATCAGGTATGAGACAAGGATGCCCACTGTCACCAATGCTATTCAGTATTGTATTGGAAATCATAATGATAGCAATAAGAGGGGGAAAAGAAGGCATCAGAGTAGGAAATGAGGTAATAAAACTATCTCTTTTTGCAGAAGGTACGATAATTTACTTGGAAAATCCCAAAGACTCAAGTATAAAAAGTTAGTCAAAATAATTAATAATTTTAGCAAAGTAGCAGGGATATAAAGTAAACCCATATAAATCATCAGCTTTCCTATATATAACAAACAAAACCCTGTAAGAAGAGATAGTAAGAGATACCTCACTTAAAATAACTCCAGTGTCTGAACAGTATAAAATACCTGGGAGTACACCTGCCAAAACAAACTCAGGAAATATGTAACAAAATTATAAAAAAAAACCCTTTTTATACAAATAAAATCAGATTTAAATATCTGGAGAAATATTAATTGTTCATGAGTAGGCAGGGCCAATATAATAAAAATGACAATTTTACCTCAATGCCATCCCAATTAAATTTCAAAAAAAATTTTTTTTTTACTGAACTAGAAAAAAGTAATAACAGAATTCATTTGGAAGAACAAAAGTTCAAGAACTAATGAAAGAAATGTAAAGGAAGGAGAGTACCAGATCTCAAACTGTATTATAAGACAGCAATTATCAAAACTATCTAGTACTGTCTAAGAAATAAAAGGGTAGATCAATGGAACAGAGTAGACATACAATTTATAGTAACAAATAAATATAGTAACCTTGTATTGGACAAGTACAGCGACTTAAGATTTTGGGATAAGAATTCATTATTTGGTTAAAAAAAAGTTATTAGGAAAACTGCAAAGCAGTTGGGCAGAAATTGGGCTTAGACCAATATCTTACACCATTTACCAAGATAAGGTCAAAATGGATACATGATCTAGGCAAAAAGAGAGATATTACATGAAAATTTGAAGAACATGGGACTCACTACTTATCAGACTTACGGATGGGTGAACAATTTATGAATAAACAAGAGATAGGGAGCAGAGAAGTGAGGTGTGAAATAATTTCAATTACATTAAATTAAGAAAGTTTTGTATAAATAAAACAAATGTAGCCAAGATTGAAAGGAAAGTAGAAAATTGGGGGGAGGGGAGATTTACAAACAGTTTCTTAGATAAAGGTCTCGTATCTCAAATACATAAAGAACTTTGTCAAATTTATAAGAATATGAGTTTTCTAATTGATAAATGGTCACAGGGTATGAACAGGCAGTTTTCCAATGAAGAAATCAAAAGCATTTATAATCACATGAAAAATACTGTAAATTATTATTTATTAGGGAAATGCAAATTAAAGTAGCCTTAAGATATCGTTATACACCTATCACAGATTGGCTAAAAATGATAGAAGAGGAAAGTGACAAATGTTGGAGGGGATGTGGGAAAATTGAGACACTAATTCATTGTTGGTGGAATTGTGAACCAACTTTATGTGATCCAGACTTTCTGGAGAACACTCTAGAATTTTGCCCAGTTATTAAGCTGCCTATACCCTCTGATCTGGCAATAGAACTACTAGATCTGTTTCCAAGGATGATTAGGGAAAAAAGAAAAGAACCTATAGGTTCTATAATATTTATAGCAGCTCTCTTTGTGGTGACAAAGAACTGGAAATTGCGGGGATGCCCATCAAGTTGTAGTATATGATTGTGATGGGATATTACTATGCTTTGAGGAATGATGAACTCGATGTTTTAGAAAAACATGGATAGACTTGCAGAAAATAAAGAAGAGAAAAATGAGCAGAACCAAGAGACCATTTTATACAGTAACAGCAATATTGTTTTAAGAACAACTTTGAGTGAATAAGTCATTTTGACTGTTATAAATACCCAAATTAACTACAAAGGACATATGAAGAAAGACACTATCTGCATCCTGAGAAAGAACTGATAAATAGAAGTATGTATAGAACGATTTTACATATATGTGTATACATACATACATACACATTACATTTATACATATGTGTATATATCTATATACATAGATATATACACAAATACAGATATTTATGTCTAATGGTAGCCATCTTGGGGTGGGGGGGGGAGGAAAATGAATTTACATGATAGCTTTATCATATATTTAAAAGGAATAGCAAATTGTATGTAACAGATTCACAGTTGCATATTCAATCCTATTTTTTATTACACTATGTTATGGATATGCATGTTTTATTCCATAAATTTATAATAAAATAGATCAAAATTTTAAAATAAATTAGATTTAAACTCAGGTATAGCTAAATAACTCCTGACTTACCTAGGGCGTAACTGGTTCAGAGGCATTCCAAATGGGCAAAGCCTGAAGAGAGGCTTTCTTAGAGAAGGACTTGAAGGGATTTGTGATGTCAGTGAGGAGTGAAATGAGAAAGAGATAAGGAAAAAGAGCCCATTAAGGAACGAAGATTTCAGAAAGGCCCCTTCTCCTTTCTTCTTCTTTAAAAAGTTCTATGTCTCTACTCTATTGGACATTGAGCCTTTCTTATGAGAGGCAAGGGAGAAGGGAAGGGAATAGCTCCTGTTACACGCCAGGCACTGTGCTAAGCGCTTTACAAATATTATTTCATCTGACCCTCACAGCAGCTCTGTGAGGAAGATGATGTTAACCCCATTTTGCAGTTTAAACTGGGGCAAACAGAAGTTGTGATTTGCCTAAGGCCACATAGCTCCTAAGTGGCCGAAGGTGGATTCTAACTGAGGTGTTTCTGTCTCTAGACCATCCATTTCATCACCTAGTTGCCTCTAGGTGGCTAAGGGAAGGATTCTGCTGACTAAGTTCATTGGCCACTTTCCATTTGGGAATTTTCTTTTGTCAAAAGATTTTTTATTTTTTTCCCCCTTTATTGAAGGAAGAAACTGAATGCCTAGATATTTTGTAACGTCTTTGCCATTTTATGCAGAGTAACTAATTGTTTTGAACAGCAGTGTGAGGTAGTGGGTTAGAGAGCTGGCTTTGAAGCCAGGAAGACTTAGGTTCAAGTTCTGCCCATGACTTATAGCTGGTTATGTGACCCTGAGCAAGTCCTTGGCCTCCAAGTGCTCTTGGCCAGTGGTGTCAAACTCAAATAGAAAAAGATCTCTTCAGGCCTCATATTGACTTCGAAAATTACAGATTAACATTATCTATGTTGTATTATTGTTTATTTTGTTAAAAAATTTTCCCAATTACATTTTAATCTGTTTCAGGCAGCTGAGGACTGTTGTGGGCTCCATGGGGCCTGCATGTTTGACTGCTCTGCCCTAGGCAGCTCTCTAAGTCTGTAAGTTTCAGAAAGGGTGCCAATTTATTTTATTGTTAGGAGGAGTTCCTTATACCAGTGAAATCACAGGTGTCTAGTCTCTATCCCAAACTAATTGATATTTACTAAAATGGTTGGGACTCTAAAGTAAAAATGTAAAGTTAAGCATTTAGATCTGTCTTGATTAAATATTAACAGTGTCCTTATGTTGCTTTGTCAGACTGGAGTACAACATTAGGGAAATGAGAACATTCTTGGAACAGCAAACAGGCCAATTTGGTAGGAATATAGATTCAGTGAGGGATAATAATAGGAAGTAAGTTTGTAAATATAAGTTGGAGCCAAGTTGTGTGAAGGGCTTTGAAACCAAACAAAGGAAGTTTTATTTTAACCCAGAGGTAATGGAGAACTACTGAAGTTTCTTGATCTGTGGAGTGCCTTGGTCAGACTTGTGTTTTAGGAATATCACTTTGGCATCCATATGGACAATGGTTTGTAAAGGATAGAGACTTGAGATAGGGATGCCAGTTAGGAGGCTACTGCAGAGGATCCACCTGAAAGTGTGAATGCATTACTAGAGTGGTGGCCATGGGAATACAGAGGAGGGGACGGGTGTTGTGGGAGTAAAATCAATAAGAATTGGTAACTGTGAACCTGATTGACTGGAAAGATGGTGATGTTTCAACAGAAATAGCAAAGTTAGGAAAAGGGATGGGTTTTGAGGGAAATATAATCAGTTCTCTTTTGGATTATTGAGTTTGAGATGCATATAGGATATCCTGGGGCTTTTGTCCAGCAGGCAGTGGGTGGTGCTGGACTGGAGCTCAGGAGAGAGAGATTATGGCTGAATAATCAACATACATTGATGAGATAGCTGATATTGTTGCTTTGTTGATACTAATAGAGTAATAGAGCTACCAAGACATCATAGTCAGTGCCTTGCTACAGACCAGACACCATCAACATCAGTGGAATCAGAGCTAAGCCAATAAATAGCCTTCTTAGGCCAACTGTACATAGAGAGCCATGTGTTAAGGGCCAGGATACTGGTGGAACTGGGGATATTTGAGTTAACCTCATACTCTCATAAAATCAGATGAGACTGTTGTCAGTGAAGAAGCCATGTAGTGGATCTGAAGCAGTTTGAGTTAACTTTGTACCCAAGTGAGTTTGATTTAGAATCCAGCTGTGGGTCCTTTGGGAAAGAAAACTATAAAAGCAGGTTTTAGGATTTAAGCAGAGAGCTTCTGAGACTCCAGGAAACCCTCTTTATCAACTGCTCTTAATTCCCTTGCTGGTATATTTTATTTGCTTTTATTTTTGCTTTTTACCTACCTTGGTTTTACTTTAGGTGTTTTTATGAAAGAGAATGGTTGTTTCAGCACTTGAACGTGGCTGGGACACCTTGGGTTATTAACTGGATAATAGTCTACTTTCTTACTTTGCTTGGGTTTTGTAGACCAATTTTCTTTTCTTAGGAAGATAGGAAAACTATTAATATCTTAATTAATCTTCTTTTATTTTCATTCTTCAAGGTTTGTTGGAGACTGATCCACTGCATGAACCTGATGAAGAAACTGTGTCTCATATTGACCTCAGTAGTATGATATCGGAAGAAGAAAGAGAAGAGTTGAAGAGTGAACTGGTTAAGGTGAGCTCAGTCATCCCCTCAATGTTCATATTTCTACCCCTAGAACTTGTGAGTTATTATTAGTACAATGAAGTTCACACACTGTAATTATTTTGTCCCTCACTTAATACAATTTTATAGACTAGTTTACTGTAAAGTGAGTCATTTTGCCAGATTAATTCACAACACTGATTGGCCATTGTCAACTTGACTGCAGAAGTGAAATGAATAGTGGAGCTATTTTAAGCAAACAATAGTAATTAGTTGTAAATTTGTACCATTTATTATACTATGGAATAATGAATCACTCAAAGGACTATGGAATTCATTCAGGAGTATGACTTCTGGCATTGTTACTTACTATCCTTTAAAAAATAGGCCTTGTTTTAGGTCAGCTGTTGCTTAGAGTTATTTGGAGAGTATTTTTTTCTTAAAACAAAAGAATAACAATTTGTGCCCTTTTTAGCAAGACAACAAAAACTGAGGAGATGCAATTCAGAAGGGAGGACTAAACCTTATGGTTAATTAATTAAAAGGCCCTAGTAGAGAAAAAAGTTCATGAGTATACATAAAATTCGTGGACATATTTAAAATATTATGTCATCACATCTGCTCACCCCGTATCGATTCAGAATAGGCTTGGTACAAAAGGGAGAGAGTTTTTGTATCTGTGACTTGGAAAGTTTGAGACCTAAAAAAATATTTATAACAGCTTTTTTTGTGGTGGCAAAGAATTGGAAATTGGATCATCCATCAATTGGGGAATAACTGAACAAGTTGTGTCACATATGATTGTGATAGAATACTATTGTACTAGGAGAAATGATGAGCAGGATGTTTTCAGAAAAACCTGGGAAGACTTATAGGAACTGATGCAAAGTGAAGTGAGCAGAACCAGGAAAACAAGGTACACAGTAGTAGCAATATTGTAATGATGATCAAATGTGAGCAATTTAGCTACTCTGATCAAAGCAGTAAGATAATTCCAAAGGACTGATGATGAAAAATGTTGTCCACTTCCAGAGAGATTAATGGATGAAGTCTGAGTATAGATTAAAGCATGTTTTTTTCACTTTCTTTATATTTCTTACTTTTTTGTTTTTGTTTTTTTGCAACGTGGCTCATATGGGAATATGTTTTGGCTGACTTTACCTGTATAATTGACATCATATTGCTAGAGGATGGAGGAAGAGAATTTGGAACTCAAAATTTAAACATAATAAATGTAAAAAATAAAAGAAAAAACAATCAGAGTTTGAGACTCATGTTCTTGTTTTACCCACTTATGTCTTCTATGTTACCACCTATCATAATTTTTCTCCCTTGAAGGGGCCCTTGTTGTCCCCTGGGTAAAACTGCAAAGTAGGTGAAGTTTTTCTTTCATGCCCTCTCTCTTTAATATCTGTAACCCCTTCCTACCTTCTGCCTTCTATGTTCTTCTATGTTCTATCCTTCAAGCATCCAGAACCTTATAAATGTCTTCTGGCTATGCAAAGCACCCCACTACATCTGGAATCCAGACTCTTAGGCTGGTAGATCTAAAGTCTAAGGAAACCAGGTTACAAAATAATTTTTAGTAAATTGTGACTCTCTTAAATAGGCTTAATCCTTTCAGGGATTGTTTGCTTTCTTAAAGGGGGAACTTGCTAATCCAGATGTGTCAGTAATTAGTTGAAAGTGTGTGGAGAGTATTTTTAAGCAAGGATTGAAGTGTGAGTCAATCTTTATATCAGCCTCCTATATTGAGCCTGCTACAGGTCATACCTCATGCCATACAACTACCCACCAGGGTCAAGCAGTTGTGAATATGGTAGGTAGTTTTTCAGGATTCTTTTTTTTTAGGAAACAATAATCAAATCAGTATTGCTGTTGATACTTGAAGAATAATCTATTTTGTGGCTCCATAATTGCCCTGACCAAAGCTCTATTCATCAGATTCTATTCCTCCATATAAATGTTTTCTCACTAGTACAGAACTTATGAACTTGGGGCCCTGGACTTTTGGGGATACATTTTAGGGAGTCTTAAATTCAGATAAGGAAAAAACCTACATATTTATTTACAATAATCAATGAACCCTTTTCGACAGCAGCAACAAAAATGTGTTATGAACCCTGGAAATTTAGCATTTCTGTCAATTATTTATATATAATTAATTTTTTCTGGGAAGGGCACCAGATTACCAAAGGGGTCCAAGACATGAAAAAGTTAACATCCCCTACTCTAGTAAATTATAAGATTTTTGAGACTAGGGACTAGCTTGCTTTTTTATTTGTATATCTGGTGCTTAGTACAATGTCTGGCTCATAGTAGGCACTTAATAAATACTTTCTTTTAAATGAAGTACACCTTCCCAGTGCCCATTGCCCACTCAGCCTCGCCTCTCAAGTCATTATAGGTAAATTAGCTTATCTGGCTTCCTGGAAATGTAGGCTTTGTCTTCTAACACTGAGAATTGAGTAAGCACTTAATAAATGTTTGTCGAATTGAAATGAATGAAACAGAACAATTTCTAAGGCCTTGGGAACTTTTCTCATATCTTCTTAAAAATTGAATTTTGTGTTTATCCTTTTAAAAACTTTTCTAAAGGAGTGTCATTTTGTTATTTAGAAAAATTGATAATTGTGATTTTACACATAGTGAATCCTTAACAAATCTTCTTAATTACCTCTTTAGTCTGTAAGCAAATTCTAATGTTGTTATACAAAATGCTTTAATTGCTCCTAACAGAGTTGGTCTTTTCATACTATGTCATCGTGACTTCAAGAGAGGAATAAATCCATTACCTTTTGGAATTAGTTCCTTTTTAGCCTGTTTAAAGCTGCTAATGAGAAAATAGGTTTACAAAGGGAAAAGAAAAAGACTTTCATAACCATATAGACTTCACTGTTTCCTAGTCATTCATCTTCTATTTACATGCTACTGTGTGCATTTCTTTGAGCAATTTCACTTTGTCAGTTACTAAGTGGCAGAGCCGGTATTAGAACCAAAGTCCTCTGACTGCAGAGTGCTTAGTTTTTTCTACTGGTACATGCTGTCTCTTGGACTAGCACCTCTGGTGTGAGGGTTTGTGAGTCCCTTTTCAGGGCTGCTCACCTATCTACATTTGGTGTCCACTTGACTCTCACCTGTGGCTCCAAGAATCTGTAGCACACACATCGGCCACACCCCAGTAAAACCATACCTGCAGACAGGCTAAATCAAGTTGAGGGTAACTGATAGTCTTCAAACCTGTCAGTGAGGTAGGGGGATGTTTACCCCAATTATTCCCCAGTGGAATGGGTGGATGAAAACAGTTTAGTCAAATGGCCATGAAGATGGCTGAATCAGGTGCTGTGGAATGCCTAGAGCTTACATAGACATCAAAGACGCCAAGGTCATCCATTGCATCCTGGGCTTTGGTCTTGCCTTGTGGACTTCGATGACTCTGGACAAGAGAATGAAGCTGGTGACTTTGCGCAATTCTGCCACACTTAAATCCAGTTTCCACGTAAGTCAAGACATGACCCCATGATGTTTCTGGTCCTCTTTGAAAATGTACAAACAACAACTATGTACAAATGGGACCTAGGGAAGGAGTATGCATAGTTTAGTACAGATTTACTTTGGAAAAAATAACTGACAGTGGGCATATCTGACTGATGTGAATCAGTGGGATTAACCTTATATACAAAATATAACCTGGACCTAAGAATTTTAATGAAGAATCAAAAAAAAACTGCATGTTTAGACAAACTGAGAACAAAACTTTTTTTTTCCTTTTTCTATTACTTCTTAGATCATACTACATATAGGATCTAGGCATCTAGCCAGCAAGGGGGCGTGATCGAGAGGTCTAAAGGAGTACATCCAGGTGGAAAATGTGGAAATGGTGGGCCTGAGCACTTTCCTTAAGTGGAGATTCTAGAAGGAGCTCTTTATACTCTTACCTTCCCATCAGAGGGGCCCCACAGCCAGAGAGGATTTATGAAGTGTGAGCATGTGATCTTGCCAAGATGATGAGGTTCTTGGGGGCACAATGGAGAAATCCAAAGGAGCACAGTTTGGAGGGAAATGAATCAATGAATATTGATTTCTAATCATTATACTAAAATAACTGAGAAGATTTTAGCCTTAATATATTACCAAAGGGCTTAGACTTTCACAGTGGAAGCAAAGGAAGGGAAAAGTCTCTAGCAAACAATCCAGTTTAGGTCGTTAATATTGGGATCCTAAACTTAGATCCAAAAGAGATCTCAGAGGTCATCTGGTATCATCTGTTCATTTTACAGATGAAGAAACAGTCTCATAGTGGTTAAATGACTTGCGCAAGGTCACACATAAACAGTAGTACATGCAGAGTCAGGAACCCAGGTTCTCTGATGCTAACTAAACTAGTCAATGAGAAATACTGTGATTATGATTTCCTTAGATTTTAGCAAAGCTTTTGATAAATTACCTCATACCGTTAAATGATAATATGTTCAAATGGATTCAGAACTAATGGATGACCAGACAGAAAGAGTAAATTGTTAATAGTTCAGTGTCAGCATGGCAAGAGGTCCCTGCTGGAGTTTCCCACAGATCTGAGCTCAGGCTTTAAACCGTTTAACACTTTTGTCAGTGACCTTTACGTATGCATAGGTAGTATACACAACAAATTTGCAGATGACACAACACAAGAAGGGATAGCTAACATACTAGATGAGTCAGGATGCAAAAAGATTTTGATAGGCTAGATCATTGGGCTGAATCTAATAAAATGACATTTAATGTGAATCAATATCTTGCACTTGGGTACAAAAAAGTCATCTTCACAAGTATAGGATGAGGAAGACATAGTTAGACGGCAGTTACTCTAAAAAGGATAAGGGGGGTTTCAGTGGATTCACAAACTCAATAAAAGTTGGCAGTGTCACATGGAAGCCACAGAAGAGGGGCATGGAGTTTGCAAGAAGATGATAGTCCCACTTTATTCCACCCTCATCACATTTTACCTGGAGTATTTTGTTCTGTTTTAGATAGCGTGGCTTAAGAACGATATTAATAAGCTAGAGAATTCCAGAAGATAGGAACCAGATGGTGAGGAGCCTCAAGTCCAAGTCATATGCGTATCAGTTGAAAGAACTCTTCTTACCCTGAAGAGAAGCCTGGGGGTGGGAAGACAGGGAACTGAGAATTGTCTTCATCTGATGGGCTGTCAAGTGGATAAATGATTAGATTTGTTCTAACCGGGTCAGTCCCAGAATATTGAACCATAAACAGGCTCGTGTCAGCAATCCATTCCAATAGCTAAAACTGCCCTTTAGGGGGATGGCCTGCCTAGTGAGCTGGAGGTCTTTAAGCAGAGGCTGGACAGCCATTATTGGGCATGTTACAGTGGGACATCCTTTTGTGTATGTATATATGGGCAGAACAAAGTGGTAGCTAAGGTTCCTTCCCACTCTGTGACTCTAGTGCCGTAATAAAAATCTTTCCAGTATGCTACATTTTTCCTCCAAAATATGCCTTTGGCATATTTCATTTTAAATTCCCAGGAGGCACCACTGCTACTATTTTCTTTGGGAAGATAACCCCACACGATATTTTTATAACTTTTAAGTTTGTTAAGGGTGTTAGGACCTCATTTTTTTTTCCTGTGTAAGGTTCTTCCCAACCCAGCTTTTCTTGAGATAAGATTTTCATGTCTCAGTCATCTAGGAGACATCCTGGAATAAAAAACAAACAAACAAACTGAGGGCAGAGGAAAATAACTATTACAAAGCTGTTCACTTTACTCCTCAGAAAGGATGGGAGCCCACCTGAGATTCCCTGACTTACAATTATCTATAAAGTAAATTTGGAGACTTAAAGGAATAATCTTCAGGTATCTGAAAAAAAAAGTATTTGAGTAACTCACTGATGCTGGATTAATTAGGTATTATTGTACTTGTTTTTGCAGTTGCCTTTTTTATGTACCTAATTGCTAATTGCATTTCCCCAGTACCTATGCTGAATCTAATTTTAATAAGCCTTTAATTACTCTAAGTAATTATATACATATCATGTCACAACATACCATATAACAATGTGTTTACCATTAGTACATTTCCTTTGCCTGCTAAAAGTGCTGGTTTGACAAAGATAGTGCTCTTGACTTGCTCATGATGGGGTGCTTTTGAGTTTTTTCTAGTGGGGGTATTGATCTTCATTTGTCACAGTCTCCAGCAATCAGTGGTGTATATTTTCAAGATAACTGGCTTGGATTGGTCCAGGGAGCAGTGACAATAATTGATTGTGAATAATTCAACCTCAGACTAATTAGCACTGTGTTCTAACAAATTGAGCTAACTAGGTAGATTACATTGTTTTCCTATTTAATTACTGTAACACCTCAATGGGATGTACCCACACATTTACTTTCTGGGCTGGCTCACTCAACCCAAATCTGCCTTCACGCTGGGTTCTCAGACAAGGATCACTACCATAAAACTACACTCAGGCATTCATTGGGGATACAAAGAAAGGCAAAAGACAGTCCCTGCTCTCAAGAAGATCACAGTCTAATGGGGGAGATAATATGAAAACAGCTATATACAAGCAAGCTATATATAGGATAAATTGGAAGAGGGAAGGCACTATCATGTAAAAGGATCAGGAACATCCAGACTGTCATATGTTCCTAGGGGTAAAAACCCTCTTGTGGGGGAATAAGCTTCCTCCACTCATCACCACTGTAGCTCTTGAGTCCTTATGGATATGCTTCTATTTATACAAACCCAGCAATTCATAATGATGACACACTAGATTTTAAATATAACCATTTACTTAACAATAATAATAGTATCACAGATATGTTTATAAGTCAAATACAGAGATAACACATACATCATGTTAACCTGGGTTGCATCCCTACTCCATTTATATCTTTGAGAAAGAGTCAAGGGAAGCACATGAATGAGGAGAAGTTCATATGCTCAGGGTAACTCACAATTCTATAAGTATATGCTTCAGTATCCTCTTTCTGTCTTAGGAATTGTCTGTAAAAGTTCTTTGATGAACATAGCTTCTCTATTAAACCGATGCTTCTGCTGCTAAGCTGAGTTGATCCATGCTGTGCTTGAGTAATATCTCACTGAATAGGACATCTCAGTCCAATTAGCCACTCCACTGGATAGCTTCCCTAATTCTCAGCTTCTGAGCTGTTCCTTTGTTCAGCTGGACTTAACTCTTCAGTGGCAGCTGTGGTATCCATCACTTCCAGATTCAGGCTTAGATACTGTGCCTTCAGATGAATGAAATGTTATGCTCTTTTAGGAAGGGGCAACAGCCTTTATCTTAGAACTGGGAAAAACCTCTCCAGCTCTGCTCCTTTGCAGGATTCTTCATCACCACCACCTCTCAGCAATAATAGATGCCAGTACAAGTCAGAGTCCTTTCCTTGCACTCTCTGCTCTCCATTTCTTGCAAGACGGCAGTATATATTCTTTCTTTCTTCCTTTCAGCATCAATAGTGGTAGAGAACACTCCTGGCTCTCGTTGGACAACCAATCTACCCAGCAACAAATGATAGAATAGAGAGTGTTAGGATATCTCTCTACTTCATTTCTTACATCTATCCTTTTATCTGTCTTTGTGTGTGTGTGTGTGTGTGTGTGTGTGTGTGTGTGTATCTCTGTCTCTTTCCCTCCTGCCCAGTACACTCTGTAAACAATATCTCTTTAACTTACGTTTATAATTATCTTCTGTCTATGATCAGTTAAATTACTTTTGTGCCATAATCATAAATGGTTCTAGTGTCTTTACTTTCCCAGTTGTTAACCAAAAATTCAGTATTTCTTTAGTCATATACAAATCACTGAAACATGCCATACCCTCCACTTGTTCTCATATTTTACAGCTTACCCAATTCAAATGAACAGCTGCTTCCCAGAACTCTGAGTCAAACTTAACTTCCATAACTATTTTTCTTAGTACTCTGAGCAGACCTATGCCATGAAATAAATGGTCAAGGCAGTCCTAGCTCAGCAGTTGCTTTTTTCAGAAGCAGACATATGCCAGAGAAGTGAGCCAATTCCCTTTAACTAATAATATTGTTTTGGAGAGCCAAAATGACACAGTATTGATGGGATCATAGCTCATACAGCTGGAAAGGGACCTCAGAGACCATTTAGTTCAACCCCTTCATTTTACACATGAGAAGGGTATCATATAAGTGTTATTTGAAGTCAGGAAGATCTTTATTCAAGCTCAGTTTCTGATACCAAAATGCCAGCTGTCTGTATAAGGCACTTAATCTTTTACTCCAGTGCCCCAGGCAACTCCCTAAGAGTATAAAATATAGATGAGCTGCTGATTTGCATTGGTGGTGGAATTTTCCATCAGGCATAGTCATACTGATCAAATCACAGATCCAGACTAAAAAAATCAGAATGGCCCATGTATATGGAGATGAAGTTTTGTTCTACCATCAGTACAGCATATGCTTTGAATTGTTTTTCCAACCTATAGGCTTTCCCTCCTCACTTTCAAGTTCTTTTCCAGGGCTAAATCATGCCTTAGAATAACTGGTTTGGGGGCGAAGCCAAGATGGTGGCTGGAAAGCAGGGACTAGCATGAGCTCCCTGCCAAGTCCTTCCAAAAACCTATAAAAAATGGCTCTGAACCAATTCTAGAACTGCAGAACACACAAAATAGCAGAGGGAAGCAGGGCTCCAGCCCAGGACAGCCTGGATGGTTGCTGGGTGAGGTCTATCGGGCACGGAGCTGGGAGAGGAGCGGAGCAGAACCCAGCGTGGGTGGCCGCAGGACCAACCAGAGCAGGAGCCGGGCGGAACATGCCCTAGCGCCCTGAATCAGTGAGCTGCAGCAGTTACCAGACTTCTCAATCCACAAACACCAAAGACAACAGAGAAGGTTAGTGGGAAAAGCTGCTGGGAACAGGGTGATAGAGTTCGCGGTTCACCCACCACCCTGGGGGCAGTGGAGGTGGGGCAGCTACAGAACTACAGCTGCAGTTGCTTCCGGCCCCAGGCACATCTGGTGGGAGGAATTAAGTGGCTGATCAGAGCAGGAATGCAGGGCCTGCTGAAGATCTGAGTCAAGTCCAGGTTGGGAGTTCTTGGGGAAGGAGGAGTGCTGGTGTGGTAGAGCTGACTGTAATAGCTCTGAAAACAACAGCGCATCTCCTCAAGCTTGGAACAAAGTACTCTTTACTCTACAAGCAGTCATACCCCAACAAAAAACTCAAGGGTCAAGTAAGGTTGGCTGGGAACATGGCCAGGCAGTGAAAACGCACCCAGATTCAGTCTCAGACTTTGGAATCTTTCTTTGGTGACAAAGAAGACCAAAACATACAGCCAGAAGAAGTCAACAAAATCAAAGAGCCTACAACAAAAGCCTCCAAGAAAAATATGAACTGGTCTCAGGCCATTGAAGAGCTCAAAAAGGATTTGGAAAAGCAAGTTATAGAAGTGGAGGAAAAATTGGGAAGAGAAATGAGAAGGATGCAAGAAAACCATGAAAAACAAGTCAATGACTTGCTAAAGGAGACCCAAAAAAATACTGAAAAATATACTGAGGAAAACAACACCTTAAAAAATAGACTAAGTGAAATGGCAAAAGAGCTCCAAAAAGCCAATGAGGAGAAGAATGCCTTGAAAGGCAGAATTAGACAAATGGAAAAGGAGGTCCAAAACACCACTGAAGAAAATACTACCTTAAAAATGAGATTGGAGCAAGTGGAAGCTAGTGACTTTATGAGAAATCAAGATATTATAAAACAGAACCAAAGGAATGAAAAAGTGGAAGACAATGTGAAATATCTCCTTGGAAAAACCACTGACCTGGAAAATAGATCCAGGAGAGAGAATTTAAAAATTATTGGACTACCTGAAAGCCATGATCAAAAAAGAGCCTAGATATCATCTTTCAAGAAATTATCAAGGAGAACTGCCCTGATATTCTAGAGCCACAGGGCAAAATAGAAATTGAAAGAATCTACAGATTGCCTCCTCAAATAGATCCCAAAAAGAAATCTCCTAGGAATATTGTCGCCAAATTCCAGAGCTCCCAGATCAAGAAGAAAATACTGCAAGCAGTCAGAAAGAAAGAATTTGAGTATTGTGGAAACACAATCAGAATAATCCAAGATTTAGCAGCTTCAGCATTAAGAGATCAAAGGGCTTGGAATACGGTATTCCAGAGGTCAGTGGAGCTAGGATTAAAACCTAGAATCACCTACCCAGCAAAACTGAGCATCATGTTCCAAGGCAAAATATGGATTTTCAATAAAATAGAGGACTTTCAAGCTTTCTCAGTGAAAAGACCAGAGCTGAATAGAAAATTTGACTTTCAAACACAAGAATCAAGAGAAGCATGAAAAGTTAATCAAGAAAAAGAACAAGAAAAAGAAATCGCAAGGGACTTAGTAAAGTTGAACTGTTTTGTTTATATTCCTATGTGGAAAGATGATGTATATGATTCATGAGACCTCAGTGTTAGGGTAGCTGAAGGGAATATGCATATGCATATATATATATATATATATACACACATATATATACATACATATATATTTTTGTGCGTGTGTGTGTTTGTGTGTATGTATGTATATATGTGTGTATATATATACATATAGAGAGAGGGCATAGGGTGAGTAGAAGATGAAGGGATGACATCTAAAAGAAATAAGATCAAATTAAGGGATGAGAGAGGAATATATTGAGAGAGGGAGAAAGGGAGAGAGAGAATGGGGTAAATTATTTCGCATAAAAGTGGCAAGAAAAAGCAGTTCTGTAGGAGGGGAATAGAAGGCAGGTGAGGGGCAATGAGTGAATCTTGCTCTCATCAGGTTTGATCTGAGGAGGGAATACCATACACACTCAATTGGGTATCTTACCCCACAGGAAAGGAGGAAGAAGGTAAAAAAGGGGGGACGATAGAAGGGAGGGCAGATGGGGGAGGAGGTAATCAAAAACAAACACTTTCAAAAGGGGACAGGGTCAAGGGAGAAAATTCAATAAAGGGGGATAGGTTAGGAAGGAGCAAAATATAATTAGTCTTTCACAACATGAGTATTGTGGAAGGGTTTTACATAATGATACGCATGTGACCTATGTTGAATTGCTTGACTTCTTAAGGAGGGTGGGTGGGAAGGGAAGAGGGGAGAGAATTTGGAACTCAAAGTTTTAAAAACAGATGTTCAAAAACAAAAAACAAAGTTTTTGCATGCAACTAGAAAATATGATACACAGGCAGTGGGGCATAGAAGTTTATCTTGCCCTACAAGAAAGTAAGGGAAAAGGGAATGAGAGGGGAGTGGGGTGACAGAAGGGAGGGCTGACTGGGGAACAGGGCAACCAGAATATACGCCATCTTGGAGTGGGGGGGAGGGTAGAAATGGGGAGGAAATTTGTAATTCAAACTCTTGTGAAAATCAATGCTGAAAACTAAATATATTAAATTACATAAACTAAAAAAAAAAGAAAGAATAATTGGTTTGTATTCATGAGAACCCTAATTGTAATGGAATCAAACAATCCTCAGGCATTCTGTAGGGGAGATTTTAAAGTGATATGAATTTTTTAAATTGACAAAACAACTTTAAGTATCGAATTGCTATTCCCTCAAAAGTAATCCCCTTGGGAAGCTGTATACAAGTGCTTTAGTGATGCTGCTGTTGCTCACAGCGTTTTTAGACTTACTCTTTGAAGATAACCTTTAGATCCTGATACTCATTCTTCCCAAGATCCAGGTAAAAGCATCCGCCTTAGAGGATGGATTTTCTTTGTGAAAACAACTAAATGTCATTTGGAACCCCCATCTGGTGAATTAAGTGGCTGATAAAATACTTTTATAGGAGGAGTGAATTTGATGATTTAAAGTAACTTTGAAAAATGTAATTTTGAATAATAGCCATCATCAAAATAAGTGTGTAGCCTCCCAAGGTGTCCTCTTTAAAAGGGATAACACCCAGCTGGATATTTTAAATTGGGCTTTCACGTATTTGTTACAGCAGAGGGGTCTTCTACATATGATTAGGAAGATCTGGTTTTAAATCCTGCCTCTGATACATATTCTTGGTGTGACCATGAACATACATCACTTAATCATTCAACACCCCAGGCAACTCTTTAAGACAATAAATTATAGATAAGAGTTACCTACATTGATGAAGTCACAGGTTCACACTGCACCTTCCCCGACAAAAGTATTAAAAGGCCAGTCATTATTTACAGTTAAATATTATGTACGTTAGTGAGCAAAGAACAAATTAATTAAAACTATAGGAAACTATAATTTTGTCGTGACTTCTGTTGTCATCGTTGTTTGCCCTTTGTACTTAAAGAGGACCAATGACACCACAAGGTTGGATCAAGGCACAGGTGTTCCGTTGTGGCCGATCTTTCCAGTATGAGCTCGGAATGCTCTGCCACAGGTCAGGCACAAAAAGTCTATTTGAACATTTGTGATGGAGATGTCCCCAGTTTTCTGTGTGTCATGTGTCGACCTGAAAGTTTGGCTAAAGGAGGCAAACAAGCTAGGTGATATGTAAATTCATGATGTTTACTCCCTTAGAGCTAGCGGAGCTAGATTACTTGTACAGACAAGGAGCCAGAACATAAGTTCTGTCTGAACAAAAGAATGAGAAGGTTTAAATACATTTTTAGTCCCAACTCAGCGTGCCTGTGTTACTCAATTTTATGATCCCTGTGTATGTTTAACCCTGATACAAGAAAAGCACTTTTCTTAATTGAATAGGTTTTAAATGCAGTAAGTGAAGATAGTTGACAAAGTGTCAATTGAAATTACAACCCAGGATCTCTGTGTTTAATTTGCCATTAACATGCCATAATATAGTATATGCCCGTAAAATATTAAGATAAGAAAAAGTCACATTATTCAAGATAGTTTCTTGGGGTTAAGGGTCTCATCCTTAATGGCCATAGACAGAGAAAAGAATGCTCTTAAGTCAGCCTGATCTGGGCTTGTTGACATAGGAAGAGGTATTCTGTGAGTAAACTCAGAGAACAAACAAGCTTAGGTGCAGGCTCTTCTGCTTGATTATTAGTTCAGGCTCTGGCCCTTATTGAAGTTACTAAATTGATATTAAATGATTGTCACATGTTTCCTTTGTACTTTCGCGATGCTGCTTTGCTCATAGAGCACAGCGCCTTCTTTGATGCAGACACACCATGATGCTGTGCCAGCGTCTCCCATGTCTCACAATTCATACTAAAGTTCTTCAGGGAGACCTTGAGAGAGTCTTTGTACTGTGCCTTTCGACTGTAGGAGTGCTTGCCTTTTGTGAGTTCTCTGTAAAAATAGTGTGTCAGAGTTGTGCTCTCTGCAGTAGAGTTTGAATGCTTAGTAGTTCAGCTGGAGGGAGGACCTCAGTGTCTGGTACCTTATCTTGCCAGGTAGTCTTTCAAACTCTTCCTAGGACAATTCAAATGGAAATGATTCCATTTTCTGGCATGGTGATGGTAGACTGTCCCAAGTTTCATGGGCATACAACAATGAAGTCAGCACATTGGCTCTATAGACCTTCAGTTTGGTATGCAGCCTAATCCCTCTTCTCTTCCACACTTTCTCTCTTTGTAGGCAGTCTTCAAAAGCTTATGAGGCCCCCAAATTATCAAACCTGGCGTTGAGTTTCTCTTTGCTCAGCTGGGCCAATCCTCAGGTGGTAGAAAAATAGACTTGATTTCTAAGGTTATGATCTAAGACTTTTCAGCATTGTGGCACCTTCTAGAGCATGTGCCTTTTTTCTGTTGTGTGCTGCTTTGGCGGTCTGATGAAGCCTATGAATCTCTTCTCAGAATAATCTTTTAAAATACACAGGATTACAAAGGAAATCAATTGTGTTGAAATACATTGATCAAAACTTTTTTTTTTTTAAAAAAAAAAAGGTCCCGTACTCCTTGCTTTAGAGAACCCATGGTCACCTTCACATCATGGTGAGTCATCAAAGTAGGATTTTGGTTAAGAAAAACTCAAACCCATGCCAGCAAAGCAGGAAGGTATAGCCTTTGGGACCTCAACAAATAGATGCCATGTTTCACTATTAGTGTACTATCGGCGGCTTTTATGTGAGTCTGTGATCCAAGGGTAATGTCTTTGCTCTTCAGTTAAATTGAAAGAATGAGATCTCTTGGCTCTATTAACTGTTATTTTCTGTGTAGTCTCTACTTGTATAGGATACAAAAAAAAATTTCCATGCTGAAGCAGCCTATTAAATAAAGAAATTAACATTCAGTAGCCTCTAAGAAAATCTATTGTTTAAGAAGGGAAAAGGATCACTAAAATAATACACAGGTCATACCATAATATAATCGAGATTGTCAACTTTATGTATGATATACCAGACAGTCTTTTTCTTAAAATGGTGCCATTATATCACCAATAGCTGTCTTAGTGCTTTGAGCCATTGGAGCCAGCCTGGACAGAAAATATTGTACAGATAGCCTTGAACAAACCAACTTTGTATTAACAAGACTGATGCAGACATGAAAGCTTTATTGTTAATTTTCTTAATGAAATCATAACTGTAGCCACAATTTTATATGTCCTGATAAAGTATAGGAAACTGAAATCTAGGTCCTGTATCCCACTGCATCATTTTTACTTATTCATGTGTGGAATAAGTATCGTAATAAGCATCCCTAAGCAATGGAAACTGGTAATGGCAATACTGGAATTATAGTCTCCACTTAGAGTAAAAAAGAGAAGCTGGATGTAAATCAGAACTAGGAAGATTAAAGTTGGACTTAGGAAGAACTTTGTCGTTAGAAGTAGATGACTAGTGTAGTCGGTTACCAAGGAATAATGATGTCAGTAGCTAGAATTTATATAACGCTTATAGGTTTCCAGAGTGTTTTAGGGAAGGAAAGGCAATAAGCGTCTATATAGGGCCCACTGTGTTCTAGGCACCGTGCTAAGTATTTTTTTTTTAGCCAATATCTCATCTGAGCCTCACAAGAACGCTGTGAAGTAGATGCTGTTATCATCCCCATTGCCCAGAGACACACAGCTAGTAAGTGTGTTTGAACTTAGGTCTTCCCGACTCACAATACACTAGCAGCTGCTGTACCTGTAAGTATCTGTGTGTGTCTATTCATTTGTTATTTCATATTTAATATATTATTTCATATGTTACATATGTTATGTCACTCGATCCTCACAATAATCTTGTCAGGTAGGTGCTATTATTATTCTCGTCATGAGAAAGATGTTAAGTGACTTATCTAGGGTCAGACAGCTGTTTGAGGCAGGATTTGAACTCAGCTCTCCACATCTGAAGAACCTTAAGTACAGGATCTTCAGCTTAATATAAAGATAATTTTCCAAACAATTAGAGCTGTACAAAAAGTGAAGTGAGCTAACCTGCCATTTAAACAGAGGCTTGGTGATGACTTGCATGGAATATTTTAGATCTGATTCATGTTTAGTGTGTTTGATTAGGTGACCTCTAAAGTCACTTCCAACTCAGTGATTCTAATTATCCCTGCTGCTTTCTAATTAGGATACAGTCGTTTGTATAGTGTATTTCAGGTGGGGCCAGACACAGAGTTTAAATATCCAGAAGTAGAATACCATATATGGTCCCTTGGAATTACATAATAATTCATCCCATGTTTGTATTCATTAAGGTGGTTTTTAGAAGGTCTCATTCTCTCCTTTTTAAAATTTTCCTATCTCGTATCTAGCTAGAAGACGAAATCACAACTTTACGACAAGTGTTAACAGCCAAAGAAAAGCATCTGGTGGAAATAAAACAAAAACTCGGCATGAATCTGATGAATGAGTTGAAACAGAATTTTAGCAAAGGCTGGCATGAAATGCAGACCACGACTGCGTAAGTACAGAATTCACAACACTTCCAACCCATTCATTCTTCCTGTTCCTTTTAATGTATTTTTTCTCTGCAGCTTTTCATTAGTACTTTTCAGCTGCATAAAAAAGCATCACTTTCCTGGGAGGAAATGGAGAGTATCACTTTGTCAGCCGAGTAGTACATCAGGCAGAAATCCTGCAACTTGAGCTCAGGGGTCTTCCAAGTGGAGACTGAGGCATGATGACAAGGGGTGGCACAAGATGTAGCACATCCCTCCCTCCTAGCAAAAGCCTGTCATGGCTTGTGTCCAACATAGCTACATTACTGTCTTCACCCATTCTTGTACAGTGCTTGCCACGCAGTGCCCAGGGCCCAACTGCTGGCCTCCTACGGCTGCTCAGGGCTTTTACAGCCCAAACACGGTAACCTAGGCACATGTAGCAGCTGTGAAGGCAAAATACTCTACCCAGCATTCTCATACCTTGTTCCTCAGATCACTTCTTGGCTTGCAACAGGTGCCCCTCAATGAGTAAGCTTTGCATTCTGCAGTAGGAACTGGCAAAATTCTCCTTCCTCCAAACCTTTTCTGTGGAACAGAGTGAGTTATACAAGATGTGCAGATAGGGTGGGTTGTAAACAGCATTACAGATCTCCTTATGTTATCTTTCCTCCAAATACACCCCTTTTTCAATCCTCCCTATTGCTATTGAGGGTACCATCATCCTTTCAGTTACTCAGGCTTACATTCTTGTTGTCATCTTTACCTCTTCATTCTTCCTTACCCCAAATTGCAAATTAGCTACCTGTGCAGCTGTAAATCCATCTCTCCCACTCATAGTCACTGCCCTAGTTCAGGGCCTTGTTGTGTACATCTCACCTGGACTATTGTAGTAGCTTTAGTCTTCCTGCCTCAAATCTCTTCACTCTTCAATCCATCCTCCACACAGCAACTAATCTTATTTTGCAGGTCTGATATCACTACCCTGCTTGATAAACCAGTGGCTCCCAATATTCTCTAGGATCAATTATTATCTCATCTTTTTTATTCTCTAAGTTTATAATGTAGATAGTGATTAATATATTCATACATGTATATAACTTATAAACAAGTAGATATATACATATTGAGGGTGTATGTTAAAAAATTTTTTTGCTGATAAGAAATGCATGATCAAAAATGTTTGGAGACCACTGCTCTACATGCTCAAAATTCTACTCATCTTTCCTTCCCCACATCTTCTGCCTTTTGAGGAAGATTCAAGGTTTTTGGCTGTTTTTTTAAAACTTGGTTACTGGTAGTGGTATTAAATATGTTTTCTCAATTAGGTTTTTTTTTGTTTTCCTAATTAAAATTTTAGAAGGAACCTTGTTCCTTTGCCCAGAATACTTTTTTACGCATACTAGATTGCTGCCTGGCTTGGTCATTCTCAATCAACATTTGGAGTGTGAGCAGATGTGTGCACTATTTAAAATTTCCTAGCAATTTCAGAGAAATCATGTAGGCAATTTAAAAACACTTAGCTTTTTCCAACTTGCTTCAACACCACGAAGGTGAATATTCAAAACAGCATTTAGGACAATCTTAGTAACTCCTTCCTACTTTACTACTACTTCTACAAGTCACTTAACCTGGCTGCACAGTGAACACCTTGTAATTTTAACTGCATAGCTTGTTTTTGGTCTTGGATCACTGCCATAGCTACAGATGATGGGACTCCCTCTAAAATCCATCTGTAGTCTTCAGTTTAGTGTAGTCGGTGACCTGCAGAGAGTCAGCCAATCACTCAAAGTTACTAATATTTATAATGTCCCCTTTACTTGAAGTATTCTTATACTTAGGGTTCATCTGGGAAGTCTCTGTTGTTAGATTCTATCACATATTCTGAAAATGCAGAAGAAAAAAAAAGTGCAGTAGAGACTTCATTGAACTTGGAGCTAGGAGCCCTGCGTGTAGTCCTTGCTGTGCCGTTTAACATGGAGCCCTTAGACACAGAGCCATCTGAAAGTGAGCACCTGGAGGACTTTGCATAAGAACACCTGTTTTGTGCCTTGTTTGATGTTCAGTGATCAGAGGCTCATTGAATGAAGTTATCTCTGTAGTTCCTTCTATCATAAAATCTGACATAAGCTTAAGATGAGAGTCTCCGTGTTGGAAGAGAGCCTTTAAGGTTGGATTTTATTCAGCTGAAGTGAATACTTTTTTATAATCAGAAGACATAGCAGGATTTGGGGTTCTGTATACTTTTCATTTAGTTGTTTGACTGAGAAGACAAGATCTGCTATAAACTGTTAAAACCTAGCTTGTTTCCTTATATATTTCTTGAAAGATATCATACTCCATGCACAGACCATTCTCATAATAATTGTATAGAAATGAAAAAGTAGTTATATGTTCTTGTAAGTGTTGATGTTATCTTAATCACTCTTTTTTATATTAATACCATCTGTGTTAATAATACCATTAGTACAAAACCGGTAATTTTATATTAATAACGAATACCAATAAATATTATTTCTTTCCATTCTTTTCCTTATTCAAATATCTTGAACACTGATACCTCAGGTCTAGTCCCCTGAAATGAAGACTGACCTCTGTGATGATTAATCTAAATTAAATTTATAATAATTGAAATCCATCCTAAAATCGGGCTTAGATATGTGACTCAGGCATTTCTGTTAGGATTCCCAGCTATATCCTGATAGAACCAAGAGTTCCATATGATGAAATCAATTTGTGGAATGGGCTCTTTCTTGGCCATCATCCTTTGGTCCAACCAGGAGCAAAGCTTGTATTATGCACAGAGTGGCTAGTTTTTAAGTATACCATTTTAGGGGTGCTGGAAGGTCTGAAAATAGCTCTATAATAGGCCTATTACCTAATGCCTAGGATTCTAACTATTAAAGGCTCTACTGTCAGCCCCATTTCAAAATGCAGTGGGAAAATTAGGGCCCTATAATGCTGTAGCAAGTATTAATTTATCAGATACACTAGCAAAGAGCTAGTTGTTTTATGTGTTTGAGGATGCTGTGCTTCCTGGAGGAGAGGGGGCCTAACTGGAAGAATGTGGCAGAGAGTCCTAGAAGCATTGACTTTCCTGCCACCTAGGCTCTCTGTACTCTGGAAAAGAAGTGATAAAATGAGAGGTAGGTAGGTTCCCAGAAAGAAACTAAACAGTTTAACTTAAGGCAAGATCCTGGTCCTGATTACAGCTTTTAGCAGGGGACAGGAGTGCTTTTCAGGGTAGGTAGGCCGGCTAAATCTGTCAATTCTAGGACAGAGAATAAGTAGGTAAGCAAACAATCAAGATTTTTCTCCAGCTAAGAGTTTGAGTTGCTTGTGCCCTCCTTGTTTTTAAGAGAGATCAAGCTCATATTTATTATATTATTAATTTAATGAATATTAAACCTATATGTTTTAACCACCATACTAATAATATTGTTTCTCAAAATTGCTTGCTTTCAACTATCTATTCCATAGTTGTTGCCAATGGGCCAATTTACATCTTAGTGATAGTATTAATGGGAAAAGTCAGGTCTATCAAGATAACAGAATCCTATTAGACGTACTGCTTTCCTTTTATGCTGTCATCTGAGACTATCTCTTGGCACTAACAGGGCAGGATATCAGGTCCAATACCCTTTTCTGTGGCTGGGGAGCTTCAGGGGTGGGCAGATGAAGTGAGTGCATAGAGAGGACCCAGAAAGGTACTTTCACCTGGCTTGACAGGAGATGTAGTCTTATTTCATTAGTTGGACTATGCTGTCTCTGTTAAGTTAGAGAGGGACCCTCATTTTGCCTAAAGCTTGAGGCCGGTAATGGTTTCTAACACATCTGTCACAAAAGAGAGAGTGACTTCAAAGTGTATTTAAGCCAGCACTTCTCTTCCAGGCATATTTAATGAGCACAAGCTGTACAGAAGTCAGGATAGCCCACACATTAAATATTTACAAAATACTCTGTGTTTGAACTCTGACATAAGTATACAACCCATATCCTTGTTGGTTGAGCTTCTCAACCACCGATGATGGGTAATGGAGCATAGTATTGTTGTCAATATTAGTGTTGTGTTACGGCAGGGTTGATCTCAGAACTGCCAGTAAAGCTAGAAGGCTTACTATGCAGGCACACGTATTTCTTATCTTTGTTTTTAATTCTTATCACCTTTTTAATCAAATCAGGAAAGGTTTTTATTTGGGAGGGTGAGGGGAGTGGGGCCCAGACCCATGATTACACTTGTCTAGGGAATGCCAGCTGAGGAAACAGAGCAGCCTTGGCTCACGTAGCCCTGCGCCTTCTCTGCGGTGCGGCTGTAGAGTCTTTCCCTTTCCCAGCTACATGCAGTCAGTGTGTGGCAGAGCCAAGCCGTGAACTCAAGGCCTCCCTGCCCCTGTGCCTCTGTGCAGAGCTTGTTCTCCATCTTGCCATTGCCCCTCAGGGTTTTCATCTAATCTTAGAATCAATTTGGTGAATTGAGATTAAGATATTAAGCTTCACACACTATAAAACATGGTTTGGTTTGGTTTTGTGGACCATATTTATGATTTCATTGTTGTGGGGAACACTTGTTTGGAAACTCCTTCTACCAGTGCAGACCTGCACTGTGTCTGTAAAGGAAAGATTCTGAGAGTTGTCTGATACACCGAGAGATGATGTGGCACATCCGCGATCAACCTCCATGGGCCAGAGGCAAAACTTCAATCCTAACTTGGTGTCCTAACTTCCAAGGGGATGCTCTGTCCATTATGCCATTTTGGGGTAGAAAAGTGAGGGAAAGAAGGGGAATAAACATTTTTATAGCACCTAACGGCCTACTTATGTGCTTTACAACTGTTATCTCATGACCTCTACAACAACCCTGTAAGTTAGGTGCTGTTTTACATTTGAGGAAACTAAGGCAAACTGAGGTTACATGACTTGCCCAGAGTCACAAAGCCGGTAAGCATCTGAAGCCAGATTTGAATGCAGGTGTTCCTGAGTCCAGGCATAGTACTCTATCCACTATGCCACCTAGCTGCTTCTAAATAATAAAATTCACTTTGAAAATGATTTGTTATATTTAGTAACATTGAGTATGCTGTAATCATGAACATTACGTGGCATTAAAAAATAATTTCCTAAATAGGAAATGCCTTTACCCATTCAAGCTATTTTAATAAACAGCAGAGGATTTGTTTCAGACCAGTGTAATATACTAAATCTCTCTTAAAAATTTTTATTTAACATTTTTTACTTCATAATAATAACATTGAGTCTAACTTATTTCAAATTAAGAACGTTACTAAAGAAGAATTAACAAGAAAACAGATGTGATAAAAATAGTAATTTATAAAATATGATATAATATGAATTAATATATTTTTCTGAAAAAAGCAATAAATCATGAAAATGATTTTATTGAGGAAATAGATTGCTATGCATTGCTGAACATATCAAAATTAATTATGATGGCAAAAAATCTCAACAGTCTAGTGAGTTATTTACAATTCTATTTTTACTTTAGACTCCTAGTAAAGTTGAAGAGTATTCTGTAAAATGAAGTTTTTCCATTGGTTTCCATGGTAAAAAAAAAAAGCAATGAATTTCTACCTCTTTATCTCCAATAAACTACATTTTAAAATTCTGTAAAGTAGTGACCGGTTTTATGGAATGTTGGAAATTGCCTTATATTCCAGAAGAGAGAGTTTTGCTCTGGTATTATCCTGCCTCAGGGACTCCTATCAAATGTTAGTCTCACCCGAAGCACCTCCATCCTTAAAGTCTCAAGCCTTCTTCCCCTTAGACATTGTGCATTATAATGTCTGAGCATCTTTTGTCTGTACACCTGCAGTTCCTGTAAATGAACTGAGCTCCATTTCCTTCCCCTTTTCCTGCTTGCTTAACAATATCTAATTGAACTTTTCTGTATTATAATGTTTCTCTACTGCATGAGGTCATGATGAGCTGGAATGTCAATTTCTTGAACTTAAGGGCTTCAGTTTATCACTGAAGGTGCTGGAAGATGTGTTCAATTTTATTAGCATTTAGCTGGTCAGTGATTACAAAGGTAGATTTAAACTTTGGGTTACTAGAATGAGATAAACCAAAAGCAACAAAGGCTATATTGTATTAATTTCCCTTTTCCAAACTGAAAGTATCATTTATTTGTAGATCTAAGTAACCCTGAATATGGGGGAAATACAATGTTAATAAATCTTAAAAAGCACAGGTGTGTGTATGTATATTATATATATAATGTATGTGTATGTATACGTATGTACATATATATATATATATATATATATATATATATATATATATATATATATATATACATATATATATTCTACCCACTATGGAACCAAAAGCCTGGGTGGGGTGGAGCTTGATACATTTCAATAATAGCATCAAGAACCACCCTGCTCCAGCCCAGTAAAGAAGTAGATAATTTCTTGTCCAAAGTCCTGCATCATCCTTTTTAGTTTTTGTCAAAAAGCCATTGTTGATTAAATTTAAAAACTGACTTTTATATATGTATGCATCTTTGCAAAAAACAAGTCTGAAATCCAAATAAACCTGAAAATCCATTCATAAACTTTGAGGTGTTCATGAAAATGTTTCTGGCTAGGTCCATTCTTACTCTGTCACTTAAATAATCCATGATATCATTTGGTATGGATATTCTCTTCCAGAGATGACTTTTTTGGCCATGAAAACTTTTTTTAAAACAATAACTAAAGACTTTTTACTCTTCCACCACCAGGAGAAAAATTGCTTCTTTGCCATAAAGAAGCATTGTGGAGCCAAGTCCAGAATACTGGACTTAGCATGAGAAGATTCTAGTCTAGAATCTGACATTCATTTTTTTAAATTTAGTATTTTATTTTTCCCAATTACGTGTAAAAACTATTTTCAGCATTTGTTTTTAAAATTGAGTTCCAAATTCCCTCCCTGCTTCCCCCCTCTCCATTGAGTCAATTTGATGTAGGTTATACATGGGTAGTCATATAAAACATATTTCCATATTAGTCATGTTGTGAAAGAAAACATAGACCAAAATTTTAAAAACAACAAGAAAAATAAAGTAAAAACAAAGTATTCTTCCATCTGTATTCAGACTCCATCAGTTCATTCTCTGGAGATGGATAGCATTTTTCATCATAAATCCTTCAGAATTGTCTTGGATCATTATATTGTTGAGAAGAGCTAAGCCATTCACAGATGGTCATCTTACAATATTGCTGTTACTGTTTACATTGTTCTCCTGGTTCTACTCATTTCACTTTGCATCTGTTCGTGTAGGACTTTCCTAGAATCTGATGCTCATTAACTGTGAAAAAGAAAAGGAAGATATACTAGGAAGAGAAACTTAAACAGAACTAAAATTCTGAGTCCTAGTTCTTTACCAGACATTTGACTTTGGACAAGCCACTTCACTTTGCTAGGTGTTAGCTTCCTCATTTGTAAAATGAGGGTATTAAACTAGATAATTTTTACTGACTCTTTGAGCCCTTCACATTCTGTAAAGTCACTTAAATTTCTCTAACCTTGTCTGTCAAATGAGAATAATAATCTTTATGCCATAGACCTCACAGATTTGTTCTCCAGATCCAATTAGATTATGCTTGTAAAAGCTCCCTGTAAATGTAAACTATTACTGTCAAGAAGCTACCACTCTCATAAAGAAATAGAGCTGGTTTCCCTAGACAAGTATCACATCTCAGGCTGGAGTTTAATTTTACTGAAAGTATCTAAATTTTTGTCTACATCTGGAGGAAAGTGACCGGCAGTCCTGGATTACACTGATCTGGTATTTAAATTAGCAATTTCTGCTATATCTGGGATTTAAATTAGCAATTTCTGCTATGTTGTAATTAGTTCGTAGCAATTTTAAAACCCCCCACAACTTTGTACAGTACATGTATTAATTTTTTGTGTTAAAGAACAAGGAATCCACTAATGTCAAGAATGCATTTTGGAAAAATGAACACTTAGGAGAAATTATGATGGTGATGAGGAAATTTTGACCTGGGTTTTTATTTAATGTCAGTTCAGAAATAATTACGCACAATGAAGTTGAACATTACATATACATTCAATAATCCTTGCAGTTACTTTCTGACCTTAGCTCCAAGTCATTGATCACTCAGGTACTCTCTGGGCATTCTGTGAATCCCATCCTGACTGGACAGAATCCCCGAAGAATGCTTGAAATCCCAGGACGGACACTGGCGTTGAATCCTTAGTGCCTCTGCTCTGTGTGCCTTTCTTCTATAAAGCTGTTTGGTGCCTAATTACAGCAGTCTAACCAGCTTCCCTAAGCCCAGCTGTCATTCAAAATCCCCAAACAGTACACCAATCCCTGCCCCCACTTCCTCATGAAATACTGTGCCCACTGCAATTAGCCATGTTTGATTGAGACTCCTTTAGGTTTTCTAAATCTAACATTATATTAAATCTTTTGATTTTTTTAAAATAAAAAGTTGGCATATGAAAGGTTTCAAGTAAGAACTATAGTAAAGAATCTGACCATTTAAGGCAGCCTTAACACTAAACAGATTAGGCAGATACCTACCTGGTATGGATTTTTTTTAATACTACCAAACATTCCTTTTAAACAAAATTCCCTAGAAAAAGTACTTTTGCTTCTCACAAAGTAAAAATGAGTCAGAGCTGAAGAAAGGATGTTCACTGGCCTCTGGAAAACTTTTATCTTCTGGCATGGCCATGTTGCTGAGGGAAAGGGACCTGAAGAAAAAAATAAAAGAATTAGAGAATGTTAGACGTAGTTAGGATCTCAGAGATCATCTGTCTAGTCCTTCTCTCTTCTTTTACCTATAAGGAAGCTTGAGTCCAAGAGAAGAGAAATGATTTTTTACCACAGTGACAAAGCTAGTCCTATCTAGGGTTCTTTCTGCCTCCAATCTACAGGACTCTTCAGCTGGGTGGCACAACCAGTAGAGGTCTGGACAACATGAGTTCAAATTTGGCCTCAGAAATTTGCCAACTGTGTGACCCTGGGCAAGTTACTTAACCTCTCTGCCTCAGTTTCCTCATCTGCAAAACGAGAGTAATAATAACTGCTACCTCCTGTGTTGTGAGGACAAAATGTGATATTTGTAAAGCTCTATACGAACTCGAGCTAGTTCAGAACTTTGACTGCAATGGCCACTCAGGCCTTAAAGCTCTGCAGAAACTCAAGCTAGCTCAGAACTGTTATGTTATTTTTAATGGCAGAATAGGGATTAGAACCCATCTCCTATTTTAGTGTTATTTCAGTTCCATCACACTGCCTCATTGGTGAAGGTTCTAAAGACAGCATCTCTTAAGGTGTTTGGTTTCTACTGGCTTTGACTTCTAAGAGCTCAATGGAAAACCCTTCTATAGTCAATCCCTTTATGTAACACCACTCAGTATTTGATTCAGCAGCTTGCATTAATAAGGTTCTTTCAAACGTCAGGCATTTTCTTGAACTCTGTGGTTGGTTTTATGGCTGAGAAAGGGGTATTTCTTTTTTCAGGCAACCTGATAGAACACAAAATGCCAGGGACCAAGGACTCGTTCTTAATCTCCCTGCATGTCGCTGTTATTGGTGGGCATGTGGAGTTGAAATAGAAATGCAATCAATAGGACTTCCCAGAGTCTGGGCCTTTTAGAATAGCAGGGGGCATATGCACTAATACAAACTCTTCTTTTTTTTTCTTTAATACTCAATAATTGCATTTATAATGAGATATTAGAGCTAGGTTAATGCTTGCTGGTATTTTAAAGTTAATAACTTGGTGTATAAAAATTGCTGTGTTTCTCTCACTTAAAAATGTACACTGACAATTACTTTGAACAACTTTTCCTGATATAGATTAAGATAATTTTCCCTCTAAGAAAAAATTCCCAAGGAGGGTTTGTATGGGGGAGATGAACATCATTAATCACATCCAGAGAAGGAAAGGCTCTATCTGTAGAAGACCAAAATCACCATTTGTTGATGTGGTCAGTTCTGTGGAAAAGAATTTTTTAAATTGATGGTTTCTATTTTGAGAAATTTTAAAATGCCATTTCCTTATACTTGGAGATTTCCGTTGTTATTGTTTTTATTTCATTCCCACCCACTAGCCCAGAAGCCAGAACCCTAAAATTAGTTGAATTGGTAAATTCACAAAAGAATTAGGAGTGGGGTGGAAGGTTGGGGTTGAGTAACCCTTGAAAACTTTTCTCAAGCCTTTAGCTCTTGGCCTTTTGGGACTTTTATTTTTTTCAGAAGAATTGACATGGATCAAGAACCACATTTGGAAACGCTGAATCGGTCACTTAATAAGCATGTATTAAGTACCTATTATGTGCCAGATAACTATGATGCGGACTGGGGATACAAATACAAATCTGAAACTGTTCCTGCCCTCAAGGAGCTTACAGTGTATTGGAGAATACAACAAAACTATGAGAATGATGTCCAGGTCTAGTTTAGATCTTGGAGCCACCTAGGTGTTACAGTA
This sequence comes from Trichosurus vulpecula, assembly GCF_011100635.1. NCBI lineage: Eukaryota > Metazoa > Chordata > Mammalia > Diprotodontia > Phalangeridae > Trichosurus > Trichosurus vulpecula. Next base: position 137,722,971 of record NC_050579.1, on the reverse strand, counting down.
GATAGTGTCAGTTCTGGAGTCAGGAAGACTGAATTCATCAGACACTAGCTGTATGACCCTGGACAAGTCACATGACCTTCAAAAACTAATCTTTTGCTAGAGATTGCTGAAAATATACTTTTCTGCATACAGTTCTTTATAACAAAACATTAATTCTGATATACTTTGCCTAACATAGTAACCATGAAATAACTCATAAAACGCAGTATACAAAATAAAATTGGTAACATGCAAAAACATTTTTTTCTTGCCAGTAATTCCATAAAATTTGGTGACCTTTTGTGCTAACATCTCAAAAAATTTATTTTAGACAATATTCATTTTCCTAACACATGAAATCTATGGTACCGTAAATACTATACAGAAAATAAAATTCTTAAAAATTAAAACATTTTTTAAACTGACTCTTACCTTCCATTGCATCAGATGACAGTGTGAGATGTTGTACTGTATACTGTACTGCAGTAAACCTCTCTACCTTATCTGCCCCTGAAAACCAAGGGAGAGGTTGCTGGGACTTTAGTCTCTGTTGTCAGAAGATGCTGAGACTGGCAGTTATCACCTCTGACACTTGGTCCTTTACAGCTAGGGGATGGTGTTGGAGATCATGAAGGACATACCAGTCTGAAATAATCCTTCCATCATGTCTGCTTTGTGCACCATTTGAGATCCTTTAAGGTTCTCAGCTTTTCACAGCATAGCCGAGATGAGTTGACATTTAACTTTGAGGCTACAATCGATGATGGTATCAACAGCCTTGATGTCTCTAGCCCAGCTGGTCCATTTTCCCAGGCTGCCCTAATAGGATACCAGCTGCTCCAGAAACTTGTATGCATCATGCCTCTCATTTTTTTCTCTCCAGTGCACAGCCGAGTTGCATAGTTGCCAATGCAAAAGTTGCATAGTTGCCAATGCAAAAGTAAAGATGAGGTTACTGATAAAATCATGCAAATGATTGAAGTTGCAAAAGCTAAACATGTGAATGTTGAAAGTTGACTGTAATTCCTTTTTATGAAAGCTGTATGTGACTTATTGGGAACCACTTGCACAAGACTTGGACATAACTTTGTCTTACAGAATTGATGGCATTTTTCACTCTCCTGGGAATGTCACATACATTGCTTCATAAAGTATTGGAAGAATTATGGGTTTTAAGTAAATCATTCATTACTAACATCAGAAGTGATTTTCTGATTTCTCTTTTCAACTTAAATAATTAGGTCATGTTGCCTTCTTAATATATTTTACCAATCATAAGGCTATAAAGTGTCTTGAAATCATTGTGTGTATGGGAGGGGGGAACCAAATTTACTTTTTATTTTTCATTTAATCAACTTTACAAGGAAAAGAAATTCAAATGAGCTTCAATGGTAATGTTTAATTATATAGTTCACATTTCTATAAGCACAGCAAGATTTATGACAAGCTTTCTTTACAGCAACACTATGAGGTGTAGATAATGCAAGTTTTATCTGCCCCATTTTATAGTTGAGGAAACCAAGGCTCAGAAAGTAGGGGGATTGTCCGTGTTCGCAGAGCCAGGTCATGGTGTGTCACGGGATCTCTGCCTCCGAGTTCAGTGTGCTTTCTACAGTACTATGCTGTCTTATTCTAACAAGTAATCTCTGGTAATCATTATAATTAAACACACTTTCAAATCCATAGATTATAATTTTAGAGTTGAAAAGGAACTTAGAAGCCATCTAGCCCAACCCTCTTACTTTACTAATGAAGAACTAAGGCCCAGATAAGTTAAACAGCTTACTCAAGGGAACCCACAGTAAGAAGCTGAGCCAAAAATTGAACCCAGGTCCCCAGAATCCAAATCCTGCCCTTTGTCTACAGGTTTTGAATATCCCACACGATGTAGCATCATGTAATGGAATAGAATAAAAGTGAGGAAACCTAGGTTCTAGCTTGGATTATGTTACTGACTGTGTGGCAATATTTCTTAATCACCTACAATGTGCTAGGCTGTACACTTGGTGCTAGTGAGGGAGCAGAAAGGGGTGTCAAGGAAGACAAAACATTTATATACATTTTTATATATATATATATATATATATTATATATGTGAAAATACAAAGTAATTTCAAGAAATGATTGATCATTAACTACTAGGATCAAGAAAGAGCTCCTGTAGGAAGCAACACCTGAGCTGTCTTGAAGGAAGCTAAGGGTTCCAAGAGATGGAACTGAGGAAGGAGTTTATTCTAGACATTAGAGACCACCTCTGAAAAAACACAGAGGAGAATAATGGAATATTGTGACAGCAGCTAGACAACCAGCTGGACTGGAATAGGGTATATGCCAGAGAGTAACCCCCACCCTACCCCCAGCCAGGATGCTAAAAAGATAGGTGAGAACTAGAATGAGGAAGCCCTTAAATGCCAAAATGATCATCGTATATTTTGTCTCTAAAGAGAGATTTTTTTGTTTTTTAAACTAGGGGTATGACATGGCTATATCTGTGTTTTAGGTATATTAAGTTGAGTGAGGAGAGGAATAAGAGAGGGGAGAAATTGGAAGCAAGGAGTTCAGCTAAGAAGCTAGCTAAAAGCCTACAATAGCATTCCAGATGAAAAGTGATGATAGATTTAACTAGGGTAGAGGTTGGGCAGGTAGAAAAATAGGATGGATGTGAGAAGTGTGAAGGAGGTAGAATCAATGTGTCTTGGCAACTTAGTGGATTTGAGAGGTGAGGGAAGGGGAGGTCAAGAAGGATGACTCTAACTGATTAGAATGATGGGAGGTATCCTCGGCAGGAATGGGGAAGTTTAGAGGATGTTTGGGAAGTGAGGGGTGCAGTGAATAGAGTACGGGACCTGGAGTCACAAAGACTCATCTTCCTGAGATCAGGCATGCACTGGCTGTGTGACCTTGGGCAAATCACTTAACCCTGTTTGCCTCAGTTTTCTCATCTATAAAACGAACTCAAGAAGGAAATGGCAAAATACTGTAGTATCGTTGCCAAGAAAACCCCAAATGGGGTCATGAAGAGTGAAAAATGACTGAACAACGACAGAGGATGTTTGGGGCAACAAGTATACAAGTTCCGTTTTTAACCTTTCGGACATTTTCAGAAGTCTGTCAAAAGACTTAATAACATTCAACTTATCTATGAAAATTTTGAGTTCAACGATTAGGTGAAGATATCTTACGGGGAGTAGTAATGCAGCACTGAAGACCTAATTGGTGGTCACATAATTATAATTTCATTAGATGACCTTATTTTTCTCATCTGTAAAATGAAGGGGGTTTAACCAAACGATCACTAAGGTCTTTTCCAGCTTTGAAATTTTATGGTTCTAATTTTTTTAGAGGCAACAGATTATTTCCCTTATTCAGCGGTAAGGAAGGAGTGAAAAATACACTTCATATGCACATGCTCTGTCTTTTCTAGATAGTAGGGATAGTAAGTTCCCATGAGGCAATGTTTTTTTTTTAAAAAATATGGTATATTGAACCCAGCTTACTATATACGTTTAATGATCTTTTTAATGTATCTTTTCATAAATGTCGCCTATTGATTCAGAAAATCTCTATGGTTTTGTGTGTATTGTGTGTGTGTGTTTTTTTTACCTTTTGTTACTTCTTGGCATTTTACCCAGTAATACAGAATATGCCTAGAGTTAGAATATACTTATGTTCCCTTTTCCTATTTGGAGGTGTAATCCAGTCTCCTTTATCTAGGAAGTACTACACTTAACGTCCTCATTCATAAAGGGGTTGGACTAAGTAACCTCTAAAGTTCCTTTTATTTCTAAATCTGTATAATCCTTTTCTTGATATATGCACATTTATTTTATTTTAAAGAATATTCATGTTCTGTAGTCTAATGTATAAGGATACAGGGTGATGTTTTTGTAAAATATATGTCCATCAGTATGTTTCAAGCCCATGCTACTTCAGGTTAATGGATCATTTAAAATCATGCCATTCTGATTATCATCTTTTATTTTGGGCCTTAAACTGTGGAGATATGAGCAGCGTTGATCTGTGACAGCTAGTAAGACTTTGTAACTTGACTATATTTGTAGGCTGCCCGCCTGAAATTCTAAGGTTTCACATGATTAAACCCTAAATTTTAGCTGTCTTAGGGTTCTTGCTATATTAGCCATATGAAATCTTAGTTATTGAAATGTAAAAAGTAAAATGAAGATTTGAAGGATCTTGTGACCCAGATAGAAGAGTGAATAGATTGCATTTAATTGAACCCATTCAACAGATCGAGAATACTGTGGGGAGTACACGTAGAGCAGAAAATGTGGTCTCTGTCATTAAGAAGCTTCCAGTCTAATACGGAAGATAAAGCATGAATGGTTTTACAGGGAAGTAAACAAACAACTATGGTTCTGACCAAGTACTGAATTATAGAGGAAATAACAGGATTGGAGGCCAGGTGGGGTTAGTCTGGAAAATTTTCATAGACGAGTTGAATAGACTAAGTAGTCTTATAGAAGACTTCTGAAAACTGAAATTTGTAAAGCACTTAGCACAGTGTGTGCCACATAGTAGGCACTGTATAAGGGCTTATTCCTTTCCTCCTCCCTCCTCCCTTGCTGTGTGATTCACAAAAAGTAGATAGTGGTTTTCTGGTTTGACAAATCTTGAAGTTCTCCATTACATCAGATATTTACTTTAGGGGGAGATACCATCACTCCATAGACTGATACTCGGCTTATTGCTCTGTTGTACCATACTTATGTAATACTATATGGTTATTATGATAACTGCTTACTTAGGCGTGTCTTTTTGTGCTAAAGAATCAGTTTCAATTATATAACAACAATATTACATTAGTTGTAATGATGACACAGCGTTAGCCTTCCATTCATTATCTCATTGTTTAGAATTTCCTCATCTACATCCCACTTTGGTAATCTTGGAAACATCTCAGTAACAATAATCTCTCTTATATAAGCGGCCATCTGAGGGAGACAATACAAGTATTATTATCCATGTTTTACTGATGAAGAAGTAAGGTTCAGAGAAATTGTTCTGTGTCCAGGTTACTCATATGGCCAGAGGCAGAGCCAGGGTTCAGATCTGGGTCTTCTAACTCTAAATTTTATTTTCTTTCCCCTATAACATGTTGCCTTTCTGCTAAATCTCCATTTTAAGTAACCAGTGAGGTACTAAGAAACAAGTGATTTCAGTATTATGATATATTTCTATACTGTTGTCAAAAGATCTCATGATATTAAAAAAAGTTTCCATCAAACTAGCTGCACAACTAAAGCTTTTCTTTCCTAAACTCCATTCTTTATTTGTCCTGTGTATTTATCTTCCTAACCCCAGTTCCTATAAACCCTTCTATATTCTCTTTGTAGTTTATACTCTAATTTATGCCTACTCCTACATGTTGGCTTAGCTGTATTGATGGTCACCCATATTTTATACCATGCTTTCCTCTACCCTTGTTATTTCTGTTACTGAGAAATAGTATGGGATACAGCTATATTAGTGTTCTTTAAAAATACCAGGGTGTCAGGATTTATGAATTTCAGTCTGTTTGTGGTTCACAAACGACATGAGTTGATGTGTCACACTCAGATGTCTACTTTGTAAATCAGGGTGGTTGCCTAAGCAGACAGCTGGGATTTGACCATAAATGTGCTTCGTGTTCTCTTGAAAAGAAAGAACAGTGTTTTAGGCGGAATAGACCCTGTATCTTTAATAGCACCAGATGTACATTTGTTGGCAAGTGATTTCAGCATGTGCATTTCATAAATCATAGTTTACAACAGTCTTGCAATGTGTTACTTTGGCATTCTCCTTTACTGCTTTATCTGCCCGATCTAAACTGTTGGGATTGTAGAAGCTGAATTGTAGTATGGCTTTCTAGAACTTTTCTGTAAAAAATACTTCATTGATGCTTTTTAAAAACATCACTGTGACTTTTCGGGGAATCCCACACATTAGCCATGTCTGACAATGTCTTCCCTATAACCTCTATATAGACTGCCAATGCTGTACCCAGAGCTGTGTTTCACTCTCAGGCATCTGGTATGGAGAGTTTTTCTAAAACTGAATAATAGAGGGGCTTTTCAGAGTTGCACATTCTCTTCAGCAGAATGCCCACACATTAGTTACAGGATGGGTATGTTTGTAGTTGTGGATAGGTTTGAGCAAAGCAACAATTGAATTCAGTTGAAGAACTTTGTATTAACAAAATGAAATCACTTGTTAGTAATCAAGAATTTTTACACACACCCAAACTCACACTTAAAATTTTCTGAGGCAACATAATAAAATGGGAAAACATTGACTTTAGATTCAGAGTTATTTTAGATTAAAATCTTGACTGAGACTTAATATCTTTGTAAATTTGCACATGTCACAACCTCCCTAGGCCTCAGTTTCCTCATCTGTAAAATGAAGATTGTAGGCTAGATGGCCTCTGAGGTCCCTTTCTAGTTTAGATCGTGTGATCCTATGAACTGATTCCAAAGAGTTTCCTTTTTCAAACAGGTTTGGTGATATAATCACATCCATTGTTTTAAGTGAAGTGAACATGTAACTGGCTGCAAAGTTAAGCACATATTTTGGCTTTTGTGTCATGTGCTAGATTTAGTCAGGAAGGGGTGGTTATTTTCAGCACTTGTTCACAGAGACGAATGAGACACATCTCATTTGGTATCTTTAATGGGTTGTATGGCTTTTGAAAGACCACATAGAGTGAAAGGGGTTTGTCTGACCCCTGCTGGTCATGATGCCCGTATTCTCCACAAGTTAGATTTTTAAATTAGGTAGCCGAAAGAATTACTATTAATCAGAGGTCAGATAAAGCAGTTACTTGAAATATGATCCTCTTTCAAAACAACTTCCTCTGTCAATTGATGATAAGTATGTTAACTCCACAATTTATTGATCATCTTCAAGCATATGCTAGGGAAGAGATGTGTGTTAGTATGTGAATACACGTCTGTTAGTACATGCACACATTTCTATGCTTTCTTCAATGGATCTGTAGTCAGAGGACCTGGGTTTGAATCTTCATTTTGCCCCTTCATATCTGTGTGACCCTGTTGTTATTTCAGGTCCTTGGATCTTTCTTTCCTCATCTGTAAAATGAGAGTATGAGAGTAGGTAACCTCCAAGATTTCTTACAACTTTAAATCTGTGATCCTCTTATCTTGACAATATAAGTATGTCCTCCACTGATGTAATCTATTCACATCAGGTTGTCCTTTGTAAGTTTTTCTAGTTAATAGGTTGCAGGGTATTTTCTGGTTATTTTAATATTTCTGGTATGTGACCTTTTTATCAGGGGCAACACAACATGAAAGACTCAGTTACACTTCAAGTGATTTCTCACTTCTCTGGCGAATAGCCTGCCCCTGGAAAATCTGGGGAAATCACTACCAGCCACTAACATCCCTTGAAATCCCAGTTTAGAAATTAGAAGATGGCAAGTTTTATTGAAAGAATCAAGATAAATTAAACAGAATGCTTGGAATACAAATGGAAACTTACCATGAGCATTCCTATTCCGGAGATCTGTGTAAATTTCTAGTTGTTTATAGGCCCAATTAGGCAGATTCCTCTCCCTCTGCAGTTCTCCATTGCTCCCAGGGTACTGTCATCAGGCGCTGCCTCCAGTGGCAAAGTCTTCTTGCAGCTCCGCTTCACTATAAGCTGATGATGTCATTTGCTGATCTCTGTCATGACTGCCCTCTGATGTTCCAACTCTGTATCCCAACTCTAGTGTTTGCAGTTGCAGGCCTGCAGGCCTAGGCATTCACCAAAACTGAAGTCATTTCCCCATTTTCCATCTACTTACTACACAACACTTTGTCCACTTTGTCACCAATTCCATGTTTGGGTATACTGACCACTGCACAGTTTGATGCCTTTTCTCCTCTCATTGCGAAGAGGTGTCATCCATGGAGCAGAGTATTCCTTGACCCTTGTTTAAGACATGACAGAACACCCAACTTTAGGGGATACTAGTTTATCTCTCTAAAATGGTGAAATTTCTCTTAATCAGTTGAGCAGGAGTATGGAAATCTAAGAAGACAACTGTTAACAATCTCTGCTAGTTACCCTTTGGTGTGAATTTTTCTATGCAGAATGTGTTCATTCTACCCAGTTGCAGTTGCTCACTGGGAAGAAGAGGAAGGAGAAAAATTTCCCAGCACATGCTATAAGGGCAACCCTTTCTTTGCTTTCTTTGCTTTCTCATATGTGCGTCCATTTAGGGCTGCAAAGAACTTTAAGGATCATCTAATATACCTCCTCTCACTTTATGGATGAGGAAGCAGAAACCCAGGGAAATGAAGTGATTTTTCTAAGTCACATAGATACAGGTGACAGTGCTGGAATGTTAACCTACACCCTGTGACTCCAAAGAGTGCTTGCTTGTTTTTTTTAAACTGTGCTGCACTGCTTCCTCCCCATAAGAACAACCAGCCTCCTTTTTTGGTCCTACAAGTTCATGACTTTAAGTGATATTTGTTATACACAATACAGTGTTGTTAATATCCTGTAGCCTGTAGCCTGTCTTTTAGGTTTGTGCAAATTTGATTATTCTGTGATCATGATATTCCATAATGTACAGCCACAAAACATGACTGGAAGAATATTGAGATTAAATAAAGTCAGCTAGTTGTACAAACACTTGTTAATTGTTTCCTGTGCACAGTATTATTTTTTTGCCATAACTATTTACCATAGCTTTTCCATTTGATGCTGCTTATAAATTTCTAACCAAATTGAGTTATTGGGGAAAAATATCTCTTGTAATGGAAGGATAATTAAATCCCCTAACTCTCCACTGAGAAAGGCAACAGTAAAAGCAAATTGAATGTAAGGATCTGGTGAGAGGACAGTCAAAATATTGGAATAAAAGAATCAAATGAGTTAATATATATGTAAACATTTTGCAAACCTTAGGACTATAAACGTGCTAGCTAATATTACTACTAGTAGTAGTAATGTTAATAATGTAGACCCCCTGCTTTCTTGGATGTCTTCTAATGTGTTGGCCTATAGCCATCTGACACCATCTACATTTAGTCATTACCAACATAAAATGGACTTGACGCCACAGTTTTGAAAAAGTACTACTTTAATAAATATTAAATGTGACATTTCAAACCATTAGAGGTTAGGACAACTATTATTAACGTTTCATAGAGACCTGAATTCTACTCCCTTCATGCATTCATTATGGTATGTCTGTATTGTTACTCAGTCATATATTAAACTCAGATAACATGACTTTGGGCAAATGCCAGAAACTCATGTTTATTGTTCTTTCTAGTTACACTGTGATTTTTCATGTAGACAGATAGGGTCTAAATGTAGCAGGTGCAAGAGATGTTCTGTGACTGATCTCAAGTCTTATGTTTGCGTACTTTAATACACATAGCATGTGGCAAAAGAAGAGAAACAAGAAGATGCAAAATGTTTTCATTTCCTCTTCCCTATACTTTCTCTTCCCAACATACATCAACACACCTGTTGAGTATACAATAATTAATAATGCTCAGTTTGTGCCCAATTTGGATTTATTAAGAGCTTTGTGTCATAATCTAGAGGATGAAGAGCTTCTATGTAATTGGAACATATATCCTCAATCTAAGAATACTTTGTATGGAGATGAGGACAGATTAGCCTGTGATTTATGAAGCTTCCTCTTAGGGGAATGTAAGCAAATAAGGCAACTGAAAACATGCTCTATAAATCAGTTTTGTGTAAGCTTGGAAGGTCATGGGTGAGGACGCATGCCTTAAGATCCCTGGTTGATGGAAGCAAGCTTACTAAACAAAGAGAACTTGCCAAACACATGAGAATGTGCACCTGTGAGTTGGGCGTCATCAGTGACGCAAGGGCTTTTTATGGCTGTTGTGACAATGAGCATGCTCTCCAGTGCATGGACAGCCAAGTGTGATCGTTAGCCGAGATAGTATGGTGTAAGGAAAGGAGCTATTGTTTGGGAATTAAGAGCCTTTATAGCTCTAGTTCTGGCTGTGACACTAGCAAGCTAGAGCCCTCTACAAACCATTTAATCTCCTTGGGTGGTCCCCAGTTTTGTCCTCTTTAAAATGAGGGGACTAGATTAGCAGTTCTCAGACTTTCTGGTCTCTGGACCCTTTCCATTGTTAAAATTATTGAGGACCACAGAGAACTTTTGTTTTTGTGGATTATATCAGTCACTTTTTTACTATCTCAAGCAGATAGATAGTACAGTGCGTAGAGTGCTGGATCTGGGTCGCTTCAGACCCAGTTTCCTCATTTGTAAGAGATAATAAAAGCACCCACTTCCAGGCTTGTTGTGAGGATAGAATGAGATATTTACAAAGTGCTTTGCAAACCATAAAGCACTATGTAGATGCTAGCTATTATTAACAATTAAAACTGATAATTTTAAAATATTAATTCATTTAAAGTAATGATAATAAATCTATCACATGTTTGACCTAAATCACATTTATGAAAAATAACTATTTTTTGGAACAAAAAAATTAGTGACTGGCTTAATACAAGACAACTGGATTCTCATTTCTGCTTTTGCATTCAATCCCTTGAGATCATGTATGTTGTTTCAAGCATATGAAGAAAAATCAGACCTCACATAGGGATATGGTTGGAAAAGGGAGAAATATTTTAATAGGCAAGTTTTACTTTTTAGTATTGTTACAAAAATAATTTTGACCTCACAGAACCCTTCCTTTCCCAACCCTGTAAGGCTCTCAGGACCACCCCCCCACCCCCACCCCGGGGTCCTCAAACCATTCTGTTGAAAACCACTAGCCTAGATGATTTTGAAGTTCTCTTCCAGGATACAACTTGTATATGATTCTATGACCCTTGCTATTTATAGAGAAATATGAAAAGATTTAAAAAAAACAGGTACAGAGTCTGATAAAGAATGTATTTCTATTGTGCATTTTTACTTACAGTAACTTCTTGATTTGCAAGTTATCTATATATCAAGGTATCCAGGTTTGTTTCTTCCCTCTGACACTTTATGTCAGTGCTCTGTGACCTCTTAACATTTCTGAGCTTCAGTTTTTTCCTTTGTAAAAGGGAAAAATAGTATTTGCACTACCAGGTTATTAGGAGGAAAGAGATTTTTTTTAACAAACTTAAGCGAATTAAATGTGAATTATTATTATGATTGTCAAATAACTTTGGGAAAATCATTGTTTTTCTTTGTGTGTTTATTCTTTTCTTTATTGGAGGTGACACAATTGTTTATTGGAGGTGACAGAATGTTTATTTGACTCTTGGTGCCTCAATCAGTCAATAAACTTTTATTAAGCACCTACAACTTGCAAGGCATTATGGGGGATACAAAGATGATAATGAAAAGTAGTTACCCTTCTGGAGCTTACATAGGAGGAAATGTGCGTATTTACCTACAAGAAAAGTCTTTCTGGCTCTAGGAGCTAGAAGGCATTTAAATATGATGGTAAGAGGTCTTTGTAATGCTAATCAGTATTTGCTTTGTGGAGGCCACTCTCCTAGGTGTTGTGATACTGAGAAGCATAAGAAATGTTCTTTACCCTTAAAAGCTTATAATCTAGTTGAGGGAGATCAGATATGTCCTGAAGAAAAGGTAAATAACAGTGTATTGAGTTAGTGATGGAGAAAAGTACTATAGGAGTTCAGAAAAAAGAGTGATCCCCAAGAGGTGAGTGTGATCCAGAAGGCCTCACAGACTATCTAGAATTTAAACTGTGCCCTGAAGCCTTTGGGCCTTAATTCTAGTTTCAGAAGAAAAGGTGGTCTTCTTGATAATAATAACTTAAATAACACTTTTAAGGTTTTCAGAGCACTTGACAAATATCTCATTTTATCCTCAAAACAACCCTGGAAGGAGGATGGTATTATTATTATCATCTCCATTTTACAGGTGAAGAAATGGAGGCAGATTAAGATGAAATGGCTTGCGTCGTATCCCATGGTTATCAGGTGTATGAATCCAGATTTGAGTTTAGGTCTTCCTGACTCCAAGTCCAGCACTCTATGCATTGTGCCACCTAGATGCCTTGTGGAGGCTAAGCTCTCCACTCGTGCTCTTAATCAGGTCCCTTTCCATCCCTAGAAGCTTTGCGTTCAGTCACTTTTCCGTTGTGTCTGACTCTTTGTGGCTCCATTTGAGGTTTTCTTGCCACAGATAATGGAGCGGTTTGCCATTTCCTTCTCTAGTTTGTTTTACAGATGAGGAGACTGGGGCAAACAGGGTTAAGTGACATGTCCAGGGTCACACAGCGAGTAAATGTAGGAGGCCAGATTGGAGCTCAGGCAGATGAGTCTTCCTGACTCCAGTCATGGTACTCTATGCTCTTTGTCACCTCGCTGCCCCAGAAAGCATTATTTTTTAACTTACATTCTAATAATGGGAGAGACCATATGTAAATGACAAGAACAACAGCTTTGTTGTTCGGTTGTTCAGTCCTATCTGACTCTTGGACCATAGCTCACCAGTACAGTCTGCAAGGTTCTCTTGGCAAAGATAACAGAGTGGCTTGCCATTTCCTGCTCCAGTGGGTTAAGGCAAACAGAAGTTACATGAGTTGTTTAGGATCACACAGCTAGGGTCTGAAGCCAGATTTGAACTCGGGTTTTTCTAATCTAGACCCAGCACTCTATCCATTGTATCTCCTAGCTGCCAAGAAGCTTTACACCTTCATCAGTCCCTCTGTTTCCCTCATCTTCAATTTCTCCCTATCCGTAGGCTCCTTCCCCACCACCTAAAACATGCCGAGGTCAGTGAAGATCCTTAAATAGCTGTCACTTGATCCTCAAGCCATCATCCTGTTCCTCTTCCAAATTTTGTTTGCTTACCATCCCCTCTATGTTCAGCCTCTAGTGATATTGCTTCCAACTCAACTACTCAACACAATTTATTTCTCAACTGTTAAATCTGTCTTTTTTCAGTGCTCATCCTCCTTGACTTCTCTGCAGCTTTGACTCAGTTGACCATTTCCTCTTCTGGAACGCTAAATCCTCCATTGGCTTCCATAACACTATTCTTTCCTGGTTCTTCTACCTGTTCTTTATTATATCCCTATTTGTAGTACCTCACATCAAGGGACCCAGATGTAGTTGTTAAAAACTACCCACAGTCTTGCACATCCTTCTCTTCCTATAACTCTACCCTAGTTCACTGGGTTATCACTTCTATGTTGAAGGTTATGTTGTCTCTGCTACCTCTTGTTCCCAGCGCTGTTTATCAAACAGTGTTGGGGAGACTTCACTGGGGAAGGAGACACTGTCTGCAGTTTTTGTATCGCCTGCTCTTTGTCACATACCCCTGCCTGCAGATCGTCACCTTCTTAGTACCTTGGGAAAGAAGGAGATTCAAAGGCTCCACCTCTTTTGTTGAGATTTGGCTAGATTTACTTAGCTGGATTACCTTCAAGTTACCTATAAAAACTCTCCCCAGCTTGAAGCTATTGCTGATCTTCAGTGATCAGCCTGTCAATGTTACCTTGATGTACTTAGGATAAAAGCCTTTTAATTCTCTTTGCCCTGAGTTTTGCCTTATTAATCAGGGTGAAAGCCCGAATGAAGAATTTTCCTTTCAACATATACCTGGAGTATTGCAAAAGCTTCTTAATTGGTCTCTGCTTTAATTGATTTCTTTCTTCTCTAATTCATCCTGTATACAATTGCCACATTGATATTCTTAAAACACAGATCTTCCTATATTACTACTCTGCAGAAAACTCTTCAGTGGCTCCGTATTGCCTCTAGGATAAAATAATAAATCCTTAGCCTGGCTTTTAAAACCATCCACAACCTAGCTCCCACCTGCCTCTTCAGTCTGTTTTTATGTTACTCCCTTTTCTGCTCTGTACATTCCAATCAAGCTGGCCTGCTAGATGTTCCCATCTTTTGCCTTTGTGTCCCCTAAGTCTGGGATGTTGTTCCTCCTCTTCTCCAGCTCATAAATTTGACTACCTAGCTTCTTTTAAAGCTTAGCTCGATATAAGGCCTTTCTTGATTCCCTAGCTCTAATCATTGGGACTTTTTAACTCTTGAAATTATTTTGTAAATGCTTGGATTTACTTGGTTCTGTACATGGTGTATATCTTCCTCCACGTTCCCCACTAGAATTCTAGTTCTCTGTGTGCTGGAATTGTTGTTTTTGTTTTTATTTGGACTTAGAGTGCCTTTCACCTAATCAACACTTACTAATTATTCAACTGAATTAAATAGTGAAGGATAGATAAATAAGTAAAGAGCAAGTTGATCAGTCTGGGTAGGGAGAACAGCCAGAGCAAAAGCACGGAGGTGAGAAAGCATAAGTCATACTTTTGAAATAAAGAATTCTCAAGACTGACCTAGTATGAAGAACTGGGTTTGTATTAGAGAGAAGTGAGAGATTAGAGACTAGATTTTGGAGAGACTTGGAAATCAGGCTTTTACCATGTTTGTTGATAATGGAGAGCCACTGAAGGCATTTGAACAGAAGCATTTGGAGTGAGATTGATTTGGCAGCAACGTTTACAATTCATATTAGAAAAGAGAAGAACTGGAGACAAGTAGACATGTTAGGAGACTTTGTGATCATCATCTAAGCTTGATTTGATGAGAGCCTACTCTTTGAATGTTGGCAATTAGAATAGAAAGAAAGGAGTGAATTCTAAAGACATTTTGAATGAAGGGACTTAACATAGTGATTGAGTGAAGGGAGGAGCATGCCCCAAGAGGAGAATGATGGTACTGTTGACACAAATAAGATAATCGAGAGTCAGACATTGTTTTAGAGAAAAGATGATGTTTAGTTTTACATAAGTTAGGTTTGAGGTTCTTACAGAACATTAGGAGATGCCTAGTAGGCAGATGTTCTCAATTGAAAATCAAGAAAAAGCCAAGACTCTGAAATTGGAGATTGGGATTCATCTAGTGAAATGACTGTTGAAGCCATAAGAATAGATGGACTTTTTTGAGGGAGGAAGTCATGCCAAGAAAACAAGCATTTAAGCACCTATGATGTATACCAGGCACTGTTCTTAGCACTGGGAATACAAAGAAAGACAAAAAAAATTGAGCCTATTGAATCATACTTAGGGTTCACGTTTGGCATACACCTGCACCAAAAATGAAGAAGACAGTGAAGCCAATGAAGGAGACAGAGAAAGTAAGGAAGATAGGCGAGGCAGTGCCATGTCACAGCAGCCAAGGAGAAAGGGGAGTAGTGAATAGGATTTAGTTTCAATGGGAAGTTAAGAAAATAAGGGACTGAGAAAGGGGCATTGAATTTGGTTGTGTTGGTATATGCATCCTCTGAAGCCCCCAGAGCACATTGTAGTTTCTACTTAAATAGGTCCAGACCTATAGTTTCATTGGTGTGGGGTATTGGTAGGCAGTCAGGGAGGCTGGAAAACAAGCATTTATTAAGCCTTTACCATGTTCCAGGCATTGTGATTAGTGCTAGGGATACAAATACAAGCAAAAAAGAAAGACAATCTGCCCTCAAGGAGCTTACATTTACCAGGAGAAGAAAACACACAAAAGGGAGCTGTCAAGGCAGGGGGAAGTAGGGGACAGGAGAAGGGGAATGGGGGAAACAGTGAATGAGGATAGGCTCTGAGACTGGTCCTTTATCCACCATACCACACTGCCTTCCACATACTTATTGAGGAAGATTTCATATGATAAATTGGATAAATGGGATATATTTATTCTTTGCAAATATCCAGAGTCAAACAGGAGGCTGGGACATGACCTACCTCAATCACATGATGGCCACTGATGACTAGGGAATCTCTATCCATAATCTGCTGGATGTTCATATAATGTTTCTAATCCAGTACACAGACTCCGGAGAGATTGTAGGGTGGTCAGTGTGCTGGGGTGGGCCTGACTCGGACCAATCCTCTAGTAGTTTAGGTTCTATATTGGAAGAAAGCAAGACTGTAGCTTACTCAACAGTTAACAAAAAGAGATTTTCTTAGCCGTAGCAGTAGAAGGATATTCATGGATACACTTTGAGGATATCTTGAGTTCAGCTGAGCTGGAGATGCTCATCATAATCCACCGGCAAAGCCTAAGAATGTATCAGAAGCTCCTCTTAGCTGGTCTGCACTCATAGAGGATGAGGAAGTAGCCTCAGCAGTCTGAACCTTAGTCCCTTGAGCCAACCACTTCTGAAGGAATGTCTCAGTACCTTTTAAGGAAAAACTGACCTAACTTGCATGGGTAGAAAGGTTGGGATGTTGTTTCTACTACAGTCTGCCTTCCCAAAAAGAGACAAAAATGAAAAATACCTGTTATGGCCAAGGGTAGAAATTTCAAGGGAAGGATATGAATGAACTACCATCATAATATTAGGGTGGTGGTATTATGAAGAATTTTTTCAGTCTTCACCCCCATTCCTACCCCCCCCCCCCGAAAATGTATTGCAAAATATATATAACCTTTTTCTTTTGGCTTTGTCAGACTGAGAGAGTCAATACAGTTTTTGAGATGCACATTTAAAGGTCTTAATCTGTATGTTACTTTGTCGCCTTCTATAGGATTTTGTAGGAGGGAGCTGTGACTTGGGGCAAGGGTTCAAGGGCTAACACTCTGTATTTCTCCAATAGCATTTAGTATATCCTATCTTTAGCAGTAGTTGTATACTTGTCTTGTTTCTCCTGGAGCAGGTACCATATCTTGTTCATCTTTGTATTCTCTACAGCATTTGTGTCAAACTCAAATAGAAATAGATTCCTTCGGCTTCATATGACTACAAATTGACATTATCTGTGTTGTATTTTTATTTTGTTAAACATTTCCTAACTATATTTTAATCAAGTTCAGCCATGCTGGGGAGTTGTGTAGGCCTGAGTTTGACATATTTGCACTGTGGTGCTTAGAATGTTACTTTACACATAGCAGGCAGTGTGATGTTTTAGAATTGGAGTGAGAAGATAAACATTTGAGGCCTGTGGCTACTGTGTGGATAGAGGTTTAACAGAAAACCTCTTTGAGCATCATTTTTGTCATCTGTGAAATGAGGATTACTGTGAATAAAGTACTGTATAAATGATAAAGGACTATATAAGTGGTCATTATTATAGTAAGCACTTAGAAATGTTCATAAATTGAATAAAGTCAGTGGTGGTTTTGAAGAGAGAATGCCTTCAACAGTGTGATGGGGGCAGTAGCCAGACTGCAAGATATAAGCGGATGTTGAAGGTAGGCTGCTACCTTAAGAAGTTTGGTGGCTAAAGAGGATGAGAAATAGATTAACAAGAGCTTGAGAATATAGTGGAGTCTAAGAAAGGCTTTTTAATTTAGTTTTGTTTTACTGTGTCTGGTTTTTTTTTTAATCATTTAAAGCAATTGTGCTTATTTAGCGTTTGTCTTTCTCTTGAATTAAAAGCTCCTATGGAAAGGATCTTGTATTTTATCATCTTTGTAACCAAGCACCCTATTTAAGTACATTGCATACTTTATGCTTCCCTGAAAAATAGTCAGTAAATGAATATTTTATAAATTGAGTAGCTGGTGTATATCTTTAAACGTTCTAGAAATTGACACTGGGTAAACACCAGGTGGTAGTGGTCATAGTGTATGCCATCATTCCACTCTGTTTGAAGAGTGCTAAATGTATGATATTTCTGATGAGTTCCTGATCAATCTGGAAGTGCAAGGTTGTTTGTTATTGTTGTTTTAATAGAATCTACAGTTTTTGAGTTAGAAGGACATCTAGCCCATCGTTTTACCGAAGAGGAAACCAAGAGACAGAGAAGTTAAATGATTTGTCCACCTATTAAGAGTATGGGATGGGATTTGAGCCCAGGCCTTCCTGACTCCAAATTCAGTGCCCTAACATGTTTAGTTTTTGTTTCAAGCATTTCAGGAAATAGTCTGATACTTCCTTTAGGACTAGAATCCAAAAACATTTATTTTAACAGGAAAGGAAACATTTATTAGGGTCTTATGGGTGAAAAAGGAGGCCGATGTGGTACTTAACACCTCTTACATAGAGAACTAGATGTGTCCATTTCCACAAAAGTCAATCTTTTACAAAATTTTCTCCAAGGTACAATATAGATATGGGAGAGTGATAGGAGAGATAAACAGCAGTGGACTAGCCCATTACAAAAGGAGGAAATTGCCTGGTGAGTCCTATCTAAAAAACCAGAAATTCCTTCCTTAGAGAAAGAAACTCTTAGGATTCTTCCTTTTGACATGCAAATAGCTGACTGATCCTAGCCTCCTACTTAGAACTGGTTGACTGTTTCCTAGGTTCTAGGAACTATGGGAATTGTATAGTACTTTAAAATTGAAATAAAAAACATTTTAGGAATGTTTTATTGAAGTGACTCTAAAATGGCTATTCATTTTATTTTATTATCTCCTCAAATTGTTATGTTTAAAAATATTAAAAGACTCTGGGGAGAGGATTCTGGGAAGATGGAGGACTAGGTCAGAAAACTTTCTGCTCTCCAAATTTTCTCTATAGAAAAAGATAGAGCATTGCCTCAGAGGGAATGTAGAGCAGAGGAATAAACAAACATCTGGGTAAAGTAGTTGTTCTCCTAAGACACCAAAGAAGACACCAAGACAGACCTGACCTATGAGGCATAGGTTTGGCCGGAGTGCAGACACCTCCAAGCCTGCTCTGGGGCATCCACAAACAACGGGCCCTGAGGGCAGCTGGGTAGAGAGGCAGCCTCAGACTTAGAAACTTTAATCTCCCAGATAGTGTTGGTATCTGATGGCCGAATAGAAGGTCCAAGGACCTCCCACTATCCAGGGGTGCCAAGCACCGCTGCTGCTGACCAGACTCATCCCGGACTTGGGCTGCCACTGTGGGCCAGAAGGAATTAGCAAATGCCTGGTGAGTTCAGTGGCAGAGGGGCAGGGACCAGCTGACTGGGCAGTTGCAGGGGATCAGAGTCCCTGGTTTCAACTCCAGGGCAGAGAGGACAGCTGTAGCTTGCAGTCACTGGAGAAACCACAGGAGTGAGATCATTCACAGGACAGTGTGACTGGGGGCTCTCACTATGGCTTAGGAGTGGAGAGGAGAGCCCAGGATTGAGCCCCAGGACAGACCTCAGAAATAACGGTAAGAAGGACCTGAGGCTTGGGGCATCATCATCCCCCACACCTCGTGACTAGAACTTGATTATACTAATACCTGCTAAAAAAAAATAAAGTAAAATAAAATTTTAAAATAAATATATGAGTAAGCAAAGGAGAAAGAACCCAACCATAGATGGCTACAATTGGGATAGAGAAGATCCGGATTCATATTTTGAGGAAGATAGAGGAGCTAAAAAGCCACTCTTTTTTCAATAAGAAATGTCAAATGGTCCCAAGCACAAAAAGAGTTCTTGGAAGAATTTAAAAAGGACTTTAAAAATCAAATAAGAGAGGTCAATGAGAAATTAGGGAAAAAAATAAGAGCAATCCAAAGAAATCAAGAAAATTATGAAAAGAAGGTCAACCAACTTGAAATAGAGAATCAAAAACTTAAGGAAGAAAATAATTCCCTGAAAACCAGAATTGGGCAAAGGGAAGCTAATGGCATTCTAAGACACCGAGAAATAATAAAATCAAAAGAATGAAAAAATGGAAGAGAATGTAAAACATTTCATCAGAAAATAACTGATCTGGAGAATAGATCGAGGAGAAATAATGTAAGAATAGTCAGACTACCTGAAAATTACAATAAAAAAAGAATCTTGATACAATATTACATGAAATTATCAAAGAAAAATGCCCCGGAGTTCTAGAACAAGAAGGCAGAGCAGAAACAGAAAAAAAAAATCCACCTATCACCACCTGACAGAGATGCCAGGAGAAAAACTTACAGAAGTATCATAGCCAAATTTCAAAGCTCCCAGGTTAAGGTGAAAGTATTGGAAGCGTGAAGAAAAAAAAAACAATTTAAATATTGTGGAACTATCGTAAGGATTACACAAGATGTAGCAGCTACTACGCTGAAGGACCATGGGTCTTAGAATGCTGTATTTTATAGAGCAAAAGAGCTGGTTACAAGCAAGAGTAACCTACCCAGGAAAGTTAAGTATAATCCTGAATGGAAAAAAAAATGGACATTTAACAAACTGAAAGACTGTCAGGTACTTGTTACAAAAACAGCAGAACTTAAGGGAAAATTTGACATCTAACACCCAGGAGAAATATAAAGTAAACATTAAGGACCAATTGTAAGGGACTCAATAAGGTCAAATTGTTTACTTCTTATATATGAAAATATTATCAGTTCTTTTATGACTATCATTTTTATTTGGGTAGTTTGAAAGAAAGGCTTGGGCTGAGCTGAGTATGATGGGCTGATTCTAAAAAAATAAAACGGTAGGAAGGAGCAATTATCTCATACAAATGAGGCTTAAAAGAAAAAATAGAGAAGAAGCTAGTAGGAGGGAGGGGAGAGGAGTTAGTGCTGAAACCTTACTCTCATTGAGAAATGGGTTAAAGAGGGAACAACGTCTATATCTAGAAGGGTATAAAAAAGGTATAAAAGGGTATAAAAAAAGGTATAAAAGGGTATAAAAGTCTTCTAAATTCAGAAAGAAATGAGGGCAAGGGGACAGGACTAGGTTAAGGAATAGGAGGGCAAGGTGATGAGTAGAAGTAAAGCAGAAGAGTAAGGAGGGAAGGAATAGGGTGAGAAAGGATAGTGAGGAAAAATAGGAAGGAGGATAACAGAAAACAAATAATTATAGCTTAAAATGTGAATGGGATGAATTTACCCATAAAATGGAAACTGATAGCAGATTAAAAATTTGAATAAAACAATATGTTGCTTTCAGGAAATGCTACAAAAACGAGAGATACACAGGACTAGAATTTATGTAAAAAAAAAGCAGGGGTAGTAATCACAGTCTCAAACAAAGTTAAAGCTAAGAGATTTAATCAAAAGAGAAAAATAGGGAAATTACACTGTGTCAGCCATATTATTCAGTATTGTTTTAGACCATTTAAAATAACTAGACAGTATAAAATACCTGAGAGTATACCGGCCAAAACAGACACAGGAACTATATAAACATAAACATAAAACACTTTTTATGTAAATAAACTCAGAACTGAATAATTAAAGTAATATTTATTCATGTTCATTACAGTATTATCTAACCTATTTATTCAATGCTATCCCAATTAAATTACTAAAAAATTATCTTACAGAGTTAGAAAAAAAAACCAACAAAGTTCATTTGGAATAACAAAAGGTTCAAAGGAATCAGGGGGAAAAAAGATGTAAAAGCAGCAAATTCAATAGTATCAGACCTTAAACTATACTATGAAGTGAGAGCATTGTTAAAGTATAAAAAGGATAATTTTGATTATTTTAAATTAAAATTTTCTTGTATAAATAAAACCTATGTAACAAAGAATAGAGGGAATGCAGAAATTTGGGGAAAGCTTTCATAGAGAGTCTCTCAGAATCTTAATGGATTGGAATATTACTGTGATATAGCAAATGATGAGCTGGTTGATTTAGAAAAACATGGAAAGATTGGACCTATGAAGGAAGATGCTGTCCACCTTCAGAAGAACAGATGACAAGTGGAAATAAGCCTAGTTTGGTTTTATATATGTATGAGCATATATGTGTATATATGTATGTTTATAGACATCTACGTATGTGTATATATATCTGCACTTAATTGTAGCTTTCTGGGGTGGGTGCACAGCAGGGAACAAAAGAAAATCTACAGGAAAGCAAAGCTGGACAGTTTTGAAAACAATGTGTAGTATTTATCGTATAGATTTTCTTGAAATGGAAATTTATTGTTTCATGTTGAATTCTCTCTTATTTTCTGCTGTGAACATGGCAATGGTTTTTTTTTCTTTTCTTATTTTGTATTTAAGTTTAAAATGAAATTTAAAACTTACAAAAAAAAATGAATGAATGAAAAGACTCTGGAAATTACTTGTTAGCCCCATCAGCACTCAGGAGGTATGGCTCAGGGCCATGAAAAGAATATTGAATTGGGATTCAGAAGACCTGAGTATGACTCTTGGCTATGCCATTTAGTACCTGTGTAACCATGAACAATTCTGTTAGACTGTGCCGTAATTTCCTCATCTTTAAAATGAAGGGATTAGATTAGGTGATTTCTAAGGTCCCTTTGAGCCTCTAAATCAGTGATACCATGGTCTTAAATAGGGAGATAGGGAATTAAAACAACTTGAAGGTGGTTATTTAGGATAGTGGTATCAAACTCAAATAGAAATGGGGGCCACTAACACATACATAAGAATCCCAAGGGCCTGTATCAATTTAGAAAACTATATCTTAACATTATCTGTGGGGGGGAGGTGTTGTATTTTTATTTATTTTATTAAATATTTCTCATTTACATTTTAATCTGGTTCAAACAGCTCAGGAGGCATGTCTGCAAACTCCATATTTGACACCTCTGATGTAGGTGATTCTTCAGGTTCCAATTTAAACTTACTTGCAGCTCGGGTATGGACCCCCCCTAACAACTTTTTTAAAGAAAGTAGTGGTTAATATCTTGATTATCCTTATCAGAGGTGGAGACTTCAAGGAGTCACTTAGTTCACCTCCACCCCCTGCATCATTTATAGCTGCTGAGTATCTGAGCAATCTGTTTTTGTCAGTCAGACAATCTTAGCACTGGTAATGTAGGTTAAATAACTGAACTCATTTTGTCTTTCCAGGTTACCTTTACACAAATTAAAAGCCTATTAGGCACCTACCTTTTCTGGTCCCTAGGGATAGCTTACTTAGACCAGTACTGTACTCGCTTTAGAAAGTCCATCAAGGCTGAGTCATGGTGATTCTTTAAGAGTGGTTCTTAAACCTTTTTGCATGCAGAACAGATGGCTTTTAAAAGACATATGTTCTCATTTTTGTGGGTCCATGTTAACTGCTTTGGTATTCCAAGGTCTGGTTTCCACCTTAAGTGAACTATAGTCAGGATGATGAATAGAAATATTTACTGCCTCCTAAATCTATAATACACTAGAAACAACTTTACAAATAAGGATCTGGGAGTCAGATAAAGGTTATTCTATTTGTTATCTGAACTGAGTTATTTATTATTGCTCTCTTGTATTTCTAGCTACAAGAAAACACATGAAACTTTGAGCCATGCAGGGCAGAAGGCAACTGCAGCTTTCAGCAACGTGGGCACAGCCATCAGCAAGAAGTTTGGAGACATGAGGTATTTCTAGATTGAATGAACTTTGGACTTGGCTTTGAGAAAGAAGGGGATTATTGATGTCATTGTCAGCTGGTCTTCCTTCCCTTGCTATGTAATGCCTGACAGTAGTCACTGCTAGTTAAGTGAGAAATGGTTATTCCCTGAGGTGTGCTGCCTTAGGAAAAGTGTAGTGAACCCATGGAAGAGGAGTTCCTTCCCATACTGCAAGTCCTGGTGGAAATCAGAGACATTCTAAACATTTGTAATCACTACTATTAAGAGCAAAATAGGAGGAATTTCCTGTTCAGACACCACACGCTAGGAGAGGCTTAATTACTATAATCTTAACATTGAAAACAAAATGTGTCAAATGGAATCTATCTGGAAAGCTGCAGCCTGTGTAGCAGCCTAACCTTTAACTAACTGATAAATCTTACCACATCTGGGAAGCGCTGCTCATTCATATTGAAAATATCTGTTGATTCTTAGTAGTGAAAATGAGTGAGAACTAGTCCCAGCAAAGCAAGGCCCTTCATTCTGTGGTTCTTCAGTGAAGGTGTTTCCTTTGATTGTACAAGTACTGTTGAAAAGGTCTTCAGTGAGAGAATTAAACATATATGTGTGTATGTGTATATATGCATGTGTGTATGTGTTGTATATCTTTATCTATTTGAACATTTACACTGTACCGCACTATTTTTTTTTTTTATCATGCTCTAATGCTAAATGGAGAGGCAGTATAACATAATGGATAGACTTCTGGGTTTGGAGTCTGGAAAACTTGAATTCAAAACCTACCTCAGATACTTCCAGCTGAGTGAGACCATAGACCAGTCATTTACCTTCTGAGCCTCAGGCTCTTCCCTAAGAATATAAATTATAGAAGAGTTGTGAACTGCAGTGGTGGAGGTCATCTTCTCACCAAAAGTTTCCATACTAAAGAAATGACAAACTGATCTTTGCATTATAGATTTAGAGCTAGAAGGGGTCTCAGGCCACCCACCTCCACCCTCCCCAGTCACACAGTCAAGAAAACAGTCAACAAGCACTTATGAAACACCCCATTTGTCCCAGACACTGTGCTTGGTGCTGGAGAGAGAGAGACAAAAATGAAACAGACCCAACAGCTTCCCTTCTGTTTGATGAGAGAATGTGTGTGTGTGTCTGTATGTGTCCCTTGTGTGTATCTGTTTCTCTCTCCATATGTTTATATACACACACACACACATATATATATATATGTACACCCACAAATATGCATATGTACGTACACATGCATGTATGCATATAGACATATGTGTGTATATAGGTATATATAGCGTGTATTTTCTCTTTGTATACATATGTATATGGGAAAGAAATCCAAGATAGTCGGGGGGGGCACTATCAGTTTAGAAAGAATAGGCCCTGTAAAAGTGCCAGGTACATAGAAAATGCTTAATAAATGCTTGTTGATTGACTTGAGTGGCTCATGAAGATAAAGCTGGGGTTCACAACCACAGCCCGGGACTCCACATTCCGCTGTCCTTCCCAATTTCTTTTCCATGTTCCCTTAATCTGTCTGTTTATATAAGACTACAAATACAGTTGCTTGTTCTCCTTGATGGTAAATTAAATAGAGGAAAGGAATGAAAGCAAGAGAAGAGACAGAAATGGTATAAAAGATGAGTTCTTCCCTCTTTTGTATGTATTACAAACTTTATTCCTCTCACTTTCCTCACCCCCCCCTTTTGTTGGTGGTAGTTGTGGTATTCACTTGCTTTTAGCCCTATCCAACTCTTCATGACCCTGTTTGGGGTTTTCTTGGGAAAGATACTGGAATGGCTTGTATTTACATACAGACACACATATGTATATATGTATACATATGTGCAGAGAGAGAGAATAGATACAAAATTTCTCCAGAAAGGAATATTAAGGGCAATGGAGCATCTCCCCTTAGTCATAAAAATTGGTAGTGAAAATATACTACATATGGTATTTGGTACCACAAAACGGACGGGCTATTGAAAGAAAGTTTTGCAGTAAAGCAGTCATGACAAAGGGAAAACAGTAGATATTGTGACTGATGACTTTAAGCTTTCTGGAGAAATCTGCAAGTAGTTCAGTTTGGGATTTTCTGACATCAGAAAAGTTCATTAGCGAAATTCTTTGATTGACAGCTCCACTCATACCTACTATAGCTGTCCACTCAAGGTAGATTTAAAAAGTTATAATAAAGGGATAACTAAGTGTCTGTAAGACAGACACAGTTGAACAAATTAAGCTCTGCTCTGGCTGTATCTATTTTTAATGTTTAGTCTCGAAAAGTTAGAATGCCCTGTAGGAAGTTAATTACGCTTGAGATTTTAGGGGGGTCCTTCTGTGCCTGTTAGTTCAGTAGGGTTCTATAGGATCATAATGGAAATAACTCAGTTGAGTCTCTAGTCCAACTTTCTTATTTTTGAGATGAAGAAAAACAAGCCCAGAGAGGTTTGACTTGCCCAATTAGGGTCAATATATTTAGTTAATGACAGTATCAAGACTTGAACCCAGTCTGGTGTTTTTTTCACGAACGCCATTAAGTATTGCATGCCTCAGGAAAATAAATTTTATTTTTTAATTCATGTCCTTTAAAAATAAGTAATTTTGATAGACACTTGTACAGATAACCAGCAAAACTGTTCCTGTAGCTTTGTCACATGAGGTAGAAATATTTGTGTCTTAGAATCCAAGCTTTTTCAACAAAAATAGGTTGACTTCCACTCTCTCAGCCACCTAAATTAAATAAATCGATGGGCAAGCATCTTGAGTGCAGGATTTTATTTTCATCTTTCATTAAGAAGGTGACACCAATAAAATAGCTGGAGTTCTTCAGTGAAAGAGGGTGATACAGATATAAAATTTGGGATTATATATTTTCTCAGATGTTGTTGTAAACCTAGAAATAAATGCAAGGTAACTATGTAAATAGTTAATAAATATTTATTAAGCACCTAATTCTGTGCCAGGCACTGTGCTTAGTGCTGGAGGTGAAAAAAAGGCAAAAGGCAGTCTCTGCCCTCAAGGAGCTCACAGTCTAATGGAGGAGACAAAGGGACAAACAAATAAAAACAAGCTATATACATGATAAATAAGAAATAATTATAAGAGAGAAGGCATTAAAATTAAGAGAGTGAATAGGAACTATGCCTTTCTCTGACCACATACCTTCTATCTCCTGCTACATGTGTCCCTGGAGGGATAATTCATTATTAGCTGAATTGTCAATAGCGTTTTAATTGGTCTCATAAAATGAAAAAAGTCATGTTTCATGTTGTGACTAAGAGATGTGATAACTTTAAAATTTTATTCCAAGAATATCTTCATAGTATTCTAGAAGCTCAGTATCCTAGTGCCCACTAATTCCTTCTAATTCAATGATTTCTCTGTAAGATAGATCTGTCTTGGAATCTGTCTAAAAAATCTAGTTGCTGAAGCCTTAAAAAGACTTTATTAATATGGATATGTCATTTATACAGGGTGTTCCAAAAGTCTTTAAGCTATTAAATGTTCAGAACTGCTCAAAGACTTTTGGGACACCCAGTTCAATGGTGCGACATGTAGACTCCAGGGAGAGCACTCCAGCAGAGAGCCATTCATTCTGTTTCACAGAGACACAGGTCAGTTTGTTTGTGGAAGGAAAGTATAAATGGTGTACCTATAAATACATGTGAAGGCATATGTATGTGCATGCATATGTAACATGTAGGGATTGATTTCTATTATCTTTCCACCATTTTATTCGTGGATGATTTAAAGTATATTTCTCGGGACTTATCAATATTTCTTTAAATTATTACCTACTATAAAGGACTCAAGCCCTCTCATCATAAACAAAGAGGAAAACTATAGCTCAAATAAACGAACAAAAGCACACTATGATACTTTAGGGTCATACTGTAATGCATAACATCTAGGTGTAATTTTTAAAATTCAGTGACAAATTTTTCTAAAGTAACAGAATCTGACAATCCATTTAAATGAGGATAATTTCTGTGTGAAAGTTTGGTTGTTGTTTTCAGGGGATGTTTAGACTCAAGGGGAAAAGTCTACCAAAGTACATAAGATGCTTAGATAAAATAAAAATTGTACATGTTTAGACAAAGTCATTTAATTTAATAAGCATTCCTAGATGAGAGAAAAAAGTAAAGGAACTTGTGAAACTTTTGGGGTCCTTAAAAGGTGTGAATTTGTGAAATGAAAGTGAACATAACTACTGAATTTTGTTCCAGAGATGTTTATATGTTTACTTTAAACAGAACAGAATTGTATTTATATATATTAAATGTGTATTATGCATGTGTGTGTGTGTGTGCGTGCGCGTGTTCCAACCCAGAAAAGTCAAGCAAATAATTTTAATCATATACACATTTTTGTGTTAATCATAGATGATTGCTTGGTATATGAGATTGTATAGCAAAGTTGTATCGAAAGAAACTGACCTTTGAAAAATTAATTACTGGGCCTTGATTCCCTTATCTGTGAAATGAAGGGGTTAGACTTGATGGCATT
The DNA here is from genome assembly GCF_011100635.1 of Trichosurus vulpecula. NCBI lineage: Eukaryota > Metazoa > Chordata > Mammalia > Diprotodontia > Phalangeridae > Trichosurus > Trichosurus vulpecula. The sequence continues at coordinate 137,695,339 of NC_050579.1, read as the reverse complement.
TGAAGGTACCTTTGAGCTAGAAGGATCTCCCAGAGGCTGTAGTGTTTAAATGACTTGCCTGCAGGGTCACACACAGACAGGATTTGAACTCAGCTCTTTTTGACTCCAAGTCCAGTAGCCAATCCACTACACCATACTGATTCTATGATCCCTCCAACCTGACTGTAGGATTCATTTTATATAAGAGTAAACACAGCCTCATATCCACCATCATTTCATATATAAAATTCCCATTCAACTGGAGATGCTCTAGGATCTACTGGAGAGAGGTGAATGTAAACTTTTTCCATATATCTTTACCTAAATATATCGCTATAAATCTGTAACCTATCCATTGATATCTAGATCTGAATATCAATAGATATCTAGCTAGCTGTAGTAGACAGACACATATTTATACCCCGTAGCACCTTATGTCAACCAGGGATTTCTTACTGTGCATTCCAAATTTTTGGAAACTCAAAGCGAACTATCTTTAGAGAATTCTATTTCCTCCTCCATGATTTTCCTTAAGTGAATCTTTCAGTAGTATGATGGATTGATAGGCATGTTGGGCATGATTCTCCCTCCATAGAGCTTTTGGGTTGAACATAGTAAGACTCATTTTTTCATAGCGCTGTATATGGTTTATAAAATGTGTTCCTCACTAATATTCTACAAGATGTTAAGTATTGCAAATCTTATCATTCCCTTTTTATAGATGAGAAACAGGTTCAGAGAGTGCCCAGTTGCCACATAGCAACAAATGTAAAACTTGAAATATATTTCTTGAACCTGACTTAGTCCCGTGTTCGTTCTACTGTGTCATGTTCACCTTTAATATCAATCAACAATCCCTCTGATTGAACCTTTAGTATTAATTAGGCTGTGAAAAGTTTGATATATAAATAGGAATGGTGTTCATAGTTTACTTGAGTTTTTTGTTGCATTTGATTTTTTTTCTAGTTGTTTAGTAAAAATCTGACCTGTGAATTATTTCCTGGACTTATTGATCAAGTTTACATTCTCTATTCTCTTTGGGATTTGGAATCCCACAATCCAGGGTTATTATTTTAGTACTAGAACTTGAGTTCTACTTCCACTTCTGTCACTCATTACCTGTGAGACCTGAAAAGTTTCTTAATTTCTCAGTTAATTCCTTTCTCCATCTGTAAGTTGGGCATAATAATACCTGTCCTGCCTCCCTGATGTGGTTGTTTTAAAGATAAACTGAGAATACATTAAGTGAAAGTATATTTTAAATGTGTGGTACAAATGGAAGGAATTAGAAATATTTTCCTTAATAACATTAAAAACTAAACTCCCTCTGGAGTTCAGTTCTTACAGCATTTATTTAGACTATAACTGGCAGAGATAAAATGTTAAATTTTGTCATACTTTTTACAGTAGATTAATGAACTAATTCTGTCAGTGGCAACAAAGAAAGATATTATGTTTAACTGAAACCCAGGTCATAGCAAAAGTTTATTGAAGTAAATTTGCTTGCCCACCACATTTATTAGCAAAACTCCTAAAAACAAACAAAAATGGTGAAATTAAGAGATTTGAGTTAACTTTCTTCTCTTTGACTCTGTACAGCCATAGATAAAGACAAGAATAAGTGCAAAGTAGACAAAACTTGACTCAAGGAAGAAGTAGCAAGAATTGTGTATACTATACCTCCTCAGTAATCAATATTAAATCTGTAACATGAAACTCAAAACTCCAAGCATCACAATAAGTGAAAAGAATATTTAAGAAAAACATAGCCACTTACTTTGTTCCTTGTAGGATTGTAAGAGTAAACAATAAATGGAACCAAATTTTTGATCGCTGGCTCCTTAAATAAGAGAACAAATAAATGTTGCATGCAGTGGCTTTTCTCCATACTGTATCTAAATATGCTCTTGTTACTACTATTCTCCTTTCTGCTTCTCCTGCTACAGATCCCATTCCATTGGGTAAGCTTTATTGTTGTTCATTACTGTTGTTATGCTGGGCTTTACCTTAGTCTTCAGAAGTGAACGGTATATTCTCTTTTCCTTTTACACCCAGGCCAACATTAAAATTTGTTTCATTTGTTAAAAAAGTGTTTATATTTTCATTTCACCAAATGAACAGGAAGAAAATTAGAGGGTGTTATACACACTGAGGTTTACTGAGCAAAACATTTGTCTTTTTTCTGAATAATTCAAATTGACTTTCCTTCGTTCTACAATCTGGGAGGTAATTCTCCTAGGAATGTATCTTTTTCTTCACAGATTCTTCCCACGCACACAAAAGACTTGGTTTTATGTGCATTTAAAATAGAAGAAACATCGACGAAAGTTGCAAAATTAATTTGATGTATTTTACAGCTTGCTATGTAGTTGCCAACATGGAAGTTAAAATTTAAGATGTTTTACTTTTCTTCCTTTTCCTAACCTGATGCATGCCTCTTGCCTGGCTCTTGCTACTCCTTTGTAACATTTTCTGTCTCAACTCTCTATTCCTCCTGTCATGATATGGTTTACTTGTAATTTGAACTAGCCATTTCATGGCTTTTCTTTATTCCATATCTATTTTCTTTTGGAAAACGAACTTTCCTAAATTTGAGGAAATCAACAGATTGATAGTTCTAGCATCTAGTGTGAAGCATCTTCTCTAATTGTATTTTCATGTAATTTATGAGAAAATGTTTTTGCCTACAGTTTGTAAAACAAATTTCTAAGGTAAATAGTAAGTATCCCTAGTCTTAATTAAGGCTTTTCTTTATGCCTTCCAGTAAAGTGCTTCATTATTGATTCCCTTGAATGACATCTTAGGGAAAGGTTAACAAGGTACACAAGAGTCTTAGGAAAGCTGAAAATATAAACAGTACAATGAAAAATGTTATTGGGAAAATGTTAGTCCAGGTAACTGTGTTGCTCCCCTGGGTCCTCATAGGAAACAAAAGGTAATCTGGACAAAGAATAGGCTGTTGTCAAAAAACACATTTTTGGCTTGAGTTTATCGCAATAGGATGGGACAAGATTCCTTTAAAAAAAATTACCAGGAAAGTCTGAACCAAGTGTATGAAGAGAAGGATGAATGATGCTTGTTCCACATACAGAGATGAGGACAGACCTTCATGAGATGAGAGATTTACTCTTATCACCAAATGTAAGTAGAGGAAGTCTAGAATTTGCTTCACCCACTTGGTAGGATACTTAGAAAGCTGTTTTAAGGGCAGAAAACAGCTGACCCTTATCTTGATCCAAGTTCCCCAGCTAAGATTTTATAATAGAGAATGATTTTCCTATGACATTAATCTCCCACCAAGTCAGCTTATGGCTCATCCTTACTCTGTAAGTCTGGGAATGTCTCTAAATTTAGTTCCTTTTTATTTCCCCATTAAGATTTTTTTTCTTCATTCCACCTTTGCATTCATTACCCAAAAGGAAAATATACTGACATTATAATTTAGGCATGTATTTACAAGAAATAGAATGATAATAGAATATAGTGTCGAGGCTCACAAATGCCAGCCCACTGCTTAGGTAAATGAGTTGGCTAAATGTAAATGGCTGTTTACATGTTTACTGAGGTCTCTCAGTGGTTTGAATTCTTCCCAAAGAAACCATTACTTTAGCCTGTTGGCAAAGGAAAAGTGCTGTTCACCATTTGACCCAATTTCATAGTCATAGGGGAAAAGGGATGGTCTCACCCTGTGGAGTCTAAGGCAGTAGGCCCACTCTGATTCTGTAAACTCCCACTTAAGGTAATACTGGCCTTGTTTTTATCCTATGCTCGTGCTGAGGTATGCCAGGGAGGGAATATGAGGGATCTGATAGCAGGCAAGGTGACTCACACTCGTGTGCTATGAGTCAGGCCAGGCTATCAGTGCTTCTACGTGGCTCTCTCTGTGCCCACATCTCTGGCAGCCCCCAGCTACATGGCCCAGTCAGTCTCTTAGAGCACCCCATTCAATAGAGCATTTTATGACCTCCCCCCACAGTTTTAGCTCTCCTCCTTTTCATCGTTGTGGTTCCATTCTGGAATGGACAGGCCACGAACACCAGCAAAAGGAAGTTTCTAACTTCCAAAGGAACTGTGCCTCAACAGAAACAGAGCCTTCTTCTGGAGTAGCATGCTCTGTGTAGTGATAGTGTGCATGCCTCTTGCCTTTTGGAATCTGTCTTACAGTTAGTAAAAGCCTAAAGTAAACAAATGAAAGGCTTAGTGACCAACAGGACAATCTTCAGTTTCTCTTCATGGAAACATAATAATAATTATAATTATAATAACAGCTAGCATTTATAAAGCACTCTCAGATTTGTTAAGCACTTTACATATGTTGTCATTAGATCCTCACAACTATCCTTGTGAGATAGATGGCTCTCACTGTCCGCATTTTACAGATGAGGAAATGGAAGTTGAGAGATGTAGGGTAACACAAATAATAAATGTCTGAAGCACTACTTGTATTTGGGTCTTCCAGACTGCAAGTCCAGCATTCTACTATTCCACTGGAATAAATATCCAGTGTTGGATTATCTTCTGGGCCCAGTGGGTATGTGCTCAAAGGGCGAGCAGAGTTAGTGGAAGCTGAAGTAGCTAACCTGGATTCCAGATTGGAGAATTTTCCCTTCTATGGCCCCAGTGTCCCTGAAGTATGGGGAAATTGGGCAGCTTCTCCATCCCAGCTCTGGAGCCTGAATCCCTTAGCATGAGTTCTCAGGAAGGAACTGACATCTTTAAGGGGTGGTGGTGGTGGTGGTGAGTCATATCTGTGAGGAAAATGAAAAAGAAATACAGATAGGAACCTGTATGACCCTCCCACTTACTTCCTGGTCCTTCATAAAATGCTTCTGGTAACTTTCAGAGAACCAAGTGCTTTGAGCTAGTCCATTGGGGAAGGAGGCAGTTAGAGGGCCTTCCAAGGGTCTTAATTTGCTACTGCTGTAGCCTGTCTTCAATGGTATTCCTGTTAGAAGGCAGGTAAGAGTGTCTGTAGCCCATGCATATTAGTAAATGCCCTTTGATATTTTGTCAGATGGTATCAAGATGGTGATAATACAAGGTTGGATATTCAGAGAGAAAGAGCACCCCATTTGTCAGTGAACAAGTCAATTAACAAGCATTTATTAAGTGCATATTATGTGCCAGGCACTTTGCAAAGGACTAGGGATACAAAGAAAGGCAAATACATGGTCCCTGCCTTCAAGGATCTCACCTTCTACTGGGGAAGAAAACATGTAGATAAGTAGGTGGGCATAGCTTTGTAGTGACCCCTTTCAACAATCTGGCTAGCAGCTGTGGGGGTGAAAGACCAACACAAGCCACAAGCATGCTACCAGCATGCTGCAGAAGCCCAGGTTCTTTTGATCTGCTTTACTAAGGAAAGCAATGTTAAGGGGTTGACAAGCTTACTTTAATTCAGCATACAAATACTATTCACTTAGTTCAGGGGGAAAAGCCAGCACCCTGAACTTCGGAGCAAAATACAAACAAATTGCAAACATCGACAGACCTTGTCTGATTCAAATCCCAATACATAGTTACCAGAGTTTAACAAAGTCCCAACATCTGGGTTACAAGCTGGAGGGCTCTTAGTTAGAGCTGCCTGGAGTATCCACATCAACACACCACCACAAGTGACAGCCCTGCTCAAATAGCTCTGTCTTCTCTTCTTACACCATTTCAGACGTCATCAAACGTCATCTGAATAACCAGAACTTAGGCTCCTATGATTGGCTCTTGAGTTACCACCTCCCCTTAGTACCCTGGGAGCTTCACACCCACATAGGCTTAGCACCTAATAGGGGTTTGGGCCTGGGGCTTAGCACCTAGTAAGACTCAATGAAATACACTGAATTAACCAAAGGAAACAAAAGCCACACTCTTCAAGGGCACTTGGTTGAACTGAGTGCTAAGAGCCCGTTTTGCTTACCAACACAGGGAACTGGTCTCCTTTTTCCCTCCCTTTCTTTCCTAAAATCTCCCAGGAAAAACACAAGGGTAGATTAGAGAGGTTGGATTTTCCAAGTAGACCTGCCTGGGAGGAGCCGAGATGTGCAGTGGTCCACACTAGTCTGGATATCTTAACTAGTCTATTCAGAAAAGCATGCAAGCATCCATTACTGTCTGTTCACTGTTGTCATCTTCACAAATGGATCCAGACACCCACGGGGCTCAATAAAAACAGTGTCCTGATGGTGGGTTGGCATGGTGCATTGCATGTATCTGAAAATGCAAACTGAATTGGTAGAGGGTATTCTGTACTTACTGTGATGTTTTCTTTTTTTCCCTCATCTGCTTTCTCACTGAAGTTATTCTATCCGCCATTCCATAAGTATGCCTGCTATGAGGTAACGTGCTTCAGATATTTTTATATATCACTATAAATGTGTATGGAGTTACTTTTTGGTTGATGTTTATTTTGTTTCCTCTTGCTGTGAAAGCAAAATAGTAATGATAACAGCCTGGTTTTCTCATCTTGTTTCCAGTGTTCTTAAGCAGCCAAGGGAAAGTGGGCAGAAAAGTATCAATCAATAAACAAGAATTTATTAAGCACTTACACGGATTGTGTTAGGAATAAAGAGATAAGAATGACAGAGTTCTTGCCTTCAAGGAACTTAAGTTCTACAGAATGGAGCAGATAAATATATTACAAAGTAGGGTGTGATGGGGGCAAAGAAGAAATCCAAAGAAATTCTAGAAAGATTTGGCAGGAAGCTGAGGAAAATGGGAAAGGCCTTATAGGAGAGGTGGCTTTGGAACCACCATCAGAATACAGGAGGAGGAAGAGAATTTTGAAAGGCAGAGGTAAAGTAGGAATGAGTGTATTACATGCCAGTCGGGGTGAAACCCAGAGTAGAGAGAAGGCCATTTCCCAAAGAAGGCTCCCAAAACTGGGTATTATCGAGGGTTTAAAGTGTCAAGTTCACATAACAGTATTGATAGGCATATCTACTTCAAAACAAAAATGGTAAGAAAATACAGGTGAAAGTGATTTACAAAGTTGTGGAAAGGCTCTTATTTCCAGTTGGAAGTTGGCCTCCATGTTTGCATGACCTAGTGATTCAATTTGGTGAAATCAAATGAAACAAGTATCTGATTAAACAATTTCCCTCGTGTTCTTCAGCTTGTACAGGAAGGTAACTTAATTAGGGGATTTTCTTTTGTGATTTCTGAAGGGATTTTCTCTCCTGTGATTTCTGATGCTGGCTCACATTACTTGAGGCTATACAGTTTAATTAGTTGTTTTGGGGATACAGTAGGGTTGTTTGGCTCGCTAATTTGGTGAAGGACACATAGATTCAAGTCTGCCATTGTCACCTAAAACTTGAACAACTAGCCTTTCCCGGAGTGATAGCACACTCAAATTGAGTTTCCTACCCTGTGTCATAACTGGCTCTCAAGCCCATTTTCTTGTTGAAAAGAAACTTACTGAAAAGAAACATTTGTTATTCTTAACAGTAATCTCTGCAAAGGAATAGGTGCCCTGTTTTTTTTTTCCTCTTTAATACCAGATTGCATAGGGAAAATTTGTTAATTTACACATTAAATTCTGCCCCTAAACCCCAGTTTTGTGGGTTGTTTCTCCCACCTTAGCTTTTCCAGCTATAGGAGAGGGAATATAAAATAGCGTCCCAACAGTTTATAATATTCATTGTGCAATTTTTAAAATGTATTTTTAGCAGTTAAAAAGAAAAAGGCAAAAATGGTTTGGTTTGAAAATAAATTCTTTACCACAAATGAGTTCCTAACCACTGCCTCCATCTAGTTGGCACACGTTTTATAACCACATTTTATATGACCAAGTGGCAAAGCCTCTTATGAATTATTTAACAATTAAAGGAATGTGGTGTGTATGTGCATGTGGACCAAACAACAATAATGGCTAGCATTTGTATAACTCTCAAAGGTTTGCACAGCATCTCACATGTATTACCTCATTTGAGCCTCACAGCATCCCTGTATGATGGGTTTGTTATTATCACTATTTTACCAAACTGAGTCTGAGAGAGGTTCTGGCCTCACAGAGCTAGAGAGGATTCAAACTCAGGCCTTCCTGACTCCAAGTCCAAGTCCCCATTATGCATCTAGCTACCTCAGTACAATGATACGAGCTGCATGTATCCTGTTTAGTGAAAGAAGAGGTAGATGTCTTGAAATCTGAAACAAGGATGGCTGGTAACGCCACTGATAGGGGAGGGTAGCGTTATCTCTGTAGACTGAGGGCTGGCCTGGGTGTCTGTAAGATCTAGGCCCCAATCCTGCCTCTAACACCTTTCACTGCCCCAGATACTTTTAGCTAAGAGGATGGAGTGAGTTTCTACACTGGGAGTTCCCAGTACTGATGAAATCACAAGCCTAGACAAGACCAAATTACAAAACAAACAAACATTTCTTACCTATCATTAGACAATCGGTATATTAGACAATTCAACATTTCATTTTAAAAATTAGAGTATTAATTTCTAATAACAGGAAAAACAGATCTCTCAGGAAAGGTTGTCCAGCTGCTTTAAGCATTAGAAAAGAGAACCTTTTGTGCTCCTTTTTTTTTCCTCTGAATCATTCTAACATTATTTCCTTTTCATTAAAGGGATATCCTTTTTTTTTTTTTTCCAATTGAGAAAATTCAGATGAGGTTATTTTCAACTTCTTTCTGCAGCCTGGCCAAAAGGATGGTGGTGTAAAAAAAATCTCTGTTGTGACTGAAAGTTTGAATTAGGAAATGTGTATTTGAGGCTCTTGGTCCTTTGATTCCTAGGAAGCCATTTAAGTTCCTGCCCTGAATAGTTACCATCATAGTATTGCAAATGGAATTTTAATTATTCTACAGTTTAGTGCCCCACTGGCTTGATTAGTTTTTAAAAATGCTCATCAGCTCCTAGTCTCTGGATCTCTTTAGCGTGCCTGGGAGTTGCAATGGCGCAAAGTACCTTTAAAGCATAGCTGATGATGGATGGCAGATTGACAAGTGGTTTCTCCTCTGCACCTCCACTGTTTACTAATAAAAGCAGCAAATCACACAGCGTGGTTGCTAGGACAACTAGATCTGTGGAGCTCACTTCTCTCTCTCTCTCTTTTATTATGTTTTAGGAATTCTCCTACTTTCAAATCATTTGAGGAGAGGGTTGAGACAACTGTCACAAGCCTTAAGGTACAGATTAAGTACTAAATCATGTGAATGAGTCTGTTAGGTGGGGACAGCTCATTCATTGGTGCCACTCATGCCAAAAGAGGCAAGCACCCTATACCATACCAGCCAGGAGGCCATGCAGCATGAGGGCACAGCTGCTGCAAGACAGACCTTGTTTCTTGAATGTACAGGTAATGTTAATATGGACCAGCACCAATCAGTTCTTGAAGTATTGGTCTAGGTGAGACAGAGTGCCAAACTGTTCTTTTAAGTGGAGTTAATTGTTTTTCCTCTTGACTTTACCCCTTTCTCTTAGGTTACAATCCCCAGGATGCCCCATACACAAAGTGGAATAGGCCAAAGGGTATAGAAATCTCGATTTTGGGAATCTGCACTAGAGGAGGCACTTCAAAAGCTCCTTGTCTAATGTGGTGACAAATGCAAATGAGCTAGCTTGTTGGTGCTATGTGTCCCCATTCCATCAGGTACCCCAAGTCACTTTCTCCTCTACTGATCAAGTTATGGACAAGGTGGTAGAAGAATATAACTAGATCAGAGTACGTTCCCTTGTAACGTTGAGTAAATTCAGCTGGGGATTGAAGTGAAAGGTCTGGAATGTGTGCGTGCAGATGCACTGCCCCATTTTGCAGAACAAAAAAGAAAGCAAGAGAACCCCTTAGAAGAATATGCATGTGAGCTCTTTTTAAGATGCACTGAATTCAATATGTAAATAATCGTATGTATACATCTTACATATCTTATTATGTTACCTTTTCTGGTCTTAGTTCCCCTCGGCTTTCAGTAAACCTTCCCATGTCCCATTTATCTTCTCTTAGATAATGAAGTACATTCTAGGCACATGAGAAGAAACAAGACAAATTTCAATAGGAGACATAGTTATTTACTAATTATTCCCTGTATTTCTTGAGAAGCTTCTCATAGCAACTTGGCTTACATATACCCCAGGCTGAGTACTCCTGCTTTACAAAGTGCTTTCCTCACGACAATCCCATAGATAATTTTATCCCCATTTTATAAATGAAGCGAACAAGTAACTTACGCACAGTGAAAAGTCAGAGCTGGCACTCAAATTAGGGTCTCCCAGCTCCAAGCCCAGTGTTTTCCCCACTCTGATTGTGACGTGTAATTATTAATGTTTTGTAAAAAGAATGCTAGAGAAAAGCAACAAACTACAGTAGAAAGGATAAGCCTTTGAGTCTGATAAGCTAGTCATGGTACTGTGGGCAAATCCCTTAAATTCTTAGTTTTACCAGGCAGTTTTCTGGGACTAAAAGCAACAGAAGAGTTGTGAATTTGTACCAGTAGAAGTGATTTCCACACCAGGATTTCTCTGATGAATCTCAAGTCCAGACACATGCACTTCCATCCTTACCCCGAGGCTGTCTATAGGATATATTCCAGTTGTTACGGCAGTGCATCTTACTAAAAACAGTTTCTGATTCTGGTCATTCATTCACTCTGTACTTAAGAAATTTCATTCGAGAGATTTATAACACAGGATTTTAATTTTACTGATAATTTTCCTTCATAGAGAAGCTATTCATTATTAATCGTGAAAGGCCCTTTTCCATTGGTCCATTTGACACCTTTTTACTACATATGTATATATGGTCCAAGAATGAACTCCACATTATAGTTTAATCCTTTTTACCAGCAAAATCATTGGCACTATGCTAAGTTTCCCATCTCTGGCTGTCGTTCCCACCATCACCATAATGAGCCACCTAGCTAGGTACCTTAGGACCCAGTACATTGCCTGGGCCTTCCTTGGAGAGAGACCTTACTCAGATTAAGAGATAGCTTTTCTTTCAATCTTCATTTCATTTCATAGTCTTCTATTACTATAGCACTAATTTCAGCTCCTCCCTGTGGGAAAGGCTGAGAGAACCCAGAAAATCAATTTCTTAGACGTTTGATCAGTACCTTTAGACAGTTCTAAGCAAATGGGTTTCACCTATTGGTGGTGAAGTTCTGATGCAGGAGAAGCTGAACTTTTTAGGTTTCCATTAGAAAGAGGAGGGGATATGAAGAAACAAAAGAAGAATAAAGAACGGTTCCATTTTCATTTGCTATTGGGAAATACTGGTAAGCCCATATACTCTTAAGTGTTTAAGCCCCAGGTATAGCATCTCTTACTTTCCTGCGCTCCTAAACAGGGATTAATCAACAGCAGAGGTAACCTTGAAGCAGTATCTAGTCTATCTTCAGCTTTCAGATAGACCTATAACTCACTCATTCTACCTATATCTGTCTTATAAGAAGAATGCTTTGTGGAAAGTAAATTCTGTAACTGCCCTACCTTCTCAGTATTTAACAAGCCTCCTATCTAACATTGTCTCCTTGTTCCTTTTTCTTCTGTTGATGTGATCAAGGGGAAATAGCTGATAATCGTTCTCTAATAAATATATTTGATTACAGTCATCCTCTGTCCTTCCTTCCCTCCCAAATAATTGTAGCTCTTCTAACCTTTACTCTTGTGGCTGTTTTCCATTTTTAATCATCTTTGTCTCTCCAAACCACCTCCAGGAATGCCACATCTCTCTTCTAAGTGGAACCCAGGATTGCAGTCTGTGAAGGGACAGACTTGTGAGTCAGTCCACCGATGCTATGCTGTATTCTTATTCACACATCCTCATATGATATTCTTTTTAAAAACACCCACCGTGCTACAGACATTTGGCTTGTGTTGTGCTGTACATATAAGGCCTACCTCTGCCATTCTTTCTTAGACCATGTCATTTGCCATGTGGCATTTGCACAGTCACCTTTCCTTTCTTCAGGTTGATTCTATTTGCTTCTAAACAACTCTAATTCATCAAGATCATTTTAAATTCAGTTCCTGTCCTTGCAGGGCACCATTTTATCCTACCCCAGCCAGATGTCATCTGTAAACTTAATGAGACTGCTTTCTATTTCATCTTTTAGGTCACTGGCAAAATGTTAAGGCACAGGCCAACTCCTGTGAAACTGTATTCATTCTGCTGTCCTAGGCTGATAGTGAATCATCCGTTGTTAAGTATAGCTTTTGTAGCAGTTCTGCACCCTCCTAAAGAAGACCATATTTCCTCATTTTATTGATGAATATGTCATTTGGACAGAAGTGATGAAATATTTTGAAGAGGCAGAATTAAAACCCTTATTAAAACAATCCAAAGTAAATATATTACATTCCCATGATCTCTCCGCCCTTTTTGTCTTTCATAAAAGATTGGTTTGTCTTTCTTGGTAATACAAATGATATCTTATGCAAAAGGCATTTGTAAATATCAGGGCAGGGTGACCAAATATTCTTAATTGCACAAAGTTTCATACTCTAGTTTCTGTCATCTAGTCTACATCCCTGCACTTACGTGGGGCTGTGCCTGAATTACTCTAGTTCATCACAGTCCCAGTATGAGCCTTCTTATAAGTAAATAAGGTGAAAGAATAAGCTTTGTAAAATTTCCTTTCCTTAGGGTCATCAGGACTGACTGGCTTTACATGATGAACTCTTGTCCTTTCTTTCTGCCCTCTTGGCTTGAGGGAACAAAACTGAGGGAGAGATGGGAGAAAAAGATAGAGTTAAACAACGACCACAAAAAAAAATCAGTATATATCTGATCATAACATTGCTTGTTGATTAATCCTGTGAAAGAGATTTAAATCGAAACTGGAGAGTGGCAGCTGAAAAGAGTTACTTATGGGCAGTAAGGCTGCTGTCTCCTCCCAGGGGAGAAGGAAGACACAGTGAAAAACACCGAGGGGAAGGTAAATCTTACCTTCAGTAAGAAGACTGCAACAGAGAGGAAGAATAGATCCTCCCACCTCCCACACCCCTAATATAACAAGGCAGGATAATTAAATCTAATAAACACAGAGCTAAGAGATAAGAATGGTTCTGTGTAACTTTGGGGGATCACAATGTTTGTATTGGTTTGGTCGTTTTTATAAAGTTTTTTTTGACAGAATGTGCCAGATCTTGCCTTTTGATCAAGCATGAACACAAAGTTATAAAAGGGACTGGAAGGAAATTTGGTAGCCAGCAAACTCAGTAAGCACAGCTTTTTGCCAAGAAGTATTTTCCCACATATGCTAATGGCTACAGAAGTACCAGTGCCACTATTAAATGCCCTTATGTCTTGTGAACGTGTCAGCTCCATTGAGACACCCATCAAGTCTTTAGGGGCATTAGGGGGCCCATTACACATTAATTTTATACGGTTCTAAATGGCAGCTTATTGGCTTATAGGATGATGCATATATAAATTTGGTTTTCAACTGAAAAGGGCAGGATCTGGCCCATTTATAAATTTAAAAGTTGATCATAAAATCAAAAACACATGCTTTTTAATCCTCTTTAACCAGAAGTATTTTTTTTAAATACTGTATTGTACTTGATACAAGGGTCCAAGGAAACTTGAGATTCATAGAGAACCTCAAGTCAAGAAGGTCTTAATACAATACTCAACTCTTTTACTGCATTTTAATATTTTTCTATTTCCCAAGCCCAAAAAATCCCACTGCTGCTCTTGCTTGATAACCTGAAAAAAAGTCAAAGGCTTCTTTCTTGCTTTCTGCCTTGGAGTTGGGGAAGGTGGATTTATGTGGCCTTCATAAATAAGCAAACAGACAAAACAAATAGATGGGTTTGAAAAGCCACCCAGAATACTGTGTGTAGGAAAACCCAGTATTTTAAGCCTCAGTAACTGTGGCCCACAAACAAGAGACCTGAAATGCCGTTTTGAGTGAGACACAGGTTCACAGACTGTAGTTGCCTTTTCCATGCTAAGAAGCCCGAGACTTCCAGCTAGCACCTGAATACAAGACTTGAACTCTAGTAACTTCAGTTTATAAACTTGCACAATGGTGAGGGAGGGAGAAAATATGAAATTCACTTAACTTGGGAACTGAAAAGGTTATAGATCTGGTGTTTCTGGAGAAGAGGGAAGCAGAACCTAAGACAGGAGAGAGAGAAGGTCCTTTCTGCTGCCACCCCTTCCCCATCTTGGTCCCTTATCTCACCCCCTCCCTTTGTACTATTAAAGTCTGGGATTAAATATTTACAGTAAAATGAAGCTGGGAAACGCACTCCCTAAAATATACATATTCTGTTAAAGGGAACTTGTGGCCAGGCCCTATATAAGGAAAGAAGCATGTTGATAAATTGAAATAGGAACCGCTGCCTACCTCCATTTCCCCAACCTCTCCTTTTCTTTTTCAGACGAAAGTAGGAGGCGCCCCGAGCGGAGGGAATTTTGAAGAAGTGCTCAGTTCCACAGCCCATGCGAGCGCTCAGAGTGCCGCAGTAGCCCCTCGGGTTCCTGAGAAAGAAGGGGAGCTGCGGTGCTAAGAGGCCCGGGGGACCATACTACAGCCCGAAGCTGCCACTCAGCCCATGCTACGGGTTCTGTCACTTTCTCATAGCCAGATGTGAAGGCCAAAAGCCTCTCTATAGTGTTGTACTTTTGAAAAAAATCCATCCATATTTGTACTTAAAAATGAACCGTTTAGTTATTGTGGATACAGGAAACATGCCCTGAATGTGACGCTCAGAATGTTCTAAATTTTTCTAATTAGCAGACATGCAACTGGCGACAACACTTCTCTTTCTGCCATTCCAAGTGCTTTTTTGTCCTGTTGGGTTTGCTTTGCTTTCCTTTATGTTTGGCTATCCCAGCACGTGCCTGTGTGTGTCCTTAAAACCCCATTGCACAACTTTTCTTTTTCAGGCACCGTCCAGTAAACAGTGGAATTGCTGCTCACACACCCATTTTCAGCTATATGAAGTATACCAGATGTCCACCCAGCTACTTGTGTTCTCCCAGACCTGGTATAGGGTTGTTTAAGGGATTAGCAAAATGACTTGGAAAGTATAAGGCTTTTGATTTTTAAATTTTTTTCAAGTATAAAATTATCTTGGAAATTTTATTTCCAAGTTTTTTATTTCCACTTCCATTCCCGGGCATGATAAAAGATGTACCTCATTATGTATTATGACTTCAGCTACCTGAGCTGCTTTTATAGAATCTGCACTTCTGAAATCTTCTACACTCTGCTTATTCAGGTCAAAGGGCAGCTGTTTCACTTCACAAATTGGCTATTTTCCATTGGGGAAAAGAGGAAGTATAGTTCTATGACCCCTTGATCCCAATAGTATGAAATTACTGTAATAGTATCAACATCGGATTTCCTGGAGTAAATTAAATACCATCCAATTACTATCACTGTACACTTTACTTTTGTCCCCTTCTAATGAAAGTTAAATGCTTTTCACTAAAATAACCACCACCTTAATTTAAGACTGCAGTGTATTTAAAATTTCCCAGTTTAGAAAAACTATATAAAAACGTATTAAAGTTTAGTAATTGAATTTTTTTGCATTCATTGCTAGAGATAGGTATATTATATTCTACAAAATAAAATCAATGATTGTTAATATGTTATAAAAATCAGGCTGTTTGGGGAACATATGTCTCTGTGACTGGTATTCTGCTGTAAGGATTTAGGGCCACAGTCCTAGACTATTCGGAAGTGTCTTGTGTACTGTAGGACACTTCCAAGAGGAATATCCACATTTTCCTTGTTTTAGTTCCTTTCAGCCTGTAGGTTCCTAAGTCCAAGCTTCTTAACTTTTAGTGTTTTCTGTGAAAGGATAGGAAGATTTGTGTTTTCATATCAAATCAGTAAAATGTCATTAATTTGACTCTTTAATTAATTCAACCAGAGCAGGGCTAGGGTTTATATTTACACTATCAGCAAGACTCCAGAAGTACTTAATCTGCTTAGGGGAATGAATTGTTTGTAAGGACTCTAGCACATTAAATATTCCCAATTCATTCAACATTAATTAAGCACCTTAGCTGTTGCAAGCCACTATACTAACTGCTGAGGAATTTGCAATCTATGGATGATACTAATTAAAATCCACTATTAATTCCTTAAAATAGGATCATTCCTCAGCTACATGGTTAGCAGTTACTCTAAATCTCATTATTTATTTCAGTAATAAAGGACCATTTTTTCTTAAACACTCCATAATGCAGAGTTTTCACTGGACACCCCTCCCAATTAGTGAGGCTTTCTATACTAAGTGGCATATGGTTCTTTGCCTAACCTTTTAGCTCCCCAAATTGTATTTACATTTTGGTAACAATTTAGCTTAAAAAAAAAAATCAGACCAGTTGCTTATCAGATTGTAGGTTTCATGTCCTTACTACCTGGTCTCTCAAGGCCTGCCTTCTTTTCTGAACCTCATCTGCATGTCTCCTGTTGGGTTCTTCACTCTGTACATCTGAACACAGGTTTTCCTGAAACACATATACATAAAATGCCTTTTTCATATACTTGTTAGAATGTTATACAAAAAAATTAAGTTATCCTTTTGAAAATATGAAAAGCTAACGTACACAAACCTCCCATTCACTAAAAATCAAAATTACAATTCAGTACTTTGTATACAAAGTGATACCCTTTCAAATAGCTTCAGATGAGTAAACCTTAAACACGCACTGCAGCAGCAGACACCTAACCAATTTTTAAAGACAACTCTTGCAATGGAAAATATTAGTCATAAAGTTACATAGCATATGCCCCATCAAAGTTATTAGTTTTGCTAGGTTATGCCAGCAAAGCAGTTGGCATTGAAACTGAATTGTGTGTCTCCCTATCAAGGTGGTCCAGAATCACATAATGTGTAATGACCTGCACACTTTATTAGAGGCATTCTGAAATACTACACTGTTCACAACAGTTAAAATCGAAAGAGTACACGTGGCCTAAGATGCTTTTTTTCTTTACTCTTTGTAGTTTCAAAACTGTCAACTGAAAGTTTTTAAATCCATTTGCGCTAAGGTGAATATGGCAAACTGTAAGTCACATAAATACCTTCATCCTTTGGAGAATTGGAGTCTGAGGATGATAATGGTGAGAGGAAAGTGGTGGTGGAGATCTTGTGATTAGTTTTATGTAAAATCATTTCTGCCAAACTAAGTGTTCAATTAAAATTTCTAAACTCTTAATAAAAATGTCAATCAGAATTTTCAGCAACTGGTCCTTTTTTTTTTTTAATTACCCAAGATTTGTAAATGGTAAAATTCTCTGCTGTCACATTTCCTACTGATCTTAAGTTCAAATCATGATACTACCCATTCATAATTCAGGTTCACAGAGGATTTTTAAGGTTTATGAAGCACTTTCCTCACAACAACCCTGATGTGCTGCCTTTAGAGAATACTTGGGCAAGTATTCTTTGAAGGTAGCACATATATCCCCATTTTGCAAATGAACAAAACTTTTGTCTAGCATAGAAAACAGTCTCAACACCACCTCTGAACATGACCTGCAGTGAAAGGTATAAGGGCAATATAAAGCAAAGAGCATTTGATTTGAAGTCAGAGGGCCTGGGTTCAAATTCCAGTTCTGCTATTGAATGTCTTTTTAACTTTGGGGAAGTGGCTTAATCTCTCTGGTCCTCAGCTTCCCCATCTATAAAATAAGACAGTTAGACTAGAATGTTTTTAGAGGAGGTCGGTCCCAGTATTCCTGTGTGTGAATATCAGAAGAATTCACATTTACATAGCATTTTACACTTAACAGGATTTTTCTTCAATACAACCTTGGCCATCACAACATTTTGCAGTTAACAAAGCACTTTTCTTCATTACAACCTTGGCCATACAATTGACCACAGATTTAGGGCTGGAAGGGACCTGAAGGTACTTTTTTCATTTCATTTTATATATGAAGAAACAGGCCCCAAAAGATCAAGTGACCTGTCCCATATGGTCCACAGGGCTGCAAGTGGCAGAACTGGTATTTGAAAACAGTTCCTCTTGGTGCAGATATTATCATCAAGGAAACCAAGGAAACCAAAGCTAAATCAACCAACCAGCATTTATTAACAGTGTGCCGGGAACTGAGCTAACTACTGGAAATACAAAGACAAAAGCTACAGCAAACCATATTTTCATGGAGCTTACATTCTATTGGAGGAGAAGGCATATACACATACAAATACATGCAGAATAATTGGTAGGAAAGGAAGGGACTAGAAACGGGCTGGGGCTGAGATCAGGAAGTTATTTGAGCTTCACCAGTAAAAGGGAAGTTGCCAAAACAATAAAATCACAGGTCCGTTTCCTAGCTCTGCAACTCATTTTACCATATGTTTTCATGACCAGGCTGTTAGATGGGCAAGATACGGAGGCTGTATACCAGCATGAAGATTTTCAGTGGCAGAGGCTTTGAGAATTATGTAACATTTCCTGAGGCATAAATAGTAACCTATGGAAGATGGACATATGGGGAATTATCAATAAGAAAGCTACTTATTTCATGTTGGATGCAGTCCAAATGAAATTGTTTGTGTTCTAAGTAGACCCTATGGTACTGAGACAACTTCTATTTCTAAAAAGGCCTTTTTTGAGGAAATAGGTAACATTTTGTTGTTGGGGGAGATAGCCTGGTGGAGTTGATAGCACACTAGTCCAAGGGTGATGGGGGCTCTGTTCTAAGGTTTATCCTGGCTGTGTGACCTTGGACAAGGAATTTCATTTTTCTGACTTAAGGTTCCTTTTCTAAAAAGTTGGGGGTTGATCAGATGATCTCCAAGGTCCTTTTCTACACCAATATTCCATAGTGCTATGTTATAGGGTTGCGGTGGGGATAAAATGGATATGTAAAATGCTTTACAAGCTTACCTTTTAGCCAAGAAATTTTCTCTATTGCCGTTAGGCTAAATTGTTTTATCAATTATTTTACATGGCTACCGTAATCTCAATGAAAAGGTTTAGGGCAAGCTTTAAAGAATCAAATTAAGTGACCTTAACCAAGACTACAGAACAATTAACAAGAGGTGAGGAAAAACACAAATGCCTGCGACTTTTGTAGGACTGGAGCTTTAGAAGTGGAAGGGCCCCTAGAATCTACTGAGTCCAACCCGTTCAACTTTACAGATGAGTAAACTGCAGGACAGAGGTTAAAAGACTTACCCATGGTCACACAGCTAGTGTCAGGTTTCGAACTCTAGTCTTCCTGACTCCAAGTCTAGTGTTCTATCCGCTGTGTCACCTTCCATTAGAATGTACTGTTAATCCATTAACACTACACACACTTTCATAAGACCTCAGTAGACAGAAAGACATGTTAACAATTAACTGGCCAGTAATACAAACTAGGCTCCAAGGTGATAGACAGACCTGGCTCTATTGACTTTATCAGAGGAAAATTATGTGCATGTAGCCACACAGGAAAAAAAAAGTGAGAAGGAACAGATGGAGATGTTTTTTCATTAAACAGTATCTTCGCTAATGATCGGCTTGATTCTTTCTGATCACTGATGCAGAGTAACTATAGTTATACACGATACCAAAAAGAAGACACCTTGTTTGTTGCAGCCTGTGCACCCACGGACACTATCACTTTGGAAGCTCTGCATCATTTTCTTACTTTGGCCAATGGGCCATCTTTTAAATAAAACCCATCTGAACTTCAAGGACAAAGATGAACATCACCGTTTCAAGCAATACTTCTGATTCGTTCTGCAGAAGCAAACTTCATCACTAGCCAAGGCTTTTAAGGGTAAACAGAGGCATTATCTACCCTACTCAGGCCAACCTCCTTGAGAAAGAACTTGAATTGGGCTGTTTTTGATGGAGAAGTTGAGAAGATTGAAGGGAGCCAGTTTTCCCTAAATGATGCCTGATAATCATGTCAATATTCAGTTCCAATCTTCTGCTTATTTGATCCAAGTTAATGTAAAATCAAAAGCATTGATCGGGAAAAGAGAAAGTGAAAAGAATTCATACAGGCATTTAAAAATTTTTATCTTGCCTGCCTGGCTCTGAATTCAACATAAATGATTAAGCAACCTTTTAGTGGCTCTACAAGTCTGTGATCATTGGCACAAATCAGAGCCCAGATCATAATTCAAAATTTGATTTAAGGCAACAGGTGTTTCAATAAAAAGGAAGTGGTTCATCTGGAGAGAAAAAGAATATTATCGATGTAATTTCCTCTCCTTCTTGGTCTCTCATCACTAGCCAATGCTCTGCTGAAGGATCTGTGCCTTAAAGACAATAATAATTAAACTTTCCTCCAGCATCAGAACACAGTGACAAAGCCGTCTGCCTTTTAATGAGTTTGGCCTGGAGGGATATATGCTCCAAATTCAAAAGAAAACATGCTTTATAGCTTCCAGCAGACATGAATTTTGATTTTTTGCTGTTTGTAATAAAGACAGCTCCAACCCCCACACAGAGCATTTGGTCTCTAGGACCTTACAGTCCTGGTCCCTGGAACACATTTTATAACCAGACAGAGCTTTCATTTCTCACTGGAGTCCATGGAAAATGAAAATAAACAGACTCACACCTGGGGAAATCAACAGTGCTATAGTGGCAAACACACCATGCCATGAGACTTAATCATAAAATAAAATATTTATTACATGATTACAGAAGCTTAAAAAAAAATAAACACCTCAAGAGTGAGGTTCACTGGTTCCTGCAGTGATTTTGGCGTTTCTTTCTGCTGTAAGTTCAGAAACAAGCTGGACTATTTCAGGATGGCTGAATTTTCCTGTAAAGGAAAAAGATAGGGTAAATTAACCACAATGTCTCCTCTATTGAAAAGTTGGTAATCCATTTTCTTAAGGCTGAGCTAAAGAGCTGGTGGGGGGCCATAATCTGGAACCTGATCCAAAAGCATATCTGGATTCAGAGGAGTATAATTCTAGGTACTAAAAGGGGGCTAAACTCCACTATTTATATTTTTTCCTCTGATTCAGTCAAGACTAAGGTTGAGAACCCAGCAAAGAGGCATCAAAGCTACAGTATCCTTACTAGCCATCATCCTGCTTGCTACATTGCTTACCGCCCCTCCCACCGCTTTCAGCATCTGGACACCTCTGCTGCTGCTTCACAGGTCATCAACTGACCTATCAATATACACCGTACTTCGAAAGGAGGGCTATCTATTTCTTTGATCCATGAGGGATGACCTACTTACTGAACTAAAAGGGTAATTAAAAAAATAAGTGGCTTCCTCGGATCATGTCAGTCAACAGGCATTTTATCAAGTGCTTGCTACGTGCCAGGCACTTCGTGAGTGTTGGGGATACGAAGAAAGGCAAAAACTGTCCCTGCGCTCGAGGACTTCTTAACAGTGGAGACAACACGCAAACAACTATGTATGCACGGGGAAGGTACGGGGTGAACTGGAGGTAATCTCGAAGGGAAGGCACTAACTAGCATCAGAGTGGGAGGGAAAGGCCTCTTGCAGAAGAGGAGATTTTAGCAGAGACTTGAAGGAAACCAGACGGCAGAGACGAAAAGAGAGGGCGATGAAGGCGTGGATGACAGCCAGTGCAAATGCAGAGGAGGGAGATGAGGAAGTACCTTGTGTAAGGACAGCAGGGAGGCAGTGTTAGTGGGCTGTAGAGTATATGGAGGGGAGTAAGTGTGAGAAACTAGAAAGGCAGGCAGGGGCTAGGGTTGAAACGGCTTTAAAACAACAACCACAGGATTTTATATTTGGGAGCCAATGGAGTTTAGAGAGCAGAGGAGTAACATTCGGCTATGTTACTAGTGGCTAATCAATCAAATATTTACTGAGTACAGTAAGTGCTGTAATGTACATAACACTGGGCAAGGCACTTCAGGGGGATAAAAAGAAATATAAGCAACAGTCCTTCCATTCAAGAAGTTTGGGGTCAGGAAGACAAAGCAAACTAACGAGAAAAACAAAAATTTGGGGGATAAAGCAAATGATATTAATAAAAATGTACTTTTAAGAAGCTAATTAACAAGACAAAACGGTCCCCCAGTTATAAATACTTGACTTCTTCTCAATGGGCTTCATTGTGACGTGTTTCCCCTTACTAATCTGCTCTCTTTCCTTATTATCCTCACCCTTGTTTCCTTATCATCACCTTTCTTTCCACCTGGCTTCTGCTCTCTCCAGGTTCCCTTTGGAAGAGGACACTTTCCTTGTTGTTACTAAAATAAGCACTCACATTTCCTTTCCCTCTTTAAAGGAATTTATAACGTGCAGGTCCTGGGAAACAGGGGTGAGATTTAAAACAAATCAAAGGGAGAAGTTACCTTTCCCTTCTGCTATCCTCACTCAGCCACCTATCCTCCTGTGATGAGTACTCACTCCATCTGTCCCTATTCCCTATCCAGACTCTAGGTGCTATTTTCACTTGATCCCCTTTTCCTCTTTTCCCACGTTGCTTAGCACTTGATTTACAGCCTTTGATTCTACCCCAAAACCTACCCTAATACTTGGGGATGTCAGTGCATGCAATGATGTCTCTTCAAATATCCTAGCTTCCCATTTCATCCACTAAGCAATTAGGCTCACAACCTTAGCCATCTGACTGACACTGTGCTCTCTAAAGTTATAAGTAACTTCTAGTTTCTGATCCCAAAGACCGTTTCTCAATCATCTTTCTTAAATCCTATAGCATTTGATGCTGTTGACCACCTAGTTTTCCTGGAGAATCCTCCCTAGATTTCTGGGACACTGCTTCCTCCTGGTTTTCCTCCAATCTGCCCAATTCTTCCATCTCAGTTTTCCTTTGCTGGGCCATAATCCACATCCTGCCCCTATGGAGACTCTCTCTTCTACTCCACAGGTCTCATCTACCTTACTTTAATTACTGACTAGAATGGAATGGTTAAACCTCCAACCTCTCTGTCTCACAGAACAAAAATCCACCTTCAAATCCTGCACTTTGGAATTCTATTCTCCAATCAAAACCTCTTTTCTTTCTCTCATCATGTCTGCTCTTCACTCTTATTTTTGTTCCTTTGTTTTATACTGGACCTGTGGCTTCTGGTTTCATTTGGATCAGGAAACTCCCCACAAGGAAACTTTCTCCACCAATGCAAATTGGAACCTGTTTTACAACTTACAGCTTAGAGAGTTACCTGTGTCACTGAGGAGTTAAGTGTTTTGCCGGAGGTATTACAGCCAGGCTATGTCAGAGGTCAGCCTTGAACCCAGCAGGTTTTCCTGACCTCAAGACCTGCTCTCTATCCACTGTTCTGCGCTGTCTCCCCTGTTCCTCACTCTCCTCAAGACTTCTTGGTTCTACACCCCAGCCTACCCCCACCCCTACCACCCTTCCTCTCAGGTGACTGAGCTCTACAGCCAGACTTAATTACATGGAATGCCACTTTAATGATTCATTAGCCATCACCTTTGCCTCTAGGACCTGGTTACTTTCTATAATCCCATCATTTGGTGCCAGCTTTCCTGGAGGCCGCTAAGCATCACTGGCCCAAGTAACAGAATCAACCTTGTTAACCTCAGTGAGGCCTTCACCACTGCTTGAGATTCCTTTATTTCAACTCCAGTTAATTCTCTATCACTTTCCCCAAGGACTGTTCCAAACATTCTCTGTGCTACTTAGGGAATGTGACCCCATAATGTGACCCTCACATAGTCCTATCTGCAAACTTAGCCTCCTGCATTACTGAGAGGATAAAAAAAAAAAAGGTTCCCTCAGCTTCCTTCCTCTCCTAACATTTTTTCAGCCTCATTACCCATTCTCTCACCCTCCATCTTGGAAGAAATAGCCCTGCTCTTTTGAGCCTCTGGGTGAAGATCCATGAAGGGAAACATATAAATGCTACGGTCATGAGCACACACCACAAGCCACTTGGAGAGTAGAAGGTCTGGGAAACAATCACAAACCTGGCATGAAAGCACAATATTGTAGAGATGGAGGAAATCAACAATCTGGATATCTGCCGAAGCTCTCTCTGCTAAAAGCAGAAGAGCTGAGTGTGGAAAAAACTGTTGTTCATCCTTCTACCTCAGCTTAAAGAGTGGGACTCTGATAGCATCCTAAGTCTTTACTCTGAGGCTGATAGCCTCCAGTAATTGGGTCAAGGACCCTCCTCCTCTTGCCTCCTTGCTCAAACCCCAGCACACCCTGTTACAAAAACCTTTAGTTAAGGCAACCTAATTTCCCCAAAATGTACTGCTCCTCCCCTTCCCTGGAACTGCTCCTCCTCAAGGCCTAACCTAACCAAAAATTGGTTGGAATTTAGCATTTGCAGCAGAATGCTGCCTGAAAGCTGGCTATAAAAAGCACTTTCCCCAGAGGCCTTCCATCCTGGTGTCTGCCCAACTGGCTACACTCTGACTTCTCCCTACTGCTACTTACTAAGACTTGGGTGAATATTGGCCCTTGGGGCCCAGGTTCTACCACATGAGGCATTCCTGACTGCCTCCAAAACTGACAGCTAGTCAGCCACTTCCCCACCCCCCCTCCAAATCTTGTTCCTCTCTCTAACATACACAACATTTTTGCTTATTATATCCCTTCTGTATTTATCATTGGGGCAGCTAGGTGGTTCAATGGATAGAGTCCCAGGTCTGGAGTTAGGAAGATTCATCTTCCTGAATTCAATTCTTGTCTCACACACTAGCTATGTGACCCTGGGCAAGTCACTTAATCCTATTTCCACAGTTTCCTCATCGGTAAAATGAGCTGGAGAAGGAAATGGCAAACTACTCCACTATCTTTGCCAAGAAAACCCACAGAGAGTCAGATACAACTGAACAACAACTTATTGTGCCTTGTTTTAGAATCATTTATATCAGTGTTATATCCTCATAGTAGACTGTAAGCTTCATGAAGAAAAAGACTGAGACTCATCTAAGCTTATTCACAGTGTGGCAGCCACTAAGGTGTACTGCATGGAATAAATTATTTGTTGAACTGAAACAGATCACTATAATGGTATATATATTATCAGTTTTACTGTTTTGTTTTCAAGGACAAAGGATCTTTTTCAAAAGGAACAACTCACTCTCCCCATCCCTTGCTCTGGCAGCCAACAAAAATTGAACCTTGCTATTTCAGAAAATAAGGTCACAAACCTGCAGTTGAGTCATAGAAATCTTGAAGCCTTCCAGGTTTGTTCTCTAGGTCCTCATACTCGAATGCCTGGAGAATCATTTCACATTGGTCCAGCTGTTTCACAAACTTGGCTTCTGCACTGGACTGGTTCTCATACTCCTAAGCAGGGGGGACAATCAAAACCACATGTACGTGTGTTCCTATGGATTCTTCTGGTCAGTTCGGATTCTCACACCCAAACTGAAAGAGGCAGAGTGGAAAGTGCCCAGCTCTGACATCCAACCAGCTTTTCCATTCACACAAAACTATGTTAGAAGGGCTGGCTTCACTAAAGAATTTCAGGGTTGAGTTTTTAGACTCCATAAAATAAGGACATGTTCATGGCTCCTTCTGATTTCAGGGTTCCACAGATTCTCATTTACTTTACTTCCATGTCAGATTCTTCCTATTTAATTATCCTGTCTTCCTTTTATGATCATTGTTCTTTAATCCACCTAAATAGCTTAGGTCTTTATCCTTTTTACTTCGACTTGACATTTCATTTTCACGCCTCTCATCTCTTTACTTAATGTCAGGTTTCTTTTTTCTCATGAATTTGTTTTTTCATTTCTGGGCATGCCATGTTGGTCTCAGTTATAGAAGGTTCTCAATTGGAAGCAAGTCCTTGTTTTTTTTTTTTCCTGTACCTGATTTAATCTCATATTAGTTAAGAGAATCAGCAGTCATGACTACTTCATACAACTTGTATACATTAAAAACATTAAGAGATAGGGAGTTCTCTTGACCTCGTCACATGTTGCTTTGTTCTACAGTTATCTGTTTGTGTCTCCCCACCACCCCAGGCCCCATTAGATTATAAGCTTCCTGAGGATGAGAACTCTAATATAATTTTTTTTTAATCTCTCCTATTGACTATCACAGGGTTCTAAACACAGTAGGGACTTAATGATTGTCTTTACTGTACCTTTTCTTCCTCTCATTCCCAGGAACTTGGTGGTGATATGATGCTAGATGCAAAGACTGCTTAAGGAACCCAACATTCACTGGTATGTCCACTTTTTATAATAAAGAAATATTTAGCATATGCCCTCTTAATGGCACAGTGTTTCTTCTAATAAGAATTGTCCTTGGCCACTAGGTGGCGCCACAGTGCACAGAGCACCGGGCATGGAGCCAGGAAGACCTGAGTTCAAACTTGAGCTCAGAAACTCACCAGGTGGGTGACCCTGGGCCAGTCTCTTAAGCTCTGTTTGCTCCAGTTTCATTTCGGTTAAATGGGGCTAATAATGTAACATCTACCTTGCAGGATTGTTATACGGATGAAATGAGATAATATCTGTAAAGTGTTTAGCACAGTGCCTGGCACTACATAAATGTTAGCTATTACAGCCTAGCTATGGCAAAATTTTAGCCTGTAATTCTGTCCCTGCTGTATTCAGGTAATGAAGGCATCATGCATTCTTGGCAGTGTAATACATTAGTTATGGCTGAATAGCTGCCTGATTGCTATTACCTTCCATGCTCTTACAAATACTCCTGTTTAAATGTGACAATTGCCTCCAAAAAAGGTAAAAAAAAAAATCATTTTTAGCATATGAAATCAATTACATTTCATGTCAGCAGTACTTAATCACTATGCTTTGAAAATGATCACATTTTCTTGTTTCAACAAAATCTCTTTTGACCCCAGGTGTTTTGTTTAATCAGTTCAAATTCATTTAAACATCAGAAATCTCTCAATCTATTTCATTTTGCTTTTCTTTTGCCATTCCCCCCTGATTTTCTCTGACTAGCTCTTTCTCCTCCATTTTACCTTTTTAATTTAAAATGGCCCATCAGGAGCAATTCTGTAAATGTGTAAATACGTCACACATGAGAAAATGGAGCAATCAATTGAAAATCAATTTTTCTCTCCTACCTTCACATGTGAAGATCACTCCAGACACTACCCGTATACTAAAGCCAGGATTCTGTGCTTCAAAGGTGCAGAAAAAGATTAACAGTTCAAGGATTCCTATTTCTTTCAGTAATAAGAAATAGGACAAGCCTGCGGCAAAGTTACAAAGGAGTTTGCACTGTCTTCCTTCCCTCCATGATCAGGAAACAGGATTAAAAGACCCATGTCAAACTAAATATCTAATGTTGACTTAATTTTGCACAGGCCACAGGGCAAATGCCAACAGGTAATGTCACTTGGGCCTACAGTTACAGGAAATACAGGTTGGCTTTAAAGGTCATTAACACCGGAACCATGACAGCTGGCAGGATGTCAATGTTACTTCATAAAAATAGAGCCCCTGCTGAAAATAAGATATCTTTCAGCCCAGATTAGGAGATCACAGATTTGGGGCTAGAAAAGAGCTTAGAGGCCAGTGGATCCAATCTTTGCATTTTACAGATAAGGAAACTGAAATGCAGAAAGAAGCAATGACTTAGCTAAGCTGAGCTAAGGTCTGAATTCAGGCCTACCTGACTAGAGGCTCAGCGTTCTATCGACCACAACATATCGCCACAAACAAGACACCTTCTAGAAAGAGGCGGGAAGCTAGCCCAGGGCTGAGGTGGCAGGGACCCCACCAAGAGCAGAACAGGGTACATTAAGGGTGGTGGGG
The DNA here is from genome assembly GCF_011100635.1 of Trichosurus vulpecula. Taxonomy (NCBI): domain Eukaryota; kingdom Metazoa; phylum Chordata; class Mammalia; order Diprotodontia; family Phalangeridae; genus Trichosurus; species Trichosurus vulpecula. The sequence goes on along the minus strand of NC_050579.1, from coordinate 137,667,762 downwards.
AAGAGATGAAATCCCAAACAGCACTACTGAGGGCAGAAGAGGGAATGTTACCAGTGGGCTTTGCCCAGCTACAGTAGCAGTTTATGTCAGAGACGCATCTAAGTTAAGCATTCCTAAGTTGGTGGCTGGGTCTAGCAACAAACAAGCTTCAGTTAGAATTACACAAGATGGTGCATCCCAATTCACTATATCACCAATCAAAAAACAGTGAAGAGATAAACCAATACGTTCAGTGACAAAAAAATCTAATTCATCCTTTATACCTACTTCCCAGAGAGTGTAGATTTCCTTCCGGATGTCTTCTGATAGCAGCTGGGTTAGCCGCTTCATAGCTTCCTGAAACATTAAACCACAATTTGAAGAGCATGTACTTACTCTGTCAAGTAACAGAGAGGATCACGTCCTTATAAAATGATAGAATTGAAAGGGACCTGGGAGATATCTAGGACTGGGGGTGTGGAACCTACAGGCTTGAGGCCACATGTGGCCTTCTGGGTGCTCAGGTGCGGCCTTCTGACTGAGTCCAAGTTTTACAGAACAAATCCTTTTATTAAGGGGATTTGTTCTGTGAAGTTTGGATTCGGTCAAAGGGCTGCACCTGAGGATGTGGCCTCCAGGTCATAGGTTCCCTACCCCTAACTAGGTCAACCACTTCTTTTTACAGATAAGAAAAACCGAAGTCTAGAAAAGTAACCTGAAGTTGCCTGAGTTTCCATACTGGGAGGGGGACTCTGGCACTGAACCAAGACTCCTATCTCTTGATTCCTAGTCTAGTGCTGTTTGTACTACACCTGCTTCCCAGACTGAAGGGATGCTGATGCAAGAAAGTATTTAATCCTTGTAGTAAGTGTCTTTTTTATAGATTAGGTAAATAACTATAGCTATACATTAAAAGTTATAACTATAACTAATCAGCAAGTACTTACTAGACAGCTACTATACGTTAATCACTATACTAGATAAAGTATTATCTAGGAGACTGGGGCAGGCATTAAATCAATAACCATTTATTAAGCACCTACTGTGTGCTACAGTTAGACACTGTACTAACTGCTAGAAATACAAAGAAAGGCAAAAAAAAAAAAAAGGCAATGTCTCCTCTCAAGTAGCTCACAATCTAATGCAGCTATGCACAAACAAGGATAAACTGGAGATAATCAGAGTGAAACTAACATTAAGGGCAACTGGGAAAGCTTCTCACATGAGGTGAGATTTTAGCTGAGGCCTGACAGGAAGCCATGGAAGCCAGAAAGTGACTTGAAGGAGAGAATTCCAGACATGGGGGAAAGCCTGTGAAAATGCCTAGAAATGAGGTGAAGTGTCCTATTCAAGGAACAGAAAGGAGGCCAATTGGTGTGGGAAGGTGGGTAGGGAGTGTAAGGTATAAGAAGACTAGAAAGATACGAGGGGGCCATGTCATGAAGGGCTTTGGATGCCAAACAGGCAGGTGGGGCGGGTAAAGATGGTTGATTAAAAATATAACAAGAGGTCTCTATACTCAAGGAACTTAAAAATCTAGTTGCGGAGTCAAAACATGCATGCCAAACAACAACTGAGAACAATTTTGAACATGTTAACAAAACTGAACAAATGCAAACTTAGATCTTTCGAGGCATAGAGTTGGTTAATGCTTCTGGTACTTATTTTAACTCTTATGTGTATGTCTGACTATAGTATGTCTTAATTTTTAAAATGTTCTTAATTGGGATTAAGATTAGGGAAGTAACACTGAAATTTCAGCAGCCTTGCAATCCAAATTCATTTAACATTCATTGTTTGTAATGCCACACTTAAAAATACATACAAATAACTATTTTTATATGCACATATAAGCTCCTTGAGGGCAGGGATGACTTCATTTTTGTCTCTGTATCCCAAGCGCCCAGCATAATTCCTTGTACAAAGTAAGCACTTAATAAATGCTTATTGAACTAGATTTTTTCTTCTACAAGCTGAAGAGTTTGAATAATAAAATTAGACATGCTAAATGCTCATTGTAATCATGGTTTAGTAATACTTGGGTTTTATATTTTCTTCCCACAAAATTTTCACTACTGGATCCTCAGTTCATTAAGCTTCCAGTTTTTCCCACAGACCCTGTGACCATATACTGACCTTTTCTCGCCTGTGTTTTTCTTCTTTAGGGATGTTATCTGCAGGGGCTATATCACCAACGATGCACTCTGCCATATCATGAACCAGGGCAAGCCGGACACATCTGATCAGAAATGGTAAAGGATTATACAGAATCATATGCACTAGGGACTGACCCTTTGCATGTTGCTTTGAGGTTACATAGCTTATTTCTCTTCTATTTTCAGAGTTCTTTAATGCAAAATGAACTAAAGTACTAAATTTGTCCAGTCTAAGCCAGTCCTCAATCATAATTTCTCATTACCATTCAACATGCCATGTGAACCATTTGATAACATTAATAAGAAGGGGTTTTAGACATCATTCATCCAATGATATGAAACATAAAAATTTAAAACTATATGATTAATACTTCACATGTGACCTGGTTTGATCCAGGTTTGACAGTTTGATAGACCAGCCAGCTTTTTCTATTCCCACTGCCACCAACAAGGACTATACTATTAAAATAACCTCCTAACTGATTTCTCTGCTTCTAGTCTTTATAACCCTGAATCATAGACTATCAAAGGTGAAAGAGACCTCAAGTCCAGTCCATATATGAAGAGGAACACCCCCTACAAAATCCCTGATAAGTGATCATCCAACCTCCCCGTGTGAAGATCTCCAGTGATGGAAAACCACTACCTTCTGGGGCAGTCCATTCCCCTTTTAAACAGCTTTACCCTCTGGATCCAAGCAGAATAAGCCTAAATCTCTCGGCTAGACAGTCCTTCAAATACTGGAAGACAGCTATCACCTGCCCTTTCAGTCTTCTCTTTTTTAGGCCAAGTTCCTTTAATTGTTTCTTATATGTCATGCTCTCTGATCTCCTTTCAATGTATTCCACCTTGTCAAAGTCCTCCATAAAATGTAGTATCTATCATTAAGTAATCGTCTAGATCACTTGTTCCCAACCTTTTCTAGTATAATGACCCCTTTTCAATTAAAAAAATTCACACCTGATAGCACAAATATCTATTGATAAAGAAAATGCATAATGATAAAAAGCTGCCATGAATTCAGTAACACTTTTAAATGAATCTGTATTTTATTAATCTTGAGAGCATTTACATACATTTGAAAAAGAGCAATATATATGTATATATTCAGACACATATATATATATAAGACCTTTCTTCATTCTGAAAAGATATTCTTGTTTATTACATTGAATCACAATGTATATTTTGATGGAGTTAAATAAAAATCAAAATCAGGATGGAGTCATGGAATTCATGAAATAACTCACAACCCTAAGGATCCATGGCTCACAGGGTGGAACATCGTGCTCTAGATGTGGTTTGACCAGGGCACAGAACAAGAGCACAATCACATCCCTTGACTTCGATGTTATGCGTCTACTGAAGCAACCTAAGATCACACTGGGGTAGCTAGATGGTACAGTGGCTAGAGTGCCAGGCCTGAAGTCAGGAAAACTCATCTTCCTGAATTCAAATCCAGCCTTAGACACCTATTAGCTGGGTGACCCTGGGCAAGTCACTTAACCCCTATTTAGTTCCTCCTCTGTACTCAGTTCCTCCTCCGTAAAATAAGCTGGAGAAGGAAAGGGCAAACTGCTCCAGTATCTTTGCCAAAGGAAATCCCCAAAGGGGTCATGAACAGTTGGACATGACTAAAAAATCACTAAACGACAAGATTACATTGGCTTTTACAGTTGCCATTTTGCATCATTGACGCTTTTTGAGTTAACAGACCATTAAACTCTCCTCTCATCTATTTTTGCCCACACAAACTGCTCTCTAGCCACAACAACCCCAATCCATATTGTGCATTAACCTAACTCTACCCCCATTTCATAGATGAAGAATATGAGGCCTAGAGAGGTTTAGTAGTTTGGCCAAGAATACACAACTAGTAAGTGCCTATAGTACAGTTCAAAGCCAGGTCCTCCTGACTCCAGTTCAATGCTCTAATTCACTCTACCACACAGCCTTTCTTAAAACTCGCACCCTGGGCCATGTCCAGTCGTCCTGGTGAATATCTGGTCACTGTACCCAGATGGCTCTGGAGGAGAAGGTGAGGCTGGTAACCTTGCACAGCCCTCCCTCACTAATCAAAGTCAACTGCAAGTCATGTCATCATTCCCTGATGTCATGGTCCTCTTCAAAAACAAACAAACACAATAACCTTAAAGTCGAACTACAGAACTTTATATGTATTCATAATAAATTGTTCTAGCCTGCTCATATCTCATTTAGCTTTGTGTCAACTACACATTAGATTAAGTATACCAATCTTCCAAGTCATTAATAAAAACATTAAGCACCATAAGGGACAACTCCCTGGGAAACTTTAAAGACACTGAGTTAACACCGATTCATTAATAACAGACTACCCTTCGGGTTCAGTCATTCCACCACTTCCTAACCAATATTTCTCTATCTTTTCCACAAGGATAGCATGAGAGAGACTTCTTTCCTTCCCTTCCTTCTTTTCTCCCTCCTTTATTTCCTTCCTTCTCTTCCTTCCCTTCTTTCCTCCTTTCCCTTCCTTTCCTCCTTTCTTTTTCCTTTCTTTCTTCCTTCCTTCTTCCCTCCCTCCCTCCCTCAATCCTATAGTTCCTCCTCCATTCTCTAAGATCTATGAAAAAATCACTACCAGCAACCCATCAATCACATCCACCAGTTTTGTTTTTTGTTTTTAAGTACCGTGTTAGGTTGTTTAACTGATCCTAGTGCCTGAAACACATTAAGGGCAGCTAGGTGCTGTGACCTTGTTTAGTTTTTAATTCTGTTAACCATTTTTGTTCTATCCTTGTCAGTCCAATTTTGCTTGGAAGAGAAAATCAAAGCAAAAGAGTTGAAATATTATACCTTCTCGCCAACATCTATAATCTTCATTCCAAGCACCCCTATTTTTTTTATCTACCTCTTACTCCAACACAGCTAAAAATCCCTTTTTGTTGTCATCACCAACCTCAACTCATTCTGAGCGGTAGCATGTCAGGCCCCATTCCTGAGGGCTGTGCCATTTATTTATCTATCCATCTTCATTTACAAATTTCCTATGCATGTCTTTTTAAAACCTAAGTCAGTGGATGAAAGTTTTACACATTCTCAGAGGTCTATACAGCTCCTCATTTTCTTCTTCTTCAAAACTATCCTTCTGACAGCTGCCAAAATAATATTTCTAATCCTCAAGTCAGACTATATCACACACCTTTCCCCTTACCCCTCCAAAAGAGCTTCAGTGACTACTCTCTGGAGGACAAAGTACTCTTTAACCCTGCACTTAAGCCCCTTCCACAGTCTGATTCCATCCTTCTCTTCCAGGCCTCATTCTAAGTCCTATAAGTTTTAGAGAACTAATTACTACAAAATCGTGTCCTGCAGTCTTGCTTGCGTCTGTGGTGGGGTTGGATGGGACTGTGGCGGCAGTGGTAAGGGGGCGGCGCGCTGGTGCCCGGGCAGGCCCCTCCTCCCCACGGGCTCCTTGGCGTGTTGGGCACTGGACGGACGCTGGGCAGCGGGGGTGCCAGGCTGGGGGGATGTCTGCCTTCTCGGAGGCGGTGCTGGAGAAGAAGCCGTCGGAGCTGAGCAACTCGCAGCAGAGCGTGCAGACGTTGTCACAGTGGCTGATCCACCACCGCAAGCACTCACGGCCCATCGTCACCATTTGGGAGAGGGAGCTGCACAAGGCCAAACCAAACAGAAAACTGACATTTCTTTATCTTGCCAATGATGTCATCCAGAACAGCAAAAGAAAAGGGCCAGAATTCACAAAAGATTTTGCGCCAGTCATAGTTGAAGCCTTTAAGCATGTTTCCAGCGAGACTGATGAAAATTGTAAAAAGCATCTTGGAAGAGTGCTGTCTATTTGGGAAGAAAGGTCTGTTTATGAAAATGATGTGTTAGAACAACTCAGGCAAGCTCTCTATGGCGATAAGAAGTCTAGAAAGCGTTCATATGAACAGATAAAGGTGGATGAGAATGAAAATTGTTCAGCGCTAGGATCACCAAGTGAACCTCCACAGACTATAGATCTCATTAGAGCCTTACAAGAACTTGAAAATGCAGCCTCTGGTGATGCAGCAGTTCATCAGAGAATAGCTTCTTTGCCTGCTGAAGTCCAAGATGTATCTCTGCTAGACAAAATAACAGATAAAGAATTGGGAGAACAGTTTTCCAAGATGGTAGATGATGCATGCATGCTGTTGGCAGATTACAACGGTCGATTGGCAGCAGAAATAGATGATAGGAAGCAACTAACTCGAATGTTATCAGATTTTCTTCATTGTCAAAAAGAAGCCCTTGCAGAGAAAGAACATAAGTTGGAAGAATACAAGCGCAAATTAGCCAGAGTATCCCAGGTTCGAAAAGAACTCAGGTCTCGAATCCAGAACCTACCAGATTTGTCTCGGTTGCCCAATGTCACAGGCAGCCATGTGCACCTGCCATTTGCTGGAGACATCTACAGTGAGGATTGATGACAGTACCTTTTTCCAGGGCCTCAGGACTTTGCAAGAACTGGAGATAGGTTAAGTGAATATTCTCATAGTATTATTTTTGTACATTGTTGAAAAAGTGAAACAAACACAGATATCCCCAACAAAATTCAAAAAAAAATTAAAAATATTTAGTGTTGGGTTTTTTCCTATTTTATTGGTAAGTTGACATTACAATTCAAAAATTGACATCTATGTGTTAATATGTTCACAAAGAAGTGATTATTTTAAAAAGATCCTTTTATATATTTTTTGATCCAGGGCCCTGTGATAAACTAAAACCTTTCTATTTTTCTTTATGTAATTTTGAAGGTTCCTCTTTATGTTTCTGCATTAATATGTGAATGTAACTTCAATATATAATCACTGTATAATATGTAATTTCTTCAGGAAAAGAACTAATCAGGAGGTTGGGACATTATTCTCATGTATTTTAGGGATTTGATGCCTCTCAGTGCTTTTGACTCAGCACACATGAAAATGGAAATCACTTTGTGAGTCAAACTGAGGACATTCACATTCTGAGGAGAATATTTAAAACAACAAGAGAGTATTTTTTCTGAACTTACTGGAAACTTGTTTAATATTACAAGAATATAGAAACAAGTCAGAGTATCCCAAAACAGACTTCAGTTATCACCCCAACTCACTGTGTCCCTGAGCACATCGACATTCCATTTATATGTAGTCAGTGGGACAGTAGAAGAGTCTAAATTGCTTATTGCCTATTAAAAGCATAACCTTGTTTATCTTAATTCACCATCTCTCAATGTAGGAAAAACAGCATGCTTAACTGGGTATATACACTGAGTGTGCCACTTGAATAAACAAACTTGGAAATGCTTTGTAGGAAGTTGTCTATTCAAAGAGTTGATCCCTCAAGATATTCTAGATTCTGAAGCTAATTTCATAAGGTATAAATTTTTGTCTCCTACCCATGGAGATGAATCTAAACTTTATCTTAAGTATAGTTGATCTCATTAATGTGAAGAAATCTATAAAATCAATTGGTCTATAAAAACAAATTTTATGACTTTTCCCAACTATAAAACCTTAAAAGCTTTAGTGTCATTTTTAGCTCCAATATACTGACAACACTACAAATAGAACATTGTGGATGAGTTGTAGTGTTCTTTGTAGTTGCCTGAAACACTTTTAATGTCCCCTCAAAGTTTTTGAATAAAAAGCAGTGCTACATATATCCAGAGTTACCAAAGCAAGTATGGTTTTTTCTTTTATTTGTAACACTGTGTGTTAGAGCTACTGGATCCCATGCTTTCTTTTTAAAGTGCGTTTTTAGCAATGGGTTTGTGCCAGGTAATAGCCATTTTAGTATAATTGTTCATGACACTGTCAATAAATGATGGAAATTTTTCAAAAAAAAAAATCTTGTCCTGCATTCTGTGTTTTTTATTTCCCCTCCCTCTCAGCAAAGGCCTTCACTGAGAAAACTGAGATCAATGGCTCAGTGGAAAGAGAATGGGAACAGCAGAGGACCTGGCTGACACATATGAGCTTTGTGACTTGGGGCAAACCACTTCATGTCTCATGCCAAAAAATGAGGGTGTTAGACTAGATGATCTCTAGGGTCACTTCCAAATCGAAACACCTGGTCCTCTGATCCCCAAGCCGCACTTCTACGCAGCTTTGTTCTAGTCTCTGAGGAAGTCAAAGCCCTTCTTTCCCTCTTGGGAATCCCTCTTGGGTTCTTGATCCTATCCAATCCTTTTTCCTCTGGAAGTTTCCTTTTCAGGCACTCAGTCAAGCTTGCTCTTTCATCTTTAGCTCTGTCTCATTGACTAGAAATAAGCCCAGACCTCCCCCGCTCTTAAAAAACAACAAAAACAAACTGCCAAAAAAACCAAACCCTAAACAAACCTTTTCATTTGATTCCGCCATCCCCTGGAGCTATGGTTCTCCACCTCCTTTCATAGAAAGAAAATAGCTTTTCATAGCCAAAAGGGTAAATCATCTACCTTTATGACCTACCCCTCTCCCTCTTTGATTCCCACCACACCCACTATATCCAATCCATTGCCAGGTTCATTCCATCTTTAACATCTCTTTCATCTATTCCTTTCTCTCTTCTCAAGTGATCACTAGTCTAGTACAGACCCTAATTACCTCTCAACAAGCCTATAGCAATAGTAGAAAAATCAACTACTGCTTCTAGTCTGTTCCTCCAGAGGAAATTCCCTCTGGCAGATTAGCAACCTTTCAGCTTTACAGAGTTGCCCCAGGAAATGAAAGGTTAAGTTACTTGCCCAGTAGCTAGTATGTGTCAAAAATGAGTATACAAGAATTTCTTGTGGACACACATACAAAAAAATAATTTGGGTTTACCATCCATTTTGTTCCATATACCCAGGGCCCACCAAAAGTTAATACCGTGCCTACCTGCCTCTGACACTAAATAATACTTTAGCCCTCCCCAAGTGTGAGCACAGCATCCCTTCCCACGTCTCTGATACAAAAATGATCCAGATGTTGGCACAAACGACCCAGCAGCTGGCCTTACCTGTACTGGGACACTGGATGCTTTTCCTCAAAAGAATTTTCTTTGTTTAATCAAGTAAAAGAATGGGACTAAGGCCTCCATTTTGAAAACTGGCATACCTCGAGAACAGACATTGTTTCATTCCTTGCATTCATATCTCTGATGCCTTCCGGTGTCTGGCACATTGTAGGCATTTAATAAATATTTGCTGATCAAATAATTCATTCCTCAGCATTATGTGGTTAAAAACCAGTGACCTCAACAAAGGTCACGTTGCTCACCTGTCTTTATTAAGATGCTTATCTTCAGCTACAAAAGCCATGATAGCCATTCTGTACATATGATCGGACACACTTTCTGGCTTGTCCACATTTCTGTATACCCAGCCTGTACGTGGCACTCTCTGGTCAATAAAATCAAATAAATACAGAACTATATAAATAAATGAAAAATCAATTAGTCATCATTAATTATATAATGGCATCATAAACAATTAACAGTGTGCATAGCAGTGCTTGATACAAACATAAGATTATATACTTAGAGCTGGGGGGAACCTTACAGGCCATGAAGTCCAACCCCCTCATTTTAGAGATAAAGAACTGAGGCCCAAAGGGTTAAATGGGATCAAAGGAGATGATATTTGCATTATCACTGCTTGGCACACAGTTAGCACTTAATAAATGCTTGTCTCTCTCCCTTTCTTCCTTAAAAGACTCCCTAAAGGTCACACAGGTAGCAAGCATCAAAGACGGGGTTGAATACAAGTCCTCTGACTCCAAATCCAGCTCTCTATCCTATCACACTCCCTCTAATGATACTAAAAGATTTAATTTTTCACAACTCCCTGAAAGCTCTTAACTTGCTCTCTGGCTCGCTCTAATCTTCAATATTCCATTGTGTGCTGGCCCCTTCATAGCTTCCTACAAACACTGCAAGATCTGCCCATAAAACCCTCACATGTTCTCATCACTCCCTTAAGCTACTATCCTTTGTCTTCCCCCTTCAACAGTCAAACAAACTCCAAGAAAAAGTTGTCTAAATTCATTTCCTCCACTTTCTCCCCTCTCCGCCATCCCCTGGAGCTATGGTTCTCCACCTCCTTTCATAGAAAGAAAATAGCTTTTCACTCATTTCCTAAGTCCTTGCAATCTGGTTTCAGACCTCACTCAGTTCAAAATGCTCTCTCCAAAGTTACCAGTGATCTCTTAATTTCCAAACTGAAGGGCCTTGTTTCAATCTTCATCTTTTTCAATCACCGTGTAGCCTTTGACACAATGACCACATTCTCCTCCTGTGTACTCTCTCCTCTCTGAATTTACAAGACACAACTCTGGCAGCTCCTTCTCAGTATCCTTTGCTGGATCATTATCCCTGCCCCACCCTCTAAACCTGGGTATAATCCAAAGCTCTGTCCAGGACCTATTCTTTCTTTCTACATTCCCTCTCTTGATGATCTCACCAGCTCCTTTGTGTTTAATTATCATCTTTATGTGGGTGATTCACAGACAACAGATAGTTATGTCTATTGATAGGTCTAGGTGTACATATAGATCAGTGTCTGTCTATAGATATATATGTGTATGTGTGATATATATATATCTATCAAATATAGATCTGCATCTGATAGATCTATGATAGATGTATCTATATTTGGATCTATACAGATCTGCATCTACATATAGACCTCTGTGGTAGATACAGCTATCACACACATATACGTAGATCTATAGATATAGCTCTATATGTACATACAGATCTATCAAGACATATCGATTGTCTGAATTATCTGCATAAATGTACATAGTTCCATATATATAGATATGTATGCAGATGATTCATATATAGAAAGATATATAGACATAGCTGACATATAGATAGATCTATAGATATATCTATCACCAGCCCTGATCCCTCTTTCCAGTTCCAATCCTGCCTCACTGGCTTCTAGATATTTCCAAAAGGATGCCCTATAAGTGTCTGAAACTCAACATGTCCAAAAAAGAAATCATTATCTCAAAAAACTCAGTCTTCTTCCAAACTTTCCTATTTGTGTCTAGGATAACATCATTCTTCCAGCCACCTCAAAGATTTGCAACCTCAGAATCACCTACCATTCTTCACTATCCCTTACCCCTCATCTCCCCCCATATTCAATTAGTTATCAAGTCTTGTCAACTCTACCTCCAAAGAATCTCTCACATTCAACTACTTTTCTCTCCTTAGACGGCCACCACCCTAGTTCAGTCTCTCATTACTTTCCATCCATAATACTGCAATAGCCTTCTAATTGAATCCCTGCCTTGTTTCTCCCATCTCCAAACCCTCTTCCACACAGTTGCCAGTCATTGCCAAAGTCATTCTGCTAAACCACAGGTCTGTGTCACTTCTCTACCTAATAAACTCCAGTGGCTTCCTGTTACCTCTGGGATCAAATACTGCGTCTACCATATGGCATTTAAATCACTCCATAATCTGAGTAGCTAGGTAGCACATTGGATAAGAACACTGGGCCTGAAGTGAGAAAGAACTGAGTTCAAATCCAGCTTCAAATACTGACTAGCAACTTAATGGGCTACTCACTTAACCCTGATTGCCTCAGATTCCTCATCTGTAAAACGAGCTGGGGAAGGAAAGGCAAACCACTCCAGTATCTCTGCCAAGAAAATCTCAAATGGGGTCATAAAGAGTCAGACACGACTGAAATGAATGAACAACAAATCTGGCTCTAGCTGACCTTTCCAAGCTCATTACATGTTTCTTTTCCATAAACTCTCTGTTCTAGCCCAGAAAGACTATTAATCTACAACATTCCATCTCCCTCCTCTTCTCTGCCTCTTAGAATTTCTAGCCCCCTTCAAAGGTCCATGCAAATACCCTATATATTTCCTGAAACCCAGATAGAACATAATGTCCTTGATGGCAAAGATTTTTTTTCTTTTCTTTGTATTCCTACTGCCTACCACAATTGCTGGCAGCACAGAGTGAGTACTTCCTAAATGTTTACTGACTGACTCATTATAAACATTGATGACATAAGGCAACATGACATTTAGGGTAAGCCTGATGCCAGAGTGTCAAAAAGAACCCAGGTCAGATGGCTCAAGTCTGAGCTTCTGCAGAAAAGGCCTCAGCACAAGTTCTTGTGGGACAGGAGAGTAGAAAGTATGGTGGATGTGGAGTCACCAGATATGGATTTGAATCCCTCGTCTTCCACTTATTATTTGTGTGATGTTGGGCACATGCCTTAACATTCCTAGGTTTTAATACCCTCCTCTGTAAGATGAGGGCAGTTGACCCTGATAACCTCTAAAGTTCCCTCTAGCTATGATTCTATGGGTGATCCACTTAAAAGATATTATTTCCATTCTGCAGGGAGTGGTACTGGTAATTCTTTTATTTGTTAGTAAAACACAAACACCCCAAATGGAGATGATAATTATACTTCAAATGTTGGGCTCTTGAATTTACTCACTGTATGCATTATACAAGATCAATGTTAATATCGAATTAGCTCTGAGGCTATAAAAGCTCTTCCTCTTTCAGAAATTACAGTGTTAAGGACCATCCCCCCTTCCACTCTCTGCTTCTAGGAGAATCATCTTTTCTCCCCAAACCAGAAATTCTGGTGCAAAACAGCACAATATCTGGCACACAGTAAGCATTTAATAAATAAATGCTTTATCTACCAAACCTAAGGTTATCTTGAAAAGAATCTTCTTGCTTTTGCTGGATATCTGAGCACAGAACTAATCCTACATGCTTTTTTTTTTTTGGAGGGAAAAGGGCACAGGACCAGGATGAGGTACATGTTAGTTCTGCAATATGAGAGAATTCCCTTCTGTGGAAACTCCCTCCATAGATGCAGAATGGCAACGTGCCTGGTGAGAACACCTGGCTGTTGGGCAAGGTGGAAGAGGCAGGGTAGATGCTTAGGAAAAGGCAGGTGGGAAGGAGCAGGAGCCATAGCTTCAGGAGCCTCAGCTGCCCCAACTAAACTAGTCTTGGCAAAGTTACTCAAGGCACTCAAAGGTCAAGTGACCTACCCACCTGGTGAGGGGTCAGCAGAGGCAGGAATTCAAAACAAGTCCTTTTGATTCCCAGCATCTGCTCTCTAACCACTACCCCCTCACTCTGCATAGCTCATCTATTAACATGTATTCCAAGATCAGAGGTGGAAGGAATCTTAGATGCCCTTGAATCCAACCTCCTCATTTTACAGATAACAAAATTGAAGCACAGAGCAATTAAGTGATTTGTATAGCACAGGGTCGCACAGCTAGGCCTTTTCTGATCCCCAAATGCCAGTACTCCATCTCCCAAACTACATTTAGATACTTTGTGCATGTGAATGTATTATTATATACATATATAACATATATGCTAATATGTAATATTATTTATATATTTATCTTATATATTTATATAATATGCAATAATATATAATATATATAGGATACAAATATACCCTTGATACCTGTACACACCATATACGTATATTCACATATTCACAGATAAATAGGTTTATGTTATATAAATATGATAAATGTTTATATATTTACTATAAAATCTTTATGTTGTACATTTTTATATGTATTTGTTGTCTCCCTTATTAGAATATAGGGATTGTTTCGTTCTTTTTATTGACTTCACCAATACCTGTCTGGCACATAGTGGACCCTTAAGACATAGTTTATAATTATTTATATTAATTAGTATTATTATATTTTGTAATTAAATAATTGATTTAATTAAGTACATGAAGCGGGATCTGAAACCAGGATCTTCCAATTCCCATGACCCCAAGTCCACTACTCCTACCCATAATGCGACGCTGCCTTCCGGTTTATCTTAGTCTGGATTTCCAAACCACTGCTACCATAGCAACTAGGGAAGATTACTTCCTGTGACTCTCTTCCTTCCTCTACCGCCCAGGGGGCAGCACTGCAGCCCTATAGGGCTACAGGAAGCCTGGAGGAAAGCAGAAGCCCCCCTTCTAGTCCCAGTTTCTGCAGGGGTCTCGGCTCCTGGTGCCACGGGAAGGGCCCCTACTCCCGTCCCATCCCGCCCCGCCCCGCCCGGGGCAGCTCCGAGCTCTCGCAGGCTCGGCCAGCAGCCTGACAGCAGGAGGGCCAGGCCCAGGGCCGGTGTATGTGTGCGCCGGCTCGGCGCTCCCAGCCCGGGGCGGGGGTACCTGCCGCGGGCCGGGCCTCGCGGGCCGGCAGCGGCCCCAGCATCTTCGCGCGCTCACCTTGAGCTGGCCTACCAGCCGCAGGAACTGCAGCAGGTTCCGGGTCCCGCCGCCGCCACCGTGAGCAGAAGCCATGGGGCGGGCGGGCAGGCCGACCTGGTCGCTCAGTTTGCACGTGGCGGCCGCAAGCTCCTCCCCTCGAGCTGTTGGGGCTCCCGCCCTCCTTGGAGCGTGGGCGTCCGGGACGCGGTCCTTCTTCCGTTGGTCTTCCTACCCGGCATTTGTTAGGAGCCCGAGCAATTACTGCCAATCCCGTGCTATATGAAGTTGATAGGGAGGCCGTAGTGGGCCCGAGGACGGTGACTGCACCTGTCATTGGTCCCGGGCTCTCAGGGGGGGATGCCTGACAGTCCTGGCCACTACATCTTTTTGTTTTGTTTTTTTAATAGCTGCGAAATATTCTGTTTGTAAATGCGGATCCTCCAAATATGTTTCCACAAATTCCAAAACCGATAACATTCTGTATACTTAAAAAAATTTTTTTTCCAACATTAAGTACTAAGTACAGAGAAAACAAACAAACAAAAAATCATCTGAGACCAATACTGGTAGAATGTTGGAATATTGTTCAAGAGAAGAAAAATATCCAGGAAAAAATTTCATATAGAGATTTATCAAGAGAAAAAATAAGTACCATTTATACTGTATGACAAAAATATATCATTCATATATTACAAGTTTAGAATTGTTTCACTGATATACTAACAGTTTCACAATCCTCTTTAATTGTACACACACACACACAACTTCATTTTATACTTAGCCTGTGAAGTGTCAGTAGCAGAATTGTAAGTATAAAATAAAAAGCTAACTTGGTTCAAAATGCTGATTAAGATTCAAAGTGCTGATTTAGTTTCTACAAGCAAACACAAATTTTTGCTGCCACTTCTCAAAGATCCTGTTGTAACACTTTTGAATTGGACACCAAGAAAGGGAGGAGTCCCCACATTTTACAGATGAGGAAACTGAGTCTGAAAGAGGTTAATTGACTAGTTTCCACACTAATGAAATGTATTGTATACACCTATTTTCGTATGATACTGTAGTCTAGAACTAGTCTTATGAAGCAAGTTTCTGGAAGAAGTTTAGTTTTTGTTGCCACATTTAGTTTTTACAAGGGATACAGGCACTTCGAGCCCTTTGTCTGAAGGCTGTTACCTGAAGTGTGGTGTTAAAGTCCAATTGCTAAGGGGGAACCAGCAGAGATAAAATCAGTGACAGGTAGATTTAAGTCAAAACTGGTAGTCAGGTTTAAGTATAAGAGAACATGTTTAAATTTGCCCTTTTTAATAGATTTTACGGAGCATTCACAGATATTCCCTGCCTGGTTCCAATCCAACACAAGGAACTTTGAGAGCTGGTTTCCAGCCAGACAATTCAGGGAATTGGCTCTAGAAGCTGACTCACACATAACCCAGCCAGAACAGGCAAAAAGGTCTTGTCTCCATGGTAGACATTTCCAGGCAGCAACTTTGTGAGTTTGGGAGATCCGGAAATCTAAGCTCCCATCTGTGGTCAGAGCTAAATGGCAGCAATAGCTGTAGTAGGAGCCAACACCGAAAGCAACTATAAATGGATGTGGAGAGACTATTACCTGAGGTTGGTAAGATCCTCTTGTGGCATAGAGAGGTTGTGTCTGTGGACTCAAAAGAGGCATGAACTTTTAGGACTAAACCTGCTGGCCTTGCAGAGAGCTGGTAGCTTGTGAGGCAGCCGGTGATGCAGTGGATGGAGCCCTGGAGTCAGGAAGACCTGAGTTCGTATCTGGCCTCAGACCCTGGCCAAGATATTTCCCTTGCATTTGCCTTTGTTTCCTCAACTCTGAAATGGGGATAATAATATCACTTACCTTACAGGGTTGTTGTAAGGAACAAACAAGATAATATTTGTGAAAAGCACTTAGCACATAGTAGGCACTATATAAATGCTTATTTCTCCCCCCATCATCAAGATACCATCACATTTAGAGTGAGTATCAAACCTATTAAGCCAGTGATTAGACTTTTGTATGATGTACTAGGTGATACAGGAGGTGATTACTAATATAACCATAGTTCTTTGATGATGAATATATGTTTGTATTCAATTACATTTTTGCCCCTGTATTATATGCCATTCACTGTTGTTATGTTTTTTATTGTTTACAAAATGTTGATATGGGTTATTATATAATGCTCATGTAGCTTGTACATATCAGTATGTATCAAGTACATTTGCATTTACAGTATTACATGTGTTATACATTTTTGCTTATACAAAATATAATTAGATATGAATTTTCATGTATCATAATGTTTACTTTTGCTGATATAATTATGGATACAGTTATCCCTGGACATTTGCAGGGTTGGGGGCACAGGACTCCGTGAATGTGAAAAACCATGAATAACTCTAGGCCCCAACCCAAACCTTTGTTTTTAATTATTCTAATTTATCACACACACAAACACACACACACACACACACGTTAAACCCCATACTGGACTCATAAAATGTTGCATTTTCTACAGGAGAGATATTAGTATCTCTCACACTATGCAGAGTCTTTGCAACATTTTTGTATCTGCAGCAACTGCTTCACAGATTTCCTTTAGGAAAAGCTACAACAATCACTGTGGGAGAAAATCATATGATTGTATCTGAATGGTAAAGAGACAAAGAGGAGGAGAGAATACAGTAGCCTGTAGTTCTTCAACTCACTGAAACTTTTAACAAATTTAACTCTTTAAAATGTATGCATGTGTAATAAATTTATAATAAAGAATAATTATGTATGTAAAATAAATTTATAATGTTTATAATAAATTTATGTACAAATACTTACGGTAGGGCAGCTAAATGGAGCAGTAGACAGAGTGCCAGGCCAAGAGTCAGGAAGATTCATCTTTGTGAGTTCAAATCTAGCCTCAGACACTTACTAGTTGTGTGAACCTGGGAAAGTCACTTAATCCTGTTTGCCTGAGTTCCTTATCTGTAAAATGAGCTGGAACAGGAAATGGCAAACCACTCCAGCATCTTTGCCAGAGAAACTCCAAATGGGGTCATGAAGAGTTGGACACAACTGAACAACAACATACTTATGGTAGTATATGATAAAAATAAATGAATAATATACAGTGTTTATGCATTCATGACTTTCTAAATTTTTAAAAGCTTTTTTTTACATATACCATCATCTACAATTTTCTACCATACATCATAAATTTCCAGATATTCCCATTTAATTATTGATGTCTAACCTATGAATAATGACAACCACAAATGTGAAAAGGAATGACTATATACAGTGACTATTGTGAATGAAAATGTTTCAATATATAGGTTGTCTTGAATGAGAAAACTTTATTTTGTATTGACCTAATGTAAATGTAGTGTGTTCTGGGCCATGATCTCGGAGTAAGTCCTATTACTTCTCTCCCCCATCCCCAACCCAGGCTTCTAGGGATATTCTGAGAGGTTTAGGAGTGTCTCTTTTCTACTCACATCAGCTTGGGCTCCCACCAGCCATGTTCCTCCAACTGTTAGATGCTAAATAACTACCATTGCAGTTCCATTTAACCACTTAGCATCAATTACCTTTTACAAAAAGATATTTACTTTGAAAATATATTAATAACAAGAGTATACACATTTCCTCTCAGTTCTTTGGAGGAACACTCTTCTTTGTCCCACCTTTGCTTCTGGGACAGTGGCCTAGCTCTTAGTTTAGTTCCTGCATAGCGTTGGTACCACCAAGTACACATCAAGATGTAGCATTGCTACCGAATGACTCATCTCAGCAACTCCTGGACTGGGTCGGGAAGGTTACAACTTCCTGCAAAAGGCAGTGGTACTGATTGGGATGGCTACAAAGCCTGGATGCAGGGGTGGCAGCATGCAGCTCTCCTTTCACCTAATACAAAAAAAATGACTATTGAGGCAGCCAAATAAACCAAGCTTGTACTCACAGACTCATGTGACTCAACTGGAGAGAGTACTCAAGGCTTCTTAACAGAATTTTCTCTCTTTAGACACTATCAGCAGAGTCAAAATCAGACCAGAACGACCAGAGAAGAAACTTGGCTGTGTCTGACTCAGGCCTTTTTGTTCGTTTGTTTGTTTAATGCTTCTACCACCAAAGAGCACCCTGTTCACCAGAACAAGTTATAGAATGTCTGTATATGAATCAATATCTCTCCAAGACACTTCTCTTATATGTTCATCATGAATCTACTTGAAGCAGGCTCTCTAGCCTTCCTTGTGAGGAAATGTCACCAGAAGTGTCTCATGCAGACTATCACTATATGATAATTATGTAAACTATTAAACTTTAAACTTTTTTTCTCTATGCTATTTGCATACCTACTCCTATTCTGAATTTTTAATTCACAGATGATTGTAAATGTTTCTTGGGGGTAGAGTGAGATTCAAGTACTGCTGCTTTTGTCAAATGTTGACATTTGTTTGCTGGAAGGGATAGGAAAAGATCAATTTGCAGGAGGAAAATTGATTTTAAAAAATCATTTTGAGAAGCACAAGCCCTTTTGATAAAACGTTGAGAGACTAAGACTCTTCTGAGGACCTAAAAGAGAACTGCCTCTCAGATAAAGGTTTTGAGAGGGTCTTTACTGAATCAAAGCACTTACTAAGAATGGCTGCAAGACAATTCATAGGCTTATTTGCTTATGATTGTTTTCATAGTTTTAAAGGATATAGCTGACAAATTATAAAACAAATGATTGTTTAGGGACATGGGGGAGATTATGCAGGAAATGCTAGGATTATGCCTGATAGAAAGGGGGAATTTTTTAGTTTTGCATTTTAAGTTAGAGATGATTCACTGCTTACAGAAAGGCCTTGGTTTTAGGGTTAGAAGCTAGATGAAAGAAGGGCAAAACAGCAGGGGGGAAGAAGGAGAAGGAGGAGAAAAAGAAGCTGAATGTAGAAGGAGTCAGGGAGAAAAGACAAAGGAAGTGAGAGAAGGGATGCAAGGAGCAAATTAAATCTGACAGGCAGAATCTGCACAACTTTTTCTGGAAGTTATATTGGTTGGAAGAGTGTTGCTTTTCTGAGAGCTGATTGGCTGGAGAAAGACAGGTTTGCCCTCAAGTGCCAAATAGAGCCTGAGACAGGGGAAACCTCTCAGAGGTTTGCCTGTGTTGCCTTTTACTACTCTTTCTGCTTTCCCAGGAAGAAGGAAATAAACTTTTTACCTGCTCAGAAAAGATGTATGGTTTTTCTGAGACGACTGGATAAAACAGAACCCCTTGCTTTTTGAGGAGATAGGTAGAGGAAGACCGCATGGCCCTATCATTAGGCACAGGGCAGCTAGGTGGCACAGCGAATAGAGTTCTGAGTCAGGAGGACCTGAGTTCAAATCTAACCTCAGTACTTACTAGCAATGTGATGCTGGGCAAGCCACTTAACCTTGTATGCCTCAGTTTGCTCATCTGTAAAATGAGTTGGAGAAGGAAATGGCAAACTACTCTAATGTTTGCCAAGAAAGCCCCAAATGGGGTCATGAAGAATCAGACATTACTAAAACAACTGAATAACAAAAATTATTATCTATAGTTTCAGAAAGAAGAACCTAAAAGCATACCTGAGAAATCTTGGAAGCTCTCTGGCTTAATGAAACTACTTGCCAATTTTAATAACTATGTCAATGTAATTTGTTTTCTTTGTAATCCTATGTGTTTTATTTTATGCAATTAAAAACCATTTTCTAAGAAAGGGTCCTTGATAAAAAAGGTTAAGAATCTTAGTAAAAAGGTTAAATGAAATTGTTGCAACAGGTGTAGTGGATAGAGAACTGGATTTGGAATTAGGAAGGCCTTGATTCAAATCTCATATCCAACACTAACTAGCGTAATCCTGGGCAGATCAATTAACCTCTCTTCACCTCAAAAATTTGATGGCCTCTAGAGATGATCCTTGATAATTCTAAGAATTCTAAGAACATCTGAGAGAGTAAACCAGGTGTCCTGACTCCAAAGCCAGCTTTTTCTAAAACACTAGGCTGTACCTGATAAAATGGGAATCTTAAGAAAATATTCAACGAGCAAAATGCTGCTTCTTTCTGCCAACTCTTCATAGGTAACTCCTGTAATGTGTAGTCATAGTTAATCCAAATTTTGATCATGGAAATGCTTTAAAAGAAATTCATTTTCTTGTCTAAAAATATAAAAAGTCTTTATTTGTCCTAAATAAAAATGATTTAATATTATAGGCAAAAAAAAAAGTTGTATACGATCATCTCTTCCTCCTCCCTCTCTTTCATGCCAGAATAAATTTGCTTCTGAAGCAAGCCTCTCAAGTTTGGATTTGACAGAGACTTTGGAAATGATGAGGGGAAATAGAGAAAGGCTTTGATCATTTATGTAACTAGGTTAAGGAAAGAAATTCAGCTTAAAGGAGATAAATGTAGGATATTAAGTCTGGAAGTTAAGCGACCTTTTTTTAAAAGAAATGTTTGTTCAATGGCAAGAGATTTTGGCTTGCTCTCTTACTCCCTTCTTTCCCATGGCTTATTATTGCCCCTGCCATGGCGAAGTCTTCGTAGAGGGCTTGTGTTAGTGATAATTCCACAGACTAAATGTGGATTGTGCGTTTAAGCAAAGTAAAGTTATTTTGGTCCCTGAGCTTCTTGCAAATCACTAGTTGTATTTGTGGCAGATTCAAGTTGAGGCACAGCTAGGTTAACTGCTGGAGAGATTAAGTAAGACCATGCCACTGAGCCAAGGCACACTGTATTTCAGGAAAACATTTCTTTTTTGTGTCTGAAAAGGTAATCCCTTAAATCATTTGTGTCTTAAAAGCCCCCAGCAAATCAGTCCAAACCCTTCTCTATAAATAGCTATTTTAAGTAGATAGTCAAAGATTTTCATAATTGCATGAGGCTTTATCTAGTTCCCACCCTGCACCATCAGATAAGAAAATCAGGATTCCATTTCCCTTAGTATGAAGCCCTCCCCTTCTCTGCTCTCCTGACCAAGTTTGTACTTCAGCCAAGACACTGAAAAGTCATGTTCAGAAAAAAAGTGATAGACTGGTTTCTAAAGATACACTAATTTGAATGCCTTTTATGTGAGAGGATGCATCAAAGTAACATAGGTCTGAGGCATCTAAGGCAGGTCCATACCGGTAGGATCAGGTGTGCCCTGCCAGAATTTACAGGTGTGCCCAGGTGAAATACATTATGCATGCTCTTCCTTAAGAATCTAAGTTCTGTGTAATTAGGGAAGTGACCTGACTCTTAGAGGCAGCATGGTCTAATGCTGGTAACCTATAACACATGTGCTTTGAAAGAGTGCTGGATTTGGAGTAAAAAAAAAAGGATCACATCCATCCTGCCTCTGGTACTTGTTGTGTGACTTTGGGCAGTCATTTCAAATCTCTAGACCTTGATATCTTTATCTGTAAAATATTGGAGATTAGATGGCCTCTGAGGTTCCTTCTACCTCATCAGTTCAGAAATTCTTTGAAGATGGTAGGTTGATTTGTACTGCCTCATATACCTCCTTGAACTTGTCAGTATCATAACATCTTCCTGATGATATAAGAGAGCCCACATAACCGCACTCTGAGAACCATAGTGAACATGTATCTGCCCATCCTGCATTACACTGTCAGGAAACAAAGAAAAGAATGAATGGAAAAGTTAAGGTTTCTAGACATCCTTAAAGAGACAGTTTTATTCCTTCTACATATCCTGCCTTTCACTTGAATAGCTGCCACTTGGGGATCCCTTATGACAGGACAGCCACATCAGTTTAGCCTTTTTTTCAGGCGCAAAAAAAAAAATAAGAGAAACAAAGATATACCACGCCATACACTCACCAGTAATGCGCGCTTGTTTTACGTAAAGAAATAGAATTATTTGTTCAAAATAACCAAGCAATCCACTCTGTAAATATAAATACAATTTCTGATAGCCACTTTTCAGCACTTTCCCTACATTCTATCGCTTAACAATCTCATATACACTCAGAGCTTCAACTACTACATCCATGCAAATGATTTTTACATCTACATCTCTAGTCATGTATTGTCTTCTGAGCTCCAGATCCAAGTATCAATCAGCCTACATGGGATTGCCCCCTAGATGTTTCACTGGTACCTCAAACTCAACATATCTAAAACTAAGCCTAGTATCTTTCCCCCTAAATCTTCCCCCAACTCTTGACATATGTGCATGTATGTATATGTCCTATGAAACTGCCATTCACTTAGTTTCCCAAGTTCAGGATTTAAACTCAAGTCTTTCTGACTCTATCTTTCTATATCACCGTGCTTAAAAAAAAAATAATTCCCAGTTCTCTTTCCACTGCATCATAATAGATCTTATCCTACGTAATAACAGATATTCAAAAGGCTGACTTGGAGTCATTCATAAAAGTTTACATTTAACATGGTGTATTTTAGAAAGCAAAGAAATAGGCAACGGTTTTCTAAAGGTTTCCATCAGAGCAGTTAAAATGTCAAATATTTCTTCTCTTTCTTTAAAGATAGTTGTAGTATTAGAAAAAGACCACTATGTGGCACTGTCTCATCAATGTTCTCCCTTTATGTGAGGGGAAAGCTGCCAAGCCTTTATATTCATGGCTGATGCTCCCAGCTCTGTTCTCTACTCTGTGGCTCTGAGGAGATTTTTTTTTTAACAGGTCCCCACCTTGTCCCCATTCTACGGCACCTACTGCAGTGCTCTGCTCATGGTGTCTGTCCCCTCCTCCCAGTTCATTTAATTGGAAGGAGGGAAAGGGCGCAATGCTAAGTATTTGCATCAGAGTATATATAACAACAGAATAATCATTCATGACCTTTGGGATAGAAATCATAATTTTCCCATCATTAGTATTACTTATGGAGTTTTGTGTTCAGGATATCTTGAGAAATTACAAAAGTACCTGTAGGAAATGAGATCTTGTAACCTTCACGACTTGGGCAGTTCTGTGTAGGAGTGAGAGAACATAGATTAATAAAGAAGAATAAGAAAAGTACCCCTGACAGGAGCAAAGTCAAAGCAGTCATTCTTTGAGGTTAGTGTCCAAGCTTGATGAACTCTCATTTACTGTTGATTTTGTTTTTATTGGGTTTTAATTGATTTTTTTTCAAAGTTTTACCCAAATGCTTGTCTAATGATCTTTGGTCCTATAAGTAGAGAAGGCAGCCAGGTAAAATTTGTAGGGCTGAAAGGGCTAATTCTCCCAAATTATTCTCCCCATCAGCTTCTGCCAATGAGTGAGTCCTAGAGGGAAATACCACGTCATATGCCTTTCTATCTATCTCTCCCAATGCCTAACTAAGGCACAAAACTAAGCAGCTAGTGGTTAAGCATCTCTCTAAAGGGGTAAGTAACAAGGAAGAAGCACAGAATAAATGGATAAAGTGTTTAACTTGGAGTCAAGGAGATCTGAAGTCAAATCTTGTCTCAGATATTTATTAGCTATGTTACCCTGGATAAGTCACTTGACTTCTCTCAGCCTCAGTTTCCTTATCTGTAAAATGGGGATAATCACAGCACCTACTTCACAGGGTTGTTATGAGGATCAAGAGCATTTTGCAAACCTTAAACCATAATATAAATACTATCTTTATTGTCATTATTATTATAGCTCTTGAACCATACAATTTTCATCGTTAATATTCTGGTTAAGATATTATCTCCAGGAAAAAAGCTCTGTTAAAAGACAAATGTGTTATATGCAAGCATATGGAATGGATATCAATGCTATTTTTAAATGTCCCTTAATAAACTTACAGAAAAATATTTTCCAAAATTTTATTCCAGAAAGTATGAAAATATTTTTCAAAATTTTACATGGAAAATGTGAGAGATTCGCTATTAAAAATTCATTTTAGAAGGAAAGAGAACTAGATTTTGAATCAGAAGACCTGGTTTACAATCTTGCTTCTGTTACTTACTGGTGATATGACCCTAGGCAAGTCTCTTGATCTCAATTTCCTTATCTATAAAATGAGAATGGACCAGATGACCTCTGAGGACCCTAATCTGTAAGATGGAGATAATAATATTTGTATTATATACTTTACAAGGTTATGACAACCCAAAGAGATCATGTAAAATGAGGTTATGTAAGTACTTTATAATCATTAAAATGCTATGTAAATATTATATTATAATAAAGTATCATATTATAAGAAAATTCTAGTCTATATTTCTTTTGAGCATTTGCTTTCATTAGCATAATATGAAGGCTTCTTAAAGTTTCATTAGTAAGAATCTTATCTTTTTTGTTGTTGTTGAGTCATTTTAGTCATGTCAGGCTCTTCATGACCCCATTTGGGGTTTTCTTGACAAAAATACTATAGTGGTTTCCAGTGGTAGGATTCAAATAAATTAACAATCGATTCTCCAAGGAACAGAGCATAGGTGCTGCTGCAGCTGACTTTGTGGGCGCAGGCCCCACGCCCGCTAACAACTGGTTCCCCAAACTTAACCTAAAATTAGGTACAAGTTCTGCCAAATCTGTGTGAACCAGCTGAATCCCACCACTGGTGGTTTCTCATTTCTTTCCCCAGCTCATTTTATAGATGAGGAACTAATGCAAACAGGGTTAAGTGACTTGAGCTGGGTCACCCAACTGGGAAGTGTCTGAAGGCCCAATTTGAACTCATGAGGATGAGTCTTCCTGATTCCAAGCCCACTGCTCTATTCACTGCACCACCTAGCTGCCCCAGGAATCTTATCTAGGCACACTTGAAAGTATAGCAGTTATTCTCTAATAATATCTAGATTGTCTTCCAGTTAAATTAAATCATTCTAAAATGATAGTGTGGTGTACTGTCTGGAGCAGTTGGAGTCAAAGGATGTGAACTAGTTGGCGCCACCCTACCACTAACTAACTAGCTGTACAATCTTGTTTTTATTTATCTTTGGGGTCCAGATCCGGTGTGAGAGTGTTTGTGATTTTATTGGGATAGTGTAGCTGAGCTTCGGCTCTGCAATTTGTCTGTCTTAGTTGCCTTGAATGATCCTCATTCCACCATTTTTGTATCTTTAGGCTTCTGTTTCCTTACCTGTAATATGAAAGGATTGGACCAGATGATCCTGAAGGTCTTTTCCAGCTCCAGACTCTTATGAAAAGGATTTTCAATCCACATTAAACCTACATTCAGCCTACATTAGGCACTGAATTGATAAAAATGGTCAAGATTTCAAGAAATTTGCCATAAAGAGGTTCTTGTCACCATAGCTAAGCTTTACCCATGTTTTACTTTACTTCCTGGCCATCTTCTTGCAAATTGCTGCCACTCTCCTTTCCAATTTTGGAATCATAATCAATATTGCCTTTGCTACTGGGAAATGTGTATCCATCTACTCCTTGATGAGCTGCTCACCATCCCTTTAACATTCCAGACCAAAATGTCCCTGCTTGACCACTGCTCCCTACTTGAGTGTAAGCTCCTCCACGGTAGGGACTATCTTGGATTTTGTATTTATTTTCTAAGTGCTTACCACAGGGCTTAGCACATACGAAGTGCTTAGTAAATGCTTTCTCGTTCATTCAAACTCAATATTGTTCTATTGTTACTTTTAGAACACTAAATTATCTTTCCAACTAGTAAAAAAAATATTGTTTTGAAAAACAGTTTTTCTCTTTACAACTCATGGTTCAGCTGATTCTCTTTGTCTCTGTATTAGGGATAGGAACTGGATCGGTAATTTCATTATATAAGAAACTTCCTCTACCAATGCAGGTCAGTACCTTTCTTTGCAACTTAAAGTCTTGAAGAGCTGTCCATAGCACTTAGAAGTCATATAACTTGCCTTCAATCATACAGCCAGTATGTGTCAGAAATGGGACTTAAACTCCAGTCTTGGCTCCAAGGATAGCTCTCTGTCCACTATACGATGCTTTCTCTTATGTTCTTGTGTTGTTCTCTCTAAAATTGTACACGAATGATACTCTAGCCTTTGAGTTGGGAAGCAAATGCAATGCCTTGAAAAGTGAAAATACTTCATACATATTTAACAACACCATTCCATTTAGTGGTGTCAATGACCCCTGCTTTATATAGGTGTCATTTTGGTACATTGATGAGAGGTGGCGCTCTCATCCAGCAGATCCTTTCTGCAAACATTCCCAAGTGTCTCAACTCAGAGACTTCAGCTTACAATTTCTTTTTTCATAGGTTAATGCATTCTTCTAGGAAATGCAGGAACATCAATAAGGACTTGTGGTGTTGCTATGATTCCTTAGATTTGGCAGGCTAACGTGGTATGTTACAAAAATACACTCACAAAAATTTTTCAAAGCCTTCAAGAAAAGTGATAGTGCTGTTGGGAATAGGGCGGAAGGTGGAGGTTTGGGGAAAGATTCGCTCTTCAACAAACATCAGGATTCAACTTCATAGGTCGGATACCACCGATATAGGAAAGTCAAATCTACTGTGTTGCTAAGATGGAATAAGGGTCACCCTTCTTTCCATTCTCCACTGTATCAATGATACTTTAAAGAAATGAAGTCAGAGACAGAGTCCAATCAGAATAACACATATTACTAGCAGAGTAGCCCAGAACTGAGACTGTTTCCCCTGTAAGTGAGGGAGATATTTCAGAATAGTTTCGTGGACTGATCAGTCATAGTCCCAGTACCAGGTTACAAAAAATTTTGTTGTTTTGTTGGGAGAAGGGAGGAGGGAGAGGAGAGGAGGCAGAGAGAGATTAAAGAGAGAAAAAAAAAGGAGCAGGTTTGAAGTTTCCAGGGAGGAACACCCAGGGATTTAGTCTGTGATTAGCCTAAAGGAAAATAGTGATATAACCATTATTCCACACTCCTGGAAATTAACCTCTGTGTGTTAAAGGGATGCAAAGTGAAACTTGCTACCCTTGAGCTTCATCAGAGCATACTGATGGTTATTGGTATTATGATTACTTGGTCCTTATGTGTTATGTCCTTAAAGCAAGCATAAGCTACTGGTAACAACTGCAGATACATCCAGACCTATGACCCATGGAACTAAATTTATAAAGTGCAACCAGCAATGGATGAATGATTATGAAAAGACTTTGAACTTGGAATGGAGCCGGTCAATAGTCAACAAGCTTTTATGAAGTGCTACTATATTCCAGGTACTGTGCTAAGCCCTAGAGACTGAACGAAAGGCAAAAAACAGTACCTACCCTCAAAGAGCTCACCTTCTGATGGGGAAGATAAACATGAAAATAACTATAATTAGGAATTTCAATATATACACAGAGTAACAGAAGGTACAGAATGTACCGGAATCTATAAGGAATACCTTTGCTTTGCAGTGACGGGCTAGGCATCTGATGGTCATCCCAATAGCACTCACTGTAGGAATGGTTTTGAAAGTTGAGGGCTTTCTCATCGTCATTCTCAAAATAGGGGGAGAGAGAGAGAGAGAGAGAGAGAGAGAGAGAGAGAGACAGACAGACACAGACAGACAGACAGACACACACACACAGATACAAAGACAGAGAGATTGCTTTATCTCAGGTTGTTGTTACTGTTGTTTTTTTTAACAATAGCAAAATAATAATAGAATGTTCTCTGGAGGAAGAAGAAAGTAAGCAGGAGGTAAAGGATTTGAGCGATAGCCAGCAAAACTTAAGAGAAAGTAGATTTAACAACCAAAGAAAAAAGTCAGCTCCAGATAAAATCATTCCTATAAGAAGAGGGAATGTTTATAATGTAAAGAGACAGCTGCATTAAAGGATTAGGTCGCACTGCCTGATTAACAGCATTTGATCTTTTGCTATTGAAAAGGCCCTGTGTTTTTCAAAGCCAATGGGCTTCTTAAATAAAAACAGGAGTCTGGACTAACAGAAAGCTGTTAAGGAGAGAAAACAGCTCATTTTTGCTTAGCAAGCCCTTTGTCCTACCTGTTTCAATAATCTTCAGTTTCCTTCCCTCTGTCATTAGAGGATGTACCCAAATCTGAAAATTGGTGCCCTGGGTAGTTTGATATGACAAAAACAAACAAACAATAAGAAAAAAGAAACACAATGCAAATTGAATTGGTAGCCTCAGACCTGATAGTGCTGCCTGTTGTAATTTCCTTTATTCCTTGGCTTAGATGGCTTCTTAGAATCAGGAATGGGTGCTAGGGCTTAGTGATCTGGGGTATTGAGGAATAACCTCCATCCTTATGCTATACTCCCTACTTCTTGCTTTTAGAGGGACAGGTCAGTGGCACATTGGATAGACCACTGGAGTTGGGAAGATCTGAGTTCGAATCTTGCCTCGGGCACCACTCACAGACTGCATGAGCTTGGGCAAGTCAAAATGCCTTTGTTCCCTCCTCTATAAAATGAGGATAATAGCTCCTATCTCACAAGGTTGTTGTGAGGAGCAGAGGAAATATCATATGTAAAGGGTCTTCTAAAAACTTAAAACATTACATACATGTTAGTTATTGTCATTTTAGATGGATTTTTTTCATACTGTCTTATTTTTAATCTTTTGCCCTCCATCTCTCTTTCTGAGATTTTAGACTGGATAAAATGAAGGTAGATCACCATCCTGTATCATTTCTGTAACTTCACTTCTACTGGTTTCTCTTTCCCATTTTTGCATGTTTCAAGTGAGTCTAATGCTCAGGCTCTAATGAAGGATTGACTTGTCAGGAAGCCAAAATCAGTTCTGAACCAATTTGGTATATGCATTGTATTTGGTGGAAGACATGCAGACTTCTTCCCATCCACATTGTCTTGTCAGTGTGCCTGAAGCTACAACGTGGGGAGTTCTCTTAGCAGTTCAAGAGTCCTGAGCAGCAGTCAGAGCTAGTCCAGTCCCTGTGGGCTATTGAGCCCTTGGCAATGCTGCCAAGACTGCCAACAAAAGAGCATTGTGATCCTGACAGCTTCCCAGCAATGCTTGGACTCAGACCACCAGCCTTCACTACGCAGTGATATTTTTCAAGTGAGGAGAGAGACAGAGAGAGAGAGGGAGACAGACAGACAGAAAAACAGACACAGACAGAGAGACACAGAGAAAGAGAGAGAGTGACAGCGACAGAGAGATAGAGAAGGAGAGAGAGACAGAGAGAGAGAGAGAGAGAGAGAGAGAGAGAGAGAGAGAGAAGGAAAGAGAGAGAGAGAATATATTCCATATCCTGCTAGAATTTGGTGTCTAGGCTTTTTCAGGTAATAGACATCCCCTTACTCCAGGGACTGACAAAAGTGTCTGGAATCACCCTCAGTTTGTCTCCAGTTGAAGTACATGTAACACCCAATTTTGAACAACAAAATTGATCAAAACAAAATTCATTTTAGTTTACTTTAATTTTTAAAATTAATACATGTCATATGACCTTTGTGAGAGGCAGGAAGTGTCACAAAAATCAAGTAAAGATAGGATGGTGATATAACCAAAAAGTTGAGACTGGCTGCTGTAGGAAATATTTATCAATAACGTCAGCTGTAAGAGGTCACTGGGGTACGCTTCAATGGCATAGGTTATAAAATAATTGTCTTTAACTATGGAATAGAATCATTTTTAACTACATGTCAAAATTCTGATAAACAACCAAAGAGCATTTATTCTCCTTGCATCAGATACAGAGCAAGCTAGGGACTCCTATTTCTGATTTGTTGTAATTATCAAAAAATATTGATATGTAAATATAAAAAATAAAAAAAATGATTAAGAATAAAATTCCACCTGAGTCAATTACCACCTATTAATTACCTTTCTGTGCGTCAGTGTGGCTAAAATGGCAGCCTCATGTAGCAGATGGAGCTAGCCTTGGAGAATAGAAGATCTGAGTTCAAATCCTACCTCATATAACCCAAGACCTGACAGTAACCTCTTCATGTTGTAGGTGATTCTCTAAGACAAGAAGTTGCAGAGAAGGTGTTGACCTGCACTAGTAGAGGGAGTTCTCTCACCAAGAGTTCCTAATACCAATAAAGTCACTGGTCCAGTCCCTATGCCTCCATGTCAGCCACTTTGCTAGGTATGGGGATAGATTCCCTGCCCCTCCCCTCAAAAAAAGTTTGCTCTCAAAGAGCTTATCTTGTGGGGATAGAACATGGTCATACGTCACAAAATTTTATGTAAAGATGAATGTTCTTGATGCCCATACAAATGTTCTTTCAGGACAAAAAATAAATATTTTAATAGAAATTACAGCGCGATTATCTTTGTTTATAGTGTTTTCTTTTTTGTTTTAAAGAACAAAAAAAAATAGGTGGAATGGTTCTCTTCCTCCCTCTTCAAACCCTCCCCCACCACCCCACTCTACCCCACTCCACCCCTCCCCTCCATCACCACCTCCCATTTCATTTCTTCCTCCTTACACAGGTTATTTTAGTTAAAAAAAAATCAGACAGAATCAACAGCCCAGCCTGTTAAAAAGAGGGCCTACAGATAATCTTCTGGGGCAACCTTTAACCCACTAACACTGTGATTTCTCATTTAGATTAACTTTTGGTTTCTCTCTTTTTTTCCTTCCTGTTTAGTCGCTAGAGGAATGCAAAGGGTTGTAAAAATGTATTATTACCTAACCTCAGCTTGTGCTACGCTTCTGGATCTCTTCTAAGTGTAGTCTATGGACTTGTTTCAGATGAATTTAGAACAGATAGAATGTGCCCTCTTGAATTGTCAAGGAGCACTGAGCATGCCAGGACCCGTCTGTCTTTGGAGTAAGTACCTTTGTTGACAACTAAGCTTCCAGGGGTTTTTACAATAGGTCAAACCAAATGTCACATTATAATAATTTTGTAAGTGTATGGTATGTTTCTGGGTTGTTTCTTATCCTGTGGATTTTAGGAAAGGGGATCAGTATCTCCAGCGTCCTTCAGAGCTCAGCATAACCTCCATGAGGACTTTCCTAATGTCTGCCCACCCACCTCAACTGCAGTGCCTTCCCCCAAATTAACTTGCATTTACTTTGTGCGTATTCTGGATGTGCTTATATGGGTGTCTGTTGTTTCTGATAGAATGTAAGCTCCATTACAGATTCATTCTAACTTCACAGAACAAATCCCCTTACTAAAAGGATTTATTCTATAAAACTTGGACTCAGTCAAAAGGCCAAACCCAAGGACCTAGAAGGCCACATGTGGCCTCAAGGCCGTGGGCTCCCCACCCCTGGCCTGACCCATCCATGTTCTCACATACTGTGGGATTCTTGTCCCTGTCATCCTATAAATCCTCTCATAGATGAACTACCTGACATGCTCAGGCTTTCCTCTGTTTTTGTTTCTTAAAAATATTTTGTGGATACCAGTGCAAAACAAGTTAGCCATTTGTTAACTCTTCGTTGTTACTGTTGTTCAGTTGTGTCTGAGTCTTTGTGACCCCATTTGGGGTTTTCTTGGCAAAGATACCGGAGTGGTTTGCCATTTCCTTCTCCAGTCCATTTTACAGATGAGGAAACTGAGGCAAACAGGGGTAAGGGACTTGCCCAGGGTCACAGAACCAGTAACTGAGGCAGGATTAGAACTCAAGAAGATGATTCTTTCTGACTCCAAGCCCAGCACTCTATCCACTGTCCCTTACGTAGCTGTCCCTTAACTACTAGTATAATTCTCCCCTTTCCACAAGTGTGAAGATAGAATCAGAGCCTATAGTCACACAGCAAAATCACTTTCAGAGACAAGATTTGGACCCAGGTCTCCTGACTTGAGGACTAGTTCTCTGTCTAATATCCATTACTGAGTTGCTATTACTCACTTGTGTTTATACTAAAAGGAGTATTAGATAATTGTTAGCTAAAGAAGAAAAAAACAATTGGCAAAATACCTCTTAAAAGTATATAAATATATGTAATAAGTCATACATACACACATATGTGTATATATACATGTATATATATACTTACATGTATATGTAGATAGATAGATAGATAGATAGATAGATAGATAGATAGATAGATAGATAGATAGATAGATAATGTTAACAGCTGCTGAGCCCAGGGAGCCTTTGGTACCATGTCCTTTTTCTCCCTCATCACCAAGGGGCCCCTTGAGCTCTGGACCCTGTATATACAGATCGGGTTTATTCCTGAGGGAACCTGACCTCTAAGAATAAGGTCCTTCTCACATTTTTTTGCTCTTTATGCTGCTACCCGCATGCTCCAGGGAAAATTGCTTAAAATTTAGATTCGTGCTCATATCTAGGGTCTCCCCAAAGCAGGGAATAGGAGGGTACTCAATGTACAATGTAGATTTGGTACAGGACAGTTATTTATTTCCTCTACACAAAAAGAATGTTTACCACATACAAGAAAGATCTACAAGTATTCAGTGACAGAAAAACTTAAACAAGAAGCAGTAACTTATAACTCCTATCATATTCTCATACCGAGTTGATATCTAAAACATAAGGACTTAAAGCAGTTTAAAGCACTGCTGATTAGCCAGTTGACATTTCTACTTCACTCTACATGTATGTTACATATGCAGACATACACATAGGTATATATGACACACAAACATGCACATATATATCACCTAAAAAAACTTTAAGATTTACAAAATACTTTACATACTCTATCTCATTTAAACTTCACAACAATTCAGTAAAGAAGGCTACTATTATCTCCACTTTACAGATAGGGAAATCGAGACTGACAGGTTAAATTACCTACCCAGGGTCCCTCGGTGTCTGAAGCAGGATTTGAACTGAGATAGCAATAGCAAGCATTTATATAGCACCTCAAGGTTTGCCAAGTACTTTACAAATACTGCCTCATTGGATTCTCATGACAACCCTCACAGTTAGGTTCTATTACTTTCTCCATTTTATAAATAAGGAAACTGTCTGAGAGAGGTTAGGTGACTTGCCCAGGGTCACACAAGTAGTAAGCGTCAGAGGCCAGATTTGAACTCAGGTTTCCCAATTCCGAATCTATCTATTATACTACTTATGCTATATAAATGCTACATATTCCTAATGTTATAGAAATCTGAAGCTTCCCCACCCCCACCCCCACCTTAGGTCATGTGTATGGTGTATAGGTAAGTATTGCCTGAAAATTGGGTGGGTAAAAGTATAGTATTGTGAAATTTTTTTCCAAGGATGATTCTGTGATCCATTGACTTACACTGCCTTGGGCTAATATAATTTGGTTTATAGAACGTTTTTAATTTCTTGGATCAAGGAGCTACTTAAACCTAAAGTGGTATTTGGAAATGGAGACTAAAGAGACTAAATTGAAGGCTGACAGAGGTGTGCTGGTAAGTGTTTTACAATCAGCTTTCCGGGTGAAAATGTATGCAGGGCACATTTTAAAATTCAATTTGCATTATTAACACTTTATCCACCACTTTCATAAGTCTAGACAATTAACAAAACAGTTAGTCAAGCACTGATTTTTAGAGCTTGCCACTTTCAAAGTAAATGCTCACACAGAAAATTTAACAATTGGCTCTCAGAAGCCACTTTGAACTGGCTCCAGCATATCCTCAATTCCATGCAGTGAAAAGAACCCTGGATTGGGAGCCAAGAGACCTGGGTTCTAATCTTGGTTTTACCACTTCCTTGCTGGTTTTTCTTTGTTTGTTTCTAACTTCTCCAGACCTTTGTTTCTTCATCTGTGAAATGACTGGGTTGGATTAAATGATCTCTGTGGTATCAGCTAGCTCTCAAATTTCATCATTCTTTGATTTTATTGGATAGCATGTTCTCCTTTGAGGCAGAAAAGAAAAAAAAAAACACTTCCCTATTGTTAAGAATAGTGTGTCCTGCTAGAAGGTACCATATTTTATACGAGATGCGAAATCGGGACTTTTTCAATGGCTGGGTTGTTGTACTGGCCAAATCCCAGTACACTTTGTGTAAGCTAATCACATTCCTCCCCCACTGCCTAAGTTATTCTTCACTTCCCCCATAAAAACCATCATGTTGTACTTGTGGAATAGAATGGCTTCTGTGTTCTACCACAAAAATGGTTGTTGCATTTCCAGGGAGGCTGGATGTTTCTCTATGGGAATAATGTGAAGACTGCATTGAGATCTATATCCGTGAAAAGCAGAATGTGAGTTTAAGCTAACTGAAGCAATGGAGAAATAGGATACTCTATTAAATGGAGTAGTATAATCATATGTGCTTTTAGCTATCTTCCTTATGCCATTTATTCTAAGGGATTTGCTATTAGGAAGCAATGTATTCTGATAACAGGATTAGACTTGAGAATAAGGAGATCTAAGTTATTGCCTTCAATATGCTACTAACTCACTGCTCAGCCCAAAGTAAAGACTTTTGTTACTTTCCTCATGAATACAAGGCCTGAGAAGTCTTGAGATTTAAAAAATAATTCCTTCACCTTAAAAAACAATAGCTCAGTAAGCATAGAACTTGTGATTATAAAGCAAAACAGAAAATGTAGCTAAGAAAAAAAATTGAAAATCTATGGAGTCATGTGTTTTCATTCATTTGTTTACAGATTCATTCAACCCGCATCTATTGACTACCTACTAGGCACTGTTAGGCATCTATTAGAGAGGGAATGATACAAAGATAAATAAAACAGAATCCCAGCCTTTAACTTGCATATACTTTCGAGTGACTTGCCTCGGTTATCTTTCCTCAGTCAGCACTGTGTTACTTAACACTCTTATCAATGACTTGGATCAAGACAGAGGTAGCACACTTCTATCAGCTTTACAGATGATGGAAGCTGAAAGGAATTGCTAATGCACTGGCTGACAGAATCCAGAGGTTAAAAGATCATCTAATTAAATCAAATGAAATTTCATAGAGATAAAGGTAAAGGCCTACCTTTGGGTTTAAAAACAACTTAAAAAGCTCAAGTTAGGTAATACATGACTAGCTAAGTTTGTATGTATATGTGTGTACGTGTATGCATATGCATATATGTGGATATATATGTATACATATATGTATACATATGTGTATATGCATACATATGTGTATATGTGTGTGTATATATGCAATCTAAGGGGTTTTAGTAAACTTAAAGTTGAAAATGAATCAACAGTATAACATGGCAGCCACCATGTCAGTCAGTCAATAAGCATTTATTAGGCACTCACTATGTTCCAGGCACTGTGCTAAATATTAGGGATACAGAAAGAGGCAAAAGACAGTCCCTGTACACAAGAAGCTCATGATCTAATTCTGTATTTAGAGAGTAATAGAGTATAGAATAAGGGAAGTAATAATCTCACAGTTCCCTTCTCTGATCAGATCTCATCTAAATCATTGATTTCACCTTTGAGTAAGACATTGATAAGTTACAGCATATTCCAGAGGACAGGGGAGTGAGGGAAGAAGACTTCATGACACTAGAACTGGACCTTAAAGGATGGGTAAGATAGCAGAAATGCTAGTATCTTCTCTCTGTCTTTAATCTCCAATTTATCCTGTATATAGCTGGTTTGTACAAAGCTGTTTGCATGTTCTCTCTCCCATTAGATTGTGAGCTCCTTGAGAACAGAGATTTGCCTTTTTTTTTTGTATACCACAGTGCCTAAAACATAGAAAGTACCTAATAAATACTTGTTGACTTACTTATTGGGGTTCTAATTTGAACCCCGTTTAAAATCCAGAATTAAGCAATTGAGATTTATCTTTTCAGAAGACAGATGGCAGAATTGGTGGGGAAGTAGTAAGTGAATGTAAGCAACAGTTTGTCCTCACAAGAGGACAGCACCAGGAAGGTCACTAGGGAGCAGACGAAAGCATTTAGGTGGTAGAGTCCAAACCCCCACCTCTCAGAGCACACTGAGAAATTCTGCTGCTGATGAGAACTCCGTTGGGGGAGAAAAACACTCATCCTTGCCAAGCTCAAGCAGCATTCCAATCCTCCATCATGGATTAGGAAAGGATCTTGAAAAGTCATCAGGTCCTTTCCCCTACCTCCAAGTAAGATTGTCTTTAAGCCTGAACTATCCTAAACAGATGGCTTTTAAACACCTCCAGGGAAAACTGTTTTCAGCCTACTCAGTTCCCCATTTCAGCCTTAAAAGTCCTTTAGGAAGTTTTTTCTTCTATCGCACCTAAATCCCTCTTGCTGTCATACAAACACATTTCCTTGTGTTATATCGTTAGTGTAGATGGGGAGCAACTACTTCATAACTCAGTCACCTGACCTTTCTGGGCCTCAGTTTCTTCATCTATAGAATGAGGGGGCTGGAATAGGTGTTTTCTTGTTTCTTTCAGCTTAAATCTATGATTCTCCCCACATCTGTGAAGACTAAATACTTCACTCCTTCCTTCTGTACTTCAGGCTAAAAGAATCTAAGTCCTTTCGTTTTTTGTCATAGTTTTGTTGTACCTTGCAAGTTTTTTAACAAATGAGTTGCTCTCTGACTCCTTTTAAGCAAGGTCTCCACTGTCAAAGCAAAGCAGAGAATTGAGGCAATTATCTGGGTCATTCACGCCCAAACAATTGCTGGGACCTAAAAGAGACAGGATCATTCATGTGAAAGTAGGTGTTTTGCCTGAATGATTCAGATAATCACTTCAATTCTTTATGTCACTTTGGTGGTATCTACACACAAAAAGTGCAGAATTGATGCAATTATCTGGATAATTGAAGGGGAAAAATGTTTGTCTGAAGTACCAGATACTTGAAGGAAAAGAGTTTTGGGGGAGAGTGTTAGTAGGAGGCGAAGCTTGGATAACCTTAGTCATTGACTCATTTAGTGAATAGATGCTTGTTGAATTGAATTATGCAGAGGCAGTCTAAACTGACAGTGTAGGTTTAAGTTAAGGACCCTAGAAGCAGATGCTTTACTTTATTCCTAGAAGTCTGATGGTACTAAGATTATTTTAGGGATCACCATTGCTAGAGCATGCTTCTTCACCCATTTTTTATTGTTGCTTGTGTTGTTACCTATTGTTTCCTGTATTGTTACATTAATCCTTCTCTCTAGGGTTACACAGATTAGGTTCAATCTTGGAGGCAGTCCCTCAAGAGTCATCTAAGTTTCTCCCCCACCCCCCACCTAAATATGGTCCTTCTGGGAAGTCTCAGAATATGGCTAAAATATAGCTTGTGTCTAAGTCTGTGAAGGTGTGGGTTAAAGGATCCTCACTGCCTGAATTTAAGATAACACTGCATATCTGGTACAAGACAGCCTTCATTTAACCCCACAGAAAATGAAAAAAATGGGCAGGGTCAAGAGGCAGTAGATATTTTTGCCCAGCTCACTGAACATGCTTCCTACGCAACAACCTAGAAAACATACCTGACTGAATTCTGATCAGGAACGCCAAGAAAAAGTTACAGTGACTTATTTTCCAGCCCAGGGCAATTTAGGAAAAGACACAGAAAGGTCTGTGGACACTAGGGTGAGAGTAGGGGAGGTTGACCAAGAATGTAGCACTATGGCAGTGGGGAGCATTTTAGCACCAAGGGACATTAAAGAGGACATTAAAAGAATGAACACCACAACAGGAAGAACCAGGACAGAAAGAGATCCCAAAGGATCCCCTAACCAGTCCAGGAAACAGGAAAGGGTGTTATCTGGCAGCTCTCTTGGTCATTACCCAGTTCCAGGGAAGAAAGGGGTGGTTGCCAATGAGAAAGTCTCTAGCTGTGTATGGAGCAAGGAATGAGTTCCAAAACTTAGCTGTGTGACTCTGAGTCCAGAAGCAGTGCCGTGACTCAGTTCTAAACCTTAACCCTACACATAAGCAGGGAAATAACCAGGGCAAGAAACCAAGACCAAAGGGAAGCCAGATAGTTCCGTTTTCTCTGGACCTGAAGAACTTCCCAGTGGGGCTACAGTGGCTGAGTTCAGCTGCAGTCTACTGAAATTCAACTACACATAACCCAACAGAAACAAACCTGGTTGAGGAAACTGACAAGCCCATACTAGGAAGGCAGTGAACAAACCTCCCTCCATATCACACCACCTTGGGAGCACCAAAAACTTGCAAGTCCCCAAACTAAGCTATGTAAACAGCAAAACATAAAAAGACAGAAACTCAGGCCAGACATGCCCCCACACCCTTCAAAAGTAAATAGAGTTGAACAGTAACATAAAGGCTGAAGTCAAGAAGTAGGCTAGAAGAATGAGAAAACAAAAAGAATCTGACTATAAAAGGCTGCTCTGGTGACAGGGAAGCTCAAGACACAAACATAGAAGATAATGACTTAAAACATCTACAAGCAAAGTCTCAAAGAAAAGTGAAGATTAAAGCAAGTCCAACAAGAATCCTTAGAAGTGTTAAAAAAAGATTTTTTAAAAGCAAAAAAGTTTTAAACTAAATAAGACAAATAGAGGAAAAAATGGGAAAAGAAATGACAGTTATATGAAAAAGGTATAGGAAGAGGATTAACAGCTTTGTAAAAAGGGTACAAAATGTTACCAAGGAAAGTGACTCTTAAAAATTAGAATTAGCCAGATGGAAGCCATTCCATGAGATATCAAGAAGTAATAAAACAAAGTAAAAAGACTGAAAAAAATAGAAGATGAAATATCTCAGGAAAAACAATGAACTGGAAACTAAATCAAAGAGAGAGAATTTAAAAATCATTAGACTACCTGAAAGCCATGAATTAAAAAAAAAAAACCTAGTCATCATATTTCAAGAAATTACAAAGGAAAACTGCTCAGATATTTTAGAACTAGAGGGCAAAATAGAAATCAAAAGAACCTGCTGGTTTCCTCCTAAAAGAAATCCCAAGATGAAAATTCCCAGGAACATTGTAACTAAACTCCAAAATGCCCAGGTCAAGGAGAAAATATAATATCTAGCAAGAAAGACTTCAAGTATCATAGAACTACATTCAGGATCACGCAATATTTAGGAACCACCACTACTAATAAACAGAGGATTTGGAATATAATATTTCTGAAGGCAAGGGATCTAGAATTAAAGTAAAAAATAGCCTGTCCACAAAACTAAGTATAATCCAAAGGAGAAAACAATGCTATCTAATCAAATAGAGAACTTTCAAGCATCCCTGATGAAAAGATCAGAGCCAAATAGAAAACACAGGATTTAAGAGAGGCATAAAAAGGTAAACATGAGGGAGCAATCATAAGGGACCAAGCAAGATTATGC
The DNA here is from genome assembly GCF_011100635.1 of Trichosurus vulpecula. Lineage (NCBI taxonomy): Eukaryota > Metazoa > Chordata > Mammalia > Diprotodontia > Phalangeridae > Trichosurus > Trichosurus vulpecula. The sequence goes on along the minus strand of NC_050579.1, from coordinate 137,628,460 downwards.
TGTTTATATTCTTATACGGGGAGAGTAAACACATAACCCCTCAGACCTTTATTATCACCAGGAGTCTTAAAGTTTAATTAGACAGAGGGCCTGGGTTTGACTGTATTATTTTGCAATGATCTTAAAAGAAGACTGGAAGGGTGAGGAAGAGGAATGCACTGAGAGAAGGGGGGAAGGAGATGAAGAATGGGGGAAATTATGTCACATGAATGGGACATTCAGGAAGAAGACTTTATACAGTAGAAGAGGGCAGTTGGAGGAAGTGGACAACACTTGGACCTCTCTCTCATTTGTACTGGTTCAAAGAGGAAAGAATAAACCTACACACATAGTTGGGTATAGAAATTTGTCTTACCCAACAAGGAAGTAGTAGGGATACAGGTTAATAGAAAGAAGTGTGGGGAAAGGGAGAGTAGATTAAGAGAGTCAGTGGTCAGAAACAAAATAGATTCTTGAGGATCAAGGAAAGGGCAAGAAAGAGGATAAGTGTTAGAAAATTGGACAGAGGAAAATACACAGATAGCAATCATAACTGTGTATACGAATAGAATGAGCTCACCCATAAAACAGAAGAGGATAACAATGGATGGGCAGCCAGAATCCAACAATATGTTGTTCATAAGAAATATAGTTGAAACAGAAAAATACACATAGAGTGTGTAATAATAAAAAATTGGAGCAGAAGCTATTAGGCTTCAAGAGAAGTAAAAAAGAAAAAGTTATGGGTGATAATCATGATCACAGATAAAACAATAGCAAAAATAGATCTAATTAAAAGAGATAAAACAAGGAAACTAAATTTTGCCAAAAGGTATCATAGACAATGAATTAGTATTAATACTGAAAATATATGCACCACTTGGATAACATCTAAATTCTTAAAGAAAAAGTTAAACAAATTACGGGAATAGACAGTAAAACTATAATAGTTGAAGACTTCAATTTATCCCCTCTCAGACCTAGAAAAAATAATCACATAATTAACAAGAAAGAAGTTGAGGTGCTAAATAGTAAGCCCTGGAAGACACTGAATGGAAATGGAAGGAAGTATGCCTATTTCTCAGCTGCGCACTGTGACTTCACAAAAATCAACCATATATCAGGTGATAAAACTCTCACAAACAAATGTAGAAAAATTAAATATGTCATTTCCTCACCATAATGCAATTAAAGCTACATTCAACAAAAGGTCTTTGAAGCATAAGTTTAAAATTAACTGCAAACTACATAATAATCCTAAAGAATAGATAGATCAAAGAAGAAATCATAGAAATAATCAATAATTTCATTAAAGATAATGACAACAATAATACAACATACCAAAATTTGTGGGATGAAGTCAAAGAAGTACTTAGGGGAAATTTTATACCTTTAAATGCTTACATCAATAAAAGAGAAAGAGTAGATCGAGAAATTAGGAGACATGCAATTAAAAAAAAACCTAGAAAAACACAAAATTTAAATCCCCAATTAAACATGAAAACAAATTTTGAAAGCCAAAGGAAAGATTAACAAAATTGAAATTAAAAAATAAATAAATAAAACTAAGAACTTTTTTGGAAGGGGAAAAATAACATAAATAGACAATTGGCTAATTTGATTTTTTTTAAAAAAGAAAACCAATTTACCAGTATCAAAAATGAAAAAGGTGGATTTACAATCAATGAAGAAGAAATAAAAAGCAATTATTAGGAGTTATTTTTCTAAATATAATAATATTTAATAAATATTATATTATGTGATGTTACATTACATTATATATAAATATTATATAATAAATATAATAAATGATAATGATAATAAAACTGACCACCTAAAGAAAAGGATGAATATTTACAAAAACATGAATTGTCAATGTTAACAGAACAGGAAACAGAATACTTAAATAAAGTTGTCTTAGAAAAAGAAATTGAACAAGCCATAAATGAGCTCTCTAAGAAAAAAAACCCATGACCAGATGGATTTAAAATTGAATTCTACTATGTGTTCAAAAAACAATTAGTTCTAATACCACATGATCTGTTTTTTTTAAGTAGGTATAGAAGGAGCCCTATCAAATTCTATGACACAAATATGATACAAATGTGATACAAATGATATGACACAAATATGATCTTGATCCCTAAGCTAGAGAGAATCAAAACATATAGGTCAATTTCCCTAATTAATATTGATGCAAAAATTTTTTATCAAAACACTAGAAAGAAGATTACAAATACACTCTGACGAGGCTCAATTTATACAAGAAATGCAAGGCTGGCATGATATTAGGAAAACCACAAACATAATTGACTATATCAACAAAAAAACCCCCAAAATCATTATATCCATAGCTGCAAAAAAAGGCTTTTGGCAAAATACATCCATTCCTATTAAAAACCCTAGAAAGCATAAGAATAAATGAATCTTTCCTTAAAATAATTAGTATCTACTTAAAACCAATAGCAAGTATTATCTATAATGGAGATAATTTTAGAAGACTTACCAACAAGATCAGAGGTGAAGGAAGGATGTCCATTATCACCATTACTATTCAGCATTATACTAGAAACGCTAACTATAGCAGTAAGACAAGAAAAAGAAATTGAAGGAATAAGCATAGGCAATAAGGAAACAAAATTATCACTTTTTGCTGATAGGATGTCCTGATAGGAGTCAACAAAAAAAAACTAATCAAAACTGTGAACAACTTCAGCAAAGTTGCAGGATATAAAATAAACCCACACAAATCATCTGTATTTCTGTATATTACCAACAAAATCCAGCAGAAAAAGATAGAAGAGAAATTTCATCGAAAATAACTATAGACAGTATAAAATGCCTAAGAGTTTCTATACCAAGATACACACTGGAACTATATGAATACAATTACAAAACATTCTTCACACAAATAAAGATAGATCTAAATAATTGGAGAAATATTAATTGGACGTGAATAGGGCAAGACAATATAATAAAAACAAAAGCACTACCTGTATTAATTTATTTATTCAGTGCCATACTAAAGTGCCAAAGAATACTTTATAGAGTTAGAAAAAAATAATAAAATTCATCTTTGGAACCAAAGGTCAAGATATCAAGGGAATTACTGAGAAAAAAGATGAGAAGGGAGAAGGCCTACCAGTTTCAGATCTCTAACTATACTACAGAGCTGGAATCATCAAAACAGTTTGGTACTAGTTAAAAAATAGAAAATTCAGAAAACATACAAAGGACTCATGAGAATCTTTAAGCAAGCAAAACAATTCTACTCCCTACTCAAAGAGTTCCACTCTCTCCTTCCTTCTCTCTGTACCCCTATATAATTCTAAAGATTCATATTTTCGTCCTGTACCTACCCTTGGCAGAGAAATGAACCTGAAGTTCCTTCAACAGCAACCTCCCTCCAGACATTCAAAAGATACCCACATTCGCCCAAGGAAGCATTCAGGTAAATAATACTCTGAGGGCTTGGACTTCCTCCAGAAGGGAAACAAATTTAGGATTACCAGAGAAGCAGCTCTAATATAGGTGCTCCTACTTAGGAATCTCTCTTCTGTTATCTAAGAAGCTGGGTCCTTAAACTCTCCAGAAAGTTAGTTTCCCTCAGTTGATTATTTCCTTTTATCCTGTATATAGCTTGTTTGTACATAGTTTTGCACGTAGTCTTCCCTAATAGATTGTAAGTGCCTTGAGAGTAGGAATTGTCTTTTATCTTTCTTTGTATCCCTAACACTTAGCACAGTGCCTGACACATAGTAGATGCTTAAGAAATGTACATCAATTGTCTGACTGACCTAAATCCTCCTTTTCTCAAGTCTCTATACACCTCTGTCCGCTCCTTTCATAAACTCTTGAACACTTTCCCTGTGCCCTAATCCTTTCCCCACACACTCATTGTCATTGAACTCCCTTTCTTCAAATCTTTTCATGATTTACCCTCTTGACATTAATTGGAACTCGGGGCTTTGCACTTTGGACACCATATCCCTTGATAGCTTCTATTGAACTGAATTGAAGAACTGAATTTTACTTTCCTTGCCTCTGGCTTCCTTGTCACCTTTTCCTTTGCTAGCTTTTCCCTAACTCCTGGCTTCTGAGGCCAGGAGAAGGAATTGACATGCTCTTTGTTCTCTACAGTCACCTCTAGGACCTTGCCCTGATACCACCTCTCGACAACCTCTCCTCCTCCAAAATTCACAGCCTGTAGTTATATACAACATTTTTCTGATCTTTGTTGATGTTATACACTCATACTCTCCCATTATTCCCAATGAGTTTAACACTAAGCTTATCATATTTCTGTTCACCTCTTCCCCTGTGATCATCTTCTGATTTTTGGATGTCCCCACTGATGAACAAACACCTAGATCCCCTATTTCCTTAGCTTTCTCAATTCCAATGACCTCTGTGCCCAATCTACTTTAAGCTGCCTCACGAATCATATCCCTATGATTCAAAAAATGCTCCACCTACAATATCTTGAATTCTGAAATAAATTCCAGCCTCTGACCAGTTGCTTGTCCTTCCAGCTTTCCACAGACTCACTCTTCCAGAATGCAATATTTTCCCTTGTATGACCTCCAGTTCATCTTTTCTCAGTACTATCCTTCTGCTGGCTTCACTTCTTCAAGTCAGGTAGATATAATTTGATAATTAGATTGCTACTTATGGATCATATTCTGATTGCTTCTGTCTTCTTCTTTCTGTCTATGCCTTTTTTTGCTGATGTCTGCTAAACGAATTAACCCTTATAGCCCCCAAAGAGGCAAGCACAAGTACAAGGAGTTATCTATAGATCTATAGCAAGGAGAAACAACATGAATAGACCTAATTACGTAATTGGATTTCTATTTGTGAGGCAGCTGTTTGTTTTTGTCTGTATTATAGTATGGCAGGAAAATGCTAACTGCCAAGTAAAGGCATCTGAGCTATGTAAATTAGCCCTGTGGTCTACTATACCTAGAAAGGGTATGAATTCCACCCCCCCAAAAAATTAAGCATCACTTTGGAGCACCCAGCAAATGTCCCTGAATACAGGCAACTAGTGTAGGAAATTGTTACAGCAATTAGCAACAAAGATGAGCCAAGATAAGCATAAAAAGGAGGACAAAGGATTAAGGATATTCCTTAAAGTAAAACAAGAAGAATTATAAAATGACTTATAAGAGTGTGCTATGTTTCTATTTGTCAGTATCAGATAATACCTATGTTGGTCTCTATTCTATAAGGAAGGAAAAAAGAACATGAAAAACACATCTTTACTTGCTAGCTAGTCTTTACTTGCTAGAACAAAGACTTGTTCCTTGAAAGAATGGAAGAAAGAGGAGAAGAGAAGTACAGTATGGTGGGATGGAGGGGAAGAAAAGGAAAAGGAAACACCACATAATTGAGATGCACACGTAGAAGTTTATACAAGCAAGGACAAAGATGAGAAGTCTACACTTGAACCTCACTCTCCTCTGAATAGGTCAAAGGAGAAAAGAATACATACATATGCAACTGGATACAAAAATGCATTTCACTCAACAGGGAAAGGGGAGAATGGGGGGTGGGGTAGACAAAAGGAGGGATTAGTCATAAGCAAAATGATCTCTAAGGATATAAAAAATTATTGATAGTTCTTTCTGAGGTGGCAAAAAATAGTAATATGAGGGGGTACCCATCAATTGAACAAGTTATGGTATGTAAATATGATCGAATACTGCTGTGCTATAAGAAATGATGAAAGGAATGATTTCAGAGAATCTTGGGAAGACTTATACGAACTGATGTAGAGTGAATTGAACTAGAACAATTTGGAGTGACGATAATCTTGCAAAGACAAACAACTTGGAAAGCCATAAGAACTCTGATTGTGTAATGGCCAACCATGACTCCAAAAGAATAATGATAGAACATACTTCCCATCTCCTAGTAGAGATGCGAGAGACTCAGTGTAGAATGAGACATATGTATAGGTATATGTATTTTTTTCTTCTGGACATGGCCAATGTGGAAATTTATTTTGCTTGACTCTACATGTTTGTAACAGGAATTTTGTTTTTCTTTGATTTTCAAACTGGAGAAGAGGCAGAAAAGGTAGATCTTTGCTGATTGAAAAAAAGGATTTAATTTTTAAAAAGTTAAGTTTTCACAAAACATTATTTATTTAATCTTATGAAAAGGGATATGAGAATGTCATGAGGTAAATACAAAAGGATAAGCAAAAGAAACTATAGGAGTAAAAATTCCATGAATATGTAGGCATCCTAGAGAAGAGGGGAAACATCATGCTCCGGCTTAGTTGGCCTCTGCTTGTAAATCTTACTTGTTCATTCATTTCCTTCCCTGAGAGGGCCTGAACAAATGGGAACACTTTATGTTCATGCATAGATAAGAATTCTGGCAAACCAATCTTAGAAGCTGGATAGGGGAATGGGAGTTTAAAATAAGAAATCACTTTTATGTGGCAAAGAATAATCATATATCGTGTCTGTCAGAATTCTTCAGAACCATATTCTTAGTAAATTTCGGTCCTATTTGGAGTTGTATAATAAAACAACAACAAACCTTTAACGTATAGGGAACTGGATCATAACACATTGCTTTCTAGATGGAGAGCATAACAAACTTGGTTGTGAATTAACCTTTCATGCACAAAAGAGTTATTAATCTATTCATTCAGTAGGCATTTATTAAGCACTTATTATTTGAAACATTGCTCTAGGCACAAGGAATAGAGACAAAAACTATTAGTTCCTGCTCCCCAGAAGCTTACATGATAGAACAAAAAATAAAATAAAATAGATTGGGCCAGGAGTAAGCAGAATAAAAAATGTAAAAACAATTCTTAAGTCATGGGCTAAGAGATTTGACCTGAGGGTCGTAGTTTACCGACTCCTAGTTTAGGGTATTACTTTGCTATCTTTGTAGGGGCCAGTAGAGTAAAACATGTTATTATTGTTGATCTTTATTTCTGCTTATAGTTTATTTTAATAAAAGCATTATAATTTTGGAGGGACAAGAAGTTTTTCAGCATGTTAAATCCTGGATTAGAAGAGTCAATACGAGCATTGTAATTACTGAACACCTGTCCTATTTAGTACCTCATAAAAGATCATTTTTTAGACAGGTTTCCTGATGGCCTGAAGGGGTAGCAGTGAACACTATTATCAGAGTATATTTTATTTTCCTTAATTCACCTTCAGATCAGTCCTTGTTGAATAAGTTGACTCTATATTATATTTGCAAAGAGTAATCACCACATTGGCCTTTTCTCACCCATTTTCCTTTTTCTACTCTTCAGATTATAACACAATTGATTATTTGACTTGAAATTCTCCCCACTTAGCTACCCTATCCACGTTCTCTTTCTAATTCTATGACTATTCCCTTTGTGTTTTTCATTCCCTTCTCTTATTCCCTTCTCCCCCCCATTCTCCAAATATGTGTTGAATCTTCTTTTTTATCTTTGTCTTTTTATCTGTCTGTGTCCTCTCTCCTATCCCTCACTTCTCCATCTTTCTTTCTCTCAACTGAGGTTCAACAATACCTATAACTCAGCAAATTCTATTCCATTTAATTCAACAAACATTTATTGAATGTTTACTACAGAGGAAACACTTATTCCTGAAGGAAATAGAAAATTTATATGAGACCAAATCTCTGGACTCATGGAATTAATAGTCGAGTAAAGTTTCTTCTCTACTGCTACCAGATAAAGGCAAGGGCTTTAGAAGAGAATATGACGTTTGGGGAGTAAACAGCTGGTTAAAAAAGATAATATCTAAAACAGAAGTTGAATTTCTGGGCTAAGGTTTCAGATATGAGTGATGAGCTCTTGGGGAGGAATGAAATACACCTAGTAAGTTCACCTGGGATGGGGTGGTGGGAGTTCTCTCTCAATAGCAATGTCTGTGGCTTGGTTTGATATAGGGCTTCCCCTTGGAACATCAGCACTTGGCTTGTGGCTCTCCCACAAAGTGCTCTGAGCTTCTCTGCAAGTATTAATGCTATTAATACATTGAATAAAAGAGGTTTTATTTCACTTGACATGTGTAATGGGTAATGGGCTTATAGCCAAGGCCCTTGCCAGTTAAGAAAATTCTCCTCCTTTTTTTTTCTGAAGGGAACCAAAGCACTATGCACCCCTCTTCTGGTGGGTCTCACTTTTTCTCTGGATCTATACAATTCCATAGATGGATCATAGATTTTTAAACTGGGAAGGACCTTGGAAGTTATCTAGTGGAAGTTATCTAGTCCAACCCTGTCATTTTACTGGTGAGGAAACTGAATCCCAGAAAGCTTAAGTTACTTGACTAAGGTCATATGGGTAATAAGTAGAAGAGTGGAAATTTGATCTCGGGGCTTCTGACATGCCTCAAAGTACCAATGAAAGGAAAAGTCTGTGCTGTTCTGGTTATGCCAAAGACTTCCCAATCCAACATAATCCAATAAATATTTATTAAACACCTACAATGTGCCAAACTGTGCTAAATACTGAGGATACAATTAATAAAATAGCAATCTCTGCCCTTAAGGAGCTTACAATTTAAAGGGGTAGGAAACACAAAAAAGGAGGCAGGAAAGAAGGGAAATGGGACACCTACAGGGTACCTGGTGCAGAGGCATTTTGTTCTGTGGAGTTGAAACCAAGGAGGGCAGCAGATGCAACACGGAACACGTGCACACTTGCCCTTTGGGACCATGCTGACAGTGTGGACAAAGAGCTTCTTTTCAGGTCCAAGTCTCTGAATCCTGTTCTTTTCTTCCAAATTAATGCTTTATCTCTCTGTGACTCTGACACCAGCTTTTATAGAAGTCTCATGAATGCAAAAGCTGCTTTCTAGGTCACCATTCAGTCCATGTTCTGAGAAACTATTGTCTCTCTAAAATTATAATTTTTTAAATTGAAATAAATCTTCTCTCTCTCTCATTTCAAACTTTTTTTCAGATGTTTATAGTTTCTATTTTTTCTTTGTGGTTTACAATTCTTTAAAAACTTATCAAGAGACTTTTTTAATCTGTATCTTTTTTATTTCTAGCTGTGTTAGTTTTGATAAAACCAAACATTTTTATTTAGCATACTGCAAATTTTCTATTTTGTCTTTTAAATAGTAAATAATCTCTTTCAACTTTTCTTTATGTAACATTTTTCCTAATTCATAGTTGTGAGAGATATAAATATCAATTTACCTCTAAGTATTTTATTATATAACTTTTTACATTTAGACAATACAGTCCATTTGGAATTTATTGTGATATATTATGTAAAACACTTGTCTAACCCTGGGTTCTTAATCTGGGGTCTGTGATCTTACTTGAAAGAAAAGATATTTTGATAATTATATTTCAATATAATTGACATTTTTTGTAATCTTCTGGGTTTGTTTGTTTTGTTTTGTTTTGTTTTGTTGCAGTTAAAGATACTATTCTGAGAAGGTGCCTGTCTTTACCAGACTTCCAAGGAGATTCATGATACAAATATGGATAAGAACCCCTGGTCTGAATCAATTTAAAAAAAACAACCCATAATGCTGCCCAGCTTTTCCAGTTCTTGTCAGATTAATACAACAACAACAACAACAAAATATCAACTCTTCCCTAAGAGTTTATGTGACTTCAGAATTCTGTGTTTGTTTCTAGTTATTATTTATCTATTTTATTCCATTGATTAATTTTTATATTTTTATTCTGTTATGAGATAGTTTTGAAAATATGATTGGTTATTATTTTATCCAATTTTATAGAGTATACTTTTGGTAAGTTGGTTGATATAGTGCTTAATCTATAGGATAATTTGGATCATTGTCACTTTTTCTATATTATCATAACCCACCCATGATCATTGAATATCTAATTATCGAGGTCTTTCAAAATTCACTAAGAATTGTTTCATGATTGTATTTATTTAAATCCTATGTGCATACGTCTTAGATGCTATGACATTGTATTCAGATATATTTGGTATTAATATTGTTTCATTTTATAGTACCCTTAAGTATAACATAGTTTCCCTGTTTGTCTCTCTTGTGTGTATCAATTTTTATTGTTGCCTTACTACTTTTTAAAATTCCACTGATGCATAATAAATTCTGCTTCCATCATTTTTACTTTGCAGGAATCTTTATGTTTTAAGTGAGTGGGATTTTTGTACAGAAAATTGTTGGGTTGTGTTTTCCAATCCATTCTAAAAACTTCCTCCATTTATGGGTAATGTCAACTGATTAACATTCAAGACTATAATTGTTACAATTTCTCTCCATTATTAAATACTATTATATTATCTCTTTTATACAGTTAAAAAAATCAGCACTAGGCAGCTGCTACTTGTTTTGCTTGAAGTAATCTGATTACAGTTTTGTCCCTTTCTTTTAGATCCTTCCCCTACCCCTATAGCCAGGACCTAAATCAAGGATCTTGCCAGTCTTTTTAATTTCAATTAGCCCTGAGAAGTTGTATCCCATTTAACCTGAAGCAATCATCTTATTGGCTCTACCTTGTGATTTATCCATAACTCCTTCTCTGAAATCCAGCCCCTGCTCACTTTAAACTACTTTTCCATGTCTATCCACCCATTCATCTATCTATCTGTCTGTCTGTCTGTCTGTCAATAGAAAGATATTCTCCCAATACTTCCCTTCCCTAGACAAGATAAGAAACTCTATCCTTCTGGCCCTACCTCTTTGTTTGAATGACCTTTTGTGGTACCCTGATTATAAAATCCTTTTATCTTCTCCTTATCTCTTCCATAGCCCTTCTTTGTCAATATTTAATTTCATAGCTTGTGATTCTTTATTCTTTCAATGAGTCATAAGCAGTATATTACTTATAAAAGACAATAGTCTTATCTTCTTTTTGCAGCTAGTCAACATCTAGAACTTTGAAACCATTTGGACATTTTCTATTTTTAAGTTTCTTTTGCCCACCAACTTTACATTTATTTTTAACATTTTAATGAGAAACTTACTAGTCACCAATAAACACAAATAAAGAACAAAAAAGAGAATTGTATAAGAAACTATGAACTGTTATATACAGATTGTTCTTTTAAAAGTATAGAATATATTTTAAAAGGTAGTAAAAACCTTGCTCTATTTGTATACCAGCTCATTCCACTCTAAGTAGAAACTATATATATGCATGTATACATATATATGTACACACACATGCACATTCAGGTGTGTATGCATACATACATGCATATGATGCATATATGTATATGTATATACACATACATAAGCAACACAAATCAACACATTGACTGTGTGTGGTAATAAATGAAAACGACTTTGAAAGATTTTAAAGCTTTAATCAAAGAAACAAAAATTGTTATTTGTTGATGATAAAATGTGTATCCTACATCTTGGTAAAGGGGTGATGACCCAGAGGTGTAGATTAAGGCCTGCCTTTGCATTTTAAAAATTTTCCTAAAATCTAGTTTTATCAAAATGAATCCTTAGAATTAATTAATTCTGGGGTGTGTGTGTTTGTGTGTGTGTGTGTGTGTGTGTGTGTGTGTGTGTGTGTGCGCGCACGTGTGTGTACCTTTCCCCTGTAGGATTATATTCAGTTTTGTAGGATAAATTATTTTGGGATATGTCATTTTCCTTTGCTTTTATGTATGTGATGTTCCAGTTTTTTCCTCTTTCATTTATCTTGTTGATGATGCAATTCATACTGGTATCCCTTAGTGAATTATCTCCTCCTAGCCATTTACAAAGCTTGTTCTATTACTTGCAAGTTTTGAAGTTTCACAACTGCATTTCTGAGAGATGAAAACCCAAGGTTCCTTTCTACCCGAACCCTATGGATTCTTTCAAATTGTACTTTGCCACCTAGTTTCAATATTTTCACATAATTTAAAAACACAATTTCTTGAAATATGGTATTCAAGATTTTTATTTCATTATATTTTTCTGTGAAGCCATTGATTTCTGAGCTCTGTCTTTAAGGTCAATTGTCTTAGTTTGTAGAGACAGCATGTGATTTTCTCATTTTGCTGTCTTTCTCTAATTGCATTTCTGCATTTTAAAGTTCACTCTTTTCCATTCTTTTTTTTTGGTTAGTCATTGCTTTATTAAGATTTTATAGCATAGATTCAAACAATCAATTTGCTTTTTTGGGGGGGGGGGTCTTTAAAAGCTCTATTTTTTGTTCTTTATTTTTTCTTTTAACTATTTTTAAGTTTTTAAACTTCTCTAAGGAGTCCAGCAATTGTTCCACTTTCTTTTTTGGATTACTAATTGTAGTTATGACAGTATTATTCCTTCTTCATTTGGTAATTTCCTTTCATATTCTTCTACTTCGTAATAGTTTGTTTGTTTTTTTTTTTTTTTTTTACCATTTTCCTACTTTCTGTTTTGTCTGTTTCTCTCTTTCCTTAATCATTTCTTCGCTTCTGGATTTTCTATGTGGTTTAACTTGTTAAATCTTTTATTCTTAGACCACACCTACCCCTTAAAATTTTATTTGGTATATTTATTCATGCTTTGAGGTCATGAAGGGGAGCTGGGTTAAGACAAAATCTCTTAATAAGGCAACTTTCCAGAAGTCTGACACCCACTATGCTTGCTTTTCAAAATGATGGTTCTAAAATTAATGCCTCTAGGCTAAGAAGGAAAGAGGCTAACTGGGAAAAATATTTGCATCACATATCTCTGATAAGGGTCTGATATCCAAACAAGCTAACAAAAATATATAAAACCCAAACCATTCCCTAATGGATAAGTGGTCAAAGATTATGAACGAATAGGGTTTTTTTGAGCATCTGCTTTAAAAATGTCAAGTTCCAAATTCTCTCTCCTTTTCCCTTCCTGCCCACCCTCCCTAAGAAGGCAAGCAATTCAACATAGGCCACACATGTATCATTATGTAAAACACTTCCACAATGCTCATGTTGTGAAAGACTAACTATATTTTCCCTCCATCCTCTCCTGTCCCCCTTTATTCAATTTTCTCCCTTGACCCTGTCCCTTTTCAAAAGTGTTTGCTTTTGATTACCTCCTCCTCCTCCTATCTGCCCTCCCTTCTGTCATCCCCCTTTTTTATCCCCTTCCCCCTACTTTCTTTTGGGTTAAGATACCCAATTGAGTGTGCATGTTATTCCCTCCTCAAGTCAAATCTGATGAGAGCAAGATTCACTCATTCCCCCTCACCTGCCCCCTTTTCCCTTCCAACAGAACTGTTTTTTCTTGCCACTTTTATGTGAGATAATTTACCCCATTCTATCTCTTTCTTTCTCCCTCTCTCAATATATTCCTCTCTCATCCCTTAATTTTGTTTTTTTTTAGATGTCATGCCTTCATATTCAACTCACCCTGTGCCCTCTGTCTATGTATATGTATATTCCTTTCAACTACCCTAATACTGAGAAAGGTGTCATGAATTACATACATCATCTTTCCATGTAGGAATGTAAACAAAACAGTTCAACTTTAGTAAGTCCCTTATGATTTCTCTTTCTTGTTTACCTTTTCATGCTTCTCTTGATTCTTATGTTTGAAAGTCAGCTTTTCTATTCACCTCTGGTCTTTTCACTGAGAAAGCTTGAAAGTCCTCTATTTTATTGAGAATCCCTATTTTGCCTTGGAGCATGATACTCAGTTTTGCTGGGTAGGTGATTCTTGGTTTTAATCCTAGCTCCGTTGACCTCTGGAATATCATATTCCAAGCCCTTCGATCCCTTAAGTGGAAGCTGCTAGACTTTATGTTATCCTGATTGTGTTCCTACAATACTCAAATTGTTTCTTTCTGGCTGCTTGCAGTATTTTCTCCTTGATCTGGGAGTTCTGGAATTTGGTGACAATATTCCTAGGAGTTTTCTTTTTGGGATCTTTGTCAGGAGGTGATCAGTGGATTCTTTCAATTTCTATTTTACCCTTTGGCTCTAGAATATCAGGGCAGTTCTCCTTGATAATTTCTCGAAAGATGATATCTAGGCTCTACTTTTGATCATGGCTTTCAGGTAGTTCAATGATTTTTAAATTATCTCTCCTGGATCTATTTTCCAGGTTGGTGGTTTTTCCAATGAGATATTTCACATTGTCTTCCATTTTTTCATTCCTTTGGTTCTGTTTTATAATATCTTGATTTCTCATCACGTCACTAGCTTCCACTTGCTCCAATCTAATTTTTAAGGTAGTATTTTCTTCAGTGGTCTTTTGGACTTCCTTTTCCATTTGGCTAATTCTGCCTTTCAAGGCATTCTTCTCCTCATTGGCTTTTTGGAGCTCTTTTGACATTTGGGTTAGTCTATTTTTAAGGTGTTATTTTCTTCAGCATTTTTTTGGGTCTCCTTTAGCAAGTCATTGACTTGTTTTTCGTGGTTTTCTTGCACCACTCTCATTTCTCTTCCCAATTTTTCTTCTACTTCTCTTATTTGCTTTTCCAAATCCTTTTTGAGCTCTTCCATGGCCTGAGACCAATTCACATTTTTCTTGGAGGCTTTTGATGTAGGCTCTTTGACTTTGATGACTTCCTCTGGCTGTATGTTTTGATCTTCTTTGTCACTAAAAGAAGATTCTAGAGTCTGAGTCTGAGTCTGCATCCTTTTTCACTGCCTGGCCATGTTCCCAGCCAACTACTTGACCTTTGAGCTTTTTGTCAGGGTATGACTGCTTGTAGAGTAGAGAGTGCTTTATCCCAAGCTTGAGGGGCTGCGCTGCTGTTTTCAGAGCTAGTTCTACTCCACCAGTACTGCAAGCTCTGCCACAGCAGTGGTCCTCCTCCCCCAACAACTGCCAACCAGGATTGCCACCCAGATTCAAGCAGGGCAAAGCAAGCCCTGCACTCCCACTCTGGCCTGCCACTTGATTCCTCCCACCATGTGAGCCAGGGACTCTGGAAGCAGCCGATGCTGGAGCTCTACCGCTGCACCACCTCCCCCACCCCCAGGGCTGGAGCCGGACCACTTTCTAACCCAATCTAGCAGTTTTCCCACTAACCTGCTCCTTGGTCTTTGGCGTTTGTGGGTTGAGAAGTCTGGTAACTCCCACAGCTCAATGATTCATGGCCCTAAGGACTGCTTCGGTCAACTCCTGGTCTCTTCTGTCCTGGCATGGCCCATGCTGGGCTGGGCTTTGTTCCCAGCACTGTGCAGTAGACCCTTCCCAGTGACCATCCAGGCCATCCTGGGCTGGAGACTTGCTTCCCTCTGCTATTTTGTGGGTTCTGCAGCTCTAGAATTTGTTCAGAGCCATTTTTACAGGTGTTTGGAGGGATTTGGGGGAGAGTTTAAGCAAGTCCTTGCTTTCCAGCCACCATCTGTGCTCCACCCTTCAAATGAATAGTTTTTTAAAAAAATTATAATTCATCAAAATTTATATGAAATATTCAAAATTACTAATATGAGAGAAGTACAAATAAAAATACCATGAAAGTGTCACCCCAAATCCAGTAAGTTGGCAAAGATTAGAAAAAGATGTGAAGAATCAATGTTGGAGAAGTTATGGAAACATAAGCCCCCAAAAGCATTGTGGGTAGAGTTATGAATTGGTCCAAATATACTAGAAAGCAATGTGGAATTCTGAGAGGTCACTGAAATGTTCAGAAACTTTGACCCAGAGATTCTACTGTTAAGCATATACCACAAAGAGGTCAATGACAAAAAGGTTAGCCACATAAAATGCCAAAATATTTAATACTAAAATATTTATTTACTAAAATTTTTAATTACTAAATATGTAATACTTTTTTTGTAGTAGCAAAGAGCTGGAAAAAAGTAGATTTAATTTCCCAGTGATTGGAGAATGGGTGGATATTACTGTACTATAAGAAATGAAGAATATGAAAACATAGAGAAACATGGAAAGTCTATATGAAAATATCCAAAGTGAGGTACATAAAATCAAGAAAATGCTATATACAATGAATATTTGAATGCAAATGAAAAAGAACCACAACAACAAAACAATAGAACCCCAATGCAGCAAAAATTACAACGACCAGGGTTGGCATCAAAGAAGAGAATGAGAGAAAAAACATTCCTCGGCTTCTTTGCAGAGGGTAGGGACCATAGGTATGTAATGCTACATGCAATATCAGCCCTTTTTGATATGTTGGTTAGTTTTGTTGAAGTATTTTTCCTCCTTTTTTCTTTATTGTAAGGCTGGCACTTAACATAGTATCTGACACATAGTAGGTGCTTAATAAATGATAGCTGATTGAATAAGGGAAATCTCTTTGGGAGGGGGCAATAGGAGAGATAAAACTGGAAAACTAGGGTATATAAAAACAAATGCTAATAAATGTTATTTTAAAAATATTGTGTCATATTGCTAATGCAGAAACTCTATTTGTGATGACTCCTTATTTCTAAAACTCTTTCCTCCACTCTTTCACATATTTATTATTTATCTCTAATTTGTGTATTTCCTTTTTCCTTCTCAATATTATAAGGATAGAATTTTTATACTTTGAAATCCTATTAAATATTATTATTATTATCTTCATGCAGTTGCTCTTCCTGAATTTTATTCAACTATTTTTAACCACTTCTCCAACTTTCTAGGGTCACTGGGAATTTTGACCCTACCCTCTAATTTACTGGCCAGCAGCAGCAGCACATGTTGGTATCATCATTAATCCTAATATGACTACATTGATGTAGTCTATCATTCATTTAAGTGATGACAGTATTTAAAAATGCTGAATCCCTAAAATTCATCCATTCTGCTATAGCTGAAAATGTTTGCTACAAAGTACAAGACAGATTTCTAAAAATCTTGTTGGGATGAATATCGTGTGGTTGTTAATACATGCTTCTGGGAACTGCACGCATTGTTTAATTCCTTCAAACTGTCTGTTTCCCGTTGAGCAGACACATGCTAAGTGCTTGTGTACTCAGTGGGATGAGTGGAGTTCATGCAAAATGCCCTTGAACAATATCAATTCAGCCCTAAGTCCTTGTTTCTATTGCAAGTGAAACTGTAAGTGAAGGTACACAGTACTGGGCTTGATCGGAATATTTCTTAACTCCAGATTCTCCTACAAAAATGAAAACAGCAGTATACTTCTACAATAAGGAAAAAACGAAAAGCAGATTTAAAAATAATTAGGGTTGAGTTTCTTGCTTTTGAAGACTACTATATTCTAGGACTAAATGTAAACCTTGTTGCAAATGGTTTATGAAGTCCTTATTTACACCCACAATTTTTTTTTACTGTTTCCTTTTAAGTGGCCTATGCAGATGTTCTCAAAGCTAATGCATCTTCTAATTTTTAAATATCACTGGCATTCTTTTAGTTTACAGATCATCTTTGAAATAAACTGTAATTGCTGCATCACATGAAAATCTGCTCACATCAACAAAGAGCTTTTAATCAAAAAGTTAAGATGAATATTTTTTTTTTACTGATCTCTGTTTATTAAGATTGTAGAGCTATGGTTGAACTCTTCTATGATATTGCTTATTACTTTGTGGATCTGGATATATCACAGGCCAAGTCATCTTCTCTGAAACACAATTATGCAGTCTGTCTCATTGAACAGCATCTAAAACAACTCATTGAACATTGTTAGTTAATAAATTGGGGTTTATCTTTGCTCTCTAACTTCCATGCACCATACGTGAATGTCTGAGAGTACTTGGCTGCTGTATCATATATGTGGCTCAGTCTTGTACTCCAGCTTTGAGTTTCTCAGGACAAATGACTAACCTTGGTGTTCAACTTCGTGTTAATATTATCAGTCTGATAATATCTTTCTGTTGGCTGGTCTGCATTTTTATTGAATTAAGGAACTTTTGATTCTATCTAGCAGAGTGTGTGAGAGGTGTAGATTCAAAAGTATTCACTGTATTCATCCATCAAATATTTATTCAGAGCTAACTATGTGTCAACATGTTAGGAATTAGGCAAGGTATAAAGACAAATAAGATATGTAATCTACTCACATGTGCTTGCTCTATTATGACACATTACTGCCAGTATATACTCCATAGTGCAGTTTTCTTTGTTAAGAACTAATTCTAGAGTCTTAGATTTTTACAGTACAATGGGATCTTAGGAAGTCATGTAATCCAACCCCCTTACGCAACCAGTGAAGAAGATGAGGCCTGGTGAGATTATTAAGTTTACCAGGGTCCCATAACAAGTTGGTTGCAGAATCAGAATTTGAACCCAGATTTCCTGATATTTTTGTATTCTTTGCACCATGCTATCATGATCATTTGAAAAGATATTAGTGAGGATCACTCTCTCTTTTACTTGAATGCTTTAGAATGGCAAAATGTATTATAATTATATAACATATATACATATATATATACACACATACATATATACAATATAACATACAGACAAATATGTAGATATATATGTATGCATATATTTTGCTGCTAAACACATCATTCTGATATTTTCAGTATAAGGCTCTCTTTGATGAACTGACATGTAAGTTTTTATTACATTCAAATACACTTCATGTGCTGACAAGTCGCTGTGGTGACAACAGGAAGATGTTAGAACTGGAAGAACTATTGAAAACTCTTGTTTCTGAGTTTATTTGCAATGTGGCTACAAATGTCACACATGAGTCAAATGTGAAAGGGTTTAGAGGCTGCAATCACGACTACTTGTTAGGATAATGGAATTGGCTGGTCTTATTTAATTGCCGACTGAACAATTAGAAAGTGAGATAAAATCTGGATCCAAATTCCTGTATGACATTGTATTGGTAAGAAAGTATGTTTCCCATAGGAAAGATATTTTTATAGGTTGTGGCTCTGTTATTTTTATTCTGCAATACAAAAAAAGGATTGTTCATCAGCTCATGTGAGGTGAAAACAGTGAAATATGACAACTTTCTGAAGACTAGACAGCCAGTGGTTAAGAGTCTGTTATGTAATGTGAGAGCCCCTCTTCTAGGCTAATACCATTATACATTTCCTCAATTCACACTTTGGCGAGAGGTACAGAGAATTCACAGAGTAGACTTTTGGTTCTTTTTTTTGACTGGATTCCAATAACTTTTTTCTGCAGATAATATGTATTTGCTTCTCCGAGTGGCAGGAAGGAGATGAGTGTGATTCGATGTTCAGCTCAAAGGACTGATCAGAAAACTACGTTATCTACTTTTGATTTGATCTATGTCCTTGGATAAATCACTTAATGAATCAGTGTGCCTGACTTGATTTAATGGAAATAGCTATCTGTAAAGTGAATTCTTAAGATAAAAGTTTTTATATGGTTTTATTGTGGATTTGCAAGAAAACCAAACCCTCTACATAACTCTCAGTGCTCATCATCCTCAATCTATCTGCTGCAGGTGACGTTGACCGGCCGCCTCTTCTGCACTTTCTCTTCTCAGGGCTTTTGTGACACTGTTGTTCCCTAGTTTGCCTCCTATGAGTCTTCCTCTAAGATGCAGCACAAAACACTATCTTAACATGCTTTTAACTGCATTTTAAAGGAGAAGAAGGACTTTGAGACACAGATAAAATGGGATGTCTGGTGCAAAGACTGAAGACAGAAAGTACAGCTGAGCTTGTCATTAATGTGATGAAATATGTCATACAGTTTCTAGGGTATTATATTACCATGTAAGAAATAGCAACTGATGAGGAATCACTCAACCAACCAGCATTGATTAAATACTTACTATATGCCAGGCACTGTGCTAAGTGTTGAGGCTACAAAGAAAAGGCAAAAATTGTACCTATGTTAAGAAGATAATAGGGAAAAAGCAATAAATATCATGTGGAGATTTTCTGATTCAATTTAATTTGGCATATAGCTATGAGAAGCTTTCAATGATGGTTCATTGATGCTATTGAATTTAATTAAAATATCAAGCATTTATAAATTATGAAATATTTATTAAACATCTGTTTTATAAAAGAACCTTGGTTGGGAATATAAACATGAAGAAGGCGCAATCCTTTCCCTCTAGGAGTTTACAAGATAGTAGAAGAAATAAGACATATACAAATAACTATAACAGGAAATTATACATGAGAAGTGCATAGGAGAGGTACCAGACCTCTGGTGAGAGATCTAAGGAGGGTGAGATTACATCTATCTATGGGGAATAGGGAAATATCATGGAGGGGGCAGTGTTTGAGTTGGGTCTTAAAGGGTTTAAACAGGCAGAGATGGAGACTACAGGAACAAAAGAGAGTCAGTGTTCCAAGTAAATGAATAGAGGCAGATAAAGACGGAACAAGTCAGTCAATAGGATAAGCAAAGGTATGTTGTGGTATGGCATAGGGTAAAAAGGTAGAGAGAACACACTGTAAGTTTGAGAGTATACCAATTTGGCAGGATCATAACTCGAAGTATTGTGGTAGAGTGAGACAAGACTGATAAGAGACAAGTTGTGGAAGGAGTTTGCAGGTTATTCTGTAGGCAATGGGGAGCCATTGAAAATTGTTGAATGGGGAAATGATACACTTAGGACTACGTGGTAAGAGGATTACTCTGGAATTTTATTATCATTAGTGTCTTATATCAGTGGGCTGTTCCTTGGATCAAAATGAAGGGAGAAGCAGTGATCCTTTCATTTCCCCCCAAATGAATAGCTCGATGCTTTTTATCCATTAATTTAAGTTAATAACATACGAGTACTTATTTTTAGTGTTTTACTTGTTAGTATTGATGGCATAGCTTCTGGTAATAAGAAGAATAATTTAAAATTTTATTGATTTGTATTACATTATTCATGATTTGTGATGATTTGGAAAAATTAATCTATAAATTATTTTCATGCTCTCTGATAATGATAGCTTACATAGTAGGGTACTGAAGTGAAGAGGACAGATGGCATGTTTGAGAGTAGATCAGTTTGACATGCTCATAACTCAAAATGTTGTGATAGTGTGAGACAAGGATGATCTCAAAACCTTAATATTTGCAAATGTTTACAATATGCTGTACAAATATGAGCTTGTTTTATCCTCATATCAACCCTGGGAAAGAGGTGCTATCATCATCCCCGTTTTATAGATGAGGAAACTGAAGCTGATAGAAATTAAGTGACTTGCCCAGGGTCACACAGTAGTAGTGTGAGAGACGTAATTTGAATTTGTATCTTTTTCACTCCCGGCCCAACTCTACATCCACTGCATAACTTAGTTTGTTTCCCTACTCTCAATAGATGTGATCATTACACATGATTTTCCATTTCAATCCTTTGAGAATTGCTATTACATTGCTGTTATACAATTCCTTCTTAAAATTTTTCCTTTTTTTTAAAACTGGAAGAAATTGTCATCTCTCTTCTGTTGTTGCAGATTAATCAATTTTTCTGACACCAGTGAAGAATTAACTACTACGTTCAATGTAGATAGTAAGTGGATATTTAATAAACATGCAAAGCCCATATAAATTCTATAAAGTAAATAAATGTTCATTTCAAATTAGAAATCATAAGATAATAGATTTAGATCTGAAAGGGATTTTGAGACCATGTAGTCCAGCATTCTCATTTTACAGATGAGGAAGTTGCAGTTAACTACCTGCCCAGGATAACTAACATACATGCCAAGTGCCAGAGCAAGAAATAAAACTCAACTCTGGTGACTCCAGTTTTAGCCTTCTGGTGTTTGCACCGCACCATTATTCCAAGAGATTAGGTTAGATTAGCTAAAGGCATTTATGAAGTGCTTACTATGTGCTAGGCATTGTGCTAAGTGCTGGGAACACAAATAGGGCAAAAAGACAGTCTCCGACCTAAAGGAATCTACATTTTAAGGAGGGGAAGATAAAACATAACAAAGAGCTGGAAAAGAGACAGGTGGAAATATCTGCTTGGTAGCAAGGTAGAAAAGCAGATCTGGAATAATGGTGTCCTTGCTCAAGACGTTTTCGATGTCCTCATTTGAAATTCCCTTCAGCACCTGCATGTGCATACTATGATGGAGTTTTCATAAACTGACTGGGAAAATTAATCTCGAAGGGGAATTCCTGAGATGTTTTGAGAAATGTAATCATTGGAATAAGCCCTAAGAGGATGCATTTTTTTGAACGTTTTAATTCTATTATGTTTGTTTAAAAACAAAAAAAATCAGTTCTACTACTTTTAAATCATATTCAGGATATGTTCAAGTATGTGGGTGGATTGTATAGTATGATATATTTGTTATGAAGAGCAATTAAGTTTAAGAGGATTATGGAAAACATACATAATTGTTACTCATTAATTCCTGACTTTCAACAACTGCGATTCATTTATCATAGTTATTCTCACCCATGCTACATATATCTTCTGTCATTTTATTCTTATTGCTTTTTCTTCCCAAGCCAGATAGCCACATGTTCTTCCACCATTCAGATGTCATTCAAGTCATATTGATAAGTTGCACCCCCTTTGTCACACTGTCCTTGTGAGACAAGCATTTTAAGTGCTACAAGGAGGAGCTGTTATTATGACAAAGGTTATTATAAAAGGACTAGGAAGGTTTGTTGGGGAACAGTAGCCTCACATATGAGAAAAAAAATGTTCCACCGATCAAGAAGCCCTGTAAAAAAGGGTGGAGTGTACAGAAATGATCTCAGGTCACTAGATTAGTTCATATGACTGAAAAGGAAAAATGTGAGCACCAGTTCCCTGTATGGCTATACACTGGGAAATAGTTGAATCTGCTGTCCTGTATATTACAAGCAGTACATGGGTGCAAACGTATCCTGTGACCTGGTTATCTATAGAAGGCCGGGACTGGATCCAACCACTTTGATCCTCTAGAGAAAAGGGAATGCAGCATCATGCAGAGCTAATTTAGTAGAGTTCATTGAGAGTACAGCACCAAGTCTGAACCAGGCTGCCTGTATGACCCCACTGCTACGTGCCGAGGGTCTCTGCCCACGTGCCTGCTTGCATGCCTGCCTACTTGCCTAAGCAGGAGTTCTTGATATTGCTTTCATGGAGTCATGGGTTTTTCTGTTTGTTTTTCCTTCTCTAGATGTAGATTTATCCCTATCAGAACTTCCCTTAAAAGTCAAAAGCTTTGATGAACTGGGATGAAGTAGGAAGGGAGAGGATAGAGAGTGGGACTGTGGCTGTTACGTTGGTTTAGGGATAAAAGTCCATCCTTGAAACAGAAGCCGTCTGTCTCAGCCCACGGAGAACATTTGGAAACCTTTACGGCATTCCGGTGGAACCCGCATGACTTTGATGCCTTGTTAATTGGAGGCCCAGCAGCAATGGAACATATTACCTTACTGAAGAAAACCTGACTTGTGTTGCCTTGGTGCTGGCAGAAGTGGTCTTCACACAGTGTGTCCCAAAGTGCCTCACAGAGTAATAAATTACATTACCAACGGCCATTATGACCTCAGCGAGAGATGCATACAGCCAAGAACAGCTACATGTTACTGTCAGTTAATTAGCATTGGTATTCATTAAAAGGGGGAGCGTGAGCCAGGAAGTTATCCGTTACTCCTTGTGAATGGTGTCATGGGATGGCATAAAAGCCATCTGAGCAGCCACTGGAAGCAGACAGCTAAGAAGTGGAATATAGATCAAGGCTTGGTTACCCATTTATCTTCTTCGAATTTGTACATTCATACACAAACACACGCACCCATGCACACTTACCCTTAGACCCAGTCTGCACACCCACACTTACTTCAAGCTTTCCCATTTGTATTGTTTATTCTCATATATGATGATTCACACACATATGGCCATTCTCCCACGTATCCTTCTACACATTCACATATTCTTAAGTGGTGATTTTTATTTTTCACTAATCGTAATTTCAACAGTGTAAGGAGCCATCTAGTAAGGACCTTTCTCCCCCAGGGCAAATCAGTACCTGCTTTGCCTCTAATGGCTACAGAGAGTTGTCAGTGGCAGAGAAATGTTAACTGACTTGCTCAGAGCCTCCCTGACACATGATTCAGAGTTGGGATTTGAACCCAAGTTTTTTTGACTGAGTACTACCATAAACAAACATATACTTGTTTATATAAACTCAATGCTATTTGTCAAGCAGTTATAAGGGAGTATGGGAGGCAGGAAAGAAGGGATGAAGGAAAGGGAAACATTTTTATTAAGTACTTATTTACGTACCAGTTACTGTGCTAAGCACTTTCCAAAGATTATCTCACTTGATCCTCACAACAACTCTGGATGGTAGGTGCTAACCCCATTTTATAGCTTAGGAAATTGAGGCAGACGAAGATCAAGTGACGGGCCCAGGGTTATACAGCTAGTACGTGTGTGAGGCTTGATTTGAATTCAGGTCCTTCTGACTCCAGATTCAGTGCTTTACCCACTGTACTGCCTAGTTGCCTCTGGTGGCACCACTTTGTGCTAAGTACTGGGGATACAAAGAGAGAAATCAAAACAGACCCTGCCCTCAAGGATCTTGCATTCCCCTAGGAGGAAATAGCATGTGTACAAATAAGTAAATAAAATATATATACAAGGTAAACCCAATATATACGGTCATATGCTAACAACATTGAGAACATGAAAGAAATAGAGAAATATCTTCAAAAATATAAAACCGTCAATGTATTTGAAGAGCAGAGAGAAATCCTAAATAACCCCACCTCAGAAAAGGAAACAGAGTTGTAAAGGAACTACAAAAGAAAAAACTCTTGGTCCTGATGGATTCACATGGGAATTCTATCAAAATTCTAAAGGAGTTAGTACCCATACCTAAAAAAATTATTCTCAAAAATTGATAAAGAAAGAACCCTCCCAAAATGAACCCAAAGCAATTTCACTGTGTGTAGGGAAACTTCCTACATTTCCACTCTGACAATCTCTCCCAACAGGCTGTTAATTTAGTTTTTGGTTGGGAAAGCTTCAACGTTTGAGACAAAATAATTGGTCCTCATTATCATAAGGTATATAGCTAGCTTCTTCTGCTCTGAATTAAGAGAGAGGAAAATCAATTCCTTAATTTTTCTGAATCACCAACCTAGTACACATTTGTAATTGAAATGTAATAAAGACTCAGGAATGGGTTAAATGCCCATCCCCACAACTCTTGGTTAATGATGTTCTCTTAAATCCTTTGATTTGAAAGTAGTTTGTTAATTGCATGAGTGATAATTACTTGCTTTCTCTATACAACTATATGCTTTTGGACACCTCAAAAAACACTTCTCTCAACTAGTTGAAGTAGTCTTTTGGTCAGTTTTCATTTGGCTATTTTTAACCAATTTTAAATCTTGGCAGAAAAAGGCACATAAAACATATTAAATACATACTTTAATAAAGTATTTAGAAAATGCAATGTTTCTTTTTGTTTGTTAATTAATATTGTTTAAAGATAAAAGCTCTCTAGTTTGTCCAAAATGGTTTTGTTTCTTAAAAACATAAACGATTTGCCAGTTGTTTGTTCAGATGTCATTCTAATTATTGCCAGATTAATAGGCTATCATTTTAACATTTCACTATACATTTGTCTTGTAGGAACTGAATCACAGAATCTCAGAGTTGGAAGGAACCTCAAGAGCCATCTAGCCCAACCCCAACCTAAATGAAGGAAAATTTACTTTTATGTATCCAGCTAGTGGCCTTCCATGCTCTGATTGAAGACCTCTAGTCATGGGGAATTCACTACCTCTACAAGCATCAAAATTTTACTTCTGAACAGCACTCATTGTTAGAAAATTTTTTCCTTTTTTAATTGAAAATCTGCTTCCTTGTGGTTTCCATCCATTGCTCATAGTCCTATACTCTCAGGCCAAGCAAAACAAATCTAATCTTTGTTCTACGCTACAGACTTTTAAGTGCTAAAAGACTCAAACTTCAAGTACTCACATCCCCTCCAAGTCTTCTTTTCTCCAGACTAAACATCTCTAGTTCCTTCAATGGAGTCTCATAGGACAGTCACCAGTCCCTTTAGCATTCTGGTCACTCATCTCTGTATGAGCTGCATATGATCAATGTCTTTCCTAAAAGTTTTTCCCAGAATTAGACACAATAATTTAGATGTGGTGCTTAGACTGATTAGCAGCATAGTACAATGGGAAAATTACCTCCTTTGGTATTGATACAGTAGTTTTTATTAATGCAACCCAAGAACATATTATCTTATTAAATAATTAATTACTTTATTTTTAGTTTTCAACATTCACTTCCATAAGATTTTGAGTTTTATATTTTCTCCACCTCCTTTTCTCCCCCTTCCCCAAGGTAGCATGCAATCTGATATAGGCTCTATTTATACATTCATATCAAACATATTTCCACATTAGCCATGATGTAAAGAAGAATTACAACTAAGGTGAAGAACCATGAGAAAGAAGAAACAAAACAAAACAACAAAAGAAAACGAGAGCAAATGGTATACTTCCATCTGCATTCAGACTCCAAACTTCTTTCTCTGGATGTGGACAACATTTTCCATAGTGAGTCTTTTGGAATTATCTTAGATCCTTGCACTGCTGAGAAGAGCTGAGTCTATCCAAGTCAGTCATCACACAATGTAGCTGTTACTGTGTACAATGTTCTCCTTGTTCGGCTCTTTTCATATAAGTCTTTCCAGGTCTTTCTGAAGTCCATCTGCTCATCATTTCTTATAGCACAATAGTATTCCATAACATTCATATGTCACAACTTGTTCAGCCATTTCCAGGTTGATTGATATCCCCTCAATTTCCAATTCTTTGCCACCACAAAAAGAGCTGCTATAAATATATTTTGTACATGTGGGTCCTTTTCCTGTTTTTATGATCTCTTTGGGGTGCAGCCCTAGAAGTGGTATTGCTGGGTCAAAGGGTATGCACAGTTTTACAGCCCTTTAGGCATAGTTCCAAATTGCTCTCCAGAATGGTTGGATCAGTTCACAACTGCCCCAACAATGCATTATTGTTCCAATTTTCCCATATCTTCTCCAACATTTATCATTTTCCTGTTTTGTCATGTTAGATAGGTGTGATGTGGTAGCTCAGAGCTGTTTTGATTTGCATTTCTCTAATCAACAGTGATTTAGAGGATTTTTTTCATATGACATATTTTTTTCATAGCTTTAATTTCTTCCTCTGAAAACTGACTAGAACGTATTATCATTATAGCAGCTATGTGACATACTCTTTCATGTTGAATTCATATTGCACTAAAACTCCCAGGTCTTTCTCCCATTAACTACTACATTTGCCATGTCTCCCACATCCTCTTTTTGTGAAGCTGATTTTTAAAACTACTCATATCTTTCAGTAAGATGCATGTTCATTCATTCAACAAATATTTGCTGAGCATCTATCAAATGCCATTCAATGGCAGATCCAAGTCTCTCAGAGTTAATGATACCAAACATGTCTACTCAAGATATAAACCAATAGCAGGAACAGTTTGTTCTAGCATGGAGGCCATTAATGGCCTGAGTCAAGAGCCCCATGCCCAAATAGACACACTGGACAAACCAAGTTAAGATGCAATTTTTGGAGCAATGAAATTGGTGTGTTCATTCCTTCTTCCATTTGGCTGGCTTGATTTGAGAAATCTGATACCAACATCTATCCATTTCCTAAGAGAAAGATCCCGTGTTACCTCTGTGGAGCCATCTTCTAGAAGTAAACAGTTTTCCATGGACAATATGCCTATGACTGACTTTGTACTTTAGAGGAGTATATATACCAAAAGCAATGAGGGCACTGAAAAAGGAGGCAAGATCCAGGATCATCACTACAATGATTAGGAGAAGGAAGAGAGATTGAGGATGGTAGGTGAAGTGGATGGTGTAGTTGTCCAGGATGTCAAAGAGAGCTCAAGTGAGGAGCTTAAAAGACTATCAAAAAAGTCAGGAAGCAGGAAGCTCTATCTAGATATCCCATTCAGAAAAACTGCTTGCTCAAGAGAAAAAGGGAGTATCTTTCTGACCCTGATTATAAAGACTTCTGGGGAATAGGAGATGATGACAATGATGATGATGACCAACGAGGACAAAGATTTAGATGAGATTGAATATATTTTAGAAGAGGTGACCCATAGAAATATCTGACCCCTTCTAATCAGGGCTTTTACAAAGAGAGTGGTCAGTGGGTAACCTGGAACCCACCTCATACTACCATATCTCCCCAGCTAATTGGCCTGTGAAAAAAAGACAAGACAAAAACCAGTACCTATGAAAGTACTATCCTATTTCATAAGCTTAAGGACTGAAACTATGAAACTGTTTTTGGCAAGCTGATGAAAAGACAAACAGTGGCTGAGAGAAGGAAGTAAGCCTCACAGAATCTAAAATGGATAAGTAAAAAGAGAAGATGCTCCATAAACACAAGGATATGAGCCCTGAGGCAGAAGTGCATACAATATGTAAATTCAGTATGCACAGAGGATACAGATTTAAGAAATCCAACTACAGAAAATAAAATATTCCTGTTAGGCACAACTGATGACAAGTATGTGGATCCTGGCTATTTTTACTTTGACTCAGGTTAGAGCTAGTAGAGTTCATGTACATTCATAATAGGGGGAAAGATAAGTTTACTGTTCTGAACAAAATCTGGTTCTTGAAATACCTTTGGAGTATGAATGGTACAATAGCAAATAAATAGAACTTCATTAAAGAAGGGAGCTAAGATGCAGTCCCTGACCTCAAGGAGCTTGTAGTCTAGTAAAGAAGGCAAGACATGAATGTAAATATCTCTAGCACAAAAGGAGATGATCAAGACCTATAGTTTAATGCAAAGAATGATAGAGTCAGGAGACCTGGGTTTGAATCCCACCTTTGGCACTTAATATAAGCAAGTTATTTACCATCTCGGAGCTTCAGTTTACAAATTTTCAAAATGTAATACTTGCATTGCCTATATCATAGTGTTGTTTTGAGGAAAGGACTTTGCAAATTTCAAAGCATTATAGAAACATGAGTTGCTTTTATTTCAAGAGGTACAAAAATTGTTAAGAGAGTTCAGAGAAGAAAGAGGTCACTTCATTTCTGAGGGGTGGGAGACTCAGTTCCAGCCAAATTGTATCATTTGCTATTCTTCAAATACATTCTGTCTCTATTCCATATCCATATAATGCTCTTGTCCCTCACTTTCATGTTCAATTCTTGGAATTGTATCTATCCTTCAAGACTAGATCAAATTCTACTTTCCTTTATGATATGAATTTTTCCTTGATGCTCCCAAGTGGAAATGAGCTCTCCCTTATCTCAATTCTCATAATGCTCTTTTTTAAGGTACCTCTTTCCTACACATATCATGCTTTCCTTTAGACTTTATTTAGAAAATTATTTTAGTTGGCAATGTAAAGCCATTGAAGATTTTTGAGCAGAGGGAGTAACATAATCACAGCTGCGCTTAAGGAAGATTAATCTAGCAGTAGTCTTTTAGCTAACTATAGCATAGTGGTCAAAGTGCCATCCTTGGAATCATGAAGACCTGAGTTCAAGTCTTACCACTGACAAATACTAATTATGACCCAAGGTAAGTTACTTAACTTCTCAGTGCCCCTAGGCAACTTTGTAAGATTGTAAGTGAGGGAATAGCTGAAATTTATCTAGCAGATACCAATATAATTTTAACCAGCAGGAAAAACAGAACCTTAGTAAGGTATACTTGATTAGATTATAAGCCCCTTGATAAAAGGAATTGCATTGTTGATCAGATTTGAGCCCCCAGCATCTAGCACAATATCTTGCAAAGTAGTTTATCTCTTCTGTTTGACTGCACCTGTAGTTTCACTGATAAGGGGAACTCCTCCCAAGGCAGATCAACATTTGCTCTGTAATGATCTTTGCATTCAAGAGGTGCTTAATAGATGTTTGTCGACTAAATTTATTTAATTCATCTGAAGAACATATGCTAAGCAAGGAGACTCATTGCGAGGGTATTGGAATAGTAGAGATAAGAGGGCATGAGGACCAGAACTGGAGGACCACGCCATGAGAGTAGAAAAGGAGAGGTGTGAGGAGGTAAAATTGACAAAGATCAACAAATTTCTTAGATTTGGGAGCGAAGGTAGAGCAAAAGATGTCTCAGCCCTTAGTGGACTGAAATGATGATGTGATCATGAACAGAAACATGGAATTGTGGAGAAGGATTGTTATTGGAAACTTAGATGACTTTGGTACACTGAATAAACAAATGAATGGAGTACAAATGGATGAATCAAAGAAAAAACACTGATTTAGAACTTATTTTGTGCTTCACAGTCTGCTAAGTGTAGGGAGGTACAAATAGAAAAGGCAAAACAATTCCTGCTCTCAAGGAGCTCACACTCTAATTGGGGGAGACAATGCATAAAATAATGTCCAGGACCAATGGAAAGGCCCAGAAAGAAAGCTGGGATAGTGGGTCTGGAGCACAGGAAAGAGGGAGTCTGGATTATGGATCCGATGGTCATTCACATAGGAGACATAGTTGAAATTTTAGATATAGATGACATTGCCAAGGGTTAAGGTACAGAGAGAGAAGAGACGAGATTGAGGACAGCTTGGAGAAATCTTCTATTTGGCAGATGAGAAGAATAAAAGGAAACACAAAAGAGAAAGAGAGGTCAGAGAAGCCAGAAATTAAGGAGAATGCAAGAACAAGAAAGTGGAGACATGATCAATGGAAAAGTTTTACAAGAACTTTTGCGTAAATAGGCAAGTCACATAACTTCTCTGAAACTCAGCTTCCTCATCTATAAAATGAGGGAATTGGATTAGATGATCTCTAATAAGGTCCTTTCCAGGTCTAAATCTATGATCTTATGACTAAGACATAGTAATGCCCTTGAGAAGTTCAGCAGCTGGAATCAGTAAGATAAAACAGTATACAAAGAGTCTAAGAAGAAGTAGAATGTGAGTTGTTTGTCATAACAGTTACCAAAAAAGTACTGTGGCAATTCAGAGAAAGGTGAGATCACATTGGATTGGGGGAGATCAGGAAAGACATCATTTCAACAAACATTTTTAAAACACTTTTTTTGTTGTTTTCATTTTTGTTTTTACATCTCCTATATTTACCAATGTGGGCCTTGCCCTCCATTTTGCAAAGAACCATCCCTAATAACAAAGAGCAAAAAGAGGGTGAAAAACATTTCAAAAGTCTTATAATATTTGCAGTATTCTACTACCATAGTTGCCCAGTGCCTTTTCAAATCTTTTCTTCAGATCATTGGACATGATTGGCCATTATGATCCCAGAACATTCAGTTATGGTTTCAATAAACATTCGGAACATTTACTTTAAGCATCTACTTCTACATTGTGTGCAAAGGAGATGACAGTAGCTCCAAACAAGAATAAGATGCATAAAGCAGGATTTTAGCTGGACTTTAAAAAATGGAGCAAGTTTGGAATAGACGCTATTAGAAATGTCAAAGAATAATAACCAACAGCTTAGAGGGTCAAGATGAGACAGCCTGACTGTGTAGTGCATCCAGCCTGTGGTTTTGTGACTTCTCTTGGCAATACTCATATCTAGATTTTTAATTCATTGTCTTTGTATACATGGCTATTTTGAAAAATTTTAAAACAAGTAGTTTTTAGGATGAAAGTTTAACATACACATTTTGAATGTTCAACCATAACCTCCCTTGTCTATTTTTCTCTCATATCTCTTTTTTTTCCAGCGTATCGCTTGCAATCACTCTCATTATTTTAGATCATTTGATTTTCCTCTGAGAGTTTTAAGCAGCCTCTGTTTCTCTCATATAATAATGATGATGATGACAACTAGCATTTACATAGTGTTTTAAAGTTTGCAAAACCTTTTACAAATGTCATCTCATTTTATCCTCATATCTGGGAGGTAGAAGCTATTATTATCCTTATTCTACAGATGAAACTATGACAGACCAAGATTTAAGTGACTTGACCAGGGTGATAGCTAGTAACTATCTGAGGCTGAATTTGAACTCATATCCTCCTGATTCCAAGTCCAGCACTTTACCTGATGTACCACCTAGGTACTGTTTTATTTTTTAATATGGAATTTTCAAATAATTTTATACTTTTGGTAAATTTATAATTTTAATATAGAATTTTAAGTTAATTGGGACAGTAGGAAAATGAGATTTAGGGTTGTAATGGGCTCCTTGGAGATCATTTTGTACAATCCTCTCATTTTACAGATGAAGACATGGAGAAGTAAACACAGAGCTGTGAATAATAAACCTAGGATTCTAACTCAGATCCTCTAATTCCAGATTTAGTGTCCTTCTTCCTACTTTAAGCAGGCACTGGGAGGGGCAATGGGGATGGGCACATATTAGTGTCTTCACACCATATCAGTTTTACTAAACAGTGCCTAACTACATGCAGAACAGTGACCTGGGGACTCAGGAGCCTGCACAGACTGTCTGCCTTAAAGATCTTTCAACCAACATCTTTGGAGCCATAGCGAACCCTTCTTTCCATTATGCTTTCTTCTTTCTGAAGGGAATTACTATTGACTGTATTCTAATGAGAGTGCTGAATCTGGGAGTTTTCACAGTTTTCTTTCCATTCATGAATTCAGAGCCTCTTCCCAAATAGCATACCAGAGAGATTGCTAAATCTTTCTCTAAGTAGGCTTTATTGAAACGCAGCAGTTTGGCATCATAGTGACATTTGAGGCTGCTCCTTCCTCCAATGATTTTAAGCATTTTGTGATTAAATGTTGGCATCCTGCTTGGCCTATTAGTCTTATTTTTTTCCAAGCAGTGTCCCCCTAACAGTAAGCAATAGATCTTGAACAATCTGTGAGTGTCATTAGCTCCAATTCCTAAAGCAAGTAGACAAGGGAGGTTTCTTGCTCACTAAAAGCTTCCAAGCCGGATGACACCACCTATGCTTATTGGACTTTACTGCAGAGAGGTACATTTCAGATTGGCTG
Source organism: Trichosurus vulpecula (assembly GCF_011100635.1). NCBI lineage: Eukaryota > Metazoa > Chordata > Mammalia > Diprotodontia > Phalangeridae > Trichosurus > Trichosurus vulpecula. Next base: position 137,595,791 of record NC_050579.1, on the reverse strand, counting down.
AAGTAATTCCAATAAGAAAAGAGATTGAAAATTCTGTTAAGTGCCACTTAGCCATAGTTCAGATTGCTAGGTGCGAGGCAAACTTAATTAGTCAAACGATTTGATTCCTTTATTAACAAAGTTTTCTCATTTTGTCAGTTCCCTGGGTGTCATATTATTCTCAACCTTGTCTTTCACAATTGTTCCTCAGTTTCTTTTCATGGTTTCCCCCAGCATTAGATATACACTCTGAAGACACAAGTTCAGTCCCTTGCATTGTCATTGGCTAGTTTACCCTTGAATAACTCACTGACATTCTCTGAGGCTCAGTTTTCCCATCTGTAAAACAGGAGAAATACATCCAGGTCCCCATTTCTGTGGATAATGAATCCATGGTGAGCCCATTATTCAAATTGGCATTGTATACACACATTGAGATGGAACCAATTACCATATTTTCCATAATTGTAACTTCAAATAGTACAAGTTCAAATATGCATGAACACTTTGCAGGATTTATTATTTGCACTAATCAGAACCTAGCTGTAATACTTACTCTCAGACATGTTATGAATAAATGAATAAAAAATTATTAAGCATTGATTATGAGCTAAGCATTGTGCTAAATGCTAGGAATACAAAACAGAGCTTGCTCGTAAGCAACTCATATAATAATGGCAGGGAGTAAACATATTAGAAAGTTTCAGCTGCTGTTCCATGGAAAGGGTGCATGGTTCTTAGGGCACAGCAGTAAAGTAGAGGTCAATATGTATTTTTAATAAAATCATGTCTGTTTCTGATGTTAGATAATTTGACATGCCAAGGATTTTGTGGAGAGAACTTTTCCCCAGGTCTTTAATAACTGTGTCTGTTTAAGTGGCAAGGGCCATAACAACTGCCTCTTCAGTTGCTGGGTGGCATCTCTTCCCTGAATGATGAAGGCGGTAGCTGGGGGTGTTGGCTGGAATAATGGCCAGTAGTCTGGGGGCCATTGCTGTTTCTAGGACTCTTGGCTTTACTTGACTGTGGCTGGCAAATTGTCAGTAGGTAAAGTTGGTAATGGTAACAATGGTAGGCCCCTTCTCAATAGGTATTGCTCTACTTGAAGATAGCTTTAGGGGTTGGGCAGGAAGGATGGTTGGTGACGTGGAGGACAGTGGTTCAAGATCCTGGCTATCTATTTTAGGGTCTACGGAGAGGTGGTGGTGCTAATTTGATCCATTTGGCTTATGCTGTCTCCTATCTCTGCCTTGGGGTGCCTGACTTCTGTGATGCATGCACTTTGTAAAATTCAAAGTTCTATATAAATAACAACCACCATAATAATAACTTACATTGTACACATCTTGATATATAAGACATTTAAGTACACATACACCTAAGATGGTGGTGTGGATTTGGAGTCAGAGGCCCAGATTCACCTCCTAACTATGAAATATGTTACTTATGAGACCTTGTGCAGTCATTTAACTTCTTGGAATTAGTTTTCTCAGGTATAAAATGAGGGGGTCAGATTAGCTGACCTCTAACAATAGCCCTTCCACCTCTAAATCTATGGCACATTGGTTATATGATGGATCTGTGTTCTCATCAATGTGAGGGGTCCTTCGATTACTAGAGATCACAACATGTGCAACTCTTGTTCATATCTCTTCATAAAGCCTTTTTAGAGGATCTAACCAACACACTGGAGGTGTTGGGTTCTTTTTGTGGATACATAGGTTGTCTAGAACATTGGACATGGAATCAAGAAGACCTTAGTTCAAATCTAACCTCAGGCTCTGACTGCCTCATTTTGCTCATCTGTAAAATGGGCCATGCCTGGAGTCAGGAAGACCTCTTCACAAGTTCAAATCTAGCCTCAGACTAGCTGTGTGATCCTAGGCAAGTCACTTAACTCTGGGCTCTGTTTTCCATCTGCAAAGTAAGAGGGTTGGGCTAGATAATCTTTAAGGGTTTGTTCCAGCTCTAAAACTTGTGAATGAAGGATCAATCAACCAGCAAGCATTTATTTAACATCCGTACTAGCAAAAAATTTTTCTGAACTGTATCCACTTTGTCTTCCACCCCCAAATTCCCATCAACTTAAGAACTTTTTTGCCTATGGGTACAACATTACATTCTAATTAGAAAGTGGGTCCAGAAGTTGGTCTTCTACTGGAAATCCCTTTATATGTTTCTGAGGCCAAGAGCCCTGGTGTATTCCTTTCACAGGGAACAATGACCCTTTCCTTTATTTCTGAATGGTGGCCACTCATCTAATGGATGTGGAACTTCTAAAAAACCTTTGAAAAATCTCCTCTCTAGGGACTTGATCAAATAATGCCAACTATGCTAGTCGTGGTCAAATGGGCACTCTCCCTTTCCCCAGGCCAAGTAGCCTAAAGTAGCATCCTCTCTATACCCATGTATGAATAGCTTATGCATTTTAGTGCATCATCCTGAATGTATGGATACTGAAATATCCAGGGGGCCTCATTTTCAAATGAGCTAGTGTATATTTGGAAAGGAATGTAATACAAAAACAAAAACACAAATAAAACAATCGAGGCAGCATGGAGGGCAGAGGAGAGGAAAGGGAAGCATGACCATTTTTCTCAATTTAATTTTGGTACGTGTGTGTGTGCGTGCGCGTGTCAGGATCCAACATGTTCATTTCAGACCAACAAGGTTTGTATCAAAGCATTCATCAAAACGCAGCCTGCATTCCATTCTGCAGTGGGGCATCAGATTGCCCAGAATTACATCTTTATGCTGTTAGGCATCTAATGCCAAGCCATCAAGGCTTTCAGCTTTCCCTGGGGGACCCCTCGGAAGGGATTTCTGCCGAGAGCCAACAACTCAGACCTGATGTCTGTCAGGAATGAATCGCACTGCAAACTTGAGGGAGTGCTTCCGTTGTCAAAACAATAATAGCTGTAATTTTCTCTCCTTCTATTTACAGGAAACAAACTCTTCCTTCCTGTCCTCTGCCTGTGGCAGAAAATAGACGATCCTAGCAGATGCCCAGGAACAGTGGAGGAGTATCTTGGGCTTCAGCTTCCTTGGAGAGGAAGAAATGGAGAGAGAAAGAGAGATGGACAGGGAGACAGACAGAAACAGAGACAGACAGAGACAAAGACAGAAAGAGATAGAGCCAGAGCCAGAGACAGAGCCAGAAATAGAGAGAAAGAGAGAGACAGAGACACACAAAAAGATAAAGACACAAACAAAGCCAGAGCCAGACAGGCACACAGAGACACCAAGGGACAAAGAGACACACGGTCAGACAAACACAAAGCTGGTAACAGTAGGAAGAATTATTTTTAGCTTGTGCTGTTACACACATGACAGTCACATCCCTTGCTGTCTTTCTTCCCCTTTCTGTCTTTCTTTATGTCTTTCCAGCTCTTTCCTGCTATGGTAAGCTGTGTGAACTAAATATGGCCTGGGAAATCTGTGGCAGTCATGGTATTTTTAAACTCTCCCGGCCTCGGGTTTGCACACTCAAGTGACGTAGACAAACTAAGTCCAGAGAGTTTCTCATGGGAATGCAGGGTGCTTCACCATTGCTGGCCCCAGCTTCGGCTCTGTGTATTTTTTCTGGCATCTATTAATGTAGCCCTTGGGGTTTCATTTCACATCTCAGAGACTTGGGAAGCAGTAGACCTTGTGTGTGCATGGGGGAATGTCTAAGGAAGGCTGTCGTCATGGTGCCCCTCCAGGATGTCCACTGTGGGCCTGTGAAAACTTTAGCATGTCCATGCACCCTGGCCCACTGTTGGCTGGAGAATAAGCTCTTTAGTACAATCACAGGGGGTCTGGGAGAGGTGAAATTAATTAATGTTTGTAAAGTGCTCCCCATGAAAGATCCTGTAGAAGTGCTAATTACTACTGTTGCTGGCATTACTGCCCTTGTTAATGCTTCAGCTGGAGAAAATACATTTTATAAATATTTGCCCTTGTCATCTTACTGAAAATCATGGTCTCTGCTGACTCTGCATTCCTCTTCCTGCTCATGCTGGGCTCTTTCTTTCCCACTGAAGAGAGGCTTCTAAATATCTCCAGCTAGACTGAGGAAAACCATTCCTTTTATCTAGGAATTAGTGGTTTTAGCATGGCTTCTTTAGAAAGCAATTAAAGTTCATTTAAGAATGAATTAAAGGCCATAACCATCACATAAGCATAACCACCGTGCTCAGAGAATTTACAATTTCAATGCTTTAGAAGATGTGTGATTTCACCTGTGTGTCCACCCTCTGCGCTGATGCAAAATAGTACAATGGAAATACTGTTAAATTCAGAGACTTGAGACCTGGGTTTGAATCTCAGCTCAATCTCTTCCTCCCTCTGTGACCAACTGATTTCTCTGGATCTTGGTTTTCTCATGTATAAAATTAGAGGATTGGGCTAGGTCTCTGAAGTCCCTTTCAACTCTAAATTGATGATCCTTGATGGAAATCACAAACCCCCATGCCTTGGGAGGGGGTGGTTAAATCAGTTGTCATGGTCAAAAGCATTCATCTTTGTGGTGACCAACCTCTATAAACTTTATTGTTTACTTGGAGCCGACCTAGCTTGGGAGAAGCTGCCAGAGCCTGTGCTTCATTGGCATAGTTTTTGAAAACTTAGTATCACTTTCATGCAACAGCAAGGAAGCATCGGAGTAAGTTCCTTGGAAATACAACATCCACAGAATTACATTTAGGTACACTTACACTTAAGTGTATGTTTTGCACTGCAATTTCTGTAGATTACAGTTGGAAAGTTGATTGTCAGAGCCATTCTATTATTTGTATGTATTAAGGGACTTTTAAAGATAATTAGAAATCCAGCCTTACTAATGTTGGCAGACCCTTGAACCCATCTTCAATCTGGAAAAAAAGGGGGCCACTCCAGCAAAACTGTAGTGAGGCATTCAGGAATGGGAACTTGATAAAGTAAGAGGCATGACTGGAAAGTAATGGAAATGACTAGACAGGTGGCACAGTGGACCGAGAGCTGGATCTGGAGTAAGGAAGATGAGTTACAACATAGCCTCAGCTCAAACACTTACTAGCTGCATGACTTTGGGCAAATCCCTCTGCACTTCAGTTTCCTCATCCGTAAAATTATAAATAATAATAGCACCCATAGTTACTGTGAGGATGAAATGAGATATTTGAAAAGCACTTTGCAAACTTCAAGGAGCCATATAAATCCTACTTATTATTATTTATTTTAAACAAAACCTCCAAATGAATACTTTCTTTTTTAAAGTAGCTACCTTGAGAGATTTTTCACTTATACCAGTGATGCTCTTGTTGCGTTAAAAAAAATTGCTAAGTGCTTTGCTTTAAGTATTAGAGAAAATTGTCTTAAGCTCAGACCATTTTATACTACGTAGTCACTGTTCCTTTATAGAAGAGAAAATTACGTTGTGACTTCATTGGCATAGGAATCTCTCAGTGTGGAATGTCATCCCCCAATGCAGATTGGCACCTGCATTGTAACTTATAGTCTTAGAGAGTCACCTGAGTTACACAGAAGAAATTAGAATCATAGTTGGCGGATCATAGTTGTATTCTCTTCGTAGGATCACTGACCCAGAGTAGGAAGGACGTCAGAAGCCATCTAGTCCAAGCACATTTCATAGATGAGGAAACTGAAGCCCAGAGAAGGTAAATGACTTGTCCAAATTCATGCAGGTTACAAGTATCAGAGGTGAGATTTCACTAACAAATTCCTGAATAAATAATTATGTGAATAAATTGCCTTCATAGCTTGGAGTACCTTATTTTGGATATCCCCATTGCTCACAAATATTTGTCCTTGGACCTAGGTTGAATTTTTGGTAGTGGTCAAAAGTTATTCAGAGCCAAACGTAATGAGAATAGTGAGTGAAGAAACAAGGGAACACCGTTTTTGGCTATTTGTTTCCTAAGAATTGTTATGGTTCAGTTGTTCAGTCATCTATGACTCTTTGTGACCCCATGGGCCATAGCACACCAATACCATTCATGGGGTCTTCTTGGCAAAGATACTGGAGTGGTTTGCCATTTCCTTCTTCAGGGGATTAAGGGAAACAGAGGTTAAGTAATGTGCCCGGGGCAAAAAAGCTAACAGATGTCTGAAGTTAGATTTGAACTCAGGTCTTCCTGACTACGGATCCAGTGCTCTTTTCACTGAGCCACCTCAGTGCCTCTTACCTAAGGATACCAAATATTAAATAATTTAACTTTTTTTTTTGCAAGGCTTGTAAACTGACCCTAAAGGCAGTTCTACCAGCACAATTCAAGAAATATTTTAAGCATCAGCAGCATTGTAGAATGTGTAATGAATCCCTAGATGAATACTTAGAAGGACAATGCTAATTCAGATAAATACTTATTTAAAAATAAGTTTCATTACCCTAAAGTCATATCTCATTTGTCATTTGCAGCAAACTTGATGAACTATCAAGTTCAGCAAGATTTGATGTGACCATCTGAAAGTGTGGCAGCCATAACCATCTCCTTTGAAAGAATGAATCAAACCAATTCCAAGAGTTAAGCCACCTTTAAAAATCAATGCTTCTTTTACTGCTAAAGTTTTCTCCAAGATATGTAATGGATTTCTTATATTTCTGAGATCCCTAATTTTATGTTTTCACCTGGCAGAAAAAAGCTGACTTACAAAAATTAATGTAACACTGATTTTAAAACAATATTCTTGCTCTTTCCACAATTTTTTCCAATATATTTTTCAAGTACTATTTTTCCAACAAAAGAAAACCTGTAAGAGTGGAAGAGAAGCCACCTGGTGAATAGATGGAAAATGACCTTTGCCTCTTAGAGTCCTTAGCTCTGAGGCTTCAATCTTTTTTTTTTCTTCCACTTAATAGTATTTCATTTTTTCCAATTACATATAAAGATAGCTTTTAACATTTACTTCTATAAGATTTTGTTACAAATTTTTTTCTCCCTCTGTCCCCTTCCCCCTCTCCAAGACAGCTAGCAATCTGATATAGGCTATACCTGTACAACCATAGTAAACATATTTCCACATTAGTCACATTGTGAAAGAAGAATCAGAACAAAAAGGAAAAACCATGAGAAAGAACAAAAAAGAGAAAATAGTATGCTTTGATCTGCGTTCAGACTCCATAGTTCTTTCTCTGGATGTGGATAGCATTTTCCCTCATGAAGGCTTGAATCTTGAAGCCACCTTTGACTCAAAGCTTTTCCTAGTGTCCTGAGCTGTCAATAGTAATAATAGCTAGTATTTATATGGCACTTTAAGGTTTGCTAAGTACTTTAAGAATCTCTTCTTTTATCTTCACAGCAACTGTGGGTGCTGTTATTTTTATAATTTTATGGATGAGGAAACAGATTGTGAGAGGTTAAGTGACTTACCCAGGGTCACCTAGCAGCTAATAAAAGTATATGGCAGAATTTGAACTTAGGACTTCTGACTTCAAGACCAGCACTCTATCTACTGCGTATCTAACTCCCCTTTAGTGTTCTCTTCCTCCAAATGACCTTATATTTACTTATTTGTTTAATGTCCTAAACCCAAGCAGAATGTAAGACCCTTGAGGACTGCTATGTACCGGACCTCCCATGCTTGGTGATAGGGCTACCAAGACAAAAATGAAATAATTGTTGCTCTCAAGGAGTTCATATTCCACTGGGGCAAAACAACACAAATGTAGCTACATAAATGCAAATCATGTGCAAAGTAATTTTCAGAGGGGAGGACACTAGCAATTGAGTGATCAGGGTATGACTCTGGTAGCATGTGACATTTGAACAGATGGTTAAAGAAAACTAGGGATTCCAAAAGACAATGATATTTTAGGCATGGAGGATAGACTGCACAAAAGGCACCTAGATAGAGATGGAACAGCATGTATGGTGAATAGTGAATAAGCTAATTTGAGTAGAATGCACAGTGCTTGAAGGGAAGCTATGTGCAATAATCCTAGAAAGACAGGCTTTGGCCAGATTGTGGAAAGCTTTATTTTCCTAGAAGTAATAAGGAGCCATTGCAGACTTTCTGAGCAAGAGAGTGACATGATCAAAACTGTTGTTTGGAAATACCACTTTGTCAGGTGTGGAGGGTGGTTTGGAGTTCTGTTTGCTCAGTTGTTTCAGTCATGACTGACTCTTTGTGACCCCATTTGGGGTTTTCTTAGCAAAAATACTGTAGTGGTTTGCCATTTCCTTTTCCAGATCATTTTACAGATGACGAAACTGAGGCAGATAGGGTTAAGTGACTTGCCCAGGATACAGTAAATGTCTGAGGCTGGATTTGAACTCATGAAGATGAGCCTTCCTGACTCCAGACATAGCACTCTATCCACTGCTTCACCTGGCTGCCCCATGGTTGGAGAGGGAGTTGAATTGAATTGGATTAAATTAAAAAATAAAATATTTTATATCAGTCAATCTAGTGACAGAACGGTGATAATTAGAAAGCAATTATCTATGTTATGCAAACCATGATTTACTTTGCATGCTAGATACCTTTGTAGACATTCTCCATTGCATTAAATAATTAGACCAAGAGTAAAAAAATTGCTAAACTCTAATCCTCATTCTGCCCTAAGATACATAGTCCTTGGGAGGAGAAAGTGAGGGTGGTGACCTTGCACAGCCCTCCCTCACTCAAATCAAAGTGCAAGTCATGTCATCATTTCCCTTATGTTATGGTCCTCTTCAAGAATGAAGGTCAAACACAAGAACCACAACATAATTCTCATTTAATTTTTTTGGATCGAATTTTTTCAGTGTACTGAACTCACAGGATGGTTTAGTGTTTGTGTGTGTGTGTGTGTGTGTGTGTGTGTGTGTGTGTGTGTGTGTGCATGTGCACTTTAATAGATCACAGAGAGGGTTTCTTGTACTCATGGGTTTATAGTAACTGCTGGTGATGATGTCTCAATATGCCCCTTTCTTTATGCTGAGAGATTCCTTGTAATCACTCAACATCAATTATTGATATTTCAGTGGCAAGACACATCAGGAGTGGACATATAGCCCATATTGCTGGCATCAGGAATGTGGCCCAAGACTCATCTAGAAATCACTATAATCTGTTCATTTCCTGGGAAGTCAGATTAGAAACAGTTCATTGAAGAAATCACAGTCGTTTGTCTGATATTAAACAGCTAGCTTCCCCCCAAAATGTTAATTCCTTAATCTCTTGATCCATACTACTGAAGGAAGTATCAAAGGACAGGGATACCCTGGATGTACTTGGACATATTTCAGAATGAATAATCATCACTTCCCTTCCTTGAACACACCATGAGAAAACCCAGCCCCAAAAGCTGTTCCTGGATATACGCTGACTGACAAAGAGAGTTCTTGTTGCATTGCAGCCAAAAGTGCTGTGAGAAAGGGCAAGGAGCCTTGATGCACTATTTTCAGGAGGTCCACCAAGAGAAGGAGCTTTCTCATGGCTGGTGGTTTAAAAGGGCCTTTCAAAGGTCAAGTCTATAGCTAAATCAATTACATGCCTATATGGGAAAAATGTTGGCTTATCAAATTTTCCAATGTGCACATAAATGGGTGGCTTACATTCCACACCACTGTCTCTTATTTTCATTTGTTAAAATCACTTTAAATTTATCTTAAGAGCCATGGTAGCTGAAAAATTTTAATTGTCAGTCAGTCAACAAACATTTGTTAAGTGCTTACTATGTTTGAGGGATTGTGCTACAAAGAAAGGCAAACATTATGTGTAAGTGAATCCAGTGGCCTCCCAATTTTAGGATGCTCTCCTAAAATAGACCAAATCTAACAGATTACAATGAGAGGGAGAAAGTTTTTGGGATAGAATAGCCAACTATTTAAGATCAAGCAATGACTACTTTGTTTATGTGCAGTATTTGATAAATGAAAATGCTGCTAGATCTTTCTTTGTTGCCATATATGTCCTTTGAACTTTAGCAGCTGCATACAAGCATTATTTCAGCTGCAAAAAGTAATACTGTGGATCTTTCATTGTAATACACACTATTGACATGCTTATTTTTTAACCAAGCCTGTAATTTCATTGGTATGGGGAATTCCCAGTGAGGAAATGTCATGCACCCAAGCAAACTGGCACTTGCTTTGCAACTAATGATCTTGGAGAATTTCTAAGGGAAATGAGAAATTAAGTGATTTGCTCAAGATCGCATAGCCAGTGTGGATCAAGAACTTGGTCCTTCTTGTCTTTGAGAATGACTTTCTACCCTGTAAACAATGCTCCTCTCATATAGCTTTTAAAAAATTAGCTATTGAAGTTTCCACTGGGACATGAAGTTATCCATTTGTATAAACTCCAGTTTCAGAATTACTCAGAGTGGAATGTGGTATTATCAAATAAATAGTTTGAGCTGAATTAAATAGTTGCTTTAGTCATACAATGGATCATAGAATCTTAGATGTGGAAGGAACCTATACACGTCAACTATACCAACTGTACCAAACTCTATACCAAAGTATGCTTTCTATCTATACCAGCTCTATCAAGCAGTCACCCAATTTCTACTTGATGACTGTTAGCAACTCATCTTACCAAGGCAGACCATTACATTTATGGACAGTTATAATTGTTGGAAAGTTTTTCTTTTCATTAAAAGAAATCTGCTGCCTTGTCATTTCTACCCACAAGCGTAATCTCTCTTTGACATGAGGCCATTGAAATATTTGAAGACTTTCATGCCCACCAATCCTTCATCTTTTCTACAGTCTCAAAATGAACCCCAGTTCCTTTGACCAATCCTATGGAATGCTTTCGAACGCCTCCAGGTCCTCACACCTTCTTGGATACTCCCCCACTACAAGTCCTCTTGATTTGTCAATATTCCTCTAAAATGTGGCACCCCAAACAATACACATTTCAGAAAGTCTGATTGTGACTGTCTCTTATCATTGAATGGAGATGACACTGGGTTACCCTGGTTGTCTCCTAGTCAACCTTACCAGCCGCCTTGTCACCAAAAGCACAAACTACATGCCGGAGGTTTTATCTCTTCAATCTCTAGAACTAATGCCCTTGGACCTTTGCTCTTCTGATTGGTAACAATCTCACTTAGCCCCTATTTCAGGCGGACATCAGCCAATCTTCATTCCATTTCCCATTCATTTTCTCAACGACCTCACCAGCAGCCTTGCTGCTGGGCTCATATCTTCCCCATCCCTTGTAGTAAGCTAAGCTTGATTCAGGTTAGTCTGGTATCTCAAGTAATTGATTGGAATGAGGGGAGACTCTGGTAGAACATCTGACAGTTAACAAAAGAAGGTTTATTTAGCCATAGCAAGGAAAAGATATCGAGAGAAATGAAAGAATATTTACAAAGGATACAACAATAATTCATCTGAAGGTGGTTACCCCATGCCAGTGTTAGTCATGCTGATTTGTCTGTCAGAAGTTAGAGGAAGGAGCACGCTCTACCTTTTTGTACCTAGGTCACCAGGAAACTGTGGATGTGTCAAGGCTTTTAATTCTCTGGGCCAATGAGGTCTCAAAGATGGTTTCAATACCTTTTAAAGAAAAAGTGTCCTATCTTCTATGTGACTGAATCTTAAGATATTTCTCCTACCACACTCCTGTTCTCCAATTTTGATACTGTGAACAAATCAATTCTGTCATTCTTTTTTTAAAGGAGTGTGTTAATTTATTTCCCTATGGCCGTATTCACCATACCCATTCACATTTTGGATAAAAGTGCCCCTTCCCTTCCTGGCCACCGTTCCACTATGTATACTATGTATAGGAAAAACGAAGTGGATATAAAGAATGTTCTGAGTATGACATGAAGTTGAATGAACAAACCATAAAGTCCATCCACTATTATGCACATGTATTCAAGCATACATCTTTTAATGACCTGGGATTCGCTCATATTCTCCCGCCCTCCCTCTCTCTCTCTCTCTCTCTCTCTCTCTCTCTCTCTCTCTCTCTCTCTCTCTCTTTCTCTCTCTCTCTCTCAAAAAGTCTATCCTTTAAAACCAATATTCTTCCAGTGATGTCCTATAACTTAAAGTCATAGAATAACACCTCGGTCTCAGAAGAAATGATGTTGAGGATCATCCAAAGGACAACGGAGAATTGCATGGCAGATATGACCCTGCTGCAATATATTACAAATAAAGATTACACAGGAGAATTTTTTTAATGTTTCTTTGTATCCTCAGCACTTAGCACACTGTAGGTGCTTAGTGAAAGCTTGTTGACTGAGATGGTATAAAGGAAATTATTAGGGAAATGAATAACCAGAAAAGATGGACCTATCATGCAGCAAGGAATAGCCAACATGTTCTGTTGGTAACCATACAAATGTCTACAGAACAAAATGAAGGTCCATAGTACATTTGGTACACTCCCTCTGGCAGATTTATGAGAAAACATATATTAGAGGGTACAGGATGGGCAGACATGTATGGGTTTCAATCTGAATCATTAGAAATATTCACATCATTGTAATTATTGAACCAATGAAGTCCTGGAATATAATTTCACATTTTAAAAATAAAAAACATTGCCTAGTCACTAATAAAAATATTCAAAATAATTGGGTCAAAGACTGGGACACACCACTAGACTTTTTCTATGTTGACTTCTGTTTATTAATCATTTATCTTTGCGTCCAGTCAATCAATTACTTTTGAAGCCACTTAATGCTGTCATTAGGTAGGTTCATATTTCTTTATTTTGGTTCCATTGTAGACATATCAATTTGACATGTAACTATTTCTAAACTTCTTGACAGTGACACACCTGTCAGCATAACATGTCTCTTTCTTTTCTCCAAGTCTTAGTTTCACCATCCATAAAATGGGAGTATAATACTAGCCTTACTTACCTTACAGTAATTTCAGATTAATGTATGTAAAGTAGTATCTAACTACAAAATGCTACATAAATGTAAGTAGTATTTTGAAAGAATATTGAGGACCAAGAACCCCCTAATACATTTGATAATGTGCTCACTGGCAGGATATTCTTTTAGTGGACAACCAGAAAAGAAAACAGTATGATGCAGTAGAAAGGACATTGCAGCAATCAGAAGAACTGGGTTCAAATCCAATCTTTGATACTTATTACCTATGTAACCTTAGGCAAATCACTTAAACCTCCTGGGTCTCGGTTTCCTTATCTGTAAAATGAGGAAGTTGGACAAGATTACCACCTAAATTCTTTATACCTCTACAGCTATAATTCTAAGTTCCAATAATGTGTAGCTTTAAAAATCGATTTGACATATATTAGGGAGAGGGTAGTTACATCTTTTTTCCAGAAATTTATGCCCCTTTTGTTTTATTGTTTTTATCTTTTTTATTTATTTTTATTTATTTAATAATTTTTAGTTTTCAGCATTGATTTCCACAAGAGTTTGAATTACAAATTTTCTCCCCATTTCTACCCTCCCCCCCACTCCAAGATGGCATACATTCTGATTGCCCCATTCCCCAATCAGCCCTCCCTTCTGTCACCCCACTCCCCCCATCCCCTTTTCCATTACTTTCTTGTAGGGCAAGATAGATTTCTATGTCCCATGGCCCATATATCTTATTTCCCAGGTGCATGCAAAAACAACTTTTTTTTGAACATCTGCCTTTAAAACTCTGAGTTCCAAATTCTTTCCCCTCTTCCCTCCCCACCCACCCTCCCTAAGAAGGCAAGCAAGTCAACATAGGCCACACATGTATCATTATGTAAAACACTTCGACAATACTCATGTTGTGAAAGACTAACTATATTTTGCTCCCTCCTATCCAGTCCCCTTTTATTCAATTTTCTCCCTTGACCCTGTCCCTTTTCAAAAATGTTTGCTTTTGATTACCTCCTCCCCCTATCTGCCCTCCCTTCTATCATCCCCCCTTTTTTATCCCCTTCCTCCTTCTTTCCTGTGGGGTAAGATACCCAATTGAGTGTGTATGTTATTCCCTCCTCGAGTCAAATCCAATGAGAGCAAGATTCACTCATTCCCCCTCACCTGCCCCTTCTTCCCTACCAACAGAACTGCTTTTCTTGCCACTTTTATGTGAGATAATTTACTCCATTTTATCTCTCCCTTTCTGCCTCTCTCAATATATTCTTCTCTCATCCCTTAATTTCATTTTATTTTTTAAGATATCATCCCTTCATATTCAACTCACCCTGTGACCTCTGTCTATATATATATGTGTTTATATTTCCTTCAGCTACCCTAATACTGAGGTCTCATGAATTACACACATCATCTTTCCATGTAGGAATGTAAACAAAACAGTTCAACTTCAGTAAGTCCCTTATGATTTCTCTTTCTTGTTTACCTTTTCATGCTTCTCTTGATTCTTGGGTTTGAAAGTCATATTTTCTGTTCAGCTCTGGTCTTTTCACTGAGAAAGCTTGAAAGTCCTCTATTTTATTGAAAATCCATATTTTGCCTTGGAGCGTTATACTAAGTTTTGCTGGGTTGGTAATTCTTGGTTTTAATCCCAGCTCCATTGACCTCTGGAATATCATATTCCAAGCCCTTAGATCCCTTAATGTGGAAGCTGCTAGATCTTGTATTATCCTGATTGTGTTCCCACAATACTCAAATTGTTTCTTTCTGGCTGCTTGCAGTATTTTCTCCTTGATCTTGGAGCTTTGGAATTTGGCAATAATGTTCCTAAGAGTTTTCTTTTTGGGATCTTTTTCAAGAGGCGATCGGTGGACTATTTCAATTTCTACTTTACCCTCTGGCTCTGGAATATCAGGGCAGTTTTCCTTGATAATTTCTTGAAAGATGATATCTAGGCTCTTTTTTTGATCATGGCTTTCAGGTAGTTCAATGATTTTTAAATTATCTCTCCTGGATCTATTTTCCAGGTCAGTGGTTTTTCCAATGAGATATTTCACGTTGTCTTCCACTTTTTCATTCCTTTGGTTCTGTTTTAGAAATCAAGATATTTCTTGATTTCTCATCACGTCACTAGCTTCCACTTGTTCCAATCTAATTTTTAAGGTAGTTTTTTCTTCAGTGGTCTTTTGGACTTCCCTTTCCATTTGGCTAATTCTGCCTTTCAAGGCATTCTTCTCCTCATTGGCTTTTTGGAGCTCTTTTGCCATTTGAGGTAGTCTATTTTTTAAGGTGTTATTTTCTTCATTATTTTTTTGGGTCTCCTTTAGCAAGTCATTGACTTCTTTTTCATGGTTTTCTTGCACCACTCTCATTTCTCTTCCCAATTTTTCCTCTACTTCTCTAACTTGCTTTTCCAAATCCTTTTTGAGCTCTTCCATGGCCTGAGACCAGTTCATGTTTTTCTTGGAGACTTTTGAAGTAGGCTTTTTGACTTTGTTGACTTCTTCTGGCTGTATGTTTTGGTCTTCTTTGTCACCAAAAAAAGATTCCAAAGTCTGAGTCTGAATCTGAGAGCATTTTTGCTGCCTGGCCATGTTCCCAGCCAACTACTTGACCCTTGAGCTTTTTGTCAGGGTATGACTGCTTGTAGAATAGAGAGTACTTTGTCCCAAGGTTGAGGGGCTGCACTGTTGTTTTCAGAGCTATTTTTACACAGCAAGCTCTGCCACACCAGCACTCCTCCTCCCCCAAGAACCGCCAACCCGGACTGCAACTCAGATCCAAGCAGGCTCTGCAACCCTGCTCTGATCTGCGGTTTAATTCCTCCCACCAGGTGGGCCTGGGGCTGGAAGTAACTGCAGCTGTAGCCCTAGAAGCAGCCTCAGAGCTATACCACCTCTGCTGCCCCTGGGGCGGTGGCTGACTGTGAACTCCTTTCACTCAGTCCCTGCAGTTTTTCCCACTAACCTTCTGTGTTGTCTTTGGCGTTTGTGGGTTGAGAAGTCTGGTAACTGCCACAGCTCACTGATTCAGGGTGCTATGCCTGTTCTGCCTGGCTCCTGGTCTGGTGGTCTTGATGTGGCCCATGCTGGGCTCTGCTCCACTCCTCTCCCAGCTCCGTGTGATAGACTCTTCCCAATGACGATCCAGGCTGTCCTGGGCTGGAGCCCTGCTTCCCTTTGCTTTTGTGGGTTCTGCAGCTCTAGAATTTGTTCAGAGCCATTTTTTATAGGTGGAGGGACCTAGGGAGGAGCTTAAGCAAGTCCCTGCTTTTCAGCTGTCAGCTTGCCTCTGCCTCCAATTTATGCCCCTTTTGAAGCAGGACTGTAACCAAATGGTCCTGTGTAACCTTGCCTTCCCAGGGTGCCAGTTTCCCTCTCTGAAAATCAGAAATCATGCTAGGGATGGTTTGCCTACTCTAAAGATAGTCCATAAGGAGGACCCCAGTGACTGAGTGCAGGCTCATGGATCTTTGAGGCTTTGAGAAAGTACTTCATATTTGACACAAAAGATGTTACTACAAACTTACTTTTCATTTATTGCATGTTGGGAGGGGTACATAGACCTATGATTGCATTTGTACAAGAAATTCCTTGTATGGAAACTCCTTTCCCTAATGGAAGTCAGTAAATCTGCTAATTTATAGTATTAGAACAGGAGTTCTTAAACTGGGATCTACAGGAGAATAATTTCAGGGAGGTTATTAACTTGGATGGGAAAAATTTACTTATTTATTTTAGCAAATATCTAAATGAATTTTCACATTTCTTTTGGTTATGAATTTTTCAAAACCACTTTAGTTGGAAAATGGGTCCACAGGCTTCACCAGATTGCCAAATGGGTCCACCCCACAAGAAAAGGTTAAGAACCCCTGAATTCGAAAGCTGCCTAGGTACCCCCCAAATCTAAGCAATCTGCCCATAGTTGCACAGATAATATATTATCAGAAGCAATAATTGAACCCCATCTTCTCTACTGCAAGGCTCATCTTTTATTCACTGCTTCTCTTGACACTTCATAAATTAGCCTGCTATTTGAATTGACCAAAAGAAAGAAATAGCTTTGAATATTTTTTTCTTATTTTTGATCTTAGCTTAAAGCCAAAAAACGTCAGCAAAACACCAGGTTTGGGAAATACTAGTGATTTTCAAGATGGATGAGAGGTGATTGCTAATCCATAAAATGCTGACAAACTGAAGAAAGGTTTTTTCAAAATAGCTGGAAAATCGAGGCTTTTACCAGGAAACTCGTCCTTTTGTTCTTTCTGTTTACTCCTAGAATAGATCCATTTCCCGATCTGGGATATTCCTGGTGCTGTTTTTTTCTTTTACTCTCAGTAGCAGAAAAGACTTGGCAGCTCCACATGCATCACCCTACTAAGAAATAAAGCAACACAACCCTGGACTAGTGGTTTCTATGGCAACAGGTAATCTAGCTAGAGCCCTGGCAGCCACCCAGCTGCTTGCACTCAGTGTCAGAGCATGCCGTTGCTCTGGGATGACTTCAGAGGGGAGGGCAGACCTGTCAGTGCTGAGACTGAGGAAATGGTGTCAAACAAATAAACTGGTCCCCTGCCCTTAGGTCAGCTCTTTGTGTGGTGCTACTGCTCCGGCAGCTAAGTCTCCTGTTCTTTTTGGTCAGAGAATGCAGGAAGGTTACTGATGGGGCAAGTGAAGAAAGAGGAGAGGGCATGGCTAAAAAGGAGACCCCCGTCTCCAAGATATGTCAACACCTTTCCATCCTCGTGCCCCTGGACTAAATGATTTCCTTCTCTGGGGCTAAAGACAGGTCACAGAGGATGAGGGATAAAATTATCAACTCAGGAAAGAGAAGATGTTTATAGCTGCTTCTGAAACTTTTACCAAAATAGATGAAAGGAAGGTTGTTTTTTCCACCCTCTGTGGTCCATGAACTTCCTTGGCCCTCTGCGTAACTTACTCATTCTTCCAGAAATAGGACAGTCTGGAGAGGCATTTTGTTGTGGTGTGCTCAGTGTGTGCAGAAGGTGGAAAGAGAGAAACTTGTGCTTGGGAATAGAGAACCCATCCCATCAATCGGGGAATTGTGGCATGGGAAGGTAATGACCTATTATGGCATCATAAGGAACACCAAATATGAGAAATACAGAGAATTATGAAAAGATGCCCGAATGCATATGGTATAAAGTAAGCAAAATGAGGAAAACAATATAGACACTGGCTAAAATTACAAATAGAGCAGTAAAATACAGCAAACACCATGTAATTGTAATGACAAATCATGGCCTGAGTGAAAAAAAAATTGAGAAAATGTACCCTACCCAGCTTCACATAATCCCAGAATATGGGATTTGGAAAAGACCTCAGAGCCTTTCTAGGACAATTTATACATGAAAGAATATACATAGTAACATGCTGGCAAGCTTGAAGAACTCCAAGGAGGGGGAATCCCCCACCAACCTCTCAACGCAAGCCATTCCATTCTTGGACAGCTCTAATTGTTAGAAAGTTTTTCTTGATATCATGCCTAAATTTGCTTCGTTGCTACTTTCAGCTTATTGCTCCTGGTTCTTTCTTCCAGGGCCAAACAGAACAAGTCCAATCCTTCTTGCATAAGGTTGCCCTTCAAATGCTCAAATTGCTACTGTTTCCCATATGAATCTTCTTCTTTCCAGACTAAATATGCCTAATTACCTCAACTGATCCTCATATGTCATGAATTCCTTTGTTTAGAGAGGTTGGGGAACATGGTAGCAGAATGTCTCATGTGTTGTTAAATGGAGTTCTTGTGTATTTTGGTTTTGCTTGACTGTTTTTCTTTGTTACAAGGCAAGGCTTACTTGGTACAGATGAATGGTGGTATATGATTAGAAGGAAGGAAGGAGGGCTGGAAGGGAAGGAAGGAAGGGAGGGAGGCAAGAAGGAAGGGAAGAAGGAAGAAAGGGAGGAAGGAAGGGAGGGAGGGAGGAGAAAGTAAGGAAAGAAGACAGGAGGAAAAACATTTATTAAACACTTACTATGTGCCAGATGCTGCCCTAAACTTTGAGGATACAAAAACAATCAAGCAAGATAGTCTCTGCCCTTTGGCAATATGGTAAAGCCAATGGACCCTTTCCTAGAATCATGTTTTTAAATAATTGAAGGAAATGCTAAATTTTGGTTAGAGGTTATTGAAAATGAAAATGGAATTTTTTTTCCACAGACCCCCTTACATCTACCCCAAACTCCGGATAAGGAACTCCTTATCTAGTTATTTGTTATGTTTTTCTTCAAGCTTTACAATATTAATGAAACTCTTACTTTTCATTATTCCTGGATTATGCCTATATTGGGTGGCCTTGAATGTACACTAATAGAGACCATGCCTTGTGTGTCATTTACTTTGGGTGAAGTCTTACTTTAGACCAGGGCTGTCCAACCTTAGGTTATCTTGGGGCCACATTAAAATAAAATAATTATTCAACGGCCACACCCGGAATAAAAAATATAGTACACTAATGGAAAGTGGGGGAACGTGTGTCATCATTATGACAGGTGAAGGTGCGAAGCACGAAAACAAACACAAAATAACAAAGTGACAACACAACAGTATAAAGGTAGGTGCACACTGACTAGTCTGTATGGTACAGATGGAACGCATACCACAGATCGACTGAAAATGCCATGCAATATGTTCTGTCCGTAATACCGCTTAAAAACACCAAAGAAAATTAAAATCAACAGGATTATTTATTAGTAATGGAATTAAAAAATCTAATATGCATTCCATGCAAATTATCATTTTATTTTTTCACTCGTGAAAATTAAAACCCACAGGTGGGCCACATAAAATCGCACTGAGGGTCATGTGCAGCCCGCCGGCTGTATTTTGGACAGCCCTGCTTTAGACCATACAATAGGACCCTGCTTTTGTCATTTTATCTGATTATCCCATGCAATTTTAAACCCTAAATAGAATATGGTATAAGACATTAAGCCAAGACTGACTACCTGTCCTTAGAGCAAATGCCCAGACTAAGAGTATTTATACTAACTGCGACAAGAGCCAAAGAGACTGTGAGTCTTTCACAACTGTCCGGTCATGAGGTAATAAGGTCCTGAACCACCGTGCCGGCAACAGGAACAGAAAGGAAAGGGACAAATGTGAGAGGCGTCATAAAGGAAGAATCAAAGACTCTCAGTATGCATTATTCAGGTGACGAAAATGATAATTCAGGATGCTGATTGTATTGGTTTGGGAAAATTAATGATTGTGAGTTTCTGTGGGTCAAAGGAAGCACATCAACTGAGGTCATCTAGTTTAGAGCTATTTTCTAGCACCATAAATTTATGTTTAATATTTTTAAAAATCATGTCTCATTTTTGTGCCTAAGCACAATATGTATATATTACATATGTATAATTTTGCAAAGCTGGATATTTTAAATTTAGGATTGGTATTGAGCATTGTAGTATAAAATGCAAGGCACAAAACTGTAAGACTAAAAACAAAGAACAGAACTTAGAGGACAAGGAAAAAGGCATTGAAAAATAGCTCTAAAAATGGCTCTAAAGTTTTGAGTCTGCTTGACTAAGAGCATTACGACATCACTAACACCTATAAGGCATTTTATGAAGATGGTGGAGATGGGAAGGAGAGGAGAAAAGAAGAGTGATTTTAGTTCCAGATATATTAAACTTGAAATGAAGGGGGAACACTTAAGTGGAAATATTCTGCAGCTAGGAGTCAGAAAAACTTGGGTTCAAATCCTACCTCAGAAAATATCTGTGTGACTTTAGGAAAATCACTTACGTTGTTCCTTATCTATAAAATTGGGGTAATAATTGTATCCACTTCATAAAGTTGTCATGAGAAGCAGATGAGATAATTCACATAAAGTGCCTTGCATTTAAAATCCCATATAAGTGTTAGCTGTTATTATTAGGCCACATAATAAGAATTTCAAATTTTATTAGGGCCCATGGGTTATGAAAATATAAATAAAGTTCATAACATAACTGATTTAATTGGGTTAAAAAAAACCACATCAGGTGTATTTCTAGCCCCTAGGTGGCAGAATGAGTAGAGTATTAGACCTGGAGTCAAGAATACCTGCAAAAACTAACCTCAGATACTTTTAACTGTGTGACCCTAGGCAAGTCACTTAACCTCTGTCTGCCTCAATTTCCTTATCTGTAAAATAAAGATATTCATAGTATCTACTTTCCAGAGTTATTATAAGAATAAAATGAGAAAACATCTGTAAAATGTTTTGGAAATTTTAAAGGATTATATAAATGCTAGATATTATGGTTATTAGCTATTATGATTGTTAAATCATTTACCTGAGAAGTTAAGGTTTAGGGATAGGAAGTGATTCCTCCCTATTCATTCTATTTATTAGATTATTTTTGGCATATGATAAATGAAGCAATTTGAAGCTTTCAGAGATAATTTCAATTTTTTTAGGAGGTTGAAGGAAGAGAGAAAATCCTGTGGAGTTGGGTTTTGTCCTTTGCACGCTGTGACTTTACAGAACAGCTTTCACTTTATCTGATGCTCCATTTGCCTTCTGGCTCCTACTGACTGATCCTGAGACAACATTTACTACTTCCCAGTCATCATCATAAATATAAAAGTCTCTATGTACAGAGAGTGACTGTCATTCACCCCACCAACATTCTTTCAGCAGGTGCTCGGAGAAGTTCAATTGAAGCTCAAGGCCAAGCTGGAGTCCTTTCTTTGTTGGGAAGCTGAGGCTGTTTGCATCTGGGCTGGGACAGCTGAGGAAGTGAGCATCAGGCCAAGCTGGGCCGAGCCGGGCTGGGCTGAGCACAGACTTGAGGCCTATCAGGGAGAAGCAAAAAGGACAGAGTGCGTAGGTGGCCAGATCAGCTGCTTGCCTGCCTCTCAGGAAGAACAATTGAACTGTCACCCAGTGAGTGATAGGGCAGAAAGAGTTGAAAAGGGAGGCACATGTCTGTCCGTTCTTCCCACCAGGCTCATTGCTCTTTGCCTCCCACGTCTGACTGGCAACAGGCCAGCAATCAAGGCCATAGAAGGTTCTTTACAAAGCTTATCCAGCTAAGGCGAAACAACAAAAGAATAGGAAAGGATAACACTGAACTATATTCCTCACAAGAGTTGTCTCAAGTGTTAGGAATTAGTTGGTGGAATTGTATTCCCCTTGTCTCTAGCACCTCAGAGCTCGGGTCCACTGCTTCTTACCGAAGGAATACGGGACATCTTTCATGACTGTAAGGATGCAGTAAGGATTGATAAACAGTCAAGGCTGATAACCTGGCAACCTGGTCCAGATTCTCTGTCTAATAATGAGGAATTTCATTCTGCTCCAATCCTGGATTTTTCTCTAGATTTTTTCATGACCTGAGGGAAACTACTTGCATTGTTCTATGGCTCAATTTTCTCTTCAATGCACAAATTGTCTCTGTTAAAGAAACCAGGGATATTATAACAAAATCTCATCACTGATTCTTAAGAACTGGGGAGAATTATACAGTGTTAAGGTTGGAACAGACATCAGTTTGTCCAACCTCCATATTTTACAGATGAGGAAATTAGAACTCTGAGAGAAGTGACTTTCCCAAGGTCATACATAGCTAGTAAACTCAAAAGTGGGGTAGTTGAAATGAAATTTTCTTGCTCTAAGCTCAGTGTAGATTCCAATACACCATCCTTCTTCTCCTCTGTAGACTCTATTTAATGGAAACAGAATTTTACTAGAAATGCAATTTATTATTTTCAAGTCCATACAGTAACTCAGTTAACAAAAGGCTAGTGAATAGAGGTTACCCCACTACCTCCATGAATAAATAAGGCTTAAAAGTAATAAACAGTACAATTTGAATATACGCAATTAAGTAGTACAGTTCTTACAGATAACTCATCCTTTCACAAAGGTGCCGAATGTGATCTTGTTCACAGCACTAATTTGTTTAGCAGTTTCTAAAATAAGATTTAACCTAGCTTAGTTTTCTTCCTTCCTTCCTTCCTTCTTTTCTTTCTTTCTTTCTTTTTTTCTTTCTTTCTTTCTTCCAATTCAGGGAGATGAGTCTTACTGACTCCAAGCTGACATTCTATTCACTGCAGTCACAGGCAAAAATTGTAATGAGACTGGGGCAGCTAGGTGGCATAGTGAGTAGCACACCAGCCCTGAAGTTAGGAGGACCTGAGTTCAAATCCGGCTCAGACATGTGACACACTTATCAGCTGTGTGACCTTGGGCAAATCACTTGACCCCAATTGCCCTGCCCTCTCCCCTGCAAAAGAAAAAAGAAAAAAATTGTAATGAGACCAAAATTGTCTTTGTTAACATGAACACTTCCCTTTCCGAATCCCTTTCCAAACTTCCCTCTTATTTTCTTCTCTCCTAATGAATGAATGAAAATTCATTTTTCAGAGATTATTAGGTACTAAAACACCGAGTACCCTCAAACTTTTCTCTGGTCAAGTTCTGAGATTCCACCCAGGTCTCCCTTCTCTAAGGAAATGTCTTTTCTTCTTTCCTCTTAGAATCAGAACCCATATTCCTTGAAAGTTCAATAATCTAGATATAGAGTTAAGTCTCTGATTAAATTAGTTCATACTAAGCTGTGAATGAGACTCAAAAAGAATCTCTAAGTGGAAGGTGTGGAAGAAATAGGTTTGAACTGGAAGAATTTCTGTTCCAAGTTGAAGTGAGAGAGGGATGTCTACTACCCAGTCTTTGGGGAAGAATAGACTGTAGCCACACACTAGTGACTTCCCCCTCCCCCCTTTTCAAACAGCTCTGCACCCCCACATGGTTCAGTCAAACAAAGAGTCATTGCTTGAATAGAGAGCGTGGGTTGGCACTGAAAACCAAGAACTTTCAAAACCACTAATCGCAAATTGAATGTGGAGGGGCTCCTATAGTAGGAAGAAGGAAGATGTGGGAGGGGAAGGAGATAATGAAAAGCAGCAATTCTGATTTTGCACTGCAAAAGAAGCAATAATACTGCAAAAATTTTGCTGAAGGCTGAGATTAAATGGGCCAAGGTAAATTGAGATTAGTAGAAAAGAATGAGGTTGAAGAATTATGCCACAAATAGGATTAGAGGAAGGCAGAGGTGAGAGACAAGAGGACATTGGCTAAAGTGATGAAATAAGCAAAAGAAAATTAAGCAAACCAAAATGACAGGAAAATAAAACAAAACAAAGCAAGGAGGTGGACTGGTCAGGTAAAGAGAGTGAGAAATAACTAATGGCCACCCTGCATTTTCTGATGACATCCATGCAATGAAAAGAGATCTAGAAGAATCCTCCCTTATCCTTCACCCCCAGCCTTTGCTGGGTGAAGATCCTGTAGTGGATTTATGGGAGGACATGGGTAATTTTCACAGGATGAGAAAACATGATTGGGTCACAATATGCACCTTTGCTTGAGACAATAGATCCTTTAAAGCATCAGAGAGGAGTTCAGAACAAGGTAGAAGCTCTCATTGCTGTACTGTGGCACTCTGGTCAGCCAACGTCCAGAGTACTGCATTTAGTTTCAGGCAGCATATTTTAGGGATAACATTGACAAGCTGAAAAGCATCTAGAGGATGATGAAGAGGATGGTGAAGAGACTGCTCATTTTAGGATTGGTGGAAGGAGCTTGAATCATTTTAGCCACAGTGATAGGGGACTTAAGGAGGAATGCATAGGGCTTTAAGACTGAATCATTCCATCAAAAAACATTTATTAAGCACCTGCTTTGTGCCAGGCCCTGTGTTAAGTGCTGGGCATACAAAAAGAAGAAAGACAGTCCCTGCCTTCAAGGAGCTCATAGTCTAATGGAGAAAAGATTGCAGAGATTAGACATGTTCTGTGTGGCCCCAGAGGACAGAAGGAGTAATGGGTGGATGTTTTAGGGTCAGGTTGCTGCTTCACATGAGGAAAAACCTCCTAAGGAATGACAACTTTCCAAAATCAGAATGGACTGCTTTAGGACCTAGTATATGGCCATTCACTAGATCTTCTAGTAAAGGCTGTTTCTGTTCAGATAGTACTTGGGTTGCACAAATGGGAATTTGGGGGGAGTTTTGTGGGAGCTGCAGACCACACATGAAAGCCACCAGAAGATACAGAAAAAGTTTAGAAACTCAGAAATGCATAAAATATATGCATAGTATTGTATAATACCAACATATTTTATCTTTTAATACCATAATAATTCAGATTTCTCTGGTACAAAGGAAGGGCCAAAAAATTTTACATGGATTTTTCAGATCATGGGGTACCATGCCCCTAACCATAACAATGTGGAAGGGATAACTGGAATCATTTCTGAAGTATAATTGCTCACACTTAAAATTTAACAATCAGCTCCTTCCAATGGACTCCCACACACCACTGCCAGAATACTGACATGTGATGGTATTACTAGCACTTCTATTCCTTTTTTTAAAATGACATAGAAATAATTGAGTTTTGCACGTATTTTGACTTTTATAGCTTTATGGAACAAGAAGGCTAAGAGAAATTAAAATAAGTACGTGTATTTGCCTCCCAGGAGAGGAGGACTCCCACTAATGTGGTCATATTAAAGAATAATGATTAGGAGGGCATGCAATTTTAATGAAGAAAGATGAGGAAAGAAAGTGAGGAAGAAACTTCATGTTTCAATTTTCCCTCTTTGAATCATGGTAGGAAGGGTCAGCAACATTAAGAAAGAAAGGAATATTTGAAAAACTTGAGAAAAGGGGATGAATTTTTTCCATAATTAGTGAGTAGGGTGATAAGATTGATGTGTACTGAATGTTAAAAGCCAGAAAGACTTACTTAGTCAGATTTAGGGGCAAATATAGGAATAAAGTAGAAAAATAAAGTAAAATTCATATTAAGAATATTCAAAACACAAAATTTTTGGAAGAAAATACAAATACAATGTTATTTCCTCATACCATGATAAACTACTTGCTGACCAGGTAATAAAAGGTGAATTAATTTTGTTCTTTTGGGGAGAGGAGGAGATAAGGGTCCTTTAAGTAGGGAAGATTTAGGGGAAAATGTCCAGGGACTAGAAATAGGCAAGGAGGAAGAATAAATCAACGAACATTTGATAGTAGTATGATAATGTAAAGCTATTTAGGAAGGAAGCTTCAGGGGAATCAGGAATTTCAGAATTAAATGGGTTTGAGTGTAAAGAAGCAGAAGTAAAAGGAGCTTGGTGGATTGGGAAGATCCCTGGATGTGAAATCATAGGACACACTTTTAAATCTCAACTCTGCCACTTACTGCCTGGTGAATATGGATCATTTACTTTACATCTCTGGATGAGTTTCCTAATCAGTAAAATAAAGGGCTTAAATTAGATGACCTAACAGATTTCTTCCAGCTCTAAATTGATAAACTTGTTTTCCTATATATTTGAGGAAGTAAGGTGTTTCAGTGCTGCTATAAAATTTGTGGCACATATGCCAGAATGAATGATTTAGAAACAAGATAGGTACTATAAGTATTTTTTTAGACAGGATGAATTATAAAGTAATAACTATATAGTATTAAGGAAAATGAGGAAGGGGCCTTTATCAAAGGTGAATTAAAAAAAAATAAAGACCAGAATCTATGGAGGAATTTTGGCTAGGAAAAGCTATCTTCACAATTATTCTCTGTGTTGCAGGTTTGAAATTTCAAGGCTAAAAGAAAGAACTACAGAATGATAGTACTTAATACAATTCAAACTCCACATTTTATAAACATTGAACCTGCGGCTTAGAGAAATAAAATGACTTGCCCAAGGCTACACAGTTAGTCATGGGTAGAAATCCTTGGGAAGAGAATCTAGATCTCTTGACTCTCAGTCGAATGCCTTCTCCCCTATTATTGCTAGGGAGTAGATAATCAAGGAAAATGATGATGAGACTTCAAAAAGAAGAGCCTCATTTAAAATGTATATATGATGCTTTTTAAAAAATGTATTGATATATTTTGCTTTTTATATATTGATATATTTCAGTGACATATGTTTTCTATTTTGATATATTTTGTTTTCTATTGCCTAGATTTCTCTTAGCTCCTCTCCCAGAAAACCACCCATTATATAACAAAGAATGTTTAAGAAGGAAAAGAGGAAGAGGAAAAAAACACATTAAATAAAAACCCTGACCCTATATGCAATGTTCCATACTTGTGGTCCTCCTCTCTGCAAAAAGTTATCTTCTTATTGGTCTTCTTTAGGATCTCTTCTATAATTTCAAACATTCCTCTTCTGTGTTTGGTGGCTGTTGCTCTTTTGGTGACATCAAGGTACTCATGTAGATCGTTTTCTTGGCTCTGCTAACTTCACTGTATCAGCTCATGCAAATCTTTCCATGCTTCTCTATATTCATCATATACATGATTTCTTACAGCACAGTAATATTCCATTACATTCATGCACCACAATATTTTAGCCATTCCCCAATCAGTGAGCATGTATTTTCTTTACAATTCTTTGCTACTGAAAAAGGTGCTGCTACTAATATTTTGGTGTACATGGAGTATTTCTTTTTGTTAGTGACCTCCTTGGGATAAATAACTACCAGTGAAATCTCTGGGGTAAGGGTAGGGACATTTAAGATATTTTGAGTAATTCCAAATTGCTTTACGCTATGACTGCAGCAATTCACAGATCCACTAAATAATGCTTTATTGTGCCTGTCTTTCCATACCTTTCCATACCTTCTCCAACTTTTGTCAGCTTTGCCAATTTTGTGGGTGTGATTTATATTTCCCTTAATATTAGTGATTTAGAACACTGGTTGCTAATGGTTGTCCATTTTTCTTTTAAGAAGTTTACTCATATCCTTTGACTATTTTTCTTATGCTTACGGTTTTTAGTCATAAATATGTATATATAAATGTATATATGCATACAAGTACATATATGTATATATATACACATATATACATATATATACACACATATAATTTCAATCGATTGTTAGCATGTCTTAGACACCAAACCTTTATTGGAGATATTTGATAGAAAGATTTTTTCCCAGTCAAGTGCTTCCCTTATTCTAAATGCATTAATTTTGTTTTGCAAACAATTTTCAGTTGGAATTGCCTATTTTATCTTTTGTAATTGTGTCTATCTTTTTGTTAGGTTAAGAATTCCTCTCATTTTGGTTTTTGTGGAAAGTATATGACATTCTAATTTTTTGTGGTATGATCTTTAATATTCAGGTCTTGTGTCCATTTAAAATTTATTGGGGAATATGACATAAAAAGTTAAATTACCCTTAATTTCTACCAGTCTGCTTTCCAGTTTTCTTATCAAATAGGGAATTCTTTCCTGGGTAATTTAGGTTTTAAGGTCTTTCAGACATGAGGTCTTAATTTTTTTCTCTTATTTTATTTTTCCCTTTCCCCCCCAATTTTAAATATTTTTATTTAAAATTCAGAGTTCCAAATCCTTTCCCTCTCTCCCTCCCTACTCTCCCCCTTCCCTGAGATGGCAAGAAATCAGATACAGGTTATACATGTGCAATTATGTAAAATATTTTCATATCGATAATTTTTGTACAAGAAGACTCAAATAAAAGGAAAATAATGAAAGAAAGTAAAAAATACCTTGCTCCAGTCTGTATTCAATCAATATCAGTTCTTTCTCTGGAGGAGTCCTTTGGGATTGTCTTGGATTATTGTATTGCTGAGAATAGCTAAGTCATTCACAATTCATCAAAAATATTGCTGTTACTGTGTACTGTTGGCTATGTTCACTTCACTATGCATCAGTTCATATTAGTCTTTCTAGTTTTTTCTGAAATCATCCTGCTTGTCATTTCTTATTGCACAATAATATTCCATTACAACAATACACCACAGCTTGTTTAGCCGTTCCCCAATTGATGGGCATTCCTTTGATTTCTAACTCTTAGCCACCACAAAAAGAGCTGCTATAAATATTTTTGTACAAATAGGTCCTTTTCCCTTTTTGGGATGTCTTTGGGATATCGACCTAACAGTGGTATTGCTGGATCAAACGGTATGCACAGTTTTATAGCCCTTTGGGCATAGTTCCAGATTGCTCTCCAAAATGTTTCAATCAGTTCACAACTCCACCAGCAGCACATTAATGTCCCAGTTTTCCCACATCCCCCCCCCAACATTCAGCATTTTCCTTTTTTGTCATATTAGTCATGTCATTTTGTCAAATTAGTCATTTGTCACATTAGTCATTAGGTGTGAGGTGGTACCTCAGATTAACTGTTCTTTTAAAGTTTAAAAGATTTATCTTCTGAATCCATCAGGACCAGGAGACCTTTTTCTTTCATAGTTCCTTACAACTAGTTCTATTTCTTCTTCTGAAGTTGGATTAAAGATCTTTATTTGGTGTTCCATTAGCTTCGTTATTTTATATTTTCGAAGGTTATTTAAGATGTTTTAAGAAGTGATTTTTATTTTTTTATGATATCCCTGGATCTAACTAAGATAAATCCCTTGAGGCAAATGCCAGCTGAGTCTGGATAGGATCAAACACCTGTAGGATGTTTGTGGCCCATGTAACTGAGCTGCCATTTTCTTCTCTTGTAGATTGAGTCATTGTTCCATCATTGTACATGATCATGCTCCACAGGGGTCACCTATCCCTTTAAAATCTTATCCTAGAGTATGGAGAAATAGAATTTGAACCCAGGTCTTTGTTACTGCAAGGCTATTTCCTCTATCCACTATGGCATGCTGCTTTAAATAAAAGGGGAAAGTCCCCAGAAATTGGTTTGAGGACATTTTAAATCAATATCAGAGGAAGTTAATAGCAGTTTAAGATTTCTTGTGCCTGATTTTCCCAGAGTCTATAAACACAGTTCAAAGGAGGAATGGATGTTTGTTCAATGGGTAACAAATTAACAGATTGGTAATACCATGAACCAGCATAGAGATTTTGCAGGATTAGCAGGCGCAAATTTGCAAGTGCACCTGCTACCCTTGACTTGGAAAAGCAGAGCCACTATATCTGTGACAGCTGAGATCATGACACAGCTCGTAACCACTCTATGCCATAATCTGCAAATGATAAAAGGTTTATACATGGTGGACACACATGTATATAAGTGGACAGCTTTCTGTCAGAAACAGCTAGGACCAATGACACCTGAAAGTGGGTAGGCAAAGTCAACACGTATAGGTGTGTTCATAATCAATTTAGAGAAGCAGGCAGGCATTACTCTGTATCTGACTTGTAGGAAAGTCATTCAATGCGACTTCCCCAGAGATGTCATTATTCACTGAAGAAGTAGTGCTAGACTTTTGCATCCTTAAGACGGTTTTCCTATATATTTAGTAAAGAAGTGAAAGAGAAATATATACTCAAGCAAAGAATTGACCACAAACACAGATATCACGGCAGAGGAGAGCTAGCTCCAAAACCAGGAAAGCCCGCATTCAAAGGGGAGGAAGGTTTAATTTTGTAATTGATTCAAATAAATCAGAAAATCTAAGCTGCAGATATAAATTAAATTTTAAAATCACATAGCACTTTTAGTTGAGATTTTCCTAATTTAAAAATGTGAGTTAGTTTATTTTTCTTCTAATTCTTTTCCCTATTATCAAGCATTTATCTTCTTTTTCCCACCTCCTATCCCCCACCCTTCACTCTACCCTGATCATCTAGAAAAATAACCACCAAATTATTGCTATATATATATATGTGTGTGTGTGTGTGTGTGTGTGTGTGTGCGTGTGTGCGCGTGCATGTGCGCGCGTGCGTGTGTGTGTAGGCAGGCAACACATTTAAGTGCTTTGTACTAGGCCTTGTGCCAAATGCTGAGGATACAAAAAAGAAGCAAAGAGAAGGGCAATCCCTGCCCTCAAAGAAATATACATTCTAATAGGAGAAGACAACATATAAAAGTGAGCTAAAAAGCTGGGGGTGGGGGGCATTAGTTTTTTTCTATAGGAACATGCTGAAAAAGTCACAAGCAGAGCAAGGAAGGGAATGACAGTCAGAATGGGAAGTCCCCAAAATGGAAGCCTCAGAAGAAACTCTCCAGAGGGAGAAAGGAGTTGGATTGGAAGAGGGATGTTCCGGAAAGAAAAGACCCCAGGAACTGAGGGAAGTTCCATAGTAAGAATTTAGCTGAGTTATGGTAGCAAGTTTGGGAGAGTTAAAAGTACTGCAGGAAGAGGGATGAACAAATCTTTAGACTGGCCATGTCCAACAACATTTGTCTCATTCTATGTATTTAGTCTATTACTTCTCTGTCAGGAAGTGGGCAACATTCTTTGTTATAAATTCTCTGGAATCATGGTTGATCATTGCATTAAGTCTTCAAAATTGTTTGTTTTCACAATGTTGTTGTTATAGTATATTATACTCCTACATCTACTTTGCTTCACCCTGCATCAGTTCATACAAGTTTCTATGAGCCAATTTATAAGGCAATATACATATAAGAAAAAAAGTCACACTATTTTACAGGTGCCTCTCTTTCATTATTCACTAGAAATGGCATTTTTCAATTCATTCACTTTATTTATCTAACTAGGCTCCAGAAGTCTTTTGGGTACTTCCAAACACAAACCCACCTTCAGGATATGAAGATTTTTGCACCACTAAGTACATACCAAAGAAAGTACCATGGGACCTAAAGGCAACTCCAGTAGAGGACATTCTAAAAAGGACAATAGGAACATAGTTGAAATAGGTTTATGCTGAGGTGATTATTTTTACAGAGGAGATGTTCACTTGCATGTAGAGGTACTGATATGTTCGCTCAAAAAATCATTGACCATTTAATAGTCACACTTGAATCTGATACCAAGCTTTCTGAAGACTTTTATTTGTCTTCACTATTCTTTTTTCTAGATAATATTTTTAATTACATGTAGAAACAACTTTAAACATTTGTTAAAATTTCATGTTCCAAATTCTCCTCCTCCTTCACCTCTCAAGTCCCTGAGATGGCAAGCAATTTGATATAGGTTAGACATGTAAAGTCATGCAAAACATATTTCCATATTAGTCATGTTGTAAAAGAAAACACAGACCAAAAAGAGGCACAAAAATAAAGTAAAAAAGAGTACGCTTTGATTTGCATTAAGATTCCATCTGTACTTTCTCTGGAGATGGTCCTTCAGAATTGTCTTGGATCTCTGTATTGCTGAGAATAGCTGTCATTCACAGTTGATCATCATGCGATGCTGCTGTTACTGTGTACAATGTTCTCCTGGTTCTGCTCACTTCACTTTGAAATAGATTGTGTAAGTCTTTCCAGGTTTTTTCTGAAAGCATCCTGCTTGACATTTCTTATAGCACAATAGGATTCCATCATAGTCATATACCACAACTTGTTCAGCCATTCTCCAATTGATGGGCATCCCCTTAATTTCCAATTTTTTTGCCATCACTAAAAGAGCTGCTATAAGTATTTTTGTATAAATAGATCCTTTTACTTTTCTTTTGATTTCTTTGGGCTATAGACCTAGTAGTGATACTACTGGGTCAAAGGATATACACAGTTTTATAGTCCTTTGGGCATAGTTCCAAATTGCTCTCCAGGATGGTTGGATCACCCAACAACAACACCAATATCACATTAATGTCCCAATTCTCCCACGTTCCCTCCAACATTTATAATTTTCCTTTTCTGTCATATTAGCCAATCTGATAGGTGTGAGGTGCTACCTTGGAGTTGTTTTAATTTGTATTTCTCTAATCACAGTGATATGGATCATTTTTTCATACGATTATAGATATCTTTGATTTCTTCATTTGAAAACTTTGAGTTCATATGCTTTCACCATTTAATTCATTGGAGAATGACTTGCATTTTTATGAATTTGACTCAGTTCTCTATATATTTGAGACCTTTATATTTGACCTATATATATTCTATATATTTGAGGCCTTTATCAGAGAACATTGCTATGAAATATATCCCCTTCCAGTTTTCTGCTTTCCTTCTAATCTTGGCTGCATTGGTTTTGTTTTTAATTTAATGTAATAAAAATTATCCACTTCACATCCTGCAATGCTTTCTATCTCTCATTTGGTCATAATTCTTCATTCATCCATAGATCTGACAGGTAAAGTCTTTGTTCACTTTTTATAAGGCTGTATTTCTCAACTTTCTGTCATCTTCATTCATGGTATTTAAAAAAAACAACTTTATACTCTATGCCAGTTTTGATGCCACATTGGTATTTTCTGGTGTTCTGTCTTGGGCCTGACTAAGGCCAGGTCCTTGGTCATTTAGGTTTGATAATTCATCAAAGTGAGACACTCATTGGTCATTCAACAATTAACAAAAAGATTTACTTAGCCCTAGTAGGAGAAGGATGTTCAGCAAGGATAGTGTCCTTAGGACACTTTGAATTTAATGAAGCTTTCTTGCCAGAGCTGCCTATTGTGGTCTACCAACCAAGTATCAGAAAGGTCATTTGATGCTCTTTGTGGCTGCTTTGTTCTCAAGCAATGAAGAAGTCATATCAACAGTCCTTTAGTCCTCTAAGCAATCAAGTCTCTAGAATAGTCTCAATACCTTTTAAGGAAAAACTGGGTTAACTTGCATGGAAGCATAGATTACAGCATCCTTCTATCTCTCCTCCCAGAGAACCAGTATTTTCTGATCAACTGACCTTCCTTCCCCAGAATGTTATGTGGCTGAGGTCCAAGACCTCTATGTAGATATTCCCTTTCTGTGGTGAGATTCTCATAGAAATACAGGCCTCCCCTTTGAAATGGTGGAGTCCAACCAGCCTATATTTAAAATCAACCCTGTTAGTAATGGGACAATCAACAGAACTGAAAACAATGATTAGTGAGCAGGCTAAGGAAAATCATTTTGTTAAACAAACAACAAAAATGAAACAAAAATCCCTAACTCTATGTTATACGCTGACCTGAGGTCATGCTCTGGACACTGGTTTTTATATTACTGTCAGCTGTAAACTTCCAGCCCTTATTCAACAAAGGTAGGAAGAATTGTAATGCTTACATTCTTTCAGACTAAAATTGCTCATTTGTGCTCAGGACCATCTATGGTTATATCCAGAGACAAGTTGAAAGAGGGATTTTGAGATGACTTACCTTATTATTATAAATCTAAGGTGATAAGGAAGATGTTCCTATGACTTTCTGAGTCAGAAGATTGAATAAAGATTATACACTTTGGGAAAAAATTATCACCACTAAAAACTTTCCCCCCAAATTCTCTTACTTTTTTCTGTGGTACTTTCGTACTGTATAGTCTCTCTTAAGCATCCCACAAAGTGTTGCAGTACTAACACATTAATTCCATGTTTTCACATTCAAAACAAAAACTAATTTTCTTGCCTTCCTCACTTGTCCATGTTAAAATAGCATGGATGGCAAGCACTTGTCTGCCATGATAAGAATTACTATAAAATATTGCCAAAAAGATAGTCCAGTCAGGTAGTGTGTGTGTGTGTGTGTGTGTGTGTGTGTGTGTGTGCACGTGTGAGAGAGAGAGAGAGAGAGAGAGAGAGAGAGAGAACTGTTAGATGGCTTACATGTGCCATTGGTGCTAAATACCATGCAATGTCAAGAGACTTAGTCTAGAGATTCTTAGCCCATTTTCTATTGCAGTCCTCTTTGGTAGTCTACTGAAGACTACAGACACATTGTCAGAATAATGTTTTTAAATTCATAAAATACATATGATTACAAAGGAGACCAATCATATTGAAACACAGTTTTCAAAATGTTTAAAAGGAAAGCTCATCAATGCCAGGTAAAGAATCTCTTATCAAGATAAAGGACCTCAGCACAGTCTATAGCTTTGCTCTGTCTGATTTACAGAAGATCCTGGACAAGAGTGACTCCAGATGGGCAGGCATGAATGGGTTATGTTTGGTACTGGAAGATGTGCTCACACTGAGGCAATCACAGTTCTGTTGAAGTAAGAGTGTAAGATACTCAAATATTCCTAGTTCTAGTTCTAGTTAAAGGAAATAATTCTACTTCTGAGCCATGTGTGGACTTCTGAAAAAAAAACAAGTGGGGGAAAAATTGGCATTTATCATGGTGGTATCAGAGCAGAAAATATTAGACACCCTCAATGAGTAAGCGATAAATGAAATAGTTTGGAGATTTATGACTTGATGGGAGAGATTTGAAAAAGTTAATTTGAAAAGATGGGGAACCTGCGGCCTTGAGGCTACATACAGCCTTTTGACCGAGTCCAAGTTTTATAGAACAAATTCTTTTATTAAGGGAATTTGTTCTGTGAAGTTTGGATTCATTCAAAGGGCCACACTTGAGGACCTAGAAGGCCACATGTGGCCTTGAGGCTGAAGGTTCCCCACCCCTAATTCTAGATAGTGTGGCTTATTTGGGGAAATTTTTGCTTTCAACTTTGTTATATGATTACCTCTTTCATTTATTTACCAATCATACATTTTGATTTTTGGCTTCCACGTAATGTTGCTGCCTTTGTTTGGAGACATAAGTGAAGTGCTTACTCATACAACAAAAACTGTAAGGGAAATAAATTTAAGTTACCTGCTTTTAAACAATTTTGTAAACCCCAGAGGAACATGGGAGCCAAATCAGGATAACAGGAGTAGTGGTACTGCTTTGGTCTAAGAAGTGATACTGTCCATCCCCAACCTGCTGTGAGAAGCAAAGAGAGGAGAGGAGATAACTTAAGAAAGCCAGACCACTCTCCTGGCTCCTCCTGAGAAGCTTTTCATGGTTTACTACAGTTGATTTGTCTACAAACCTATATTCAAATATAAGTTCCAAAATACATTCAAAAACCAGATATAATTTTTTTTGGGGGGGAGGAACTATCTGCCATTTTGGATTATTTACTTGACTGGTACCCTCAAGAACAATTAAAATTTTTCTACATAAACAGAAATTTATCTCCTCAAGAAAACACTATAACAAGGAATCCGGGAAGAGAAGTTCCTACAGCTCTGGTTCTTAGAGTACATAGACTAGGTAAGAAGATAGGGGCCTTCCTGAAAAGAACCCTGGTCTTATTTCTCTCTCCTTCCACTAATGTCACACCTCAATCTCTCCACACATTCAAAAGTTTTATGATTAGCTATGGGTGAAAAAAAATCATGCTTTTCTGCCAGCCTTTTGATGCTGAATTTTTCCCAGGCTTAGTTAATTCTTAGAAACAGACACTGCAAAGTCCAATGCTGGCCCCTTACATGGAGTTTTCCTCGTGTGATAAAATGTAAACTACATGAAGGCTAGGAATGTTCCATTTTTGTATTTCCAGCACATGAAACAGCGTCAAGAATATAGTGAATACTTAATGAATGCTTATTAATTTTTAAAAAGCCTAATGAAAGTCATCAGAAATTCTAGAAAGAACTAATACAACTTTTTTAGCCTCACAGATTGAACCTAGATACCCAGATTTCAATTCTATCTCTCTTACCTCATCATTTTAGCCTTCATGATTAATGCCCTTTAGGATCTGAATAAGTGGTTGATGTACTTGAGCTGTCAGTGGGATTAGGGGACTTTACCCACTTCAGCCTCATGCCTTCCAAAGGGTATCATGCCTGGTCATAACTTCATACAGAATAAACTCAGTCTCTTGAGTTCCTTGAAGATGAGCCACATGACATTTTGCATCATGTGATCTCTCACTATAAATTTAAACCAGAAGCAAACCAGAATATTTATCCTCTTAGCAATTGACATTATTCCAGATAGTACAGAATTAATGTGTCACAATGTTCCTGAAAGGCCTCTTCCTAACATTCCCCACCCCTATTTTTCCTCAGAACATTCCTGGTTTAAAATCCATGTGAATAGTACCAGAATGACCCAGAAGGCAACTGGACATTTTCCTGGGAGCATAGGGGCCACCTGTGCTGTTTGCTGTTTGGGGGAATGGGTGGAGAGAGGGAGCAGAAATAGCCTTCTGTCCTTGGAAACACTGCCCAGTATCCTGGCATCATGGAAAATTGTCTGGCCTGCTTCATGGAATTCATCCCATGCTGCATTAGAATCTCAAATCAGGCACTTTTGAGTTGTGTGATGAAAAGTTTGCTGAACTGTTTTCATGGCTTGCCCTAGAGGTAAACATGCAAAATCATATACAGGAAAGAAAAAGGAGTCTCTTGTTGTACTCTGCTGTGTGTGGAGCAGGCCCCATTCTGATTTTGTTTGTATTAGTATGTGATAGATGGTTTCTATACCTAGAGGTATATATAAAACAAAGTTTAAGACTGAGATCTATGTATTATACCTCTAAACATGGCAGCGAATGACTCATCAAGGGAAGAAGCCAGAATGTGGGTTTCTACCCTCATGCTCCCAGCACATACTGCTTCCTTTCATGACCTGCCAGGAAAGACCCCCTTCAGGGAGACAACTAATCTGGAAGTAATAAGACAACATAATAGTTAGAAAGGCCAATTTGTTTTAAATAAAGGGATAACGCTGCATGATGGCACACTGGTTAGCCCGTATTTTATTACTCAGATCTTCTTACAGAAATCTTTGGTTATAGAGCACATAAGAACTCTGGTCAGACTGGGCCCCTAGCACCATATGTGAGTGAGGAGCCAAGGAATGAGACCACAAGCACAATTGGACCCGAGCAAGGGCTGAAAGACAATGATTTGCAATCAAGACTAAGCCAGGCTGGGGAAGAGGGAAGGTGATTGTATTAATATGGTCATGGGAACTATTGCAAATGACAGAGTGGGAAGTGAAAAAAAATGAGCTGCAGAAAACAAAGGAAACAAGGAATAATGGACATGTGGACAGAAGCTAGGGGATGATGGAACAGAAAGACAACATAAATCCCATAACCATTATTCAAGGAACAAAATTGAAGGAAGTGGATGCAATGGTGACCAACTGTTGAGATTCAAGATGAATGGTCCCCTGTGAGAGGTTACTTATAGACTGAAAGCAACCAGAGGATTTGTGGGGTAAGTTTAGAGCAAATTACCTTAACAGTAATGAAAGCCAGAGATCAGAAAACCTTAACCCAGAATCTTCCTAGGAAGAGGGGAATAAATGTGGACATACTGGAGCTTTATGATAATCAATCATTTTTACTGGACACTTATTATATGCCAAACACTGTCCTATGGCACTGAGGAGACTTTTTTTTAAAAAAAATAAGAATTTATTAAGTGTTTACTATGGGCTAAGCATTTTACAAATAGAATCTCATTTAATCCTTACAACAGCCTCGGGAGATGAACACTATTAATCTCATTTTACAATGGAGGAAACTGAGCCAGATAGACTTTCTCAAGGTCATGTGTCTATGGCCGGATTTGAACTCAGGTCTTTCTGATTCCAGGTGCAGCGTTCTATCTACTACACCACTTAACTTTCATGTCATGGAATCATAGTTCTTTATATTATAAATACAGAGCCGAAAAGGACTTTAGATAACATCTAGTTCAACCCCTTCATTTTACAAATGATGAAATCGAGCCCCAGAAATGTCAAGTGACTCGCTCAAGGTCATACAGGTATTAAGTGGAAGATTTGAGATTTGAATTCAGGAACCGTGACTCCAAGGTCAGTGTCCTTTCCACTGCACCATATAAATGTTACAAGATAAATCTTGGAAAATAGTTTTCATATCTGTTGGATCCCAGTACATTTTACCCTTTGCAAAAATCTCTCTGGGTAATAGAATCATAGATTTTGAGCTGGAAGGGGACTTAGAGCTTATCTAGACCAATCCTTTTATTTTACAAATGAGGAAACTTAGTTCCAGAGAGGTCACTGAATACAAAGTAACATAGACAGTAAGTGGTAGAGAATCTGTCCTTTGATAACATCCAAAAGCTCTTTTCATTGTACCATATATTTTTGCTGTTGAGAGACATTATTTCTTTCTGAGATATATTTTATTTTATTCTGGTGGCAATCAGGGTTAAGTGACTTGCCCAGGGTCGCACAGCTAGTAAATATCTTAGGCAAGATTTGAACTCAGCCCTCCTCACTCCAGGGCCAGTCCTCTATCC
The DNA here is from genome assembly GCF_011100635.1 of Trichosurus vulpecula. Classification (NCBI taxonomy): domain Eukaryota; kingdom Metazoa; phylum Chordata; class Mammalia; order Diprotodontia; family Phalangeridae; genus Trichosurus; species Trichosurus vulpecula. Next base: position 137,557,159 of record NC_050579.1, on the reverse strand, counting down.
ACTTTGCCACCGAGCTGCCCCTGAAATATATTTTTTAAAATAGAGACTCAAGCTGACTTCCTGAAAAGTGCTGAGACATTGTCATTTATAGGACAATATCAGCCAGTCCTTTCATAGTGCTTGGCACTTGTACTTCTCTTTTTGTCCAGGTCCTTCCCCGATGGAGAAGAGGTCAGGGCACAGGACAACTTCTGTCAGCTTTGGAAGAGACTTGATGATATTCAGCACAATACCCCAATGAGAGAGGGCCCTGAGAGGTTCCATGGAGAAATTTGCTTATTTTGATGTTTCAGTGCGGATAGGATTTGGTAGTATAGAGACCAAAGCCTACTGTTAGGTTTAACAAAAGAGTTTGTGCCTTTTAAAATTTATTTGATAAATAAAGTGAAGTCATAATAAATATGGTGAATATAGACATTTCATTTTCTGTAGGAGAAGGTGAAGGAAGGTGGAAATTGAGGTGGTTAAAAAAATAACCTGGAGTGGAAAAGGCTCCTTTTTCCTCTGCTCCTGTTCTTCTAGCTCAGGGATTCTTAACCTTTTTGTGTCATTGACCCATTTGGCTGCCTGATGAAGCCTTAGGGTACCTTTCTCAGAATAATGATTTTATACAATAGAAGGAGATAAATTCAGTGGAAGATGAATGAAAATAGAGATGCAATTATTTTCCGCATTCAAGTTCATTGATCACCTTAAATCTAAGAGATCTAGGGACAGCTCGGTAGCACAGTGGATAAAGCAACAGCCCTGGAGTCAGGAAGACCTGAGTGCAAATCCAGCCTCAGACACTTGTCACTTAACTAGCTATGTGACCCTGAGCAAGTCACTTAACCCCTATTACCTTGCAAAATAAATCTAAGGGACTTGTGACCTCCAGGATGAAAATCCTTGCTCTTAATCAACTCTGAGTTCTCTGTTCCTAAGGTTAGAGAAAAGGAAGGAAAGAAACAGGCTGGACCAGAGAGATGGAGGAGCTGCAAAGTCATAATGAGGGAAGAGTCACTGGAACTTTGCCCATGCTAGGAAATTTAGAGGGTGCTGACAGCACCAAAAAAGTATACTTCCCCCCTCCCTAGGGCTTCCCTTGCACTCCCTACCCAAAGAAGCGATTTCTACCCTGGGTCATTTTGGAAATCGAGAGGATGAAAATAGCACCATCCCAAGCACCCCCACCATGCCAGCTGCCCCTTTATGGCCTGCTTCCCACACCAGGAAGTTTTCTTCTCTTGGGTTATACTTTCTCACCAGGGGCAAAAACCCTGTCCTTCCCCTTTTCTCAGGAAGGGCCAGTCCTTCAGCAGTTAAAAAGATTGTGGTGTCCTACCCTAATCCAAAAGGATCCCCCCTATAGCTTGCCTAGGGAATAAAAATTGCTCAGTATGGTCTGCGTCAAGGGCCAAGTGGACAATGGCAGAATGGGCTTTCGGAAGGATTGCAATAAGCAAAATGAAAGAAAGCCTCATAAACTATCGCTCCCTACCAAGACCTGGAATGTCATTTGACCTCATTTAACACCCCCCCTCCTCTCCGCCCCAGGTTAAGATGCATTGGGGAAAATCTAGTTACATACATCCTGTCCAGAAACTTTGGAAGACTATTTCTGCGCATTGAGCAAACTGTTTCCCCCATGCATCTTAATTCATCTTTCACTTGAAATGGCCTCAGGCTCTGGAGCTTTGTGTCACATTTATATAACTAGAAGTCCCAATGACACTAAAGAAGGGATGTTCTTGATGCGATAGAAATAATTTATGACCAATTCTTACCCTTCCCAGAGTGGACACTGAGAAATGCAGTTTCACAAGGAAAGCTGAAAAAATGGCTTTCTCCTCCCCGCCATCCTTGTCTTCCTGAGCAAGCACCAAGCTCCCTCCATGCCGAACTCTACCCGAGGAGGGAGAAAGATCATGTTTTTTCATTACTGAAATACAAAAACATATGGCATCAGAGAAAAAAAAAAGCAAACTTAAGAAATGAATAGAAGGGCTAGAGAGTTCAAACAAAATGTGTTCCCTAGTTCATACCCACATCTAAATGCATGCAAAATTTAATGGAAATCACATGTGACTCATAGTGTGTTCTCCTTAAGTAAAATATGAGTCAAGAGCCTTTGTGATGAGAACAAAACTAACTTTTCTTGTGTTATTCCTGTTCTAGAATTTAGGCTACTTTTTACAGGAACTCATGAAAAAATGAAGAAGGTCAGTGGCAGGGCCAACTCTAGATCAGTTTTATAATAACGTGGTGACCATGGCAGCCAGCTGAGTTTTCCCGAAAAGTTGTGAAGTCAACTAGCATCAAACTCCAACATCCCCAAAGACACGAAATTGTTGGCTAGTGTGGGTGTGTCTAGTCTTCCTACCTGGGCCTATTTAGCTAACGCCTATGCTCGCTATTTTTGGAAAGCACTATAATACTCTGCAGGGTAGCTACGCGATATAGCGGATGGAGTGCTGGGCCTGGAGTCACCTTCCTGAGTTCAAATCTCGCCTCAGACACTTCCTAGCTATGTGACCCTAGGCAAGTTATTTAACCCTGCTTGCCTCAGTTTCCTCATCTGTAAAATGAGCTGGGGAAGGAAATGGCAAATCGGTCCAATATCTTTGCCAAGAAAACCTAAAGCTTTAAAACTTAAGTCATAAAGTAATAGTTTTACAAAAACAACAGCCCATTTAAATATCCCACCAGAAATGATTGAAAAGACTGAAATAATACTGTGTGAAGTTTGATTCAATGGAATACTCAGGGAATCGGGGCTTCTGGTTAATGGGATTTCCTAGTTAACTGAAGAGAGTATTTGTTTTTTCAATTCTTGCTTATGAAAAATCTTTCTAAGATGTGATCATCTACCACTAATAGGCATTATTTTTTTGGTAGCATACTGAATAGGGTTCAGTACAGTATACTAAACATAATTTGATCCTTCCGGCTTGTTGTAAATGACTTATTGTACAGTTGATGTAGATATAGAGAATGGTTATAGATAGGATCATAGATTTTGATACTGAAGGGACCTTTGAAGTAATCTAGTCTGACCCACTAATTTTACAAATGAGGCAACTGAGGTCAGGAGAGATTAAGTAATTTGTCCAAAGTCACACAGATAGTAAGTGGGAGAGGAGATATTAGAACACAGACCCACTGATTCTGTATCTACCAGCCTTTCTGAGAACCACAAGCAGATTGAGTGGATTACTGATCCCAGAACATTCATTGAAAGTTAGTTTTAAAATAAACAAAATCCCTCAGATAAGCTTGGTTTCATTCCACTTACACCAGTAGTTCTTAACCTGGAATATCCAAGTGCCAAGACACCTCCTTCTTTCTCCACATCATGGGGAAGCAGAAGACTTGTACTTTGTCCCCAGTATTACTGTGAATGGTTTGAACAGTTCATTGGGAAAGGGGTTGCCTATCGTAGCTTCAAGGTGTCTTTGCCTTCAGCGGGGTTGTACTCCATGTCTTAGGAGGATAGGGTTATCTTTTGGAAGAAAGGGGTTTCACTGGAATATCAAGGGGTTACCCTGCTTGCAACCACAAGTTAAATTCCATACAAATTATTGGGGAGGCAAAATGGAATAGAGAAATAGGAGAAAATCTGTACCAACCAAAAGAGTTGAAAAGACTCCAGAGAAAATCTATACCAACAGGGGATGGGGGTGATTTTATTAATTCCTCACAGTCTACTATACATATCTATTTATGCCTTGCTAAGAGTTTTTGGTTTTGTTGTTGTTCAGTCATTTCAGTCATGTCTGATTCTTTGTGACCCCACTTGGGGTTTTCTTGGCAAAGATACTGGAGTGGTTTGCCATTTATTTCTCTAGCAAATTTTACAGATGAGGAAACTGAGGCAAATAGGATTAAGTGACTTGTCAAGGGCCACACAGCTAGTAAGTCTCTGAGGCCAAATTTGAACTCCGAAAGACAAGTCTTCCTGACTGCAGGCCCATCGCTCTATCCACTATGCCCCCTAGCCACCCCATAGAACCAAGAATCCTCAATACTATGCTTCATGCTGTCTGACACACATTTGTTACCTTGAGTGCTTGACCTTGAGCTGGAAGCCACATTTATGGAAGTATAGATATAAGTACATGTGTAGATCTTCCAGAGTAAAGTTTGGGTGAAGGCTTAATAAGCCAGAGTAAGACTAATTTTTTTGGTCAGCTGCCTTAGATTGGATCTGGTTTAGGAGAGCTTGAGACAGGAAAGAGGAATCCGGTCCATGTTCTATGGATATTTTGTATATGCTAATCAAGAGTCCCTGACATCCTTGCTTTTCCTCACAAAGGGACATACTATTTCCAGACTCCAAGCATTTTCTTTGGCTGTTCTTTATTCCTGGAACTTTTTCCCTCCGCTTCTCTGCTTCCAAGCTTCCCTGGTTTCCTTCAAGTTTCAGCTAAATCCTGTCTTCAGCTAGAAGTAGGACTTCCCCCAGTCCTCCTTAATCTTAGTGCCTTCCCTCTGGGATTAACCCCAGTTCATCAGGTATGTATTTCATTTGCATATAGTTGTTTACATGTTATCTCCCTCATTAAACTTCGAGTACCTTGAGAGTACTGCCTTTTTTTCCTTTGTTTTTATCCCCAGACTTTAGTACAATGTCTGACATGCAATAGGTGCCTAATCAACTCTGGTTAACTGACTGGTTTTGTATTTACTTATCTGTGTAGGTGTTATATCTTTCCTACCCTCTGGTAGTTCTTACATTATTTTGTTTTTGTATTCCCAGAACCTACCATAGTGCCTTGCACATTGTAGGCAGTGAATAAATGCTTCTCGAATTGCATTGCATTAATATAAAAAGGAAGGAGGGGAATGGGCAAATATAATGAGTTTTGCATTAAGAAAGAGAGAGACTGAAGGAAGACCTTAACCTTGGTATGCTAAGAGGCTGTGTTTAGATTACATGTGAGAGAGAGTCAAGTCATCATTGGGAAGTAACAGTGATGTTTTCAAAATGAAAGAACATTAATGAAGGATTAAAACAAAAAGAGAGGAATAAGTAAACTAAGTTACTAAGGAAAACCAGAAAAAAATCTCAGTATTTTCAATATTATATGTAAATCCAATTGAAAATCTTACTGGGAATGTGCCACACTACTTCCACTTGATATCCACCTGAAAATGCAAGCTGACCTTTCCATATTTACCTAGACCCTTTTCATAGAATCTGGGACTATAGACAATACTACAGATCACACCTCTGAAATCTCTAATTTTACAGATGAAAATATTGAGGCTTAGAAAGTGACTTGTCCAATGCCAGATAGTTAATTATTAACAGAACTGAGACTAGAACCCAAGTTTCCTGACTCTCTTCAATCCTTTTCCCACTGTTCCATGATGCTCAGAACCTAAAGCCATAAAACATAAGTCATGAAGAAATAGTTTTACAAAACAAACAACTCATTTAAATATCCTTTTTAAGTTTTTCAGAGGACTTGTCTCACAGTATCTCTGTGAGATAGGCAATATAAATACTTTTATCTCTATACTGAAGATGAGTAACCTGAAGGATCAGAGAGATTAAGTGGCTTGTAGGGTCTAGATCCAGGACTCAAGCCCAAGTATCCTACCACTAAGTAGAAGATTGAATTTGAATGGAAAATTGTAATATCTATTTTGTAGAGTAATCTTCAGAAATAGGAGAAAAATCAGTCCTCTCGATGTGAAAGTTGACTTTCCCCTTGGATTAAGCTGCCTGACAGCATCAATAGAGCACTGGGCTTGGAGATGCTCAAATCTCAACTCAAGACTTACTAGCTTATGGTCCTGGCTAAGTCCATTAACTCCTCTGTATCTCATTTTCCATTCTCTGTAAAATAAAGAGGCTGGGCTTCAGTCAATCGACAATTATTTATTAAGTGCCTACTATTGCCAGACCCTGGGGATACTAGTATAAAAAATGAAATAATCTCAGCTCACAATTTATATTCTAATGGAATTGCTTACATTTTAATGGCCTATAAATATTCCTATGATTCATCATAGGATTACCAATCTGTGTTCCTCTATACAAGATCAAGGATCCTCGGAGATCTACAGAGCTGGAAAAGATAAGACTCACTATAGATAATCAATTAATCAGTCAGTAATTATTGAGCACTCATTATATGCCAAGAACCATGCTTGGCACTGGGGATACAAAGACAAAAAAATGAAATGATCCCTGCTCTCAAGAAAGGGAGCTTCATCAGGGAAGGCAGCAAGCATACATATTTATAAATCTATGTCTGTCGAACTGTAGCTAGATATATTCAGAATAAAATATAGAGAGAATCAATCAGTTAGTGAGCATTTATTAAGCAGTTACTACGTGCTAGGCACTGTGTGAAGAGTTGGGGATACACAGAAAAATTAAAAATAGATCATACCTTCAAGAAGCTTATATTCTAATGGGAGACCATGTACATAAATATAGATATACAAGATACATACAGAATAGAAGGCAGAACCTTAGAAGGAAAGGAACTAGTCTTCATAGATTTAAAGCCCAAAGAATATCAGGGGGAGTTTAGTCTAACTCCCTTAGCTGGGGATGGGGGGACCAGAAAAAGCTTCTTGCAGAAGGTGGCATTTGAACTGAGTCTTGAAGGAAAACAAGGAAAGTAAAAGGCAGAGGTGAATACTGGTCATAGTGTGCAGTCAGTGCTACAGTTGAGTAAATGCTAATTATATAGGGAAGGCAGTCTCAATTACTGGCATCAGGAAGGCTTTGTGAATAAGCTTCCAAACTTTTCATTTGTAAAAGAGAAGTCCATTCTCTTCCCTCATGCTCCACTCTTAACCCTACCTAGGTAGGTATTTGTGAAGTTAAGGGAAATTTTCTTTAAGTCACAACGGGTGCATTTGGGTGGAGGTTGCTCCTTCAGTTTTGAGCACTATTTGCACGAGCTAGTCTTTAGGCCATGTTTAGGTTATTGGTCAGAGAATAAACACTGTAAGCAACCCCTGTCTGGTGTGAGGTCCATAAAAAGGGGAAGATCCATTATTTCTACCCTTGAGTTCAAAAAATCAGCTTCCTAAGTACAGGATGTAAGACTCGTCAACAGATAACAGTTGTGTGAAGAAGCGTCTGGGGGTTTTAGTGAACTTCAAACTCAATGAGTTCACAGTGAGGCAGAGAAGCTAAAAAAGGCTATAGAATCTTTGACTGCAGGGAAATGCTTAGTGTCTGTAACATGGGCGTTCAGAGTTCTGCTGCATTCTTCTCTAGTCAGACTACATCTAGAGTACTGGGTTCAGTTCTGGGATTTTAGAGGGATGTCGACAAACTGAGGCAGATCCAGAAAAGTTTACCAGGATGAGAAGACCAGAGAATGCTTTGTAAGGATCCGTAGAAGGGCTTGAGTAATATTTAGACAAGAGAACATTTAATAGGGACATGATCATCATCTTTAAGTATCTAAAGAATTGTAATGTTGGTGAGGAATTGGACTCGGGATATTAAATTTAAAGCCAGAAAGAACTTAGATGTGATTTAGCAACTTCTCACTCTTATTTGAGGTGCCTTTTGGGGTTTGGATTCTGGCTCCCATTTACTTCCTCTAAAGAAAAAGGAACTGAGGCCCAGAGAAGTTAAGCTATTTGCTCAAGGTCACACCAGTTGTAAATAAGAGAGTCTGGAGTAGAACTAATGTCTTCTGACTATGAGTCTAGTCCCCTTTTCACTGTACAGCTACTTACTCTATTTGGCCTCAGGGGTCAGGACTAGGAGCAGTGGGTGGGTGGAAATTGCTGAGAGACAGATTTGGGCACCGTATGAGATCAAATTTCCTAACAATTCAAGCTATTAAAAATGAATTGGTCTGTCTTGGTAGGTGATGTGGTCACTGAACGTCTTCAGACAGAGAGGTTAGATGGTCATTGGTCGAGATAGTATAGAAGAGTTTCTCTAGGTAAAGTCGGGGCAAAATGACCCCTGATTTCCCTTTTAGAGCTCAGATTCTGAAATTCTAGTGATCCATTATATTTGTTACTAATTCAAGGGTATAGTGGACACTTTCAAATATTTTGCTTAGTGACTCAGAAGATATACTTCCTGTCTATTGGGCTTTTCTTTTTAATCATATCCAACCTCAATCTTTCCTTCTCTTTTGCAGGCTAGCGACCATGTGTCTCCATGTGCTTGGAGCTCTCTTAAAAGAGAGATAACAACGGCTGGAAAAGATGAGAATCAGCTTGACTTTAAGTATTAGCCCCTCCCTCACCCCAAATAGAAAACCACATCGAAATATTTGTCCTCTGTGCTTTGTTCCTAAAACAAACACTATTTAGCTAAGAATGGTGCAAGAGGTTACCATTGGCCACAACTGAAAAATAAACTGGCAACCACAATGATGGGGGAGAGGTTGGGGGGCATTTTGTGGTCCTGGGGGAAATTGGAATCTGTCTTTCAGTGGAGACAGGCTACAAAGGATAAAAACCCACCGAAGTCAGGGAGGAGGGGGAGAGAATCTCTTTTCTTAGAACAGATGCTTTGTTGGCTGAAGTGGGTAGCCTTGTTTTTATTTTTAGCTGCCTGCTCATTAGCAGATAGAAGTATTTGTCAAATTGCTGTTCTGTCAACTGGGCTTGGGGGGATAGGGAGCAGGGATCAGGAGGGGTGGAGGTAAAGAAGGAATTGTGCTTTTTCAATCCCGCTTTTGGTCACATTCCTATCACAGTGACTTTGGATAAACCATTTTCTTCTAGCATTCTTCTTCTTCCCAATAGACAAGATGTGGAAAAGAGTCCTACATGGCTGGATTTTGCAATGTGAAAGCAATACTGAGGAACTAAGCCATAGGACTAAGTGTTTTTGAGAGGACAGAAATATTTTCAGATTTAAACTGGACAGAAACAAGACCAAGTCAGTCCACAGGGGCTGAGTTTGTTTCCATTTCAAGGTTTGTCCTTACGTGCAGACTTTCATTTCTGGGAAAATTAGACCCCAGTGGCATTTGTTTTTATTTAGAACAGGTGACATAAAGATTAGTCATGAAAGAATGAACCCCCAAACCAATTGTTTTTACACATTGGCTACTACTGGAGGGTGTGGGTGGTGGGAGCTTATCTCCATCTTCATTTATTTACTTTTCTAAAAAATAAAAATATAGTCTTTGGGGGAAAATATGGGGCCTGAGAGACTAAGTGCTCCATCTTATCTGCAAACACCAGATGTGTTCTCTAAGATTGAGGAGGCAAGGAGAAAAGACTGTTCCTGTTCAATTTCTACTAAAAGCTTTGGGAAACATTTGTAATTCAAATGTGATTGTGAACCATTTGTGACTATAGTAATTTCCAAGAGAGTGATTATCCAATGTGATCATCCTTAAGATGATACAGACCATTTCCAAGGGCAGTCACATTATCCACTTTATTAAGTTACATTGTCTTGTCTTTTCTTCACAAGCTTCAAGTGTACCTTTTAGCTACAGGACTTGGTGAACAAGTTAATATTTGCCCTATCTTTGGCCTTCTTGGTTTTATAGCATTTAAGATGGAGGCAACTCAGTACAGCAGAAAGAGTGCCGGACTTGTAGTTGGTGTTCAAGTACTGATTCTGACATTTATATGACCTTGGGACAGTCATTTCTTTACCTATAAAATGACAGAATCAGGCTAGATGACCTCTTAGGTCCTTTCCAGCTTTAGATCTATAATCTATGATCTTATAATCTTGAGTATGTTGCTTAGTCTCTCAGTTTCTTAGTTTCCTTACCTGTAAAATAATGGGCCTGAGACTGGGTCCTTTCCATCTCCTCTTAATCTAGGATCCTCAGTTGTCAGCCTTCTAAGATCAAGAATCCCAATTTAATTTTTAGTTGTGCTTATCTTCATAACAGTTCCATTAGCTTGATTATTTTTGTCCCTCTCTTTAACCTCCCGTAGGACCTGTAGGTCTATTTCTTCAGGGGTAGTAACCAAAACAACATGGAATGAGCCAGTCTTGTTTCACAACAATTTTCTTCAATGGAAGGATAGTATTTCCAGTTTTGTCTTCAATACCCTTCCTGATAACCCTCCAAATTCTCTTACTCTGTTTGACCTTGACTATTTATTAGAACAGTGTCTTCTGGAAGCAATGTACAATGAGACAAAGTAGTGTTGTGGAAAGTACTCTTAACTTAGACTCAGGAAAGAACAATTCCTATCATGATGGAGCTGCTAGCTATGTGGCCAAGAGCAAGTCATTTAGCCTTTATTAACCTCAATTTCCTTATCTCTAAAAAGGAAATAATATTACCTATGTATATGTCTCATGGGGTTATTGTGAAGAGCAGATGTAATGACCCATATAAAGTACATTTACATATGGATCATTTGTATCTGACCCATTGTAGAGCTTTGGGAGCTTATATTGATCTGATCAGCAATAGTTGGACATAGTTGAATTGTACATTGACCCCAGCATCATGAGGTAATTTAGGTCTTCTTTGCATAACAAAAGACAACAAATGAACAAAATCTTGAAGTACTCTATGATTATCATCAGTTATTAGTTGTTCATTGGAATTTATCTGAGGGTCCTGAGGTTATCTTATAATCTAGTCTAGAATATTGTCTCCATGTGCAATACTTTATACATGGTCACATTTTCCTGTTTATTCATGTAGTCTCACAAAACTATTTCATCACCCAGAAGAACCTGGTATAACTTTTACATCAGAGTCTTTCATGGCACAAAGGACTCAGGAACATTTTGAGGGGACTTTCTCACTTCTCTTTCTCATATACTCCTACCCAGAGAACCTGGGAAAATATCCACATTGCACTACTTACCATAAGAGAAATGAACTCCCCTTAGGATGCAATCCACAATTTTGTGAAAGGAAGTTTTATTAAAAGAAAGCACAAAAATGAAACAGAAATCCTTGATTGAGCAACCATGAGGGGCACAGATTCCTGAACTTGAATTCTTGGTGTAGCTTATAGTCCCAAACATGATACTTTTTTTGACTGAATCTTGTCTCTACCAACTGTTCTCTGCTGAACCCTCTTTGGTAAGGCTTTCTTGGTAGTTTCTACCTGCTTCCAGCAGGTGGTCTCAAGTGTCACTCTCCACTTCCTCCAGCTGGCAATCATTTGACATTGTAACCTAGCTCCTCATCTCAGTAGGAACTTGGCAACTCTCTGTCCTTGGGCACATTGTCTACCTCTGATGGAAGAAAACCTTAATAGTTCTCCTTTTCTGATGGGAGTCACAACTCTCTAAAGTTCAATACATCATAGTTCTAATAACATAGTGCCAGACCAGGGACTAACTTTATTTTATATATTTTCCTCAGAGCAGTTATGCAGGGTTGTGCAATAGTTTGAGAAGAGGTTCTTCACAAAATCTATGTTTATGTACAATGACCAAAGATTCTATTGTCTTTTTCCTGTTCCGGCATCAGGAATTCAACCAAGCACCAATGATATACAAGGCATTGTGCTAGGAGCAAAAATGAAACAGTTCATGCTTTCAAGGAGTTTATATTCTACTGAAAAGATAGATAGATAGATAGATAGATAGATAGATAGATAGATAGATAGATAGATAGATAGATAGAAGATAGGCAGATAGAAGATAGACAGATAGAAGATAGACAGATAGATAGACATATTGCTAAGTAAATACAAAATAATTTAAGGGAGGAGGGAGATCACAGAATGCTTCAAGAAAGAGGTGGAGCTTGAATTGAATCTTTAAGATTTAATTAAGATTCTGAGAGGTGAGCTGAGGAAGAAGGACATTTCCTGAATAGAAGATGGCTTTTGTGGATGCAGAGAGTCAGGCCACAGAATGTTGAACTCAGAGAACAGCCAGTCCAATTTGGCTAGAATGTAGAGTGTGCATGTGGACTAGGAGGGGAGTAATGTGAAATAAGTCTGGAAGGGTAAATTGGAGCCAAGTTAAAGAGTCTGCCTTAAATGGCAGGTGGGGGAATTGTTATGCTATTCTAGAAGCACTGGGGAACCACTAATGTTTTGGAGGATGGAAGTGATACGCCCCGATCTGTGCCTTAGCAAAATTCCTTTGGCAGTTTTTGGGAGGAAGCCCTGTGGAGAGGGGGGAGGCTGTGAGCAGAGGGACTAATTTGAAGGCTATTAGGATAGGTGGTTGATAGGTGATAGGGTGGTAGCTCTGAGATTTGGAGAAAAGGTGATATATGGGAGAGATGTTAGGAAGGTAGAAATAATTAGAAATAAGGGATAAGGAATAAGGGAGAAAGAAGTCAAGGCTGACTCCCAGGGTTTGAATCTGGATGACTGAGGGGATGTTGGTAACATTAACAGAGGAGGGAATTTTGGAGGAAGGGCTGGTTTATGGGAGAAGATAGTGAGCTCTATCTTGGACATGTTGAAGTTTGATAGGATATCTAGATAAAGATGCTCACCAGTTAGTGGCATGGTACTGGAGCTCAGGAGAAAGATTATAGCTAGATATATAGATTTAGGAATCAATATAGACAATAACTAAACCAATGGGAGCTATTGAGATGACCAAGGAAGAGGGTATAGAGAGAAAAGGGAAAAGAGCCTAGAACAGCACCTTGGGGCTATTAAGACTTTGGAAGGAGAGGAATAGACAATAATTAATCAAAGGAGACTGGGAAAGAGTGGTCACACAGATTGAAAGGAAAGCAAGAGAGCACTATAGGAAAAGACACTATCAGTCCATCAATAAACCTTCATTAAGGGCCTAACATGTGCAGTATATTGTGCTCAGCCCTTGGGATACAAGAAGAGGCAAAAGACTGTTCTTGTTCTCAATCTAATGGGGGAGACAACTTGGGATAAAATATATACAATAAGGTATATTTACAATAATAGAAAATGGGAAAGCTTCTTCTAATGAGAAGTAAGGGGTTGGGAAAGGCTTCCAGTAAAAGACGAGATTTTAGCTGAGACTTAATGGAAGCCAGGGAAGTCAGCAGGCATTGTTGAGGAGGGAGAGCATTTCCAGGCATGGCGGACAGCCAGAGAGGGTACCCAGAACCAGGAGACACAGAGTATTGTTCATGGAACAGCCAGGAGGTCAGTGGCAGGGAGTAAGGTAGAAAGTTAGGAGGGACTAGGTTACCAAGGGTTTTGAATGCCAAATGGAGCATTTTGTAATTGATTCTGGAGGCAATAGGGAACCAGTGGAGTTTACTGAGTAGGTGGATGACATGGTCAGACCTGTTTAAGAAAGTCATTTTGGTGGTTGAATGAAGGATAGATTGGATTGGGAAGAGGCAGAGCCCTGGGGGATACCTATGGTTAGAGCGCATGATCTGGAGGAGGATCACCAGAGGAGACAGAGAAGGGTCATATAGCATAACAACAAGGACAGAATGGTGTTCCAAAAATCTAGAGAGAAAAGAATTATCAGAGAGGAGAGGGTGACAAACAATGTCAAATGCTGCAGAGAGGTCAAGAATGAGGATTGAGAAAAGGCCATTGGATTTGGCAACTAAGAGATCATTAGTAACTTTGCAGAAAGCAGTTTCAGTGGAACAATAAGGTCATAGAAAGACTATCCTGGAAGAGAAGGTGATCTACAGTATCACAAGCTATAAAGATGTCTGAGAAAAGGTCAGCTGATTTACCAGTCAAGAAGTTATTAACACCTTTGGAGCCAGAAGTTAAAATAGAGCTTGAGATCAGAAATCAGAGCACAAGATGGAGAGAAGTAAATAAGTATTGACGTAATAGAGGCCTCAGAGAAATAGAGGGCATTAGGTAGTTCACAATAGATAGTCTCTTTTTTTTAGTAAAGTAAAAGAGTAGAAAGGGCAGCTAGGTGACCTAGTCAGGAAGACACATCCTCCTGAGTTCAAATCTGGCCTCAGACGCTTACTAGCTGTTTGTAAATACATATTGAAGTAAGAGAGGCCTTAAGTGAAGATGATTATTTTTAGGAGTTAACAATTTAAACAGTGATATCCCTAAAATAGAAGACGATAGTTTGAGGGAATGGTAGTATGAAATATGTTTTATTTTAAGGATAGGGACATCCAATAATATTTGTAGGCAGTGGGAAAGGAGCTTGTAGATAGAGATTGTAAGATTGAAGATGTAAAGATGATGGTGGGGGGAGAGAGAGAGAGAGAGAGAGAGAGAGAGAGAGAGAGAGAGAGAGAGAGAGAGAGAGAGAGAATATGATACGACAAGCTTCCAGAGAAATAAGAGGGGATGGGATAAAGGGTATAAGTAAAGGTATATAGGCTTGGCAAGAAGTAGGACCACCTTTTCCTCAAACCAAAAAAAAATGAAAATGGATGAAGACATAATAAGCTTTTTAAGTGAGAAATAGAGGGGAATAGGTAGCTCACAATAGATAACTGCACTTTTTTTCAGTAAAGTAAAAGAGCAGAAAGGGCAGCTAGGTGGCCTAGTCAGGAAGACTCATCTTCTTGAGTTCAAATCCGGCCTCAGACACTTACTAGCTATGTGACCCTGGGCAAGTCACTTAACCCTTTTTTCTTCAGTTTTCTCATCTGTAAAATGAGCTGTAGAAGGAAATGGTAAACCACTCTAGTATCTTTGCCAAGAAAACCCCAAATGAGATCATGAAAAGCTGGACAGGACTGAAATGACCGAACAGCATGTGCGACACATCACTAGAGGCTGCAAAAAGTTAGCACCTGTTGAGTACCTATTGCAATGCAACCTGGTTGCTAGAATTATACATCAGAAGCTTGTTACATTTCATAAATAAAAATGACCAATCACAGTTCTGCAAGGAAACCTCAAAATATCTTTGAGAGTGCATTGAATACACTATAATGGAACCAGACAATTATTACTGACAGAACTGCTGCCCACTATTCTCTTTCTGCACACAGTGTCAATCCATAAAAATGTAAGAACAACATTTTAGATATATTTTGCCATCCCAAATGCTTTTAATCTACAAAATACAAGGAAAGAAAATCTTTCAAAATAAAGATGTCTAGCAGAAAGGATCAAAAGTCATGTGGGAACAGGATGAGGGTTATATCATTCCTATTGTCCTCTCTGCTACTGGAATTGTACTAAAAATGCTTTCAGCAAGCCTACCAAGGACAAGCTTATTCCCCAATCCTTGTATTCAATTACAAAATGCACTTTTTTGTAATTGACGCTTTAGTTCTCAGAACATTAAATATAATAGAATAACAGCAGGATAGTGACTTATTCCAGAATCATTTCCATCTGAACGCCATCAAATAACATGAGAATTATAATAACAAAACACATTTACATGGTACTTTAAGATTTTCAGAGTTTTCCTCATAATAACTTTCTGAGTTAGGTAATGACAGTATCAATTATGTCCATTTTGCAGACGAGAAAATTGTGCCTCTAAGAAGTAATGTGACTTGCCCTCAACCATACTGCAACAAAGCGTCTGAGGCAGAGTTCGAACCATGGTCTGCTGATATCTCAGTCTAGTCTTTATTGTCTTCCCTGCATCACCTTCTCATAAGGGAGGAAGGTCTTCCTTTAAACATCTCAGAAATATATTTTTAAGCAATGAAAGTGAAGCTTCCAGTCTATGAACGTTTCAAGTAGCTCATACACATTAGCAAGTTCTCTTCCTTTCATTTTTCAAAGTCTTGTGCTGTACTCTGTGGCGTGGCTACAGACCAGAAACATTCCTGTGTCAAACGCCAGCTTGGCACACACGGACTCCAGCTGTCATCCTGTCTATAGGGGAAAGGCAAGCTCTGCCTGCTCTCAGTGTAGCCTGGGTTGTACACCAGCCTCATATCCTTCCATGCTTGTCTAACAGACACCAGGCTCAGATGAAAAACCAATCCCCAAATGAGCGCAGTTCTGCAGAAATCAACCCCAAATCGTGGATGAGAGAGATGATGGGTGCATAGGTTTGACACTCACCATTCTGTCATTCTCTCACACAACTCTCACCCATCTCAGAAGAATGAAAATGCTTAACCAGAACACTGTGTTGCTCTTACAACATGTACATATGTTACACATAAGTGAACAAAAATTTACATACACATAATATTCCTAGGTACGTGCAATATTGAAGCATTTTACTTAGCAGACTATAAAAATAATGAAAGGCAGCATGCAATCAGAAGAATGAGATTTCAGCTGTGTGACTTCAGACAAGTCAGCTCCCTCCCAAGCTGTGTGACTTCAGAATGGTCTATTCATTTCCCTGGGCCTTATTTTGTTCATCCCTTGGTGATCTCTTCTACTTCTATGGTTTCAATTATCACCTCTTTGCTGTTAAGTCCTAAAACTCTAGCCCTGACCTCTCTCCCAATTCCATTTTCCCATTTCCAATGGACTATTATACAGAGTGTCCCAAAAGTCTTAGTGTCTAAAACTTCACTCAGACCTTTGGGGTAACCTATCTCAATTTTGGCATAGCTTTATATTTATGTCACATCATTTATATAATTATAATAAATGAAATTTATATAACATGCTATGACATAAATTTTCCCCTGATTATTTTGATTAGGTAGTACAAATATTTTTATAATTCAATTTTGTGGAGGAGATACCTGAGGCTCAGTGGGGTTCAGTGGTTTCCCCACAGTCACACTGCTAGTAAAGCAATTACATGACTGCTTCTCTTTGTAATCTTCTTTGAAATAAAGATGCCACCATCTTACTGGTCCAAACCCTCAAAGGTAGTTTGGATCTTCCTTTAACTCTTTTATCCACTCAGGTTGCCGATTACTATTTTCCTTCCTACTTCTGCAATCTCACACTGGTACTTCTTTTCCACTATTATTACCAGCAACCTGTTAAGACCCTTATTATTTCTTGGACTACTGTAACAACTGTCTGACTGGCCTCTCTTAATTCTAATCCCTCTCCTCTCCAATTTAAAGTCCTTCTCAAGCTACTTTGATGTATGACCTCTCATATATTTAAAATAACTTACATTGTGACTATGGATGAGAATGTCTTCATTCAAATTTCCCAGAGATAAATGTTAATTCCCACACTTGCTTTCAAGAAATCATCTGCACGTGTACAAGGAATGGGAGCTATAGCTAGAAAGTAGTTAGTTCACTTGAAAGAAATTTTAGAAGTTTCAATGGGTTCAACATGTTTGAAGTTGATATGGTAGCCAAAAGCGTCAATGCTATTATTGTAAGCCATGTTAATAGAACTATGGTGTCTCTACTAAGATTTTACTCTTCTTATCATAATGAAGACCTAATACTGGCCTCTTGAAGGCTATACCAGTAGAACACTCCTACAGGTTGTACCAAGCTTGGGAGATTTTGAGCAGGTATAGATGCCATGAAGAACTGTATATCCACTGTGCAGGAATCAGTCTTGCTTAGCTAAGCAAAGGCAAGCTCATTAAAACTTAAAAAATGGACTACCAGGCAAGGATTTCTTTTCCCTTTTCTGCCCTTCTCTCTCTCTCTCTCTCTCTCTCTCTCTCTCTCTCTCTCTCTCTCTCTCTCCTTCTCTCTCTCTCTCCCTCCCCCTCTTTCTTTTCCTTTCCCCTTCCCTCTCTCTATCAATCTCTCCCTTTCCCTTTCTCTCCTCCCATATCACCAACTTATGAAGACAGGAAGAGGGTAATTTTGAACTGTTTCATTTAATGGAGTGTTTGTCTATACTGATGAAATCACAGATCCCTGAAGGATCGAAATGTCCTAAGCAAAGGAGATGAGAGCTTCACTGTATAATGCCCTGAGTACACCTAAAGTATTGTGTTTTGTTCTGAGCACTGAATTCTAGGAGGGGCATTGCCAAGTTGGAAAATTTCCTAAGTAGAGTGACCAGAATGGGGGGGAGATCTCAATCCATGTCAAAAGGTCAGTTAAAGGTTCTGGAGAAAACCTACATGACAGCTTCCATGTCCTGCTTGGCTGTGAAGAAAAAACAGAATTAGTAAAAATTGCAAGGAAACCAAGTGCTACTTACCTCAAGGAAAATTTTCCTAAAAATTAAAGTTGTAACAACTGAAATTGACCATCTTCGGGATAATGAATTTCCTATCATTTGAGATCTTCAAATGAGTATGACCATGTTTATGAGACGGTATTCATATTCAAGAAAGCATTGGACCTTAGGGCCTCTGAAGTCCCTTCCTACAAGTTTCTATTATTCTAATGACTCTCATCCCTCCTACTATAATTCTAAGTTGCTTGAGTGTAGGGACTTAAATTTTTTCTTTTACCAATTTATCCCTAGCACTTAGAATAGTAATAGTTGCAATGGTTGTAAAAAAATTTTTTAATGAAATGGCTGCACTTGGTAATTTCTAATATCTTGTAAAAATTATGCTTGAACTTCAAGGTGATAAATTACTCTTTAATGGTTATTCTCATTAAGAAATTATCTGTTAATAGGGACCACAAAATAGTTTACATCAGTAAATAAATCTCCAGTGAAAGCAAAAAAAATTCAACATCATTAACTGAGCATATTATATTGCTTGGCCTAGATAAGTGGTGTCAAACTCAAATAGAAAGAGATCCCTGCAGTTTCTTGCTGACTCGGAAAATCATAAATCAACATTATCAATGTTGTATTATATTCTCATTTATTGTGATGAACATTTCCTAATTCCAGCAGCATTTGGGAGTTTTGCCCCTTGGGTCTGACACCTCTGGTTGAGATAATCTCTAAGGGCCTTCTGGGTCTTACAGTTTATTGTTCTGTGGCTTTTGATACATTATTCAGAAATCCAAATAGATAGTAAATTTTAAAATACAACAAAACTCTGTGCAATTAGGATAGGGACTGGCGCTATGACTTCACTAATATAGAGTATTTCAAGAAGACCTAACTTTCTCTACCAATACAGCTCAATACTTTCTTTGAAAATTACAGCCTCACACTAATGCATTGTTGGTGAAGTTGTGAACTGATTCAACCATTATGTAGAGCAATTTGAAATTATGCCCAAAGGCCTATAAAATCATATATACCCTTTGACCTAACAATACTACTACTATATCTATAACCTATAAGGGATAAAAAAGAAAAAGACCTATATATGTAAAAATATTTGTAGCAGTTCTTTTCTGGTGGCAAAGAATTAGAAATTGGGGGGCTGCCCATCATTTGGGAACGACTGAATAAGTTGTGGTATATGAATGTGACAGAATACTTTTGTGCTATAAGAAATGAGGAGCTAGATGCTCTCAGAAAAACCTGGAAAGACTCACATGAACTGATGCAAAGTAAAATGTGTAGAACCAGGAGAACACTGTACACAGTAACAATATTGTAAGATGATCAGCTGTGAATGACTTAGCTATTCTCAGAAAGACAATGATCCAAGGCAACTCTGAAGGACTTATGATGAAAAATGCTATCCATCCCCAGAGAAAGAACTGATGGAGTCTGAATACAGATTGAAGATTACAGATTACTTTCCTTATTTTTCTTAGGTGTTTATTTTGGACTGTGTTTTATTTTACAATATGACTAATATGGAAATGTTTTATATGACTACACATGTATAGCCTATATCAAATTGCTTGCCTTCTCAATGAGGTTGGAAAGGGAGGGAGAGAACTCAATTTTAAAACAAATGTTGAAAATTGTTTTCATATGTAATTGGGGAAAAATTCTAAGTAAAAAAGTTTTTAAATTAAAGTTAAAAAAAGAAAAGAAAATTATAGTCCCAGAGACTTGCTGTAGTACTGAGAATTTAACTGCCTTGGCCAGAATCACACAATCAGTATGTATCAGAGGTAAGACTTGAAGCCAAATCTCTCTGCCTCCAAGACCAGGTCTTTAACCACCTTCCCACATTGTCTATCCCTTAATAATACAACTAGTGACTGCATGGATTCAAATATGCTGCAGATCAAGTGATGTTCCTGAAATTCAAAAGAAAAAATTATATAAAGCAAAAGCGCATTATTACATAGTTAATCTGTCAAGCAGGTGTTTATCCCTTCCCCCAATCCTGTAGTTGGAAAGGAATTCTAAATTATACATAGCCAAAAGTCCTAATTCAGAAACTTTCTAGATAACTGTGCTGCCATGAGATCTGACAAGCAGTTTAGACTACTCTAGTACCTTAAATCCCCACCATTTGAATCCTTCTTTGGGTTTTGAATAATCTTTCCTATTAACCCATTAGTTCGATTAGTTTATCAGCCTGTCACCCTACACAGAGAGCATCATCCTCACCATCACCACCATCAGAACCATTCTCACTATCCTCAACAAACATTTTCTGAATTGCCTATTATGCATAGGATACTTTATTAAGCCCTGAATTTCAAAGGAATGATATACATTTAATTAGTGAAAGGGGACCTGGAAATATTCAAAATATGGCTTGCTTCTTCAAGAGGACAAACCTCAGTAAGCCACTACAGTGGAGAATGCTGGGCAGGGAACATATATTCCTTGGATTGGATATCTGCAAGGATTTTGTCTAGCTCCCCTTAATAGGCAAAAACAATGTGTATTTTTTAAAAATCCTACCATTTCTCCAGATATCCCAAACCAATTATCTATCCTTCAGGATTTCATCTTCTCTGTGAAATTATTCCTGATTTCTCTGTTCCCCCAGTCTCTCCCTATGATGATCTCCTACCTCACTTACTTTTCCTACTTCTTATCTTCATACAAGCCAGGCTGTATGTTCTTTGCATGTATAGTTTGTCTCAATGAGACTCTAAACTTGTAGAGGAAACCAACTAGTTTTTGTTTCTATTAACCTGCTACCATCACTGCTATTAGTGCTAGCACATAGCTATAGTTCTTTATAAATACTCTTTCAATTTAATTGAATTAAGCAATTTTGAGTAAAGTCAAGATCATGTATTTGAATTCTGGGTAAATTATAGATAATAGAATCATAGAAACATTAATCCTAGTGGGGCCTTACAACCCCTTCATTTTACAGATAAGGAAAATGAGGATTCGTGGAATTGAAAGGTTTTGTCTAAGATACCATAGGTGTCCCTCCACACAAACAGTGCAAAAGAATTTTCATTCTAGTCACAATTCCCAGAAACATCATTATCAGTTACCTGAAGAAATTTCCCTTTTGTGGACCCCTAAAAGTGGTAAGGACTGCTTGAAAGTAGTTAAACATTGTTAAGATTTGGAGTTGCGAAGCCCATGTACACTTAAAGAATCTAATACTCATGTCCTAATGGCTCTTTAAAAATGCTTTTTCATTTCTAAAATATACAGGGAACTGAGCCAAATATATAGGAATACAAGCCATTCAGCAATTGAGAAATGGTCAAAGGACATGAACAGGCAGTTTCCAGAGGAAGAAATTAAAGCTATCTATAGGCATATGAAAAAATGCTCTGGATCACTACTGATTAGAGAAATGCAAATCAAAACAACTCTTAGATACCACATCTCTCCTGTCAGATTGGCTAAAATAACAAAGCAGGAGGATGATAAATGCTGGAGAGGATGTGGGAAAACTGGAACATTGTTACATTGCTGGTGGAGTTGTGAGATGATCCAGCCATTTTGGAGAGTAATTTGGAACTACGCCCAAAGGGCCATAGGAATGTTCATACCCTTTGACCCAGCAATACTACTTCTAGGGTTGTATCCCAAAGAAATCACACAAGAGGGAAAGGGACGCATATGTACAAAAATATTTATAGCGGCTCTTTTTGTGGTAGCCAAGAATTGGAAATCAAAGGGATGCCCATCAATTAGGGAATGGCTGAACAAGCTGTGGTATATGAAGGTAATGGAATACTATTGTGCCATAAGAAATGGGGATGATTCGGACTTTGTAACAACCTGGAAAAACCTACACGACATAATGCTGAGTGAGCGGAGCAGAGCCAGGAGAACATTGTACACAACCGCAGATATATGGATTATGTGAGGACCAACCCTGACAGACTTTGCTCTTCTCAGCAACCTAAGGTGCAAGGACAACTCCAGGGGACTCACGATGGAGAATGCTATCTTCACCCAGAGAAAGAACTGTGAAGTTTGAATACAGATTGAGGCGCACTTCATGCTCGCCTTTTTTTCTTCTCTTTTGTTTTTGTTTTTGTTTTTTGGTTTTTTTTTTTTGGTTCTGTTTCTTCTTTCTCATGATTCATTCCATTGGTCATAATTCTTCTCCACAACTTGACTAGTGTATAAATTAATTCAATGCGAAGTTATACATGGTAGTTATATGAGATTCCATGCTGTCTTGGGGAGGGAGGGGGGAGGGAGGGGAGAAAATCTGGAACTCAAAATTATGTAGAACCGTGTGTTGTAAACTAAAGATAAAAAAATAAAAAAAAATGCTTTCCAGAACCTCTGCTGTCTATTTTATAGGAGCATACACAGAGAACCAAATTCACTCTAAAAGCTATGGGAATTTTTCTCAGATTGTAATCTATATTTAGAAGCTGATGATATATATTTAGAAAGTGGTTACCTTCCTATTTATTTTTAATAGCAATTGGAATAATGCCAAGTATCATGAACTCTAAGTTCTGCAGTTTTTAAAAATCACCAAAAGAGCAAATAAAATTTTATATAGTCCCAGGAAGATACCAGCAGGGAAACATTCTTTCTAAGGGCTAGTTAGGTGATGCAATGGATAGAGTACTGCACTTAGAGTTAGGAAGACAAATTCAAATCTGACCTCAGACACCTATTATCTATGTGACCTTGGGCAAGTCATTTAAACTCTGCCTCACTCAGTTTCCTCACCTGCAAAATGGGGATAATAATAACACCTACCTCCCAGGGTTGTTATCAAGATAAAACGAAATAATATTTGGAAAGCACATAGCACAATGCCTGGTTATAGTACATACTATACAAAAGCCGTAGTAATGCAGGAGGAGGAGGAGGAGGGGAAGGAGGAGGAAAGTTACCCCTAGCCTAGGAAGATCGGAGTGATTACTCCTGCCTAAGCCCTGGGCAGGGACTATGGAGGCAGGTGATTCTGCCAGCTATTGCTAAAAGAGAGGAGGCTTTTTAAAGTAAAAAAAAAAAAACAACTGGAAATAAAGTGTATGCCCATGAATTGTGTGATAGCTAAACAAGTTGTAGCACATGAATGTAACAAAATATCACTGTTTTACTAAATTAAGACTATGATGTCAAAGAACAAAGAAACATGGGAAGATGTATGAAATGATACAAAATGAAGGAAGCAGAACCAGAAAAACAATATACACAATGACAACAAATTAAATAAGAATAAAACAATAGAAACCGAATGCTATCAAATTATAACAAAACCTGGCCCCAAAGAAGAACTATAAGAAGGTCCATCATCCACTTATTTGTAGAGGTAGGAGACTATGTGTATAGAACTCTGCATGCAATAATTGACTTCTTAGATAAATTGGATAGTTTTGTAGAATGGCTTTATTTTTCTTTTTTTATTCTTTGTCATAAGAGATAGTTCAAGGAGGAGTAATGGGGAATACATTGGAAAATGTAGGTGATATGACAACAAGGGAAATTAACAACATTTATTTTAAAAATAAGTTAACTAAAGCTCTCACATAACAATAATGCTGCAATCCTCCTCACTTCACTCCCCACCATCCACCGCAATTACCAAAGTCAATACGTTATGGCTTCCCCTCTTACTTCCATGTATACCCCTCCCCAAAAGACACCTTTTTGAGACTTCTTTTCCCATTCTAAGATTCCCCCTGATGTTCACTTAAAGCTATTTTTACTTTTGTAAATATTGTATGTAAGGGTAGGGATGGAGAGGAAAGCACAGTATAGTTTGCTCTGGCCCCTTACCAGGCTCAGCCATCACCTCCCACTCCAACTAGGATTATCCTGCTTACTTTAAACATAATACAGGCTCCTGTAACACCATACATTTGTTTTTACAACTTCAACTACAATTTCTCAGAATGGGAGCTTGGATAAATTTGTTTCATTCAACAACAACAACAACACCTCACTTTTATTTTTCATTTCGTTATTATTTGGAGAATTTTATTTTTGGTTGAGAGGTCATCAACCTCTTTCCTTTCCCTTTCCTACTTCTCTTCCTCTTCCTCTCCTTGACCATATAGTTTTCAGCCTCTTCTGATTGTGCGCAGAGCATAATACTAAGAGTTGGTAATTAGTTTAAATTTTATCCTGTATAAATCCCATGATTCAACAGATCCCACTCACTCTGGGACACTAATTAGCTACCCCAGGTAGTATATAATTTGTGGGTCAGAATCCTGTCCAAATCAAAGCTTATGAGCCCCCAGTTATATGTTTACTTTTACTAGTCAGCTAGAAAACAAATTTATTTCACAACAAAAATATTTAGCTAAATACTGAGCTCATTGTTCCACAAATACACACACTGAGTAAAACCTGCATAGGAATTACGACTGAGGGATACACTCGTAGATAAACGTATACGGACAGGGTCCCCTCCATGGAAGCTGCCTCTCCCTAATCAGGGACCCCTAAAGCTCTTTCACCAAATATCTTAGCCATAATTCACTATAGATTACTGCTATGATTGAAGCCTCTTCCTTGCAGAAGGAAAGCTTTCAGATTGATATTGTGCTTCAGCTATAGTTTTCCATTGAGCTGCTATCTTCAGAGGCACCTACTATTCTGGTAAAGGTATTGTGATTTGGAGTTCTCCTTGGTCTTCTCATCCAAGAGATATGAAGGCTTTCCTCTCCAGCGAAGATCCACTAAAAGTTAACAAGGCTCAACTAATATCAAATCTACCCTTTGAATTAGTATTCCAGGATCATTCTAACTCTAACATTCTACAAATGTATGATTTTATGAAAATGTCACATTTGGGAAATAGGATAATACCTAAGGGGTTCATTATGATCTCATGCCTACTCTATCACTTACCTACCAAGCCTTAGGAAGTAGGTTTTTTTTTTTTTTAAATCTGTCAGCATTCTAATCATGGCCTTAATTAGTTAAACCTGCCTGCCTCACTTTCTCATCTACAACATGGGTCACTGATGGTAAGGGATCAAATATAGAAAGGTCTCAAGTATCCCTACTTTAACCCTAATAAAACTGAGTAGTTTGAGGGTTACCTAGCCTAGAAGGGCCAGGATCTTCTTGCTCATTTTTCTTTCCTGGATCAACTGTTCAAAAGAAGGACAGAACACTTCCCATGATGGTCCACCTTCATATGAAACAGTATTTTTACTTTCAAATGGGAAGTGAACATACCCTAATGGGTCACATTGTTTGAATATGCTGGGTTCTGGCAAACCTTTCTTAATGAGGCTGGTGGCCAGACTTTCCATTTGCTTTCTGTCTTCCGTTTTAGAGGAACGTGACTTTTCTTTTCAGATGTTCTCTGGTTCTGTCAACTTCAGAGAAACAGCAGGCTAATATATAGCCATCTTCTATTTTTTTCCCCGATATTAACATTATTCTTTTGTTATTAGGCTATCATTATTATTATTGCTGTTTCTTTTTTTAGGATGAGATCTTCTTGGTACTTTTTGAGACACTTGGCCTTTTGACCTGCATATGTTTTTCACATTCACCACATGGTATAAAACCCAATGTTCAGAGAGCAGGCACTTTTTGACTATGTTGACTTAAACAGATCCAATAAATCTGGGGAGTCTGGGGGGGGAGTTCATGTTTTTTCTAAGGACACCCCCATCTATCACTCCAATATTCCTTTGCATCTGTGACCACATCAATGTGGGCATTCCTTGCAGTGATGCAGATTGCAACCCATCCTGTGTGATTCTTTATCACATCCTCCCATAAATTCACCACAGGGGGCCCACATAAAATGCTTGGGGAAGCATTCTTGAATTGTCTTGGCAGTGAATGATACTAATGGAGCAAATGGGTTATCCTTCATTTTTGCTAAGTGACAAGCCCATACTTTTTTTTTTAGAATACATTTCTCTGACATCTTTTATCCCGTTTTTTCTGAGTAATTCCTCATGTGTAATGTGTTATAGCCTTTCACGCCCACTATGTACTTCTCCATTGCCCTTTTCGTGATCCTTAATTTCAATACTTTGGAGATTTGGGGATTCCATGACTCATAGTCCTACAGCATCCCCAGAAGAATATAACATTGAAATAAAATTCAGAATTCATCTGATTCAGTAAAACTTAAAAACTCAGTGTCACTGAATGATACAGCTTGTGTTCATCTGTCTCATACTCCTGATGCTAAAGACTGACAAATTAGAAAACATCGAACGTTTGGGAGATACCTTCCTCTATTTTTTTTGTAGGATGAAGGGATACCTTTATTACCGTCACAGTTACAATGCAGTCCAAGTACCCTCTGATACTTGCAACATAGAAGAATTTGTTCTTACCTATGTGTTTCTGGAGGAATATATTAAAGGTGGCAGTGTATTATAGGGGTCTTCAGAGCACCAGACTTGGCGTCAAGACCTGTATTCTT
This sequence comes from Trichosurus vulpecula, assembly GCF_011100635.1. Lineage (NCBI taxonomy): Eukaryota > Metazoa > Chordata > Mammalia > Diprotodontia > Phalangeridae > Trichosurus > Trichosurus vulpecula. Next base: position 137,530,875 of record NC_050579.1, on the reverse strand, counting down.
GTGTCAGTTCTGTCATTCACTCACTGACTCTGTGACCCAAGAGAGCTGATTTAGCCTTTTGGGGCCTTGGTTACCTCACCTATAAAACAAGGGGATTGCAGTGCATCAATCAGCAAATATTTATTAAGTGCATTCTATGTTCTAGTTACTATGCCAAGCCCCAGGGATAAAAAAACAAAAACAGAACAGTTCTTGCCCTCAAGCGTCTTATATTCTGTAAAGATGATGTGTGCAGATGTAAACGCACACAAACACAAATAACGGGGGTGGGGGCAATACGATCTGGAGGAATCAGGAAAGTCTTCATGTAGAAGGGGGTACTTGAGCCGAGTTTTGAAGGAAACAAGGGATTGATTCTATGGGGCAGAAGAGAGGAGGGAGTGTATTCCAGACATGGTCAAAGGTGATCTTCAAAGTCCTTCCCAGCTCCGCGATGGATGATCTTTTCAAAATATAGAACAACAGATTTTCATTTCACAAACAAAACATGTTGTTTTGAGAATTGCCCATCTTTTCTTTGCTTCCTTGTGAGTTTTGTTCTCTGGTGTGTACTTTTTTACTTTGTTCTTTTTTCCCCTCCCCCCCACCCCACTTCTGAAGGCTACAATAAAGGTTAGATATGTTACTCTATAGCTATAGGTATCTACAGACACATATACATATATACATACATATATAGACATATACTTTCCCAAACATGCTCTACTTCTAATCCTGATGATCTTTTTATAGAATCTTAGAAGATGGAAAAGATCTTAGAGGCCATCTTTTCAAACCTCCTACCTAATTCAGGAGACCTTTCTGCAACAAACCTGATCACCTGACTTCCAATGGAACATATACAGTTATGGAAAGCTCACTGCCTGACAGCTCAGTCCATTTTTAGAAAGCTCTGTACTTCCTAATTTTGAATTGAAATCTACCTACCTGTAATTTCCACCTATTTGTCCTAATTCTACCATCTTCAACTAGACAGAATGAAGCTAATCCCTCTTCCATACAACAATCCTTCACATATTTGAAGCTAGTAATTACTAACACTTCTCTTGTCTAGGCTGGGGCAGTTAAGTGGTATAGCAGATAGAGTGATGGGCCTGAAGTCAGGAAGACTTGTCTTCCTGGGTTCACATTTGGCCTCAGACACTTACTAGCTGTGTGACTCCGGGCAAGTCACTTAAATGTGCTTGCCTCAGTTCCTCATCTGTAAAATGAGCTAGAGAAGGAAATGGCAAACCACTCCAGCATCTTTGCCAAGAAATTGGGTCATGAAGAGTTGGGCATGACTCAAATGACTGAACAACACCAACAAATCTCTGGGCTAGTTTCTTCTGCCATTCAATTTTCATTTAATATTATAAACTTAACAAACACCATCAAACACAATCATACAATATAAAATGAAAAATAAAATTTAAAAAAAATATAGTATTTGAAACCCTTCTCCATCCATTCCTCATATGACATAATTTTAAACCCTCTCATTCTTCCAGTTGCCCTCCCTATTATACTATTATTCTTCTGGGACTTACAAAGAATTACATACATTTCATCTATTATTTTTCTCCATTAAATGTCTAGTATATACTCTGCTCTCAAGGGACTCACAGTCTAATGGGGGAGATGATATACAAACAACTTCATACAAACAAGAGATAGATGAGATAAATTGGAGACAATCCCAGGAGGAAGGCCCTAAGATTAGGGCAGGGGAAGGAAATAAGTATATATAGTGCCTCCTATGTGCTAGGCACTGAGCTAAACATTTTACATATATCATCTCATTTGAAGCTCACAATAATCCTATGAGCTAGGTGCAATTATTATCTCCATTTTACAGGTGAGGCAACTGAGGTAGACAGAAATTAAGTGGCTTGCCCAGATCATACAAATAGTAAGTGTCTGAGGCCAAATTTGAACTCAGGCTTTTCTGATTTCAGGTCCAATATTTTATTCACTTTATGACCTAGCATTAAAGGGGATCAGGAAAGGGTTTTTGTAAGACATGGAATTTTAGCTGAGACTTGAAGAAATCTAGGGAAAGCAGAAAATGGAGATGAGGAAGGAGAGAATTCCAGGCAAGGGGACAATCAGTGAAAATGCACTGAGTAGTTGGAGTGTCTTGTGTGAGAAATAACAAGAAGGCCAGTGTCACTGGATTACTGAGTACATAGAGGTGAGTATGGTGTAAGAAGACTGTAGAGGTAGGAAGGGACCTGGTTTTGAAAGGTTTTAAAAGCCAAAGGGGATTTCAGATACAGTCCTGGAAATAATAAAGAGCCATTGGAGTTTATTGGATAGGGGCATGATATGGTCAGATCTGTTCTTTAGGAAGATCAATTAACTGCCTAATATAATGCATTGTACTAAGCACTGAGGGCCATTCAAATTTAAGATGACCCCTCTTAAGAAGTTTATAACATAATACAGGAGATATGGTGATCCTATGCCGTCAGTGTTTCTCTAAAAGTACAGCAGCCAGGACAAAACACAATATTCTAATCTGATTCCCACCAGTACAAAATAGAATGGGATGATTATTGTTCTGGACAGTAGCAGGTTGGCTAAGAGATGCTAAATTCTCTGATTGTGATAACCTATGGAGCTAAATTTTATGTACATATATCTATATATAAACCCATATATACATGTGCATGTATACATATACAATTATTTACACACCTATCTTTAGCATTCATATAGCACTTAAAAGTTTGTCAAAACAGTTTGCAAGTTATCTTATCTCATCTTCCCAACAACTCTGTGAGATAGGAATGAGGAAACAGGTTTAAAGAGATTAAGCAACTTGCCCAGGGCCACACATCTAGAAGGTATCTGAGGCAAGATGTGTGTATATATATATATACACACACACACACACATATACATATACATATATGTACACGTACACGTACACATACACATACACATATGATGGGGGGAGATATATAAATATAGGATGGAAGAAGATATTTATTATAGAGTGTTTACATTCTATAATATATATATATCTCCAAGATATATATATATATACACATATGTGTGTGTATATACACACACATACACACATATATAGGGTGCATTCTCTCTCTCTTGTGTATACACACACACACACACTATGTACACCCTATATATCCCTCCGTCCAGTGCATACATACATCTTAGATATTTTCTATATGTATGGTCTTGGGAAAGTTAAGAGCTATCTATCTATACATCTACATGCATATACATACATATACATTTACACACATACGCACTCACGCACACACACACACACATATGTGTGTGTGTGTATGTCAACCACCACAATGGAAGCAGAGGAAGGCTACAAATACATGCACAGACAAATATATGTATACACACATACATACACACATGTGTGTATCCTTCTATCTATGCAGCTATAGTGAAAGCAGAAGAGGGATACACACGTGTGCATGCATATATGTATGTATATGCATATATGCACATGCATACACACAGGAGCATGTGCACACACATGTACATGTACATGTGTGTGTGTATATATCCTATGCAGTCTTTTTCTGCTTCTACTGTGATGGTAGAAGAGAGGTATTACATACGACAATTTTTAGACTACCTACAAATGTTAATTTAAATATAAATGTTCTTAATGTGATGTCTCTATCAAAAAACCAATAAGTTTATAAACAATTGGAGGATGTAAATCACATTCATGTGTAGGTTTAATTTGTTTAAATTGAAAAGGGTTAAATCCCATGCTATAAGTCGCAGTTCAATGGAAGGATGGCTCCCAGATTTTCCTCTGAGCAGTGAAATAAGGAGTTGAGGAAGTTGTTTTTTCACGAGCCCAAGATATCATGAAATAATTTATGGGACACTTGGTCTTTTCACCTATCAGCACTTGTGATAAGAGTAAGCAAATAGGATAACATAAAAATAAGTGCGGCTTATATGCCAAAGCCTTTTGCACTTCTGAGGAAGTAGAAAAAAAAATTTATGAAGAACTTCATAAAGTCTTCCAAACACAAAGTTTTATATTCTGTGCTTTCAATACAAAGATGAACACAAATGATTATGGGAGACCTTATGTTGGAGAATATAGTTCAGGATAATGAAATTAAAGAAGTCAAAGGATTATATATTAATCAAAAGACTCATACCTGTATGTCATAAATTCTTTCTTCAAGAAAGACTCAGAAAGTAGTAGATATAGTAAGTACAATTGGCAAAAGAAATTGAAATTGATTGAATTTCAACAAACAATAAATAATTGAGTACCAAAAGGCAGTTTTCTATTACAGATACCATTTTCAACTACAAAATTGATTGAGTCATGCAGAGTGACTAGAGGTATAGCGAGTAATGTGTAGAGTAAGTAGTATGGAAAGTGAGTAGTGTATAAAGAGCATAATATTTATGTTTGTCCATTTAGACATATATATATATATATATATATATATATATATATATATATATATATATATACATATTTCACTTAACAAAGTAAAAGGCGATATTAAAGAGTGTATCTCAATAAAATGTCTCACATGAAAGCACACAAGATTCCATGTTGGATGAACCCCAAGGATGACTTTTTCAACAATCTTTTGAGGATCAACATCAAAAGAAGCATAAAGCAGATATATGGTCACTAAAGATGCTCCTGAAATTTATTTCTAATGTCCTGCACAAACTCCAAACAGAAGAGGAATTCCCTGTAGATGATGAATTTCCACATTTGTGACTCCCTGAAGATGACATTGTACTGATGTATTAAGCCCTAGAACTCTACAGAGTTTCTTTATTTAGATCCATGATAACTAAAGAGGTTGTTGGCTCAGCAAATCTACATAGGAAAAAACTAAGTGTAGATGAATAGTGCATATTGCCAAATTAGGTCACATAGTTAAATGACAGTCCAATGTGTTAGTTCCTGCTCAGCTGGACAGTTAATGCAGACAGATAAAGTAGAATTAGGTAGGAGGAGGAAGGGGTCAAGGTAGCTTACATCTGTAAAAATGCCTTACACTTTGATCAATCCCATGCTACTCCAAATCCCATTTTGTTAACAGCTATTTTTGATGATTTAATATACACATATATGTATATATACATACGTACACACACCTCAATCTGTACATCACTCAGCATTAATGTTCTTTCCACTCTTCTAGACAGATACCTAATATTCTTTCCATACTTTTACCTCCGAAAGTGCCATAACAAGTGGTATAGTCATCAAACATTGTATTGGTAATTAGGGCGGGACTTTTTTTACTGTTTTCTCTTTTGGAGCCTTTAGGTAATCAAGTGCCTTTGATGAGTCTGGCCTTTGTTTCTTTGATTATATCAGGAGTCTTTGATGACCAGCTTACAGCAAGTTAAAGCCTAGTTTACATAGATTTGAGTCGTATGGTTGTGACACTCTTTGATCCTGAACAGGGTATATAAGTTCAGAGGTTAGCGTTTTGCTTGGGGCTCTCACTCGCTGGAAGAGTGTCATGTGATTTGACCAGAAGAGACTCTGGGTAGCTGCTGGAGCCCCCAGCTTTGAAAACCCAGATGTTGGTGCCTCTCTCTCTGGTAACTATTGGTATATTGCTTGGACAGACAGCTAGAAGCCTGTCTGCCGATTTGTGTTTATTTGCTTTATTTATATAATGTATGCTGGTAATTTCTGTTTGTGTTCTCTCTGAAGTTCAGGGTGCTGCCTTTTCCCCCTGAATTAAGTGAATGATATATTTATGTTTAATTAAAGTAAGATTGTTAACCCCTTAAAGTTGCTTTCCTTAGAAAAGCAGATCAAAGAACCTATGCTAGCAGCCCTCCTGTGTGCTGGTGTCATTGGCCTTACACAGCCACAATAGCGGCAAGCAGCATTGTTGTTACAAACATTTAAGTGCCTATTATGTTGTACCTAGCATTGTACTAAGCACTGGGGATACAAAGAAAGGCAAAAGACAATACCAGTTCTCTAGGAGTTCACAATATAATGGAGGAGAGAACACGCAATTAACTATGTACAAAAAATCTATATAGGTTTATAAGTAGAAATACAAAAAGCTCAGACTGCCTAAATGATGGGAGGGGGGGCAGGGGGGGCAGGGATCTTTTGGATCCAGTCCTGTCCAATGCATGTTTTCACTTCACTATGCTTCAATGGACTAGTAACACATTGATTGACAAACAAAGGGGAAGAAATGGCTCAAATGTATATGGCATAGTAGTTTAAGTAGGTTTCCAACTGAAACCCAATGCCAAAACAGTGTGTTGGATCAGTACAGATTAGTTCTGGGTACATTGCTCTTTGGAATCATTTGTGGGAACTCATACTAGGTCTTTGGTCCTATGATCCATCTTTATGACACATAAATGAATCATCAGGGATAGGACAGGATAAGGGTTAACAGTTAGTACTTCTAGGTTCAGACCCATGATTTCTTCACTAAAGTCCTGAGCAAGCTTTCTCTGAACTTTAGTTTTTCCAACTGTAAAACTCAGATAATATTTGTCACCTATCATCCCAAGAATTAAGTGAAAACAAAAACGAAGAAAAAATTAAGCCCTTTGGAGTAAATGGCGCTTGATAAATTTGTTGTTTTGGACTTGATTCTTTTCTCTTGGGAGGAAGCAGGAGGCAGGAATAATGGAAAGTGGAGTAGGGGGTGGCATGAGTAGGCTAAGTTATGAACGGACTCAGCTTTCACTTCTGTGGTAGCCAGGACCTTAAAGTGGAAAGACTTAGGAGAGGTTAAGGGTTGAAAAGAGTAGAATGAGAAGCCATGTTACTGGGGCAATACTGCCCTGGTACTCCCTGACTGCCTAAACACACAGTCCATAGGCATTTTGATCCATATGGAGAGGGGGATGATTCTGGCTTCCCAACATCTGGCAGCACAGTTGTGCTGCGATGGCCAGATCGTACTCTAGAGCAGCAGAAATTGAAAGGGGAGGATTGAGCCCAATACATAATTTGATTACTGTGGAACTTCTGTTTTCTTCCCAAGTTTTGATCAGGAGCCAACTTGATATTATTTTAAAATATGAAAAATAATCCAGGACTGGGGGATGAGTTTTTGTATTCCATAAGCATGCCTGGAATACATCTTTACAACCAAATTATAAAACCCAGAACCTCAGGGCATAGAATAATGAATGACAGTGTGACTAGGGAGGTGCTGGCGGGTACCACTAGAATAATAAAATTGCAAATGTTCATTTACTTGGCTTAAGTGAATCAAATAGCAAAGCATCAGGGAGGCATATTTATCAGCTGCTCCTGATTAAATGGGGAAATCCTGCATTTGGGGTATGAATTTCCCTTCTGTTTCATGTAGATGCATCCGTCTCCTTCTATTGCTGTATATTAACTAACTTTTTATATGCCGAATGATAAAAGACAATCCTTTTAGCTTAAAGAAATGATTTCCATATATGCAAACTGTCTGGCTTGGACATTGGCTCCCATATTGGAAAGGGTACATCTATTATAGGAGCCTTTGGTATACTGAGTAGGATGTCATGGAAAACTGCATAAATCATCCTCATATTCATAGCGAGGAGGCCAAATCAGCTCTATGTGTGATAAGCAAAGTCAGTAACCACAGTAACATGTCATACCCTTTCAGGGGAGAGGGAAGAAATCCTCTACTTGCTAATAACTCCTTAGAAAGAGCTGATGCCATTGTTCCACAACTATCACTTCAGTCTATTTCTGTACTGACAAAACATCCTCTAGTAACTTGTGGCCCAATTGGTCCTGTTAGCCCACTTAACATCTGATGTAATGATTTCTATACAATGTTTATTATAAGCCCATAGTAATCCAAGCTTTTGTATTCTCTACTCACTCTTTCAGATTTTACTAGGGTTGGTGAAGGACAGAAATCAGAACTTTTGGCTCTGAAAAGCTCAGATTTCTGCCATTTGAGTCACAATTAAATTCCCCTCAGTAATAGCTGTCTTAAGACTCTTCCTATAGAGACATATGGATAAGCCAGCAATGAAACTGGCTTTAAAAATCATTAATCTTAGAGAAAATTCTCTGTGGCCTTGCAAAAGACCACAAAGCCTTTCCAGACTGACTTCATGTTACCCTTCCTCATATGTACCACCACATTCCTGCCAAACAGGCCTACGTGCTATTCCCTGTACATGGTATTCCCACCTTTATGTCTCTTCAAAGGATGTTCTCCTTGCCTGGAATGCTCTCTTTTCTTACCTCTTTTCCTTGGAATATCAAGCTGCTTTCAAGGTTGAGATCACATTCTGTCTCCTGCGTGAGCTTTTTCCTGATCTCTTCAGTTATCGTTCACACTTCCCACAAATTATTTTATTTTTGCTTTATATATATGTGTGTGTATATAGCTTTATATACATTTTGCTTTATATATAAATATATATTTATATTGCATATATTTGCTTTGTATATATTGCTTTATATATATATATATATTGCTTTATATATGTATACACATGCACACACACATATTATTTTCCTCCACTACAATGTAGGCTTCTTATGGGGATTGTTTTGTTTTTGTCTCTGTACTTCTCTAGCACTGCAGTACGTTGCCTTGTACACAGTAGATGCCTAATAAGTGCATGTTGAATTAAACTGAATTGAATTGAATTGATTTCTCACCAAATAAATTCTGATGTACTATGGTAACTAGGATTTTCCGGCATTAAAAATATCTGCATTTATCAAAAGTGATCTTAAAACATATCTCTTATGACTCCTTCCATATTGTACCCTATCTTGCCTATCTCTAGTCTAGTTTTTCATGAACCATAAATAAAATCATAGATTTTTTTTTGAGCTACAAGGGACTTTAAAGGTCTTTTTGCGTAATCCCAAAGAGGTTAAATTGTTAATCCACTCCCACGCCCCCCCTCCCCACCAACTTTCCAGTCTCCTTACATCTTATTTCTCACCCCAACTCTTCAATCCAGTAACACTGGCGTCTTTGTTGTTTCATGAACAAGACACTCTATCTCTCAGCTCTGGGCATTTTTTCTGGCTATTTTCCATGCCTGCAATGCTCTCTTTCCTCGTCTCCACCTACTGGTTTCCCTGGCTTCTTTTAAGCCCCAACTGAACTCCCATTTTTTACAGGAATCCTTTCCCAACTCCCCTTAATTCTAGTGCCTTCCTTGTTTTAATTATTTCCTATTCATCCTGTATAGAGCTTATTTATATAGACTTAATAGCTTGTTGTCTCCCCCATTAGATTGTGAACTCCTTGAAGGCAGGGGTTGTCTTTTGCCTCCTTTTTTTATATTCCCAGTTCTTAGCACAGTGCCTGACACATGGTAGATGCTTACTAAATGTTTATTGACTCTCTGACTGGCCAACTGGCATTAAGCAGTAGGGCTAGGATTTGAATCCCACTTTCTCTGACTTCAAACCCAGAGCTCTTTGCACTGTAGCATTTAAAAGAAATATCCAAGTATAACCAATTACAGCTGCACAGGGAGAGATCAGCAGGAGTGTGCGTGTGTATGAGGGGGGTGACCAGCATGACTGGAGTGACCACATTTCCTGCAGAGGGTGAGGTCTGTCCAAACTACATGTCTTGCCCACATTTACAGATGCCACCCCCTCCCAAAAGCAGTCATCTCCACCCACTCTTTCCACACCCCAGATTACTTGGCTAGAACAAGACACACATTTCTCTGTAGCAGTCACACTCAGAATTCTCTCACAGGCAAAAATTCCCCATGAATACTCAGCAGAAAGAGAGGGGGATATATAATAAATTTCTTTCTGATCTGCTGTATGATTTTCAATCAGTTGGATTATTCTGATTCAAATTTTGGCCCTGGAAATACAAAGCAGGGCTTATAATTCTTGGCTGTGTGGCCAGCTCCTTACTCTTATATCCCTTTATGGACCACAACATTTTACCCTGAGGGTGGAAGTTCTATACGAATGAAGCAATTTGTAGAGTAGAAACAAGTACCATATTTTGGTTGTGTTACAAGCAGCAAAAAAGAGCACAGAAACATTCTTCTGCTTCAGGGATTCTAAATCTTAAAAGTCCACATTGAATGGGATGGTGAAAGCTGAAGGAAATTTCAGTTTTGAAAGGTGGGGCCTTCTGAGGCAAATTTATGAGAGGATGGCTCAGCTGTTGGCTCACAGCAGTTCTAGGATAAAAACACTGAGACCTCCTCAGAGCTCTAAGTGGATGCTGTTGCCTAAAATGTCAGATGGAAGGACCAAGTGCATCAACCAGTGCCAGTGATCTATGTCAGAGCTCAGAACTGAGCACCCGTGAATGGCTGATGCTGGGAAGATTTAGGATATGACATAACTCCTCTTTTTATATCTTGAACTTCCACCTTGCCCCTAACCCTAGTTTCTGCATATTCAAAATGAAGGCATAAAGTCCAGGTGATTCAAATATGCAATTTAAACATCTAGAATGTTTGAATTAGACAAATATTCCCGCAAATTTTGTGTAGGTACTTGTATTATATAATTAAATGTCCAAATTGCTTCATCAGACTAGAATGTATTTGAGGAGAAATGCTTTCTTCATCCATCTCTCTAAATTTTTTCTTGATTTGGACTTGACTCCTCTAAGTTTCCTTTCTTCCTTCCTCCCTTCTTTCCCTTTCTTTTCTCTCTTTCCCTTCTGTTTTCTTTCTTTTCTTCTCTTTCCTTTCTTCCCTCTAAACCTTCTAACTTCTTTCAGGGTAAAGGACAATTGAGTAAATCAACCAAATTATCCCAACCCACTTAAAATAACTGACAAGTTACTTTACCCTGATATCTTTTTAATTTTATTTTTAAAATGTGATCTTTTTATATAAATCTTGCAACATGAACTCTTTCCTTGGAAGAAATCCAAGTAAATAATATTCTCATTAAATGCATTTGTGCAGGTCAGTAACAATAGTCCATTATTAAAAACAGAATTTCCACATTTGTAACTAAAAGGTCCTTTCATTGGTCTCAAAATTTGGTCTCTTATTTGGCTTGTTTCTCCCAAGAATCTATCCAGGCTTTATTAGTGGTTATCTACTTCATCATCTCTAGTTTTATAAATCTTCAAGACATTCATCTCTTTCATTGTCAAAAGATGATTTTCCCTTCTCTTTGTATTCAATTTCCACCTGAGTCAGGTGATCCCACTTCTAACGATTTTTTTTTTTGGTATAAGAATTGTGTCAGTCTTGATTTTTCTTAAACTATCTTCTATAGACTTGGCCTTCAAGAGGTATTGACAGCTATGGAATAGTCAATTTTCCATTTTAGAATATTTACAAGAAGCTCAAATGATCTCTCTGGGAGCTGTCCCTGTACATTCTCAATGGAAACTAGCTGAACACCAATGAAAGTGACATAGACAAGTTTATTTTATTGATCTCATCCATAATTGTTGATTTTCACTGTGTATACAACTGTGATGGGGGCAACTGCAACAGCCAGATTCTCACTTTCAATAATTTCTCTTTTTTCCTTTCCCTTCTACTATGTCTTGTGCCTAATGTTTGCCTCTAACTTGGATTTTTCTGCTATCAGAGCATCATAGATTCTTTTCCTTCACTTCATCTAGGACTTTCCATAGCTCCTCCAGGAATAACAGCATGGTTTGTTACCACCAGGGGTAATAGGAACTCTGCCATAGGCCCAGGCCACACAGGGGAGAAGGGCCAGGGACACCTCAAGGAGTTGGATCAGAACTGCCCTTGAAGCTTCAGCCACCACTGGAGTATGGACCAGACTGACATAAGTTGTCCTCAGCGCTACCTGCACACATATCAAAATAGAATGAGTTCCCCTCTATATAGCACATAGTAAGTACTTAATAAATGCTTGTTGACTGACTGATTTATCTCAAACCAGATGAATATTGAAACTTCTTGCCTCAACTCCCATGTTTTTTAGTAGACCCAGTGGTAGGGAACCTGCTCTAGACACAATTCTTATTTCTTCCCATCTTCCAAATTTCTTCCTTTATGCCTTACCATCCCTTGTGAGACTCCCACAGTCTTTTCAAACTAGCGATGCCACAGAGCCTTCTTCCCAATTGGCAGTCTGTGTCAGTGTAAGTGAGGTAAGATATTTGGACACTGAAGGCTTATGCATAGCCTTATGGGAAATGTAGTCCACAGAATTTACACCAGTGACCAAGGCTTTGCATAGCCCCAAGCAGCAGGAAATGTCTACACAGGCATTAAGTGACTTATTGAAGCTTCAGTCCTTCATAATCCTTTACACTTCAGAGCCCAGAACTATCCTTCTTGCTTTATGGGCCTGACCATTGTAAAGTAAATGCCATGCTCAAGCGTGTACATTTAAAGATCATAAATGTCATTTTAAACAGTAGCTACTTTGCTGATCCTCTTTAACCCTTCATCCGCTCTAAACTTTACACCTTTTCCTGACCCACAGAGTCCAGTTGTAGAGCTGAAAGGAGAGAAAGGAAAGGAGGAGCAACCTCATCTAGTGGATTCATCACCGGTACTGGAATTATGTGGCTTTCCCATCTGGCTTGACTGCTTGGTGTGGGTTTTTTTTTTTAATGGTAAGGACCCAACTGACATGGACAGGGCTTGGAGATCAGACAGACATAAAGGAGGAGGGAAGCTGGAAGGGTACTTATCACCCAAAAAGTATAGATCTTTGATTGATCCTGATTTCTTCCTCCTATTCAAATCTATTCTGTCTCAATTCTGGACTGCATTTTTTGGAGTTTCACAAAATGGGATTCTTGTCTGTGTCTTTTTTTATAACTTCCAAAAGAGGCTGCAGGTAGCATATTAAATACCTTCCTCCAGCCTTTTTTTTTCACATTTCACAGAAGTCAGTACAATACTCCAGATACCCATTCGTCCTTCCTCACTCTCAGTACATGACTAATCTAATTTCTTTTTTGGTCATAGAGGTACACAACGAGGTCTTTTACATTACTTCTGCCTATTTTCAAGTATTATCCATCTTTCCACTACAGTGTAACACAGTAGAAAAATCATTGGTTCTGGAGTCAGAGGATCTGAGTTCAAATCCTGCCCTGATCTTGACCTTGGGCCAATCATTTCTTCATCAGTAAAGTAAGAGAGCTAGACTAGATGGCCTCTGGGATTCCTCCCAGCTCTAAGAGCCTATAATCTTTGGGTCACACTGTCATTTGGATTCTTTTGAAGTTATAGTGTTCTGTTGTGCCTAAGAATAGAGGTTTTAAATGTAGAGTTTGTGAACCTCCTCCCACCCCCACCAAAAAAAATAGTTTGATGACTATTTTAATAAAAATCAATTTCCCTTGTAATCCCATGCCTTTAATTTTATGTATTTAAAATATTATTCTGGGAAGGGGTTTGTGGGCTCCACCAAAGAAGTCCATGACACAACTAGGACTAACAATCCCTGCTTTAGGACAGAGGCTATAACTAGATATTTGTTGCTGGGGGCAAGGAGCTTTGATTGTGAGGGTCTTTAAGTCATAGAAAGAGGAGGTCAGGGCACTGGAGGAGGGTTTTATTATCAAGCATATCTAGCTGGCTTCCCAGATTTTATATCATTTACGGAGAGAGACACTAGGTATTGGGTGGACTGAATCAAAAAAGAAAAGATATTATGAGGTACAAAAGTTTCCAGAAAATGGCAGAGTGGGAGTGTTGGGAAAAAGTGGGTAAACCCAGGATCCAGAGCAGAGATTGTCTGATACAAGTAAGCATACTGAGAATAAGAAGGCCTCATAAACTTCAGAGTTTTAGCTCTTTCCTGATCTCTCCTAAAGTCAGATAGGGTCCAGTGAATAGAGCAATGGGCTTGGAGTTAGGAAGAACTAAGTTCAAATCTAGCATCAAACCTGGACAAGTTATTCCATTGCTTTCTGCCTCAGTTTCTTCAACTGTAAAATGGTGAATAATAATAGCTCCTGCTACCCAGGGTTGTTGTGAGGATCAAATGAAATAATGTTTGTAAAGTACCTGGCATATAGTGGATATTTAATAAATGTTTATTTCCTTCCCCACTTTTTGCTGCTGTTCCCATCGGCAGGAATTACTTTGTATTTTACACACACACACACACACACACACACACACACACACACACACACCATGGCAACAAAAGCAAGAAGTTTCTCACTGTCAGGGTTCTGTTATATCTTTAAAAGAAAAAAAAGAAAGAAAACACACATGCAAAAAAAAAAAAGCCAAAAGTGGAGCAAAGAGCAGACCATTTAACATGAAAATAGCATCCTGACCCTTCCTGGGCTAAATGTTGTTAATCAAGTTTAAATTTAGCTCCCACACGGTCTCCGATGAAAAGGAGACAGCCCAGCGGAGCAAGGCAAAACTTGAACGCCTGAGAATATCTGTGCTGCAAGGCAACGAAAACAAGCCTAGAGTCAACAAAGGGCAGCCTGTAAAAACAAATGGGGCTGATGAGGAGGCAGTGCCACCAGCAAGCTCATTAACAGCCAGATTGAGCCACCAGAGCTGTCTCCCTGCTGTTTCCTCGCTGACTGGTCCCCAAGCCGCTGGTGGCCGCAGTGCCTCTGACTCAGGCAGGCACCAGGTCCCTGCAGCTGCAGCTAATGAGCACCTTCCCCCAGGCCCACACAATGCAAGCCCTGGAACTCCCCCTGAGAAGAGTGTTTGTCTGTGGTGGGGTGGGTCAGACTGCTGTGGGGAAGGGGAGGGTGGGAAGGAGGTCAGGAAGAGAGGAAAAGAAAGGCCTTTGTCCTTATCTACCCTCTAGATAACCAGTAATGAGAGATGGGAGGAAGACTGGGGAGCTGGGGTGGGGGTGGGATACTGAAGTTAACATGATAGATGTGTGTGTGTGTGTGTGTGTGTGTGTGTGTGTGTGTGTGTGTGAAAGTGAGCGTGTCTAGCATTGCTGCTGACCTTTGACTTCCTGCCTTGTAAATCCCAGACCATTGAAAAGGCTCCTAGGGTTTATCTGAGATCTTGGAGCCAGAAGATGCTATTGGATAGGGAGTAGGGTATCCCGGATTGAAATAAGTTAGTTGTACTGTGAAGATATTATAAAGATAAAGACTTAGGGCCTTAGGGACAAAGATGAAATATGCTTTAAAAATGGAAATTAACAGGAGTTTTGAAATGTAATCAGATACCCCAAAGAGGTTTTCTAGGGAAAAAAATAAGGTGGGGGGTAGGGGTGGTAAAGGGCAGTGGGGAACAAAATGTTGGTCTACCCCAGTCTTTCTGTTGATTATATTGCATTATTACCTGTATAGAAAACCCTCTTGTTATCACTGACTAGGGGACTTAATAAAATGTTTTCCCTAGGTGGCTATAACAATTTGAATAGATGTCCATTTGCAAGAGAGGAAGGGTGCTCTTGTGTGGATAGAGAGCCAGCTTTGGAGTCAGGAGGACCTGAGTTCAAGTTCTGCCTCTGACACATATGAGCTATGTGGTCACGAGCATATCATCTCAGGTACTGGGACTCAGACTAACAAGGAGCTTGCTGAGCTGCATAAGTGGAGGGCATTTTCACATCAGGAGTTCCCTATATCAGTGAAATCCCAGGTTTGAATAAAAGAAAAATCTACCTGCAAAGAGTGCTTAGGATGCTAGTCTGGCAAGAGGGTCGATCATACAAACCCAAGGTCTAATTATAGGGTTAATATCCTTTGATTAGTCCTTATTAAATTCTTATGAGCTTATTGGTAACAAATACTCTCTTCATTTCTCAGAGACAGAAGTGAGAAGATTCAACTTTGTGTCCAGCCAAGGGTCATAAAAGACATAGTCTGGCAATACTAAAAGGAGTAGAAAGTTGCCTTAAAAACAAAACAAAAAACTCTTCTACCTAAAATATCTCCTATCCTTAAATTCTTATCATTAGTGTTACCTCTGGTTTAGGAAGCAAAGACTTAAGTGTTACCTCTCAAATACCACTTTTTGATGTATACTCAGTAATTTATCAGGCCTTTGTCCTCATCTCTCCCTCACCACAACAATAGATTCCACCCCTGGTGACCTTCCACCTTATCTTGCTGGGAGCCAGCTCTCCATGCTACTTCCTGACTATCCTCACATCAGGTTGTCTATGCTGAGGCCATTATCCTCATCTCCTACCTGTACCTCCGGATAGTTCCCTTTTCTGCACAATCTTCTCCCATTAGAACTAACTGTGGGAGGGCAAAGATTGTCTTGCTTATTTATATTTGTATCTGTGCTGCTTAGCAGTACCTGGTAGACATTAAATTTTTAAAAAATTCTCTGTCTCTGTTTCTGTCCCTCTGACTCTATCTCTTTCATCCAACCATCTATCTCGATGGAAGAGAAAACTAAGTTTAATCTAATAAGATTTTTAAAAATATTAACTAGTTTATTTTAAATGTTTTGTAGATGATTAAGGCATATATGAAAAGCACATTGAAAAAGTCAAAATTATCATCACATTGCCTTCAGAGTTTCTTAATCATTATGCTTTTATGAAACACCTACTATGTGCAAGATACTGGGCTAAGTATTGACAATACAAAATAAAAATGAAAAAATCCCTGCCCTCAAGTTGCTTGAATTCTATGGGTGGGAGTTTAGGGTAGGTAGACAATATGTATATTTATAGATAAATATATAAAGGATATGCAAAGTGATTTGAGGGGAGAGGGCACTAGCGTCCTAGAGTAGAAGTGTCAAACACACAACCTGTGCCTACTGTAACACTCTTTAGGATACCTGAAACATTAAAATGTAATTGGCAAATATTTAACAAACTAAATAAAAATATAGTCAAACATAGGTTACATTACATTACAAACTAAGTCAATCTACAACTCACAGAGATCTTTATATACTAATTAGTGGACCCCATTTCTACTTGAGGTTGACACGATTCTTCTAGGAGATCAGGGAAAACTTCATGATGCTTGATCTGGGTCTTGAAAGAAACTAGGGAGGTAGAATTAAGGAGGGAAAACATTCTAGTCATGGGGGATCACCAATGTAAAAGCATGAAGATGGGAAATAGAGTGCCATGTATGAGAAACTGTAAGAAGACCAATTTGGCTAGACCATAAAGTGGGTGAAGGGCCTAAAAGGTGGAATGGAACTAGGTTCTGAAGAGTTTAAACATGATTTTATTTAATTTTAGAATCAAAAATTTTATGGGAACATAATTCCTAAGTTATATGTGATAGAAAATAGACTTCCTAATGAGAATATTTTTTTTCATGCCAATTTTCAAACATCTATTGAGTAAAATGTTATGATTGTGTATATAAAGGGAAAATATGGATTACAAAGTAAAATATATGATGCAATTTAAGTTCTACACATGGGTTCAAGAAATAACTTCATAGAGACAAGAGTAGAGAGGCATGGTTGGATAGCAGATTATATGAAAAAGGCCTGGGGTTTTTTTTAGTGGACTACATATGTATCAAAAGCATGAGATAGCAGCCCAAAAAGCTAATGTTATTTTGTGCCACAATCAGGAAGGCACAAATTTCAGGAAGAGAAGTGATGGTCCTTCCCTGTTCTACCCTTGTTAGACCATCCCCAGCATATCATGTTCAGTTCTGGATGGTGTACTTTAGGAAGAAAATTGATAGGTTGGAGAGAAAACAGAATTTTGAGGGGCTTTGAGTTCATGCCATAGGACCACTAATTTATGAACCTGGGAATGCTTTGTCCAAAGAAGAGAAGGCTCAAGGGAGGCATGATGGTTGTCTTTAAGTATTTGGGAGAGAAATTCGATTTGTTCTGTGTTACCCCAAATGATAGAAACAGGAACATTGGGGAGAAGTTGCAAAGAGTTTGATGCTGGAAAAATTTCCTAACAATTAGGAGTTATACAGGTAACGAGTTGCCCCTCCTCACAAATATTCCTCCTCACTGGATACTGGACAAGACTACTTATTCAGTATGTTGATAATTTTTTCAGATATGAGTTGAACTAGATGTCTGCTATGGATCCTCCTAATTCTAAAATTCTGTGATCCTAGCTGTTTGTCCTCTCATCAGCAGATCAGCAAAGATTAGAAAGGCAACATAATAAAAAAAAAGAAAGAAAGAAAGAAAAGAAAAGAAAAGAAACCTGGGCTTGGTTTCAGAAAAGTTTGGTTCAAATCCTATTTTTGTCATTTTTGTGTGTGGCTTGTTCAGACTATTTAAAGTATTTGGGCTTTGGTTTCCTTATCTGTAAAATACCAATAATCACTATATTGAGTTATTATAATTATTATTGTTGTTATTATAATTAATAGGAGTTTGAACTAGACCATTATCACAGACTACATTATTTCGCATAATAGCCAAGACGTAATGCTGTACCTGTACCACAGGGTTATTGGCTAGACCAACTGAGATGACATATATAAAGTATTTTGCAATTTTTAAAATGCTACATAAGTGTTTAGCTATTATTATTATTCTACCCCACAGCTAATATTTCCATTTCCTCTTTTGTTAACATCCTTTAGCCTTTCATATTCTGGGAGCAAATAGAAAATGCATCTGAATATGTGAATATGACCATTTATGTTCATTACTTCTATAAGTAAGCTTGATGTTATGGCTACTCCCGTGGACCTGGATTTTGGGCTCAAAACTTATACTCATTGCCTTTGTTACAATGGGAAAAGAGGAGTTTATGATACCCACAGTATCTGCCTCACAAGATTGCTATGGGGCTTAAACGAGATATTATGTGTCAGTTATTTATAATCTTATGTGATACAAATTATAAATTACACATAAATAAAGCCAGGAACCAATGAACCCATGGAAAATAATTTTATCTTAAACTAGAAGAACTCAGTTCATACTTCCCCTAGGCCCACAGTTTTGATTGGCTTTCTTTGATATTTGCACATTTAGACTCTCCTATCCTTTAGCTTTCTTGTATGTTCTCTGCGTTATGGTGTCTGAATGTCCGGGCTGCTGAGCTGAGAGACCAAGCAGATGAAGAGTTCATGAAGTGATGGCCACCACAGAGAATCCCTTGAATGGCTGAGGTCTTTCTGTGTGCTTTAGGGGTGGAGACTTCCCGTATTTGAGGTCATGTCAGTTGACACCCTAGCTTTCCCTTTTAATGGACACGAAACCAATCCAAAACCACCAAGTTTTGCCTGACTTGAGACTGAAATTACCTCGGGGAGAAAAAAGAAGTTTCACCTGAAACTTGGCCCAGAGCTTTCCTCTGTGGTGGTTTATAAATCATGAACACACCCATATTGAGTTAGGGTTTGGAATGGAGCTCCGACCAGGCTTTTTTCTGCTGCCTTTGGGGTGTGATGATGAAATCTCTATATAGGTTAGACCAATACCACTGGAGTGTATAGGAAGCCATAGAATGTTCTTCTGATCAGGTGAATAGGGGTCATGTTTCAAACCAGAGGATCTGAGAGAGAAATCCTTGGGCTATATCCTCATTTGACACTTACATTTATCTCCTGAATG
Source organism: Trichosurus vulpecula (assembly GCF_011100635.1). Lineage (NCBI taxonomy): Eukaryota > Metazoa > Chordata > Mammalia > Diprotodontia > Phalangeridae > Trichosurus > Trichosurus vulpecula. The sequence goes on along the minus strand of NC_050579.1, from coordinate 137,511,492 downwards.
ATGCTGGTCTCTTTTTAATTAGGGACTTAATGCTTCAGAGCAAATGTTGCATCAATTAACTTTAACCTCTGATTTTCATCTAAGTCCTTGGAGGAGCCTGTTGTGTATATGTATTTGTGTATGGTGGAGAAAGGAGATGTTTGTGAGTGTGGGAATGTGTAGGTGTGTGTGACATCATGTAGTCTGTTCCTGATTTTGTTAATCTACTTCCAGAGACCCAGAGAGCAGGAGAAGAACTGGGACTCTTCTTATGGAAGTTGTAATACCCTAAGGCTGCAAAGTACAGTGGAAAATAGGAAGGATTTAAAATCATAGGACCTTGAATTCAAAATCTAAGCCAACTTTTTACTACCTACATGACCTTCATTGGCAAGTCACTTAACTCCACTCCTTCCTTCCTACTTTAGACTTCAGTTTCTTCCTCTGTAAATTGAAGGAATTTGGACTGGATGATGTCTAAGGTCTACTTCAGTTCCAGTTCTATGCTTCTGAGATAGGTTGCTTCAATATCCAGGTGAAGGCAAGGCACTCTGGGAGTAATTCTTCTACCATGCTTCTGACCCTGCTCTTCATTTTCTCTCCTTTATTCTTTCTTCATTTCTTCCTCCCTCCAAAACCCAAAAAGATAAGTGGTGAAAGAAATGGGGAAGAGAAAGAAGCATCCTAGTGGTTGCTTTTCCTCACTCCCATCCCTGAGTGGGCCCATACAATTATAACAGTTTTCCAATACAACCAAGAGTTATAGTGTGCGATGTGGTGAAAAACGGTGCTGAATGGAAAAGTTCAAATCCCAGTTTTGAAGTTGTATGACCATAGCCTCTCTGGCCTTCGGTTTGTTCATCTGTAAAATGGGGAGACCAGAGAAGATGACTCCTAAAGTTCTTCCCACTCTAATATTCTACAAAGGCATTATTCTGCTAAGTAAGCAAGCTATAATCTGTTGAGGACAAATCTGAACTTTTTTAAAAACAGGTTGACATAGTTTTTGGAGGAAGTTGTAAAATTTTCATAATGCCAACCTATTATGAAATGCTTTGATTCCTTGTAATGTTTTATTTCTAAGAAATTATTCAATAGGCCTGAAATATATATATATGTTTATATGTATGTATGTATATAGCTATATGTATATATAAATCACACATATATACATATACACACATACACACACACACACACATATATATATATGCCTTTTAATCTGACAATAATTGGTAAGCAGTATAGTTAAGTTGAAAATTTCCATTAACAACTGAGTAGCAAGTATAGTTTCAAATAAAACATGTGCTGACCTTCTACCTCCCACCTAAACCTATACCCTAACCAGTGTCACAGTGATGAAGGGGCAAATGCTTTTCTGAGCACTGCAGCTTTGAATTGCCACCTGGTTTCCCCTACAGGAGAATTAATGTATATATTTGGTGGCATGATGTTCATGCCAAATAGTCATTCTTTCATGCAACTTTTACAAATGCAGCACCAAAAATAATAAAACAACTTTTTTTTCCCCTAGCATTTCCATTTCTTCTACTATTTTCGGATTCATGTGAATGACACAGACTTGACTAGGTGATTCTTTCTTTAATTGGAATGCAAACTCAATCAGCCTTAGCTGAACACTGTTATTCAGATAAATAGGATCCAGGTCCAGAACTGGAAGGCAACCTCAGAAGTCATGAAATCTATCTTACCTCCCATTTTGTCGTCGAGGAAACTGAGAACTCACCCAAGGCCATGCATTTAATCATGATAAGAATAACTAGCATTTACATAGGTAGCTAGGTGACACAGTAGATAAGGCATTGGTCTTGGAGTCAGGAAAATCTGAGGTCCGATTCAGCTTCAGACACTTCCTAGTTGTGTGAACATGGGCAAGACATTTAACTTCTGCCTCAATTTCCTCAATTGTAAAATGAAGATAATAATAGCACATATCTCCCAGGGTTGTGAGGAAAAATGAGATAATATTTATAAAGCACTTTAAAAACTTTAAAGTGATACATATGCTAAATATTATTATTATTATATAGTGTTTTACATGTAATCTCACTACAAAACTATGAGTTGGGTGCTTTATCCCCATTTTATAGATGCAAAAATTGAAGCTGAGAGAGTTTAACTGACTTTTCCAAGGTTATATACCTAGCAAGAGTCTGAGGCAGGAATCAACTCAAATAGAAACAGGGCCACTACACAAAAGAATCCCTATAGGCCACATATTAACTTAGAAAATCTCTTATTAACATTACTTATGTCCTATTGTATTTTTATTTATTTTGTTAGATATTTCCCAGTAAATTTTAATCTGATTCCCATGGTATTTCGAGCATTGTGGAACCCAATGTATGCTTAATACTTCTGGTGAAGCTATGCTAGGAACTTATGGAACATGCAAATTTTAAATAACCCACAGCGATGTCCTTATAGAATGGTTGTTTTAGTAAGGAGATTAGACATGAACACAGATACTCAAAATGTACAATGACTATCTATCTATATCTATCTATCTATCTATATTGTGAGACAACATGATATAGTGGAAAGAATACTAGCCTTGTCTTCAAGAGTCATGGATTTAAATCCTGGTACTAATATTTGCTAGCTGAACATTTGTATAATAAGTTTAAGTTTTGCAAAGCACTTTATAAATATTATCTCATTTTATTCTCACAGTAATCCTGGGACTTAGGTGCTATTAATATATCCATTTTAGAGATGAGGAAACTGAGGTACATATAAGTTAAATATCTTGCCCAGAACCACACAGTGAATAGGTATCTAAGGCATGATTTGAATTCGAGTCTTTCTGACTCCACATCCACCACTCTATTCCTTGTGCCAACTGGCACAATGATAGGAAGACCACTGTGAGGCAGACCACTCCCCCTTTCTGATGCCCATTTCTTCCATCTGTAAAATGGTAGTGATAACGATACCTGTTATACCTACCTCAGAGTCTTCTTGTGAACAAAAGGTTTTGTATTTCTTAAGCTGCTGTAGAAACATGAGTTACTATTAAGACGAGTGCATTAGAAAGTTGAAAGATAAAGTGTTAGGTGATCTCTTGGGGGGAAGGCCATTATTGACAGGAAGGAGTAGAAAAGGCTTCCTGGAGTAGGTAGCATTTAAGTTGGGTTTTGAAGGATAGCCCAGAATTCAACAGCTGAAAGGAAGAGGGTGGAAATAAATGGCATTCTAGACATAGGGAAGAGTGCAAGGAAAGGCATGGAGGTGGCAGAGTTAAGTATGTTGTGGGTGCATTGAGTAGTCAAGTTTGGCTTGAGCATAGAGTGCATGGAAAAAAAGGTAATATGAGATAAGGGTGGAAAATTAGGCCGATACCAAAATATGGAGGGCCTTTGCCAGGGAAAGGAGTTTGAGTTTTCAGTAGACAATAGGCAGCCACTGAAAATTTTTTTAAAAGAGGAGAGCCATGACAGAGTCTACGGATAATAAAAGTTACATTGCCAGTGATGTGTGATAGGTGGATTAGAGAAGGGGAAGAATAAAGGAGTTTACCAAAGAAAGGATATGGAAAGAAAAGAAGAGGGCCTGGAAAAGACCGCTGAGGATCACCCACACAAAAGACCAACGAAAGTGATAGAGAAATAGCGATGGAACTCTGGTGTGGCTAAAGCTAAGCTAGAAGAGATTATCTAGAAAGATGTCAAAGAGGAAGAAGACATGGTCAAAAACATACAAATTTGAAGATTGGCAGTGAGATAGACCACTTCTCCCCAAATTTGAAAAATTTACAAAACCAGGGACCTGTTATGATTGGCTATTTATTCTATACATTAGTCATGCTAGAAGATTTTCATTGTTAGGATAATTGATCCCAAGAGTCATTATTTTAATGTCCTTGGCAAGAGGGTCAATACTGTTATAATGACGATACAAGATTCATGTAAGACATACATACAAAGAGAAAACAACAAGCACTGAAAGGCTTTTCATTCATTGATTCATTCATTCATAGCCTAGATGCTTTCTAAGACCCCTTCCAGATTCACAATCTATGGTGTTATGAAAAAAAAGAGATCTATAGTTTGGAAGTATATCCCTCTGCTCTCTATACCCACACCTACCATCTCCAATATACACAAATTAGTTCCCAGTGGAGGAGTATTCTGAGCTGGTAGGAATTGTTCTTTGGTTAGTCATTTTTTTTAGTCATGCCCAAGTCTTTGTGACCACATTTGCGGTTTTCTTGGCAAAGATACTAGAGCAGTTTGCCATTTCCTTCTCCAGGTCATTTTACAGTTGAGTAACTGAGGCAAACAAGGTTAAATGGCTTGCCCAGGGTCATACAGATAGTAAGTGTCTGAGGTCAGATTTGAACTTGGGAAGATGAATCTTCCTGACTCCAGATCTGGCATTCTGTCCACTGCACCACCTGCCTGCCCAAGTGAGTATTACTGATTCCTTGGTTATACAGAGAAATTATGTGGAGTGCTCAGCTTGTACTCTGGAGCCCAGAATGGGATGGAGAGAGATGGACTAGAGTGAAAATAAAGAGCTGGTGATGGGAGGCAAAAGTATACATCTTGAGTATGTTTAGAATGGAGGCCAGGTATGCTATACACCCAACCCATGCCCTGTGCATCTTATGGCAGAGAGACACATCTGCTGGAGCCAGGTGTGTACTATCCTTCTGTTGCATGTAGTCCTAATAGGAAAGCAACCTCGTATCCAAGTAGGCTTAAAGAAATCAACATTAGACTCAGAACTTTGTGAACCATTTCTTCACCAGGCAAGAGGAAATTGTTTTCATTGTTTATGTTTTAACTGTATGAAAAAGGTTAGATTCCAGGGGGCTGATTTGACTGCTCATGTCATCACTGAAAAAAGAAGGGTCTCTGTCAGACTTGATCAGTTTGCCTGTCTCGGAAAGTTTCAGAGAGGTTTGCTAGGAGAGCACTTTGCAAACCCTAATGTGCCATTGAACCGTGAGTATTACCAACAGTAACACCTGGGATAATGCCAAAACTGGGTCCCTCAAAAAAGGTTATCCCAAGTCCAAGCTACTCCATGGAACTACATCCACTTAAAACAATAGCTCATGAGCCCCTACCAATGTCTTCCTCTTTACTAGTCAGCATAGATATTGTCTGGTGATATCATTGCACTATTTCTGCCAGACGTCCTCCCTATTAGTCTAATATGGTGCATGGTCTCTTCCAGGCATTGCTCCCTTCTGGTCTCACATGGCTACTATTCAGCATTGCTTCACTCAGTAGTGGTTGCTGCAAAAGTTTGTCTTCATGGGGATTATGGTGGTGGATCTTCTCTCTGTTTGCATCTTCCTGCTTTAACTAGAGTGCTAGCTTTTCTTTCGGGAAGAAGACGGATGAGTGGGCTCTGACTTTATTCTTTTAGTTAGAATTCCATAGGATTTTTTCAGTTCTTTTAGAAAAGCAAAAACTCATAGAGCACTGGTCCTGAAGTCAGGAGGACCTGAGTTCAAATCCAGCCTCAGATACTTACTAGCTGTGTGACCCTGGGCAATTCACTTAACCCTGATTGCCCTAAAAGAAAGAAAAAAAAAAGCAAAAATTCACACATGACCAGTCACCAAAGGAGGGAAATAAAACTTCCTAGAGGGAAAAATAAAACTTTTCCTACTTTTTTACTTGAGCAATGGTCTGTCTGTTTCTCAGAGCCTTGGCTAGAAGGAGCTTTTTCTCTTCAGGAGAGTCTCCTGACTAAATTGTGACTTAAGGCACTATAGTTTCTGGGATACTGAGTAGGGTGACTTCTAGCTAGCTAATACTGTCAGGTTTACTTCTATTTTTTTAAACTCTATCTTCTTGTCACTTAACTCTGCTTACTATGGGAAACTACTTAACTTTCTGTTAAATTTCCAATTGGAGACCCTGTGCCGTGGGGGAGAGCTCTGCCACAGAAACCCTAAAGAGTTGCATTGGCCTGATTTCTTGTCACCTCTTTGGGGACCCACCATTCTGTGCAACTTCCATGAAAATAAGTGTCATCACAAAAGCCAAGTCCAAGAGCTATGTAATTACCCATCTCCTATTGAATTATATATAACATATGGTCATATATAACATATATGTATATGCAATACACACATATATACTGTATACATCTGTGTGTGCACACGCCTATGTATACACATACACACATATATACAGTACATGTGCTTGTGTGTACATACATAGTTTTGCATAGACACCCACAGCAGCAGCAACAAAGACTTTTAAACTTTTGGGGCCAGCTTTTCATCAATAATAATAATACTATTTTCCGACTTGTGTTATTTGGTCACCTTAGTTTAGAAGACACTCTAGAGATTCCTCTGGTTAAACAATTACTCAATTTTAAAATTCCAAGAGGAAAGGACATTGACTAGGGGTTGAGTGTCTGAGTCCTGAATTCTAGTCCTTGGCCTGTCTATTCGTATGGAAAAAATCTCTTTGCTTCATCATGTCTCAGTTTTTCTTTTTTTTCGCAAATACAAATTGAAGGAAAATGATCTCAACAGCATATTCCAGCTCCAATTGCCTATTATTACATGATTTATGCCCACCCAGTATGGAAATATAGAGAAAAGCTCTTAGGACAATGATTCCAACACAGCCCGTACTCAGTAAAAGGTTGTTGCATCAATAAGTGAAAGCGTTGTTTCCGCTGGCCTAGGGGAAAATATTTTCAAGAAACTTGCATATATTCTTGTGGTTTTTACATTTTCCCATGCCTCCACTACACAGAGAAGACTGCAAAATTGGACACTAAGCCAATTGCCACCAATCTCCTGTGTACTCTGCTAGCTCCTTTTCTGAGCTGGCTACCTATCAAAAACTCATTCTTCTTTGCGTCCAACTTTCCTGATGCATGCAAAGTAAATAAAAGTATCCTTTGGCCTTCTAAGGATGGTCTGTGAAGAGGCTCCCTATTATGAGACTGCATGGTGCCAGGGATGAGGAAAGGATTCTTAGAGCTGTGTCTCAAATGTTAAAAAGTAGGTAAAAATGCACATCTCTGGGGTCTGAGGACTCGGGTTTTTCCACTTCTGAGTCAGATCAGTGAGGGAAAATCATTTAAACTTCTCTGGATTTCAGTTTCCTACTCTAAAAAAAAATGAAGACATTGGACTAGATCAGCAGTTCTCAAATGTTTTTGGTCTCAGGATTCCTTTATGCTTTTAAAAAACACTGTGAAAAATTTTTTTAAAAAAAATCACTGTGAATCCTTTCCCTTCCCTTTGGAAAAAAAACCTTTTGTTTATGTTGTTCAGCTGTTTCAGCCGTCTCCAACTCTCTGTGACCCCATTTGAGGTTTTCTTGGTAAAGATACTGGAGTGCTTTGCCATTTCTTTCTCCAGCTCATTTTACAGATAAGGAAACTGAGGTAAATAGGATTATATGACTTGCCCGGAGTCACACAGGTAGTAAATGTCTGAGACCAGAATTGAACTCAGGAAGATGAGTCTTCCTGGCTCCAGGCCTGGTGATCTATCCACTGCACCCACAAGCATCTCAGGGACCTCCAGTGGTCCCCAGGTCATGTCTTGAGAATCTCTGAATTAGAATTGTCCTAATATCCCTTCTGGCTTTAAACCTTAAAATCTTGGTCTTAAAAGTCTCTGACTTCACCAGAAAGGCTTCTACAAGGCAGTACGAACACATACTTTTCGGCTAAGCTACATCTGAGATTTTTGGGGGGTCCATAAATGTTAAAAGGGTTTAAAATTCCCCATAGTATTACTATGAAAAAGAAAAAAATGTGGGAATATTATATCTACTGTGTCACACTACACTTCAGACATCCAGGAGTACTTGGTCTTGGGGGAAAAAAAAACAAGAGTTGAGATTCTATGAGAAGCTGCTTGTCTGGAATGTCTAATAGAAATAGTGTCCGGAAGACTGTTATAAAAGCCTGTGCCGTGGGGGAGAGCTCTGCCACAGAAACCCCAAAGAGTTGCATGGGCCTGATTTCTTGTCATCTCTTTGGGGACCATGGCATTCGAAGGGTGTTGGGAACAGTAGAGATATGCAAGTGAAAGGACTGAAGTATTTGCAAGGAAATTCTCATTAATTAAAATATCCAGAGTTATGGAAAGATGGTATAGTGGATAAAGTGCTGGGCCTGGAGTCAGGAAGACCTGATTTCAAATCCAGTCTCAGACACTTACTAGCTATGTGACCCTGGACAAGTCATTTAAACCTCTGTTTGCCTCAGTTTCCTTATCTGTAAAACAGGTATAATAATAGCACCTACTTCCCAGGGTAGTTGTGAGGATCAAACAAGATAACCATTATGAAGTATTTTGTAAGTAGTAAGTAATATAAGCGTTAGCTATTATTTATTGCTCTGTAAAACCTTTGTTGTATACAGCATACTAACATGCATATGGTGGGTGCTTACTTAAATTCAGTACAATTCAACAAGTATCTCTTAAATGCCAAAGACAGGCAAGGCTCCAAAGAAGAATAAGATTCAATCTCTTCCTCCAGGGAGTTTTCAAAGGACAAAAGTATGTTTGCAAATTACTACAATACAAGGTATAATGTGAAAATATAATAAGAGTAGCAGCATGGTGTAATGGCAAGCAAAGAGGGATTTTTCGTCTTTTTTTCTTTTGGAGTGCTTCTCAGCACTAAGGCAACCAAGTGCCTTTGATTGAGTCTTGCCTTTGATTGAATTAAGAGTCTTTGATGACTTGCTTAATTCACAAGAAATCCTAAGTCACACGAATTTGAGTCACATGGTTGTGAAGCCCTCTGACCCTGAAGAAGTGTATATGTAATCTGAGGTTAGCATTTTGCTTTGGGGGCTCACTCATTGGAAGAGTGTTCATGTGATTTGGCCAGATGAGACTCTAGGTAGCCGTTAAGGAGCCCCCCGGCTTTGAAAACCCAGATGTTGGTGCTTCTCTCTCTGGTAACTATGTATGTATTGCTATGGACAGACAGTTAGAAGCCCTGTCTGCTAATTTGTGTTATTTTGCTCTGTTTATATAATTTCTGCTTGTAATACCTGTTTGTGTTTTCTGTAAAGTTCAGGGTGCTGACTTTTTCCCCTGAAGTAAGTGAATGATATATGTATGTTTAATTAAAGTGAGATTATAAACCCCTTAAATTTGCTTTCCTTAGAAAAGCAGATCAAAGAATGTGTGCTAGCAGCCCTCCTGTGTACTGGTGTTATTGTCCTTACACCTTCACAGCAGCAGCAAGCAGCATGGTTGTTACACATGGCTCAGTGGAAAAAGTACTGGATGTGAAATTAGAAATTGTGGGTTCAAATGCTAGCTCTGCCACTTACTACCTACATGGCCTCACTTAAGGTATGATTTTTTTAGGCCTCTGCTTCTTCAAATAAGGAAGTATTAGGTGACCTCTAAGGTCATTCAGCTCTAAATTGTTGATCCTTTCAGAGGTATGAAGTACTATGCTAGTTTGGAGCCAATTAAGGCTGGTGGGTGTATGTGTGATAAATCAGGAGAGGCTTTCTGGAGGAAGTGGCATTTGAGCTGGCCTTGGAGAATCAGGGAGAAGATCTGGGATAAATTCTAAACAACTGTGGACAGTGCAACTGAATATTTCACTTATTCAAGCCTAAATTCTTAGGCCAAGACTGCTGACTAGTAGTTCTATTATTGCCAACTTTAGCAGTGGTTTTGCTGTGGTGGGTGTCTCTCCACTAAAAGCTAGGCTGAAACCAGAATTAGGGCGACAATAGCCACAAAGACCGTAAGAATCAAACCTAAGGCTGATGTGTTCCACCCAGACTCTTAACTAGCAATTTTTGCACCTGGGGCAAGGGGCAGGAAATGTGCCCTGAAATAAACTTTTTAAAGCAAATTCAATTGAAAAAAAGAGAGCAGAGCTGTGTAGGGCCAAGGAAGCATAGCTTCACATTCTAACTAAACATTCTTGCTAACTAGCTGTTATAAGACTTGTTTTCTCTACCTTCTGAAGGACGTTTAGTATTTTTAACCCTCTTTAAAGGTTGATGTTCCAGGAAGAGTCTCAGCCTCCCTAGTCATAGCTATGGCATATAGCTACCTGGTATAGCTGTGTTTTAGGGTCTTTAAAGGACTATGAGAAGCCCAAGGATCTAAGGCTTGAAATAAAAATAAGTTGTTACTGAATAAATCTCTTTTCAATAGCTTTAACTCAATTGAGATAACACCTATGATACATATGATTGCAAATTCAATTCTATTGAGCAAGTGTTGACTGAGCACCTACTACCCAGCCTGGCCCCATATACTTTTAATATATTTCCCTTAACTCTTTCACAAGAAAGCAACTTTTTTATCTGGTTAGAGTTCAGAGAGAACACATCAGACTTCATGAGGGTCAGATATTCATCCAGAAAACCATAGTAAGAATTGTACAGAGTGAGAATCTGGTCTATTAGACACTTGTGAATCACATTTAAACTAGATCCTCATTTCACATGTAAAATGGCTCTATTTAGAATCATTAAACCTCAGGCTTTGGAGGATCCTTACAGATCACTTATTCCAGAAATTCTTAGTCTTTTTTGTGTCATGGACCCCTTTGGCAATCTGAGGAAGCCTATTGACCCCTTCTCAGGATAATGTTTTAAATGTATAAAACAAAATAAATAAGCTTACAAAGGAAAAACCAAATTTGGTGAAAGTTAGGCATGAACGTTTTTCCCATTCAAGTTCACAAGTTCCCGAAAACCCATCAACAGTCTCCCCACAGATTAAGAACTGCAGATCTAGTTTGTCCTCTCCCATTCCCTACCTCCCATTTTATAAATGAAGAAATTAAAATCCTGAGAGAGAAGCAATTTAGGATCATCAGTTTAGAGCTTGAAGGGACCATAGAGGACATCTAATTGAACTCCATTTTTCAGGTTAGGAAACTAAGGCCTGTTGCAGTGGAATGACTTGCCCAAAGTCATGAAAGTAGTAAGTGGCAGGTCAGGATTTGAACCCACTCCAAATCCAATTGTCCTGCACCAACAAACCTTTTACTTGCCCAATAGCACACAACTCGCTTGAGGTAAAAGCTCAACAAGAACCCAGGACTCCTGCCTAGACAGGTAGCATTTCCACTATCTCACAAAGCTAGAGAGTCTTAGTTTTAGGTTTATCTTACTGCAATATCTCTAAAAGCCAAATATTAATGCTGACATTCAAATATTATTTTCCTCTTTCAAAGTGTGTCATACCTGTTATCTTCTGACCACAACCTTGTGAGAAGGTATTACAGGTATTATCATCTCCATTTTACCCAGATTCACAGAGGTTAGGTGATGATAAATTCAAGGACACAGCTAGAAAGCTGGAGAATTGAGTCTTAAAACCAGTCATACTGATTCAGTCTCTTTTCCCCTACATCATACTGCCCTATTGTTAAATATTCGGTATTAAATATTAATTAAATTATTTAAGTTAATTAAATATTCCATATTAAATTATTATATGATATTAAATATTAAATAAACAATCTCGATGGGAAACAGAACTTCAGTATATTTCTCTAACTATGCCAGATGACTTTTTCTGTCATACATTTCCACATTGGCATGCCTATTTCAGTATTATAAGTTCTATGAGAACTAAATAAAGGATGGCTTAATGAATGAACAAGTAAATGGAAATAAAGACAAACTGGGCCTAGAACACATTCCCGCATCCTGGGACTACTGTAGACACTAAGTGTTCCATCTAGCTAAGGTATTTACAAAGGACATGATAAAAGCAGAAAATGAAAAATAGGAATTTCAGGGGTGATCTCTATCTTTCGGCATGCGTAAATATAGAAAACAAATAACAGAATCAAGCCACATTATAACAAGAAGACATACAACATACAGGTTGAGAGGATCGTTACTAGCATCTTTTCTAATATTACTACAGGAAATTAGAGGTGACCACTATTGAGGGATAGTTTAAAGCTCCGTAAGGTTTGTGGGCAGTTAAGTGCTATAGTAGATAGAGTGTCAGGCCTGGTACTCATCTTCCTTAGTTCAAATCTGGAATCAGATGCTTACTAGCTGTGTGACCCTGGGCAAGTCACTTAACCCTGTTTGCCTCAGTTTCCTCATCTGTAAAGTGAGCTGGAGAAGGAAATGGCAAATCACCCCATTATCTTTGCCAAGAAACCCCAAACGAGGTCATGAAGATTTGGACATGCCTGAAAAATGACTTCGCAGTAATGAAAAAGGTTTGTGGGTATTTGTTATTTTTAATTGGTGACTTTATACAGTGATTTGTCATTTACCAGGCCTCTCACTTTCCTTGGGGCTATACCTGAAATCATTTCTGGGGATACTTTTTTCTGTTAGAAGTGATATCCGTTGGGGTCTTTGGCTATATTCTTTTTGATCCAGGCATCTATGGAGAGTCTTCGCACCTTTCCATATCGTTACTCTGAAAGTTGGTGAGTTGGATTGTCTTGACATTGGAGAAGACTAAAGCTGTTTGCTGTTTTGCCCTAAAGGTTACTGTGCTGTTTAGTGTCTATGTAAAGACTAGTGTGGAATCATGAATTTATGAAATGTTAGGTATGAAAGCTTATAACTTTCTACGTTTATTCCTCTAATCCCAAGGTAAAGGATGAAACATCTGTAAATGTAGCACTGAGAGCAAAGAGAAGGCAGAAAAAAAATATGACTTTTTTAAAAGTCCAAATAAACTTGTAATTTAATTTTGACAGAGGGTGAAAGAGTGTTATTCCAAGTGACCATAATTTCCAGAGAGGGTGAGCAGAGTTGATGTGTTTAGGCTGTCTGAAATCAGCAGTGTCAGAATGCTGCAGGGGGAAAAGTATGGCATTTGGATCCAGAGGATGTGAGTTCAAATCCCAGCTTTGCTATTTAATGGATAACCCTGGGCCAGTCACTTAATCATTCTTAATTTCTTCAACTATAAAATGAAGGGTTGGATCAATTAACCTCTGAAATCCCTTCTACCTCTAAATCTATGATCTTTCCCTTAAGGCCATTTTTACCAAATGTATCTAAGTCTACTGGGCCTATACTTAGACAGTCCTACATCTGTTATTCCTTTCCAAGACAGTTCATGTTTTTGGAGTTAGTGGCATTTGAGTTGTATCTGAAGACATTTCTATTTCCTGAATACTCAGTTGAATGATTGCTGTAATTACATTTTATGTAAAGTGCCTATTGAGGTATTCATGAAAGGCAGTACATGAATAAACAAAGTATTCAGAGTTCTAATCCATTTATTTTTTCTTACATTAATTCCTGCTCCTTCTTTGAGATGTACAAAATGTATCATCTTAAAAACACCTAACTGCCAATCTCTGTGCTATTAAGTTAAGTTCCTTTACCTACTGAACTACTGGAATAACTGCCCCTGTGAAGTCCAAATTCAACCCTGTCAGTCAGTGTTGAAAGTCAGGATCTGCCCCAAAGCTTCGGGTCACACACACTCTTGGAGCCTGAGGAAGAAAAGCAAGACTCAGCTAACAAGCAGAAGGGAATAGGATATTTTTGGATGACAGCTTGAAGAGTTTCTTTCAAAGGGCATTTATATTCACTGCTCTCTGGCTTGCCACTGGAAGCAGGCAAGACCAAGCTAGTCCTGAACACTTCAGGACAAGGCTTAGCCTCAGAGGGAGAAGGCCAAGAATTACCCCAAATTGTCTCCTCAACCAAAAACTGTTGCGTGTCCCAAGGCAGCTCCTGCGGGATTGGAGGGAGGGGGAAGTCCAAAAACTCTGCTTGTATCCCGGCTAGGCTGAGGTTCTGTTTGAAGCCCCAGGGGTGGGGCAGCTCAGAAAGCCTCACCCTTTCTAAGGATGCCACCTGCTGCCTGGGTAGGGGCAAAGAGGTCAGTTTCTCAAGTAGGATCAAATAAAAAGGACAGGCGTGGGTCTGCCCATAAAAGGGCCTCTTTGAGGTTGATTTTTTTAAAAAATACAATTCATTTCATTCCCACTTAGACCCTCTGGAACAAGGCAGTCTGAGAACAAGCCTGTGAACAGCTCTTGTTGGAAGATTGCCAACCCAGGCTGCCCAGTCCCCCCCTTTTCCTAACCCCCTACAGGACCTCTTGCTGCCACTGCTAACCCAGAGGCAGGCTCATTGAAGATGGGGCTGCCTGGTCTTCAAGGGCTTCCTCCCCCTTGCCCCCTGCCCCATCCCCCCTAGGGTGCTCTGCTGAGTAGTGGAGGGCTCTGCCAAACCAGCTGTCTCCTGACAGGATAAAATAATTTAGCATCAAGGACAGGGAAACCAGATCCACATAGGCAGGCAAGATGAAAAACTGATGTTTTCTGACAGTCACTTGAGGCATTGCCTCCTCTCCCTTACCCTGCTTTGTAAATGAGAAAAAAAATTACCTAACCTCCCCCTCCCCCCCAAAAAAAACCTTTTCACTAACTGGAGGCTATCTAGTCCAACACCTTCCAATAAAGAAACTGAAACCCAGGGAAACTGACTTTCCCAAGGGCACACAGGTAACAGAAACTAGGAGTCAAATCCAAGCCCACAGATGCCAAATCCAGCCTTCTTTGCCCTGGACCACACCATTTCTCTTTATCTTTTGAACAAAAATAAATTAACTTCTGACCAAAATAGTCTAGTATATCCTATTTAATTTCATGTTAAAATTTGCCCTCAACTTCTCTTCCCCTCTCTTTCCAACAGAGATGTCATAAATACTCAAAAAATAGGCCAAAAACAAAAGCAAAAAACCCAGCACAGGATGCTAAATTATGTATTGTGTGGAAAAAAGTAACAAATCTCAGACTGTGAACATCCCTCAGAGATGACTTTTCAGAGTCTAGTCCAGGGCTTCTGAAACTTTTTCCACTAAGGACTCCCTTTTGCATTGTGGCACCATTCCACATCGTGTGGCCTGAGGGCATGTGCAGTGTAAAGTGTGGGTGCTTTGCGTTCAGAACCATAGCAGCGGTGAAGTTGCCGGATGCAACACGGGCAAGTGCTGCCAGAAACACCTCAGATTCATTACACGTTTGATTTTGAATTAATTTTTGGTCGTTATGCATTCAGAAACCTTTTATTGTTGCCAAATTTTCAAGACCCTATATGGGGTCTCAACCCACAGCTTAAGAAGCACTGGACTAAGCTATGTTGTGGCTTAGATATTGTTCCATTGGGGAAATAAAATTCATACTACTTATGTGCTCTTCGGTTGCTCTCTTTGTGAATGAAAACACCATTCCTTTACTCTGTAAGTGGCCTCCTATTTACACCACACACCCAACTTGCACCTTATTGTTCCTTTCTTCTCCATTCCCTCAGTCCACTCTCTCCTTACTTTGGTATTTCTCCGAATCTGTGGCCTCATCAACGCGAGTCATTAGATCATACATTTAAAGGCTGGGAAGGACCTTTGAGGTCATCTAGGCTAGTCCCCTCATTTTACAGTTAAAGGAGTTGACAATCAGAGAAATTAAATATCTAGCTTACTAGGCGTACAGGTAATGAGCAGCAGAGCCAAGATTTGGGCCCAGGTCTTCAGACTCCAAATCCAGAACTCTTTCCACATCAGCACCCTGCCTCCGAAGAGACCGTGTGCAAAACATCCTCACCTGTCCATCCTATCTGACTCACATGCCAGCCCTTCCAAAAATCCTCTACAGGGGGTTTGCTCAACCAGCTTGGGAGCATTCTTTAAGATCTAGCAATATCACATGGATACTAATGCAACATTTATTCCTTACTTTTCTGATCATACATCTTTCTGGTGACATCTTCTTGTGCAATTCCTCATTGGTAACATGCTACTGCCTACCTAACACCCACTGTGTGCTTCTTAATTGTCCTTTGGGTGATTTTTGCCTTTATAGAATGTGGTATTCTAATCCACCTGGCAGGCAAACAATACAACAAGAAGATGTCAAAAATGATGGACCTTTATTTCATTGGATGGGGTTTGGGGGTGGGGGTGGGGAGAGGTAGGCCACTAAAAGCACTGTACAATTTCCAAGAGGCATCCTATCCCATAGCCCAGGTGGGTCATTTACTCAGTGTGTCCTTCACATCATGAAATGTCTGCTTCTCTGGCAAACTCTAGAGTCTTCACTTCCACTGAAGTAAATGTCAGTGCTTTCAGAGAATCAGAAGGAGGGTTCAGAAGGAATGGAAGCTGAACAAAGCAGAAACATCTGAGTGGAGCTGACTCAGAGCTAATTCCCAAAAGAGCCTAATTCTCTTATTTGCTATCTTTTCTTCAACCCTGTACCCTCGGGAAAAAAAAAGAATCTGGCTGAAAAATTTCACTTCTCTTTGGGACTGGCTTAATTTCTATTAATGAGAAATTTATGTGGGTTACAATGTCTCCTCTTTTGCACATACCCAGGGAAGAGCATTCATTCATACCTGGAATAGTTTGCCATTTCCTTCTCCAGCTCATTTTTACAGATGAGAAACTGAGACAAACCTGGTTAAGTGATTTGCCCAGGCTCACCCAGCTAGTAAGTGGTCTGAGGCCAGATTTGAACTCAGGAAGATGAGTCTTCCTGATTCTAGGCCCGGCGCTCTCTCCACTGTGCCACCTTTATATTGAGATCATTTTCTTTCAGAGGGGATTAGAAGTCTAGTAACTTTTGGGGCACATTTTCAAACAGCTTTTCTCGAATGACTGGACCAATTTACAATTCTACCATCGTCCATCCATCATTTGTCATTTTTACTTTTTGATCAGCTTCTCCAGTCTTATGGATGTGAAATGGAAACTCAGAATTGCTTCTATTTGCATTTCTCTAACTACTGGTGATGTGGATCATTTTTTCATATGGCTATTGAGAGGTTGGATTTGCCATCAGTTAATGGCACAGTACATAGAGCACAGGGCCTGGAGTCAGGAAGACCTGAGTTCAGAGGGGGCCTCAGGTATTTATTAGCTGTGTGTCCTTGGGCAAGTCATTTAACCACTTGTTTGTCTCAGTTTCCTCATCTGTACAATGGAGATAAGAGCACCTACCTCCCAGGGTTGTTATAGGGACCAAATGAGATGATCGTTGTAAAGCACTTAGCGCAATGACTGGCACATACTATATGAATGTTAATTATTTATCAGTTATAGAATGATTCCTTTTAAATTTGAATCTGATCCTTCTGCATCTTAGAAATGAGACCTTTACCAGAGAAGCTTGGTACAAAGATTTTCCCATTTGTTTCTCTTCTCATTTAAGTTGCATTGATTTTGTTTGTGTAAAAACCTTCATAATTTTATGTAGTAAAAACCATTCATTTTATTGTCTGTGATCTTCTCTGTCCCTCTGTTTGATTATTAATTCTTCCTCTTTCCATAACTTTAAAATTTTATTTCTTCCATGCTCCTCTAATTTGTTTATGGTGTGATATTTTATACCTGTCATATATCCATTTGGATTTTCCTAACTTTCTACTTTCAGCTGAGATTCCTTTCAGTAGCAGGATGGGAATTTGATTGTTGGAGTGTAAATAAGTAATTGTGAAGCCCAGGTTTCACTTTATAGGCAAGGCTAGCCTCATCTTGCCATAACCCCAGAGAAGTGATACTACTCTGGATTATCTAGAATAACATAAGGACCATGGTGGTTGGGGGAAAGAGGGGACAATGGTGGTAGATGGGTCTAGACAGAGAGGTGAGTAAATACAAAATACTAATTCCCCAATTCAAATTTTGTTCATGTACCAGGCAGTGAAGGAGACATTCCATTCTTCTCTCATTCCTCCTCCTCAATTTCTTCTTCTTCCTTGTTCTCCTTCTTGCTCTTATTCCTTCTTCATATCAACATGACCTTCCTCTCCTAGAAGCCAGAACCTAGGCTACTTTTATTAATTCCATATGACAGGTACATTACAGGTTAAATGGACTTTGGTGAGGCAGGGAGGTTGCCTGAGAACCTAATTCCTATGGCTATTGTTTCTATTAGAAAATATGTTCCTAATTCAAAACAACCAGACAACTTGCAGATGAACTTTTGAATCACAACTCATTTGCGAACTGAGGACTACTTGTATTCCTCATTAATGAAATCTTTGGAAAGATATCTCTCTGTCATCATAAAAATACCCTTTCCTGGGAGTTGCAAGCCTTGCTTTTGATCATGTTATTAAATGACCCAATACAAAGATATGGAGGTTAGCTTTTTTTTCCTACCTAACTCATCTCCAATTTCTTCTGCTCTGACTTATTTCCCACCCACTTGCCCCCTTTTGTACTGACCACTTCTGTCCCCAGAACCTCATCCTCCTGCAAGATCACACCAGCCTTGGTATTTATGTTTCCTCTATACTCTCTGTTCCTGGGACCTCTCTGAATGAAGAACAGAGCTCTTCCCCAAACCTCCATTTAAGAAGGGCACCTAGGCCAGCTGTCTCTTCATTTCCCACCCACATGCACTCCTTTGGATTTCTTCATCATGCTTCTGTATGGGTTACCTTCACTAGCCCTTTTCAGCTTCCTTTTGTGTGTTGTCTTTCCCCATTAGATTGCAAGTTTCTTGAGGACAAGGACTGTCTTTTTTCATATTTGTATTCCTAGTATTTAGCAGGATGCCTCACACAGAGTAGGCACTTAATAAATGTTAACTGACTGATTGACTCCCTGATATGTTTTTTCATCTAATGGAATAATGAGTTGCTTCTGTAGATGCTCTCCCAAGCCTTCCCTCTCCTTAAAGAATCTTCACTAGACTTTACCATCCTCACAATCTATCATCCTATATCTCTCCTATCTTCTTCAGATAAAGTTCTGGAAAGAAACGCTATCCAAACTGATTGTTTACCTTTTTTCTCCTCTCACTTCTTAACCCTTTGCAATATAGTTTACCATCCCATTACTGAACTGAAACGGCTCTCCATAATTACCAATGATCTCTTAATTGCCAAATTTGATGGCTTTTATTCAATCCTTCTTGAGTTCTAAAGTATTTGACACTGTTGGCCACCTTCTCTTCCAGGATATGCTTTTCTCTCTGGGTTTTCATGACACCACTCTCTCTTGATTTTCCTCCTATATGTCTTTTTTAGATCATTATGTGTATTACTCTCACCAACTGTGGATAGAGGCTAAGGCTCTGTCCTGTGCTTTCTTTTCCTCTGTACGCTCTCTCACCCTCTCAGCGACCTTATCAGCTCCCACAAGTTTACTTATCTCTATGTTGATGATTGTCAGATCTATATACCCAGTCTTGGTTTCTCCTTAGCTGCATTCACTCAGCACAAGCTGTCTGTTGGATATTCAAACTGGACGTCCCAGCATCATCTAAAATTCATCATGTCCAAATTGAGATTCATAATCTTTTCAACAAAACTAAAATTCCCTATTTCTGTCAAAGGCATTTCTAATCACTCAGATTTGAAACACTCTCATTCATCCCAATACGTATAATCAATTGTCAGATCTTGCTGTTTCTACCTGCATGACATCTCTGGCATTGCTCCCCCTTTCTATATTCACATAGCCACTTAATTTAAGTCAGGGGTAGGGAACCTTTGTCCTCGGGTCCACGTGTGGTCTTCTAGGTCCTTGGATGTGGCCTTTTGACTGAGTTCAAGTTTACAGAATAAATCCTTTTATTAAGGGGATTTGTTCTGTGAAGTTTGGATTCAGTCAAAGGGACGCACTTGAGGATCTAAAGGCCTGAAGGCCGCAGGTTCCCCATCCCTGCTTTAGGCCCTCATTGCCTCTCAATTGAACCTTTGCAATAACCTCCTGATTGGTCTCCCTGCTTTAGGTCTCCTACTTTACTGTACTCTCTCTCCCCTCAGCTGTCAATGTTATTTTTCTAAAGCACAGGTCTAATCATGTCACTCTCCTACTCAATAAAATCCAGTGGCTATCACCTGAAGGAGCAAAAATAAACTCTTCCATTTGTCATTTAAAACCCTTCACACCATACCCGATCTTATTTTCCTATGCATTATCTCCCTTCTCTCTATAGCACAGTGACAGTCAAACTGACCTTATTACTATTCCTCCTACAAAGCAGGAGCATTTCCCAGCCTTTGAACTAGCTGACCTCCATGCAGGAATGAAAACTACCTCCTCACCTCTACTCTAGTTTTCTTCAAGAGTTGTATCAAGTGGTGTTTTCTACAAAAAGCGTTTCCTTATTCCCAACTGCTAGTACATTTCTCTCCACCAATTCCCTTATATATCTTTGGTCTATCTTGTCTCATCTAATGAACTACAAGCCTTTTGAAGGCAGGGAGTATTCCTAGAACCTAGCACAGTGTCTGGCATATATGAGATGGTTAATAAATGCAAACACTACTTCAGTTTGTGATTTCTTGTCTCAGAGGCTCAGAGAAAAATAATCTTAAATACAATGACGATTTGTGCAAATTAGGCATTTCTACTACTTTAGAAATTAAGGTTACATATATGTATACATATATATTTATAAGGTCTTGAGCTATTTATATATAAAATAATGTGCATATGTACACACACTGGTACATATACTAATATAAACATTGTAAGGAGACGTTTAGATTGAGGCCGGGTTATATGACTTATAAGATCCCTTTCTCTTCAAAGATTCTTTTATCTTATAAAATTCTTTCTGCATTTCCTTCAGCATTGTCCATCTTTGTTAATGGTATCATCATCCTTCTAATCCCCTAGGTTCTCAACCTTGGAGTCATACCTGACTCTTCCTTCTCTTTGGATCTCACATCCAATCACTTCCCTAATCTTACTGTTTTATCTCCAAAATGTCTCTTACATCCCTTACTTTCTCTGTACTAAAATAATCTCTACCCTACTTCAAGCCCTCCTTAGCTCTTACCTAGACTATTTCAATAGTTTCCCAATTGTCTACATTCTAGTCTTCTTCCTACTCTATCTTCCACATAGCTGGCAAACTAGTATTCCTAAAACCCAGATCTGACCACAATACGTCTTTAATAGCTTCTTGAACATCTTTAATAGCTTCTTATTTTTTTTGATGATAAAACACAACACTCTCAGTTTGACATTAGCACTTACAATCTGGGTCCCCTAACTTCTCAAATTTATATCATATCCCTCACCTTCATTCATTGTCCTTTCCAATCAGGGCTGCCATCTATCACCCACATATGACATTTCATCTCCAGCCTCCTCCATGACTTTACATCTATCATGTTGAAAATAGTACTCCCTCCTCAACTCTACCCAGTTACTAGGCCCTAGTAGAATACCTAGCTTCCTTCAAAACACAGATTGAATGCCACATCCTACCTGAGGTTTCTTTTGATGTAGGTGCTTAATAAATGTTTATCAGTTGATTGCCTCCTTTTATTAACATTCTCTGCCTCTTGGAATTCTTAGTATTACTTTGTACAAATTTTGAATTTATTAACTTGGCTTATACCTCCCCCTCCCCCAACATCAAAAATACTGTAAGTTCCTTGAGGGTAAATACTGGTTTAGATTTTTGTCTTTGTATTTCTAGTACCCCTTTACACATAGCAAGTTTTTAAGAAGCTATGTTGGTTGAAATGAAAACAAGAGCAAGAATCCTTTAAATCACATCTTTGTAATTTCTTGATTGAATTTAAATATCCTTCTCTTTCTATAGTGTTGCTTATCTAAACTATATATTCCACAATGCCTAGCACAGGTCTCAGCATAAAAAGACATTTAATAAATGTTTGTTGAATTTAGTTGAATTACTTTAAGCCTATTTGTCTTTCAAGTCGCATTTAGCTTCTATTTCCATCATAACTGTGACTTAAATACCTAGAATCTCTCCCATCTCCAATACCACTCATTCAAATGAGAAGGGTGACTGGCTACCCCAGATTCAAGGTACTCTATGGATCTACATTCTTCAAAACCATAGCTCTCAAGCCCCTATCAAAGTGTTAACCTTGAATAGTCAACCAGAGAACACAATTAATTCAAAGCAAGGCAAATAATATAGTAAGAAAAGTGGAAAGAAATCATGGCCCTCCCATAAACCTGAGGCATATTCTTCCATTAATACACATAGCATTAGGGGAAGAATGGACAAAGGAAATTCACATGGAAGGGCACACAAGCAAGGAATATGTATGGTCATGGCGCATGCATGGAAGGCACTGAATGAAGGTATTTCCATGTGACCAAAGAACAATATCCTTGGAACAACAACTCATACCTCTGATGCTGTAGGGATGTTGATATAGAATATGAATTGGAGAGGTGAGCTGAAAGCAGGGAGAACTACCAGTTCAGAACAACTAAACTCATATAGTGCCATAAATGGGCAGCTAAGTCATAGTGGATAGGGCACTGGGCCTGGAGTCAAGAGCACTCTTCTTCGTGAGTTCGAATCTGGCCTCAGACGCTAGCTTTGTGACTCTGGGCAAGCACTCAACCCAGTTTGCCTCAGTTTCCTTATCTGTACAATGAGGTAGAGAAGGAAATGGCAAACTATTCCAGTACCTTAGCCAAGAAAATCCCAAATGGAGTCATGAAAAGTCAGACACACTGAAACTACTGAACAGCAACTGTCTCCTAATCAATGATCGTGCCTGCTGCTATGGCACAGTTGCTATTTATGTTTGCTCAGCCACTTTGTCTTAAAGGTTGCCTGCCAGGTGAATTTGCACCAGGTGCACAGGACCATTTTGAATTCACAGTACTGATAGGTAAGTAACAACATGTCAAAGAATGAGTTATTGGAATTATAAGCTATAAATTATGATGTGCACTTTTCATACATTGATGATGTTTCTGATCCATTGTCAGTAAAGCATGAATGTTTTGAGTTCTTTTTTTTCTCTAGTTGTGATGATCTTATTCATTCATCTGATACTGATTTACTTTTTGTCTGAGATACGAAAGTAAACTATCATCCACACTATTCTGCCCTGTCCTTCTTGTGAAATTTCCCGGGAATCCGTGAGAAGGCTAACCATTGTTACCGATGGAATCTGTGGCCAGAGAACAGAATTAACATAACCAGTCTTTATAGAGATCAACCTCATGGTTTGGACTTCATTTAAAGAGGACTAGGCTTTAACTGGTAAATTGACCCCAGACTAAGATTGTAACTGGGCGTCCTCCAGTTATAAAAATGAATCTATTTAACTAAAAGTTAACAGAGCAAGACATCGTAGTAAGCTTAGGGTTAGTCCAGAAGCATTTGGTAGGATAATGAATTTGGAAGGAAATAAATGAGAAAATAAAGAATTCCCAAATCTAATCACCTTCTTAGCATCCACTGACACACCATTATGATGATGATCCTTTGTTAAATTCTCTCACTCCTTGTTCTTTTAGGCTCTGCACATTTTTTCATTATTGTTGATTCCATCCTATGGCAGCTCTTTCTCTCTTAGGTCACTTGGGGCATTTGCTCATCAGTTCTGATAGCTGCCAGTTTGGGTTTGGTTGCTGGATTGATGCTATCTGTAAGAACCACATCTGAAAGCAGTGATGCTGGGAAGCTTTCTTCTTAGTTAAATAATGCAAGGCAGCAGATTTGGGGAGGAGAAAGGCATATAGTAGTGAGAGAGAAGGAAGGCAAAAAGGAAGTAGATAGCTGATTCTTGTGAAAGCAGGGCTAGAGGACAGCAATTGTTGAATAGGTGAAGACAGAAATCCCAGAACATCAAGATAAGGTACTGAGGAAAATATGCCAGAAATGGCAGGCTGTCATCATTTTCTTTCTCCATTATTATTGGTATCATCACATTTGCTTCTCTTTATCAGCTACTAAGAATTAAAAGACTTCTAGTTTTATTCCCTTAAAAAAATCTGCTTCGGAGAACCAGGAAAAAAAAACATTTTACTATGATAACATTGTAAAAATGAACAATTTGGAAATAATTAAAAGCTCTGATTAACCCAATGATCAGCCATGATTCCAGAGGACCAATGATGAAGACTGCTACCCACCTCCCAAAAGAGAGGTGATAAATTAATATGCTGAATCAGCATTTTTGGACAATGATAATGTAAAAAAAAGGGAAGGAGACAGGAATAAGCATTTGTTAAACATCTACTATGTGCTTAGCACTGTTCTAAATGCTTTACAAATATCAACTCATTTGATCCACATGACAATCCTGAGAGTTAGGTGTTATTATTATAATTAAATCCATTTTACAATTGAGAAAGGTGAGGCAGACAGAGGTTAAGCAACTTGTCCAGAGTCATATGTCTAGTAAATGTGTGTATCAGATCCTGACTCTAGACTCAGTATCCTATCCACTACATTTATTTCACTTGTCCAAAAGGTTTTTTTCTTCTCTTTTTTTTCAAAGGGAAGAGTAAGGTGGAGAAAAAATAAATGCTTATCAGTTGTTTTAAAAATAACTTACCCAATTATTAGATTTTGCCAGTGTATTGGTTAGTTCAAACAGCATTTTTGTTTTCTTTCTTTTTTGTTCTTGGTTATAAAGAATGGTTCACTGAATAGAGGAGGGATACATTCAGAAATTATAGTGTGGAAAACAAAAGATGTCAATAGAAGAAAAAATCTTCAATATGTTTCTCAAGGGTAGAAGTGTCTGCATTTGAACATTAATTTATCTCCTGTTTCATTTTTGCTTGGTGGCTAATTCTTTTTAGAAGGCCTTCTAGAGGCTCCTGGGCCTTTTTTACTCCTTAAATTTCCACTTTGCAGTATGCCTTCCTCTGGCATAAGAAGACTGAATGCAGATCTTTTCTTTTTTTATTAATAAATTTATTTTTTTTTTATTTTTGGTTCACAACATTCAGTTCCACAAGTTTTTGAGTTCTAAATTTTCTCTCTCTCTCTCTTCCCCCCGCCCCCCCAATACAGCATGTAATCCAATGTAGGTTCTACATATACCTTCACATTGAACTGATTTACATAATAGTCCAGTTGTGAAGAAGAATTATAACCAATGGAATGAATCATGAGAAAGGAGAAATGAAACCAAAAGAGAAGGGGAAAAAAAGAGCAAAAAGTTTGCCTCAATTTGCATTCAGACTCCATAATTCTTTTTCTGGATGTGCATAGCTTTTTCCATCATGAGTCTGTTGGAGCTATCTTTGAACCTTAATGCAGATCTTTTCAATGCTTCTGGGAGCTTATCAGGGGCTTGGCTGAAAGCATTCCCTGTATTTTTCCCTACCTTCAGCAATTCAGAGAGAATATATGGAACCACATGGCAAAAACTGTGTGTGTGTGTTTGTTTTTGTTCTTTGGTGGGTGCAAGAAAGAGGAAAATATGTATGTACATTGTACAAATATATATGTACATTGAAAAGGAAACTGTCTATGGCAGGAGTGGGGAAGCTGTGGCCTTGAGGCTACATATGGTCTTCTAGGTCCTTGAGTACAGCCTTTTGACTGAGTCTAAGTTTTACAGAACCACAGTATGTCCCAAAAATCTTAGTGCAGTTTTAAGACTTTTGGGACACCATATCAGGGGTGGGGAACCTGTGGCTTTGAGTCCCCATGTGGCCTTCTAGATCCTTGGGTGTGGCCTTTTGTCTGAGTCTAAGTTTTATGGAACAAATCCTTAATAAAAGGGGATTTGTTCTGTGAAGTTTGTATTCAATCAAAGGACCTCACTTGAGGACCTAGAGGGCCACATGTGACCTTGAGGCTGCAGGTTCCCCACCCCTGATATGGTGTTCCAAAAGTCTTAAAACTGCAATATGATTTTTGGGACGTACTGTATATGTATTTCTGTATACAGCAGGTACGTACTTGGAGAAGTCAGGCAAACCTCTTCCTCCCCAACTCTTTCTTGGTCATAGTATATTTTTTGGGGGGGGCCTCATTGCCCCCATTGACATGGCCTTTACAGCAGCTGTGAGTTGACACTAAATTGAGGATGATATTCATATACTGAAGCTGGTCCCTTTAACAGAATCAAGTATCTACCAGAAACAGACACAGAGGCAGAGTGAGAAGACAGAGACTTAAGAAGACAGCCAGAAAGAAAAGACGTCTTCCTAAAAGAAAGGTCCCCAGAAGCTTCAGAGTGGTCCTCCTGAAGATGAGGACAGAAAGAAACAGAGAAGGGACATAGTCACAGATGCAGACATGGACAAGGACACAGAAACACAAAATGATCCTGGAGTACTTTTAGATGTAGAGAGAGGTGAATATCCACGTGATTTCTGTTTTTGTTTTATTTTCTTTTATAGAAAATATGTATTGTTAAGCAAAACAAAATCTCATGTCAACCATGTCCAATATGCATCTCGAGATAGATGCAACTCATCTGCATCTCAAGTTCATCACCTTCTGTCATGTGACTAATTTTTATGAAGATACTATTTGCACCTATGTTGTGGAGTTCATACAGACACATGGAAGGACAATTAGATCCTTGATGTTAGAGAGAGGAAAGGGATTTGGATCCTTACTTGGATCTGGAGAAAGGCACTAGAGGATGCATCAACTGTGTGGCCCCAAAGGGAAGAAAGATGGTTAGAAAATTGTATGGACTGAGAAGCAACCCAGACCCATGTTCCTTTAATGGAAATGTGAGTTATGTAGATCTACAGGTAAGGTAGAACACTCTTGAGAGGAGAGTTGTTAAATGCCCTTCAGGAACAGGGAAGAGACCTGCTATAACTGTTCAGGACTTGGAAGAAGCCTGTTCTGCAACTTATTGTTGGTTTAAATAAAATCGGTTCTATTTTATTCATCTAAATGCTTGCAAAGCAATTAAGGGCCCTTAGAGAGACATGAACCAAATGAGGATGTGCCCAAGTGAAACCTTAGGTGGGCGCATGAACCATAGAGATTATTTTTGAGAGAGGTACTCAGAGTGAATTGGTCTGCTACACCCGGGGCCCAAATGACACATGGCTTATATACACATTCACAATGAGGAATATATGCCTCATGATTATTGTATCATTTAACTTTCTATAGAGGTAGAGACTGGAGCTATAATTGCATAGAAATAGGGAAGTCTAAAGGAGAGAACTTTCTCTACCAGTGCAAGCAGGCAGATTCCCTATAATGTATAATTTTAGAGACTTGCCTAGATCACTGAGAGGTTAAATCACTCATCCTGGATGATAAAGCCAGTTTGTGTCAGAGGTAAGACTTGAATCCAAGTCTTCCTGGCCTTGAGGCTGGCTCTCTGGCCACTATGCCAAAAGGCTCCTCTATCTGCATATGCAAGAAATGTTTGTGGTTATGGGTGGGTCACATTAAGGACATTCTAGGCATAAGGGTAAATTTGGAGAATCCTCAGTTTTTAAAAGTTCTTCTTCACTCAGACACCCATCCACTCTCTAAAAATGCAAAGTGAAGTAAGATCAGAAATCCTAAGAAGATTCTGAAGTATACTTCCCTCTGTTTTCCGCCCCTCCCCAAGCCACCAAGATTTCCCAGAGGTCTTTCAACTCTGGGAAATACGCTTTACTGAGGAGTAGCTCTGGGCAGTTTTTCAGAAACAAAGAGAGGCTACTGTCATATCTCAATGTGAACTCATTTTGTGGAAATGTTCAAGTCACAGTTTTGAGAATAACAAAAAACTAAAGTATACAAGATCAGGTACAGATCAGGCCCCAAACCTCCTACCAGCTGTCCCCAGAAGCTCTAGAAAGCAGACAGTGCTCAACAGCCTGTAGACAAATTCGTGAATCATTTGTGATGGAAACTTATGAACAAAACCCTATGTTATAAAACTCTGGGGTGGTCTAGCCTACCCAAAAGCAGTCCCCAAAGGGCTCAAGATGACTCTGGGACATAATAAACACTAAATGAAAGGAAACCAAATAAAATCCACAGATGCATTAAATGGGAAGGAGCCATTTTAAGGATAAGAATAAAGTGGCTGTGACCCCTGTCCACCTCGTAGTCATTACCCTGCAACTTCCACCCTGAGGCCTGTCCCCAAAAGCATTCTATCTAAGGGGAGACCCTTACATCTGCCAGATGTATTCCTTTCACAAATATTAATTAAGTGCTTATTATGTATAAGACACTATTCTGGGTGCTATAGGGTATACAAAGAAGAAAGGAGATGGTTCCCACCCAGGAATTTACTTTCTAGTAGGGGAGAAGGCACAAGATCACAGGATCATAATGTTCCAGCTGTAAGTGGCCTTAGAGTCATCTGTTCCAACTCCCTCATTTTACAGATGAAGAAACACAGAACCAGGGAGGCGAAGTTTCTTGCCCTAGACCACACAGGTATCAAGGGTTAAACCCCAGTGCTCAGACTCCAAATCCAGCACTCTTTTCACAAACTAGCATAATACAAGGGAATATATGATCAGTATGGTAGGCACTTAATAAAAAATTGTTGAATTAATAAGTTGTAACTGCTATTTAAGTGCTATGCAAGTTCACAGAATGGGAATTCTGGTCTAGGTGGCCTTGGGTGTTGCAGTAAGGAGAGCTGGAACTGGAGTCAGGAAGACTTATACTTACTAGCTGTGTGACCCTGGGCAAGTCACTTCACCCTATTTGCCTCAGTTTCCTCATCTGTAAAATGAGCCAGAGAAGGAAAGATATCCCAGTATCTTTGCCAAGAAAACCTCAAATGGGGTTGTGAAGAGTTGGACGTGACTGAACACCAGCAATAACAACGGTCATTTTCCACTCCGATTTTGTGATTCTTGGACTTGGCTTCTCCATTTTTTTGTGTTCAACTTTGATGGTAACAGAATGCTTCAGGGGATAATCATTAAATCACCATCTACATAAATATTATCTCATTTGATCCTTACAACAGCCGTGGGAGGTAGATGCCATTATTAATCTCCTTTTACTGTTGAGGAAACCAAGACAGATGGGGGTTAAGTGACCAGCCCAAGTCACAAAGCTAGTTAGCAGGATTTGAACTCAGATCTTCCTGACTCCCAGTCCAGTGCTTTAAACTCTTCTCCACCTAATTTATCCCTGAAGGAAGGATAGGATTTTAACAGGTAATGAGGAGGAAGAGAAGGAGGATATTTCAGGCAGAGGAAACACCAGGAGCAAATCACAAAGGGTAATGCGCGTGGTACATAGAGCAGTCAGTGAGATATACAGTTGGACAGGAATGGAGGGTTCCTTTAGGGCAAAAAAAGTAGGAGATAAAAGTAGAAAGTCAATAAGATCTGATTCTGAAAGGCCTTAAATGCCTTGTTAGGTAACAGTAGCCACTTAAGACTTTGGATTAAGGGAACCCACAGTATGTAATATTTCAGAAAGACTAATGTGGCAAAGGCGTGTGGGATGGATTGGAGCAGGAAGAAGCTGAAGTGACCAAGCATACTTTGCTTAGCAGTGCCTGGCATGTAGTAGGACCTTAATAATTGCTTATTGACTGACTGCTTCTAGAATAACATAAGCAGAAAATGGCAAGTTTTTTAATTATGGCAGTAGCAAAAGAAACAGTTTTTCTGGGGAGGGAGTAGAGGCAAGGAGAAGATAAAAATAGGGAGTTAGGGCTGTAGACATTCAATATTAGGTGATTAAATGAGACAGTGAATGTAAAGTACTTTGCAAATTTTAATTCACTATATAAATGTTAATTCTTATTCTAGTGAGGTAGTATGACATAGTGAATAGAATGTTGGCCTTGTCTAGAGGACCTGAGTTCAAATGCTACCTCTGACACCAGTTATGTGACCATGGATATTTAATATCTCTGAATCCAAGACCACAAGTCTTCTGAGTTCTAGCCAACAAAATCACAAATCTTTGCACAAATCTGTAATCCATATTGATCTACTCTGATTATATCTGAAAGGAGATAGATAAATAGATATATATATATAATGCATACATACATATATATGTGTGTATATATGTATACATATACACATCTATCTCAGCTAGAGATTTTAGGATTATAGATTTAGTGTTGACTTTAGATGCTATCTTATTTACTTCTCCCTCTCATTTTATACACAAAGGCCTGAGATGAAGCAAAGTTAAGTTTTGATTCCCCTTCTTCTTGTAAGATCAAGTAGGTATTAAGACATAGAATTAGAGTTTAGAAGATAGATTGGAGTAGAGATATAAATTTGGAAACCACCAATGTTAAAGAAATAGGTGAAACCATGAAGTTGGATGAGTTTTTCAAGAAAAAAAATGGAGATAGCGAGAGACATCATGGGCGGGGGAGAGAGAGAGAGAGAGAGAGAGACAGAGAGAGAGAGAGAGGGAGAGAGGGAGAGAGGGAGAGAGAGGGTGTGGCATAGCACCAAAGACTGAACCTTTGGGGAATCTACATGTTTGGAGGGAAGGACAAAGGGACAAAGTCTCCCATATTATCCCTGTGGACAAAGACAATATGAAGAAAAGTGGGGTAGGCAACAGCACAATTTCATATATTCAGAATTGATTGAACAGCTGGACCCAAAGAGTAGCCTTAATGGTTTGATATCAATTTAGAAAGAAGTCTCTGTTGGAGGGCCCTAGGCATCTCTTCTGTGCTTGTCCATGTACAATTTAACATTTTATTAATGACTTGTATAAAGGAATAGATGTCACACATTTCAAATTTACAGATAACAGAAAGGTATAAGAGATAGCTAGCATGTTGGATAACAGTTTGGCTCCAAAAGTATTTCAAAAAGCTAAAAATAAGATAAATGCACTAAGATGAAGTTTAATAAGGGATAAATGTAAAATTATATACTTGGATGAAAAAATCAAATTTTACAAATACAAGAGAGAGCAGGGTTATACAATCATGGGGGGGGTGTTAAATATATTACAAGCTCAATATGAGTCAAGGATATGACATAACAGCCAAAAATACTAAAACTATCTTCAGCTGTGCGGGGGTGGAATAGTGTTTAGGACTAGGAAGATGAGAACTCTGCTGTACTCTGCCCTGGTCAGACTACACGTAGGCTAGAGTATTGTGTCCATTTCTGTGTGCCACATTTTAGGGAGGACAACAATCCATATTAGAAAGTATTCTAATAAACTGTAAAGTATCCAGAGGACAGTGACCAGGGCAGTGAGATGTTTTGACATCATGTCATGTAAGGATTGGGTGAAGAAATTGGTGCTACTTCGTATAGAAAATAGGAGATTTTTAGAGGGTTGAAAATAACTGTTTTCAAGTACTTGAAAGGCTATCGTATGGAAGAGGGTTAGAGTTGTCCTTCTTGGCCTCAGAGGGCAGAAATAGGAGTAAGGGATGGAAGCATCAGAGAGGCAGATTTTCACTTGATGTCAGGAAAACCTACCTAAAAATAAGAGCTACACAAAAGTGGAATGTGTTGTCCTAGGAAGTACCAAGTCCTGGATTTCTTCCTCATTAGAGTTTTTTAAGCAAAGGTAACCAGGGTCACCCCATATATCCCATATGCAATGCCAGGAAATCTTCTTTTATTCAGACTCTCCTGTTTTCTGGCCTCTGAGAGCAAAGTAGAATCACCCTTGACCATAAACTTTTTATGGCTGTTTTCGTCTTCACCATAAGACTGCCTGTTGCTGCTTTGGGGACATTGTGGGAAATTATCCTGAAGTTGACCCTGCTTTTGCTGCAATTTTTAAATCATGCCATAATTACATCTTATCGGTGTCCTTCACTCCCCTTGTCTTTAACATATCCTTCACTGAACTTCAGCCAGTCTCGCTACTTTCTTATTTCCAAATGCTGAGTATTTTTTTAATGTTCTGTTTGTTCACCTCACCCTTTAAAATCAAGGGCTCATGTTAACAATCTTTAATCACGTTTATTCCTTCTTCCCCAATTCCTTTTGTAAGTTTATAATAAAAACTGTATTAATTTTGACAGTCAAAATTGTTGTCAGTTTACAAATTTGTAATTTTCTTCTTCCTGCCCTTGGAGGCAGTTCAGTGGCACAGTGAAAGGAACACTAGGCCTAGAGTCTCAGAGATGAGAGTTCAAATATGGCCTCAGATACTTACTAGCTGGGCAAGCCATTTAACTTCTCCCTGCCTCAGTTTCCTCATCTGTAAGATGAAGACAATAATAGTATCTACTTTCAGGGTTGTTGTGAGGCTCAAATGAGATGATATCTGTAAAGTGCTTAGCATGGTGCCTGGCCCATAGTGAATGCTTAATAAATGTTTGTTTCCTAACTTCATAATTTCTCTCAATCCAGACTTCTACTTGTTTTTTTTCTTTTTTTCTCCATTCTCACCCAGTCTGTTTTCTCTCCAACAACTCTGCTCTCTGTCTTTCTTGAAACCACTATCATCAGATTCTCTCCCAACTCATGTTCTACCCCTCCTCTCCCAAAGTGCCTTTGTTCAGGTATAGGGGCTATCTGTAGCCTTTACATTTGCCATTCACATCTTTTTCCATGAGAATAGCATAGTGGACGTGTTTTCATCTTTACAGTTTGTTCAGGCTAATGCTCTGATCAATCCCATTTCTCTATTTTGCTTTCTCTTCCGATTTTGGTTATCTGTACATCCTGGGTGTTTAGGTACACCCAGACTGAAGAATCCTAATCAAAAGGAGATGATTTCACAGTTACATAAAATGAGTGGATTGAGTTAAGCAGATACCATTTTTGTTTAATTAGTATATCTTTTAACAAAAAAAAAATCCTCAAACATCCCACCTTCCAACTCAGGAGACCATATATGGTGTTGAAAGTGATTCTTGGTTTCAACACTTCAGCAGTCCTAAACAAATCAAATAATAATATGTGGTTGGAAAATTCTGAAACTGAACATCTGAGGATTGGAAAAAATGTTTCTCCTCTGCCTCATAAGAAAGTGCATTGTTTAATTCATTCAAATAGAAAGGGAATGCTAAGCCACTAGGAGGTTCCTAATTTGTTAAAGATGTCCCTTCATATGGAGAGTCCTTCGTCATCTGAGCCAGAGAGCCAGTGTCAACCTATGGGATATTGCAAAAATGAACACTACCCAATGACCTTCCTACTTCCTTTCCTTAAAAAACAATCAATGAAACCCTTTGGGAAGATATGACACTTTCCCATCTCTTGATAATATAGGACTAAGCCATGGAATTCAAGTATTTTCTTTGTCTTGTGGTAGTTTACTCCTCAGAGTCTTAAATCAAAACAGTTATTTCCTTTGTATTCATCCACTTATGAAAAGATGAAGGAGGTTAAAATGTACATAATTTTCCAAAAGAATTTTAATTTTATAAAAAGACCTTAACTGTATACTTATGGCATTCTTCCTATTCCCCCACTCCCATGGGTCATACAGACTTTGGAGGACCAAAGAGTATAGAGACTTGGTTAGCCAGAACGAGTGATATATACAGTAGGTATAGGTACATTGGCTTTTTGGTTCCTTAGACCATGAAAGAACTTCTTCTGAAGACAGACTGAAAAGGAGGAGCCTGTAATTTCTATAATTGTGGATCCTCACTCTACTAATGCAATTGAAGCCTCATCAAAATTTAGTAGACAGTTTCTTCTTGGTTTGTTGTAACTTGTGGTCAGCCCTCTCATGATAAGCCTTTCTGAAGGCAGCAGACTGGTCCTTAGATAGCAGACACATAACCCATCTCTGGACTGGTATTTAGAGCCTTTCCACCTTAGTAGATCTGCCAGCACATGAGCTGTGTTTGCATAGCTTTTGGGAACCCATTCTCATCTTTACACCATGAAGGGGATTCAGAGCAGCACGGAAGATCACATACTATACATTCATCAGTTAGCCTCATAGTTCAGCCATATTAGGCATGCAAGTAGACTTTTGTGGGCTAACATTAGGCCCTACCTAATCACCATTTATAATACTGTCCCCATGAAAAAACAAAATTTAATTCTTAGTTCTAAGTTGATTTATGCACAAAATTTTGGAATACAAGTCATCTGTGAGTTAAGTACTATTTATATTACATTTCTCCAGATTACAGAGAATTCCCTACTGATCCAGTCTCCTGTCCCAAATACTTCTTTTCCCTCTCCCTCTTTACATCATCTTTCCAGTTGATTAGAGGATCTTTCTACTTGGTCACCAGAGTGACCACTCCAAATGACAACACTCTATGAAATTCATGCCAATTCCATTCCTTTGTGTGCTTCTTATGGTAAAGAATTAATCATATCTCCTTTTGACATGGCAAGAGATTGGAATTCTAATGCCAACAATAAAAAGAAATAGTAGATGGTCACTGAACTTTAAATAAGGAAGCTTGAATTCTATAGCGGAAATCCCTTGAGCAAAAATAAGCCTACTCTTGAAGGGTACCTGTGGAGCAGCAAGGCCTCTAGTAAGCCTACAGGTGGGAGATTAGGTTGTCTCAGCTAAAGGGTTTAAGTGGCAGGAAACCAGGTTAGTCGCTAAAGGATGTTGCATTAAAAGAAACAGTGCCTGAATGTCCTCCTTAAATGGAGGTTCTGGGGGGAGCCATCCAATCAAAAGGAAGTGCCTTTGGGACAGAAGGTACTCTAGAAGTGTGAGTTCCTGGCCTCAAGTGATCTTCCAGTATGAAGAGCTTTCTGATGGCATGATGGAGGAGTCAAGAGGAGCTGAACCTGGTACAAAATGAGGCCTGAAAACTGATTATGAAAGCTTAGGATAAGCGAGAGACACAAACTGGGAAAATAAGGCAGAAATAACATTTCCAATAGTTTCTTCTGCCATATTTCATGGAGTAAGTACTGACTCACTAGATCTTATTTGACTCCTTGAGAACATGCTCTGTTCATTCAATGTTCAACGGCCAGCTGTCAAACATTGCCGTCCAATAACTTATACCTGCTTACATCTTACACCATTCCCCCTGTGGACCCTTCACTCCAGTCACGCTGATCTTGCTGTTTCACAAAAAAGACAACTCATTTCTTGACTCTAGGCATTTTCTCTGACTGTCTCCCATTCCTGGGATACTTTCCCTCCTTATCTCTACCTCCTGGCTTTCCTGGCTTCCTTCAAGTCCCAACTAAAATCCCGCCTCTCCAGGAAATCTTTACCAATGCCTCTTAATTCTAGTGTGTTCTCTCTGTTAATTGTTTCCTTTTATCTTGTATGTAGCTTATTTCTATGTATGCATTTGCTGGTTGTCTCTACCATTAGACTGTGAGCTTCTTGGGGGCAGGTCCCTGTCTTTTACTTCCCCCACCCCAACACTTAGCATAGTCCCTGGCACATAATAACTGCTTATTAAGTGACTGATATACAAAGGCACTGGCAATGATACAACAAACTTAGAAATTATAGTCCTTGCCCTCTGTATTTCCAATGAGGAAATTTTCAGGAGTTCCCTACGGTCTCTGAGGATAAAATACACTCCTCCTGTTTTTCAAAGCATGATATGGCTCCAACCAAAGGTATTGTTTCTCATGGCTTTCCTCACTTTCTTCTGATACTTTGATGGATACCAAAGGAGCAGGAAATCCTCTAGAATGCTGAATAGACTTCATATTACAAACTTAGGGAAAGATGTGGACGAGGACAGCAGGGATGGATTGGCCAGGATCTATACCCTTGGAGGTAACTTCTGAATCAATGAGAATACCACTCCATTGGAAGATTTCACAAAACTCTTCTCCACCAACCTGGCATAGTGGATAAAGCCGTGGCCTAGGAACAAAGGCTGCCTCGGTTCAACCCCCACCTCAGACACTGTGTGACCCTTTGCTCAGCCTCAGTTTACCCATCTACAAAATGAGAATAACAATAACATTTACTTCACAGGGTTGTTGTAATGATCAAATAATATATAATATTTATATATTACATTATATATTATATGATATATTATATATAATATAAGCACATTTAGAAACCTTAAAATACTACGTAAATGTTAACTATTTTTGTTATGTTCCAGCCAAACTGGACCTAGCTGTTCCAGAACCTTGTGCTCTTGAGATAAACCATGTAAACAACGCAAGCCCTGGGGCGGTACCAAGGAATCCCACATTATCTGGTAGGGCACTAAGCTAACCATCCCCATGTTTGGACCCCATTTCCTCCTTGTTGAAATACTTTCCTTCTGCAGGGTAGCTCTGGAGACACATGGTCCACGATACCTTTCCTAAATCTTCTCATGAAAGTGGCATCTCCTTTAAAGCAGCCTAGAGCACTTAGCCCTGATCTCTCCTGGGTCCCTATCAACTTTGTGTCATGCTTATTGGTACATGTGTACGCTGGTAAATTTTCAGTATGAGCACTGATGTCTTGAAAATCAGGGCTGGGCTTATTGTTTTGTTGATGGTTTATATTTAAGAAAGGGATGGGAAAAGTGTTATAGTGCAGTTTAAACACATTAATGGGTCACAGGTATTTTTTTTTCCTTTGGAAAGATGGTTGTTAAATATTTACCAGCACACCCCTGCCAACTCCCACTTCTACATCATAAGCTCTTAGAGCACATAGTCGAAGTCATTCTTCATCTTTGATTCTTTAGCACTTAGCACTGCTTTTCTGCATGCAGCAGACCCTTAATAAGTGTCTGTTGGATTGAATTGACCTGAACTGAAGGGAAGAGGGCTAAAGAAATAAAGAAAACCTTTAGCATTGGAAACAGGGGTGGCAGGGAACCTTTCCAGCTCTAAGTGC
Organism: Trichosurus vulpecula; assembly: GCF_011100635.1. Lineage (NCBI taxonomy): Eukaryota > Metazoa > Chordata > Mammalia > Diprotodontia > Phalangeridae > Trichosurus > Trichosurus vulpecula. Next base: position 137,475,178 of record NC_050579.1, on the reverse strand, counting down.
TATCCAGTGCTGGAGGCTTTACTATTTAGTGCACTCTTGTGCAGGTTCTGTTTTGAAAAAGGTAGATAATTACCCTTCAGGGATGGCTAATTGGCAAGGGGTGAATTCTTTTATTTATTCTTGACCACAAACTCGGTTTTCTGTTAGGAGTTTCCAGAGTAGGGTGGGGTTCCCTGATGCCACTCTGGTGCCTGTGTTCTTCATGTGGTTTGTCTCAAGAGCATGCACACACACACACACACACACACACACACACACACACAACACAAAACCCCAAACTATTTATCCCTGGCATTTACAGGAAACACTAACTGGGTTGCATAAAAGGAGAGATTGATTTACATGCAGCAACAAATGAAAAGGAGCTCTAGATGCAAACAAGAAACTCCAAAGCAGCGATCAGATCCGCTGACGGCACAAACTTCATCTAATTTCATTTATTATAAATGAAAACGTTTGCACCTCACTCTGCTCACCACACATACACCTTCACGTCTGTGTTTTGAGAGACTGTTGAACGTTGTCATGATGGAGCTAAGAGACAAGGCCGAGAGAGTGTTTGCAGATAGCACTTCCTTCCAGTTTTCAAATTCTCATTAGGTTTCCAATAGAGTCCCCTCATCAAAATTCACATCTTCTTTCTTCCTGATAGTTATCTTTCAAACATACTGATTTCCAACTAAGCCCATGGTACTCACCCCAACGGGCAGGTCCTCTTGTCCCTAAAGGTTTTCTGACTTTTGCTTGAAATGCCCTGTGGTTTCTCTTGCGGCACTGCTGGCACAGACGTGTCCCATTGACATGAAGGATGTCTTCAGTGTACACTCGCTTCAGAACCACATTCCACAGAACTCCCTGTACCCAACACTGCCAAATACTATTGAGTGACTTAGGTTATGCCTTTCTTTCTTGATGCTACCCTGTTCTTTAGCTACATGTGAGTGGGGATCAGGTTTTATCTTTTTATCTCCCTCAGTCAATAGCCAAGTGCTTTACATATAATAATGATGGTGGATGTCTTAAGGTTTATGAAGCACTTTACATATATTATTGCACTTGATCCTCAAAACCACCCTTTGAGGAAGCAATTAAAAGCATAGAGGCAATGTCAGACAGTGGTGGAATAGTGAATCTGGAGTCAGAGGGACCAGGGACTGAATCCTGCCTCTGTCATTTAATAGCCGTCTGACCTCATACAAGTCGTTTTACCTTTGGGGGTTTTGGCTTCCTCATATGTAAAACTAAGGGTTTGGTCTAGGGTCCCTTTGAGCTCTAAATCTATGACCATATTTTAATTTTTATAAATAGAGAAACTGAGGCTCAGAAAGGTCATAGGATCATGTATCTAGATCTGGAAAGGAGCTGAGAGGTGGTCTAGACCTGGCTAACTTTGGATGGATTTAATTGTGCACAGATGTAGGACCGCCCTGTTGACTACTCTCCATAAAACTTTATCACTGCATTGAAAGCTCTTCACCTTAGAGCTTCATTCCACCTGTGGGCTTCTCCTCACTCAGGAAATACTCTCTATCCCTGCAGCCTCTCCCTTTAATTGTCTGGTTTTTCTCCAGAACTTCCATTTCAGGTGGTTGGTCCAGACCAGACCAACCAACCACATTTTCATTCCTCTACAGGCTGCACTCCTGACATCTCCATAGAACTTTCTGGATAACTGTATACCCTGTAGGCTCCTTGCCTCAAAATCGTTGGTGTTGTTGTTGGGTCTTTTCAGTCGTGTCTGACTGTTCCTGACCCCATTTGGGTTTTTCTTGGCAAAGATACTGGAGTGGTTTGCCGTTTCCTTCTCCAGCTCATATTACAGATGAGGAAAATGAAGCAAACAAGGTTAAATGCCTTGCCCAGGGTCACACAGCTAGTAAGTGTCTGAGGTCAGATTTGAACTCAGGAAGAGGAGTCTTCTTGACTCCAGGCCCAGCACTCTATCCACTGGGCCACCTTTGTACTTATTCAGTGTGCAGTTTTTCCATAACTGTGTGTATGTTATCTCTTCCCAATAGTGTGTAACTTCCTTGAGGTCCAGGACTGTCTCATGACTTCCTCTGTGTCCCCAGTGCCTAGTATACATAAGGCGTTTAACAAATGCTTGTTGAACTGAACTGTAGCTGGTAATGATCAAGATAGGGGCTAGGATGCCTCTGCCTTCATCTCCTATCCTTAGCCTGAGTCTTGCCACACTTTGCTCCCTGGTGTTGCTTTTTATTTCCTGAAGCACACAGTTGATTGGGTAAGTGAGACAGAATGCCAGGAATAAACCTGAAAGCATTTATGCCTACTCTAATGTGGTAGTGTATATAGAAGCCTTTGGTTTCTAACTGACCAGCAGCCTCCACTCAGGAACCAAATTAAATTAAACTATATGGGGGGGGGGTGAAATTCCCAAATGAAGTAGGGGTGGAATATTTTGCTTTCAATGGATTCTGCAGAGACTCAGCACCAGTGACAAATGTTCCTAGTTACTCTGCCACCCACTTGAAAAGCAGCAGGCATTAGTAGACAAATAGCATCCTCTGGCCTCACCCTATTACAGCAAGCCTCATTTTGATGGAATGCAAGCATTGCTACGGAATAGAGGAAAGGGGAGGAACAAAAAAAATGGCCATGGACAACTGCTTTTAATGGAAATGGTATGATGTCCGCTTCCCCTTTTCTTCTTGGTTTTAAGTCAATGATCCCCAGAGAGAAAATCTGAAGCTACAATGAAAAGGCTTCATTTAAGAAAGTCTAATGTGCAAGTTCCCTCTTCTTTGATGCCCTGGTAAGGGGGAATGTTTCCACTGTGTGTGGGTTTTTGATATGTAGCTTTCAAAAGAATACTAAATCCTTCCATGAAAAGGTTGTGTATTCTGCCCTTTGCTGAGCAAACGGAGTTGTTGTTTTTGAATGAGAGGGAAATCCCACTCCTAGCTCCCACTTATTCAGAATAGTCCCTTTCCCTGCGAGCCTTATAAATTCAGTGCTCTTTTATTTTTATGGTTGGTGAGATGATCATTGTATTCGTTAACATGAAAAAGAAATATTACAGAGTGAAAAGGTGGAATCCTGGAAATACATAGCATGTACACACACACACACACACACACACACACACACACACTTAGGATAGTCATCATAGGATCATAGCTTTAGAACTGGAAGGGACCCTAGAGATCATCTAATTGATTTTAGAAATGAGTGAACTAAGATCCAGAGACCTGCTCCAGGTCAGACAGGGAAGTAGTAAGGTGAGGATTTGAACTCAGGGCTTCTGTCAATAAATATTGTGCCTTTTCCCCATGCCATAAGAGGCGATTGTGTAAGCATCAGATTTAAAGCATATCCTTAGCTATCCTTTAGTCTAGTGATATCAAACTCAACTGGAAACAGATCATTGCTGCCTGCATATTGACTTAGAAAACCACAAATCAACATTATCTGTGTTGTATCACATTTTTATTTATTGTCATTAGATGTCTCTAATTGCATTTTAAGTAGGCTTGGGCTTCCCTCAGGAGTTTTACAGGCCTGTTTACTGCCTTTCTGGCAACTATGATTTTGACACCTCTGCAATCCAACCCACTCATTTTCAATATGAAAACCCAGGAAGATGAAAAATCTTGGCTAATGGAAATACAAATGACTCGGACAATTCTACTTCAGGCATCATCTTTTGAAACCATTGTCACGTGCTCCATAGTTAGAAAAGGCCTTTTCATGTCAAAGTATGCCATGGCCAGTTCAGAGAAAGCAGAAGCTTTCCTAATAGGAATCCAACAATCCAGGATCTTGGATTAACCAGATATTTTACTAGACTTCATATGGACTCAGATTTTTAGAACTAGAAGCTATCTGAAAGCTTATTTAGTATAACTCTTTCGCTTTTTAGGTTAAGAACTAAAGACCCAGAAAGTGCTTGAAGTCACACAGCAAGCTAATAGCAGGGCCAGAATTAGAATCCAGATCTCCTATCGTATATCCGCGGGCATCTCTTTTACTACACCTGGACTTTTAGGCAAGTGGGAAGAAAATGTATTCATAACCTCCAGGAGATCTTCTGGAACTAACGCATATTGAGTTCACTCATCTTTAGCCTCTGCATCTGTACTGAAAACTAATGCTCATACTAATCCTTTTGATTATTGGCCTCAGACACTTACTAGATATGTGACCCTGGGCAAGTCATTTAACTCTGTTTGCCTCTGTTTCCTCATCTGTAAAATGAGCTGGAGAAGGAAATGACAAACTACTCCTGTATCTTTACCAAGAAAACCCCAAATGGGGTCACGAAGAATTGGACAAGACTGAAAAATGAATGAACAACAAAATCATTCTGAGGCATTATAAGGTCACTCTGCCACATCAAAGAAACGTTAAGGCAGTATAGCACAAAGGATGCTGGGCTTGGGATCAGGAAAACCTAGTTTATATGCTGCCTCAGCTGCTAATTAGCTGTGTGAGCTACTTGTCCTCTCCCTCTCTTCTCCTTTTCTCATCTGTGAAATAGGGATGATAACAGTACCTAACTTGCAGAGTTATTATGAAAATCAAAAGAGATAATATGTGTAAAGCAATTAGACTCCAAATATACTTCCTTTCATGAAAGGAAAGATTCATGTGTACTTTAATTTTTTATATCTGAATGTATTTTATTTGAGTAATTTAACTGAGTCCCAATTATGCTGTGATAATCGCAACATGGATTGATTTTTAGAGTATTTTAAGCTCAAGGACAAGTAGCTATAATACATTTTTTTCATGGAATTACCATAATGATAATTTTTTACCAAGATTGTTTCTTTATAATACAAATATGTGACAGATTTGACTGTGTACTTTAGAAACACACTTGATATGGGGTGAAACATAAAAAAATTCTACTTGAATTTCAGTTTATCAGAAGGTAAAGACAAGAAGGCTCCAAGAACTCTGATAATCATTAAAAGTAGTATTTATTGGGGCAGCTACGTGGTGCAGTGAGTAGAGCACCAGCCCTGGAGTCAAGACGACCTGAGTTCAAATTTGATCTCAAACACTTGACACACTTACTAGCTGTGTGACCTTGGGCAAGTCACTTAACCCCAATTGCCCTGCCTTCCCTCCTCCAAAAAAAGTAGTATTTATTAATTCCAAATTTTAAAAAATGAGATTTCATAGATTTGACATCTTCTTAATGTTAATATTTCAATATTTCAGTGGAAGTAACATCATGAGGGAAACTCCAATTGGATTTATAGGCCTCATTAATTCAATTCATCAAATTTTTATTAAATTTACCTTCCATCAACTTTTCATTGGTCTTGTATGTTCTCATTTACATATGTTTTCTCCTCTAATTGTAAGAAACTCTCACCCTCTTTTTTTCAAACTTATGGGATAACTTGGACAAGATGCCCATAGAATGGGCATACAATTGCAATCTGCATCTTTGGAGAGAATAGTCACATTGATGAAGTTGTATATCCAGTTAAGTATTTGCCTACATATATTTCATTTACCGGCTGGTGGCAGAGGGAAAAGCTGCATAAAATACAATCCCTAACCTTAAGGATCCTGGAGTATAGCTCTAGGAGATACCTTTCCTAAATCTTCTCATGAAAGTGGCAAAGTATGATATCATAGAAAGGATGTTTTTTGTTCAGTCATTTTTCAATTATGTCCAACTCTTCATGACCCAATTTAGGATTTTCTTGGCACAGATACTGAAGTGGTTTGACATTTCCTTCTGCAGCTCATTTTACAGGTGATGAAAGTGAGGCAAACAGGATTAAGTGACTTGCCCAGGGTCACCAGCTATTAAGCCTTTGAGGCCAGATTTGAACTCAGGAAGATGAGTCTTCCTGATTCCAGGCTGGTACTCTCCAGGCTGGCAACTCTCTTCACTGCAGTCACAGGCAAAAATTACAATGAGACCTAAATTGATAATTTGATTGCTTTTGATAAGAATGATATAGTCATAGTCTGATATTCTGTATTTAATCTCCTTCTCCATTAAATAAACCTATGAACATTTCTATGCAACCAAAATGCCTTTTTGCTAAATCTCTCACTTCTACTGTTTATTGTCCATTCATTAGCTGTGAACTTCCTATAGAGGAGAACAATTAAAGCTTACCTAATTATTCTCTATCTAATTAGGTTATCTGAGTCTCCAGTTTCTCCTAACTCCCCACACTCCCACCACAAAAAGAAAACCCACTATTTGTTCTACTCTGTTTTCCTCATATTTCAGACCCTTGGATGCAGGTGTAATTTTTTGCTCCCTCATAAGGCATTTGCTTCTGTTTTCTTTAAACATCCTACTTCTGAAGCTCTCAGTAAAAAAGGTTCATTGTATCAGTTCAGGCAGACTCCTGTATTATCCGAAGAAGATGAGACTCTCTCCAATTCTTCAGGATCCCCTGGGAAGGAGATTCCACAGCTTCCCCATAAAAGCCAATCCAGAGTCTTAACAGCAATCAGGAAGTGCTTCCTTCTATCCAACCTAAATCTCTCCTGCAGTAACATAAGCTCATCTCTGCTGATTCTGCCAAACAACTCCAGTGCTCCAAGAACGTTGTTAAATCTCTGAAGATAAGAAAGGACTCCTATACCTGTTAAGAGTGCAAATCTAAAATTTGCTTGCTTTTTGTTCACTTGCCACAGCAATATTTTCATGCAAAAGAGCTTCCACTTCTCAATCATGCTTCCTTAACAGTTTAAAAAACTCATAACTGAGCTGTGGAATGAGTAATTGTTGATTTTTAAAAAATGAGTATCTTGTCATTCCAACTCAAATTAATTACATAGAAAACACTCCAAGCATGAACAGGTATATGTGTTTGATACATATTTCACTCAGCCTACAACTTTCAAAAAGTTTTATTTAGTTCCATTTCAACAATAATCCAAAAGCTGCTGTTACTTCTGTGCTGCTCTCCATAGAAGAAATTTGAGCTTAAAGAGAATTTGGGAACTCACAGGTGAAATTTGGGGACCTTATATACACCTTCTATTACATATATGTATGTACAGAATCAGTTAGATGGCTCAGTAGATAAAGCACTGGGGCCTGGAGTTAGGAAGACCTAAGTTCAAATTCAGCCACAGACACTTAACTAGATGTGTGACCCTGGGCAAGTCACTTAACCTCTGCCTTGGAGGCAACTAGGTTGCTCAGTGGATAGAGCTCTGGGCCTGGAGTCAGGAAAGCCTGAGTTCAAATCTGCCCTCAGATACCTGCTAATTTTGTGACCCTAGGAAAGTCACTTAACCTTTGTTTTTCCTTAATCCACTGGAGAAGAAATGGCAAACCAATCCAGTATCTTTATCAAAAAAAACCCAGGGACACTATTGGGGTGCTATGGTCCATGGGGTCATAAAAAATCGGATGTGACTAAATGATCAAATAATAACAATATGTGCATATACACACAAATGGTGTATCAAAAGTCTTACTGCCATTTTAAGCTATATTAAAGTTTTGAGATATACTGTATATGACTTTATATAATCTTGTACTAAGTGGCAGAACTGGGATTTGAATTGGGGTCCTCTGATTGAAAATGGAGCCAATTTCTTGCTCAAGCTAATAAAATTTGGTGAAGAAGGAACTGAGTGATGGGATGGAGGACAGAGTTGTTGTAGGGAAAATCTTCCCTACTTGACTGGATAATGGCTAATTCTGCACTGCTCTTACATTAACCTACTTTCCGTGTGTGTGTGTGTGTGTGTGTGTGTGTTCTGCTCTACTAACATCCTTCCCTGATGCCTCTTTGGAATGTGGAAGTGAACTTGAGTCCTCAAATGCCATGCCAAATTAGGCTGGGAAATAGACCATTCGTCTATTGTCTGATGACCAACCTAGTGAAGGTTGGAGAGGGTCATCACCAGGCTGGTTGCAGGGGTATGATTTCATTAGACACATCAGTTCTCTACGATAACTTAGTAAATTGTGACAAATTGGTTACCTACATTTGCAGAGGGAGTGACCACACTGATGAATGACTTATGCCTTCACTTCTCAACAAGAATACGAACTCTTTCTTGTTTGCTGGTATATGTATACCCAGAGCTTAGCATAGTGCCTAGCGCATGGTGAGCACTTCATTAATGCACTATATCTATCTATCTATCTGTCTGTCTGTCTGTCTGTCTGTCTTCTAGTTGTCTAATGTGTTGTATACATGCTGAGTATTCATTTAATGTAGTCATAGGGTACTTCATGGATAAGTGAGAATATGGTATCTCTTGGTATATAGTGAGAGACTCTAGAAGAAGGGATAAAACTTTGTGAAAATGTCAGGACATAAACTAGGTAGAAGTACAAGGCTGGTACTTTTCTGGGTTGAGGGACCTGGCAAATGCAAGTGAGTACATTCTAGATAGGGGACCTTTTACTATATTATTAAGGCTCCTGAGTTCCCCCTCTTTTTAGCCACCTGCTGATCTTTCATTCAATATCAAGAGAATCACAGAATCTCAGAGCTGAAAGGATCTCACAGGCCATCTAGGCCAACCTGGACTTGATCGGGAATGCCCTCTCCAACATCTCTAGCAAGCAGTCATCTGGCTTCTCCTGAAAGATCTCCAATGAGAAGGAGCTCACCGTCTCTTGAGGCAGTCCATTCTACTATTGGGCTTCTCTAACTGTTAACTGGTTTTTCCTTACATCAAGCTGAACCTGCTCTACAACTTTCACTCATTGAATATTATGCTGCTTGGGGCCAAGCAAAACTAATCTAATCCTTCTCCAACATGATAATCTTTCAAATAAGTGAGGCCCGCTATTATATCTCCTCAGGTTTTCTCTTCACTCATCTAAAAATTCTCAGGTCCTTTAACTAATCTTTGGATGGCATGGTCCTCTCACCATCCTGATTGCCCTGGAGATGTACTGCAATTTGTCGCTTCATGTTGTAGATTGCTCTTGGTAGAAATGAAGCCAAAAGGAAAGAAAGTCCAAGCATATGCAGACAATCTGAACATGGATAAAATATTGCTGAGAGTAAAGATTTTAGTCAACCCATTGACACGTTAGCTCAGATCTGTTGCTGTGTGATATTTACATAGCTGAAAGAAACACATCAGTCTCATGTTTCTCCCTCATGGACACCAGGGCCATATTCTCTAGGGAAGATCCCTAAAGAAACATACAGTGCCACTTTGTAACTATTATCAAAATCAGCTCCATGACCACTGATACTTGAATCTAACCATATTATAACTCTATTTCTGCTGGTGGGATCCCTTTCTGCCAGAAGCCTGCTTAAATGATTCTCCTGCAGAATTGGTCTTGGGCCATGCATAGGGAAATGTCTTGTTTTGGTTTCGTAACGTGTGAATTAAATTCACTATGGTTGCTGTGGTTTGGTGTTCATTTGAATGAACTCAAGTCATTGTCAGTGCCATTACAGTGAAGAGCTTTAAAGAAGACCCAATATCCCAAAGAACCCTGGGTCGGCAACCTCAAATGGGTGGGCCTCACCTACGGAAAGCAGCAATTAAGTGGTTAAAGAGCAACCAACCCAGTCAACTTGTATTTGTCTTATAGAAATTTGAGTCAGCACGCTCTGGGAAGCACTTTGTGCCAACTGAATATGGAGATGGTGAATGTAAAGCATGGAAGCATAACAACTCGATTACTGACTTCCTCTTTATAAAAGAAATATTGTTTTAAGCAAGTTGTTCTAATGACCAAGTGTCCCACAGGAATGTGTCAGCAATTATAGCCATCAGTACAGAGCCCTCGCTCCCCCTCCCCGCAATATTACCTTATCTCACCACTTCTGAATAGTAAGAGTGGCAATGCCTTTTGCCTGGAGCTATAGGAAAGGGGGAAATGCTGGAAATTAACATTTATTAGTCAGAAAGAAATAAGAATTATATAAAAGTAAAATACATTCCCTGCCTTAAACATTATAGCCCATTACAAGGCAGACTATAATTGCGATCCTTATGAAAAGTTGAGTGAACACTGTCTTTTTTTTTCCCTTGAGAACTAAAGTAGGGGTTGCTCTGTAAGAGATAAAGCTTTCGGCTTTTCACTATGTCTCTGTGGGAGAGGGACATGAAGGGTGACTCTGTGTGACTTTATCAGCTAAGGATGAGGCTAGAGCAGAATCCAAAAGAAAGCAAAAACAAAGCAGGCAAATATTTCTTTAATCAATTTTCTTGGCAAGAATTTCTGCAGTACTCCCATAATTGTATTCTTCCCTTTACTACTAAGGAAAGTAAACCAGCGAATGGATGACCTGTTCATCTAGTTTGTTGATGTGAGGAAGCTGAGGATAGCTAATAGGGTGAAGGAGGACTCAAAAGTAGATTAAAACAAACAAGATTAAATTTAACAGGGATAATTTACTATCCTCTGCTTAGGTTTTTGTTTTTGTTTTTAAGTCAACTGCACATTAAAAGTTGATATTTATTGAGTGTTTTAAGATTTACAAAATATTTTATGTGCATTATTTCATTTGGCCCTCTTAGCAATCCCAAAATACAGGTACTTCAGCTATTATCTCCATCCTACAGATAAGGAAAATGAAGTTCAAAAAGATTAAAGAATCAATAAGCATTTCTTATTTGTTGTGTGCCAGGCACTGTGCCAGAATCGAGAGACACAAAAACAAAATAGTTATTGCCTTCAACAAGTTTACATTTTATTAAGAGGAAAATATGAACTCATTATAGTAAAACCAAAATATATCCAAAGTTAATATAAGGTATTGAGGAGTAGGAAGAAGCACTGGTAGCTGGTAGGATCAGAAAAGCCTTAATGTAGATGTTGGCACTTTATCTGAGCATTGAAAAAAGCCAGAGATTCTCAGAAGTAGAAGTGAGGAGGGAGTGCATTCCAGGCATGAGAGACATTGTCTTTGCAAAGGCTTAGAGATGAGAGGCATATTATTGTGCGAGAAGAATAGCAAGTGGGCAGTTTGAATGGACTGGAGAGTGAATGAAAGGGAGCAATGTGTAACAAGCCTGGAAAGATAGGTTGGAGCCAGATTACAAAGGGCTTTAAATGCCATAAAGTCATTTGTATCTAATTCTAGAGGCTCTAAGGAGACCCTGGAACTTTTTGAGTAGGGTACTGACATGGTCAGACTCGTGCTTTATTAATATCATCTTGAGAACTCGGTGGACAGCCCCTCAATAAAAGGATGTGTTCTGTAAAACTTCAACTCAGTCAGAAGGCTGCACCCAAGGACCCAGAGGGCCACATGTGGCCTCGAGGCCACACGTTCCCCACCCCTGGATAGAGAATGGATTGGAAAAGGGAAAGACCAGAGGCAGGGAGACCAATTAGGAATTTATTACAATAGTCCATCCAGGGAAGAAGAGATGGGACCTGAATGAGGAGGGGTGGTGGTGATTATGGGATTGGAGTAAAGGAGACAGATGTGAAAGATGTTATGGAAGTAGAATTAAGAGGACTTGGCAACTGATTAGCTCTGGGGGATGAGAGAGAACGGAGAGTTGAAGATGATTTTAAGACTATTAACTTAGATGAATGGAAAGATGTTGGTGGTGCCTTCAGCCAAAATTGGGAAGTTATGAAATGGAGTGAATGGGGGCATGAGGGGCTGGGGAGAATGACTTCTGTTTTGTACTTATTAAGTTGGAGATGTCTGAGGGAAACCCAATTAGAAATAACCAATAGGCAGTTAGTGATATGAGAGTATCTCAGTAGAGAGAATAAAGCTGGATATCTGTAAATAATCTTCATAGAGATGATAACTGAGCCCATGGAGTACCAAGACAAAAGGTGTAAAGAGAGAAGAGAACTTAGGATGGAGCTTTGGAGGACATTGATTTGTCCATGGTCATGCGCTTAGTAAGGGGAGTTTCCCAACCCAAGTCCATCCTGACCTCAGGTCCAGTTCATGTTTCATTGTATGCTATCCCTGCAGTTTATAAGACTGGGAAGACTCAGCTTAGTAACAATTCATAAAGAATTTGGACATTTACTTAATTGTAAGCTTAGTATGGGCCGACAATGTGACCTCAGGCTGGATTAGTGGTAATAGAAGCCCACATTTATATCACACTTTTAAGTTTTATAAAGCAGTTTAAGTATATTATCTCACTTGATCCTCTCAACAATCCTCCAAGGAAGGTCTTATTATTAATACTAGTTATACAAATGAAGAAACTGAGGGTCACAGAGCTTAAATGACTCGCCTGGGATCACACAACAAATAAATGTCTAAGTTGAGAACTGAGCTCAGGGTTTCCTGACTCCAAATCCAGCATGCCAGATGCCACCTTTTAAATAAAGTATAATGTCCAGATCAAAGAGAGGTAATTATCCCACAGTATCCAAAAGGTTTAGACCACACCAGAAGCAGCAGACCATGTCTTAACACAGGATATTTATAAAGTAGAAAGTAGTCAGTGACCACTATGGTAAAGAGTCTAGAAATCATGTCCTGTTGAGTGATAGAGGGGTGTTTAGCCTGGGGAAGAGAAAAATCAGGCAGAGAAGACATTCCATTTGTATGAAAAGCTTAAATGACAAAAGAGAAAATGAAGTCATAAATTCATATTTAATGCTATTAAATTGACCAAAGAATACTGCCTTCTGGCCTGTAATTATTTGAAATAGGAGATTAAATCTTAGTATACAAAAGCCTGCTGGAACTTGGAGGTGAAACAAATGAGGATTTTCATTTGAAGCCACTGTGGGAAGCCAGTTTGCATTCAGTTCATTTTGTCTTCCATTGTCTTGTCCCTCTTCTAGGGCCCCAGCAAAACCCAAACTGTTCTACTTCCTAAGACTTGAATGTAGCCAAGGGGCTGAATGAAGAACATTCCGTCCTCGTGATGGACTATAATACATTTGGCATGAAAAGTCTAAAAGGACTGGCCTCACTAAAGCATAAGAGCCTCATTACCAGAAGGGTGGATGGACACCAGGCAATGAATTTTTTTTCTGTTCCAGAAGCTCATAAAGATGGTCTAGCCTTATATTTGTCACCAGAGAGCCTAATAAAATCCTGAGGGCCAAATATCAGCTAATCAGGGGCAGGGACTGTGTATTTTTTATAAGCTAAAACTAGAAATCAAAGACCATCCACACTAAATCTCCTTTTTTTCCTAGTCCAGTGACTTCCTTGATCAAAACTCCCCTCTCTGGCTACCACTTCCCTAAAGCTTTGGTCCTTCTTTATTTGAATATAAGTTTCTTGAGGGCAGGGACTATCTTGCTTTTTGTATTTTCATACATAGGAAGTGCTTAATAAATGATGCTTCATTAATTTATTCATTACTTTTTCATTCATTCTCTATCATTGATGAAACTTCTACTTCTAACTCTCTTTCCAATGACAGACGGGAGCCATGTACACAGGCTTATTGCTTTCCCATGAGTCACACCCATTCCCATGCATGTCTTCATCTACCTAGGATTCTATGATTTGCCTTTCCAATGAGAATATTCTAGTGGTTATCTCCCAGGCATCAAAGAGTTATCTGTTCAGAACAGCTCAAAAATTGGGTTACATCATGAAATTTGTGCCTTGTTAAAACGACAGGGCATTTTCTTTGCTAAGTAATTATAATTCAATGGTATAAAAATAATTGAATAACAATAAGCCATAAATTCATATCTAATGATATGAAACAGTCACTAAAAGGAACCCTTCACACGGGCCTACAAGTATTTGAAATCCCCAGTTAAATCTTATCACACTCTCCCAGTGTTCCATTGTTGCTTCAAATTATGCATTTCTGAAACCTGACTCTTCATCTTTTTCCCACCAAACCAGAAACTCTTTAGTTGTCCCTGTTTTTCTATTAACAGTGCCACCATTTTCCCAGGGACTCAGCCTCAAAATGCAAGAATCATGCTTTACTTCCTCTCTCCCTTGCCATCCATATTGAGTCAGTAAACCAGTCATGTCCTTTATTCTTTCTCTTTTTTTATTTAAAAAAATTGTTCTGAGAAATAAAACCAAAAAAAACTGTTCTGAATTTAGCAAACACCAGAAAAGGACATTTCCCTATATGCAGAATAGAAGAAGATATATGTAAAACTGTGAATCTCTTTTATGCATGGCAAACTTTAGAAAAAATTAACATGTTACTTTGAATGTTGTCATGTTTGTGTTTCCTTCTGAATTTCCCTCCATTTTCATCTATGTACAGGGTGTTCCTAAAGTCTGGACACATAGGCAAAAATGCATATTTTCAAGAAATGAAATGAATGAAATTTTCAACAACATTTTATTTAATTGGAATATTAACAAATAACATCCTCAATATGATTTCTATCATTTGTGATGCAAAGGTTAATGCGCTTTGCAAGATTCATGTAAACTCAATGCAACAACTCCACATTGCCGTCAATGTTAGCACATTCACTATTTATGCTTTCAATCAAGTGTGTCACATCTGTGATTTTCATTGAGTACACCTTCTCCTTTAGCATACCCCAGTAAAAGAAGTCAAGGGGGCTAAGGTCTGTTAATATTCCAAATATTTCAAAATATGCATTTTTGCCTATGTGTCCTGACTTTAGGGACACCCTGTATATTAAAAAAATTCTTCAATGACTTTCTTTTGTTTATTCAGGTTTGTTTTTTGCAAGACTATCACTATCTCAGCTCTCCCTTCCCTTAACCCACCAAATCCTACCCCCCGCCAAAAAGGGGGAGAACAGTTTTGTAACAGTTAATCTGCAATGTTTCTCATACCTATCTCTTTCCATTCCTGTAGTCACTACCTCTATTCATTCCCTTCTAACATCATACTAATATTAGTGTTCAAGGCTGCAGAACTATCTGCAATTCAGCATACTGAACAGGTACTAGGGTAATGTGATGAGTCCAAAGTGGGGCATGGACACTTGGCTAGCATATCCTGGGGAGACCATCCCCTCTGGGCCCTGAGGGAAAGGAGAAGGACCAATGAGAATATTCTCCCTGGGTGTGTAAGGGTGGGTGGGGAAGACTGTCTCAAGGTCTATGCACTTTTATGGGTGGATCTTTGATTTCATCAATGTGGGTCCTCCCTATATGCAGATAGAAACCAAATTCTCCACACTTTCTCACCTTGGGTGATATTTATACATGTTTTCAGATTAACCAATCTTAACTACAGCTTCCCTACCCCCACTCCCACCTTGAAAAGCTCATTCTTTGGCTCAAAAACCTTCAGGGGTCATACAATGCCTAGGAGATACAATCCAGTCTTCTCTAACACTGAAAGCCCACCACAGTCTGGTCCAATGAATGTTTCTGGTTGGTTTCCATACAGCTGCTGATGAGATTTTCCTAAAGCCTGTAACCTAAAAAAAAAAGTCTCCCGAGTGGTCAGCCTTCTGTTCATGTCAACTAGATAGGTATGACTCTATTATACACTCCCTTAATAAACTACCATAACTCCCTATTACTTCTAGGATCAAATACAATCTTTTCTGTTTGGTATTTAAAACCTTTCACAATCTGGTCACAGCCTACCTTTCTGGACTTATTAATGCTTTATTTCCATTCATGTATTGCTAGGTCCAACCTAACTGGCTTCCTTTCAGATATGACAAACCATTTCTCATCTCCATTCCTTTGAATGGGCTGCCTCCAACACAGGGAATGCCTTCCTCACTTAAAAGAGGAAGTACATCTTAGAATCTCTAGCTTCTTTCAAAGCTCAGCTCAACCGCCACCTCCACAAGAAGCCTTTCCTGGTCCCTCTCCAGCTGCTAGTGCCTCCACCTTCAAAAATATACTGAATTTGTTTTGCATATGTGTACGTGTTGTTTTTCATGATAGGATGTAAGCTATTGAGGGCAGGGACTATTTAATTTTTGTCTTTGGATCCAAAGTGCCCAATGCAGGGCCTTGATAAAGGGCTCATTGATGAATTCTCCTTCTGTCTTTCTTCCTATATACCTTCTACATAGCTATATAGAAGGGTGCCTCTCTTTTTTTCTTGATCTTTCTCTTCTTTCTCCACCTGACTTCTTTTTTCTCCTCTCTCTGCCTTGTTCACCATCAGCAGAAGTAAGAAAGCTAGGAGAGTTTCATGGTATTCAAGAAAGATGTTCCAGAGATTTTTGAAGGACAATAATATCTACTGATGAAGCTAATCTATCAGATCACATAAAAGTCCTTCACAATATCCTCCTTCGGTTTTTCAATGCTGTGAAGGTGACTCTAATCAGGGGTGGGGAACTTGAAGTTTAGACTCCATCAAAGGGCTGCACTTGAGGACCTAGAGAGCCACCTGTAGTTTCAAGGCTGCAGGTTCCCCACCCCCAGTGGTGGGATTAAGCTGGTTTGCACCAGTTTGGTGAAACTGGTACCTAATTTTGGGTTTAGTTCCAGAAGTGGTTGTTAGCAGGGGCGGCACCTCAGCTTGGTTTAGTGGAGAGCCGGTTTTTAATTCATTTGAACCCCACCACTGCACCCCTGCTCTGGATTCTCAAAAGATGTTTGTTTAAACTCCATGAGGTCTTGCCAAGATGCAAGGGCTTTTAGAATGGATCTGGTGATATATATATCTATTGGAAAATGACTAGCTAGCTCATCACCAGCAGGCTAGCCTCTAGGAAGCAGGTGTTTCTTTTCTCCCCCAGAACATGGTAATACATGAAGACTGTCTGTGAAGGCAAAGAAGAGTTTTGTTCAGCCTTGGTGGAAGAATTGTCCACACCAATGGAACTCATGGGTCCTTGACCTTTAACTGGTGTTTCCATGTGAAGTCTTTATTTTATTTTTTATGTACATAGCATTTAATTTTTTCCAGTTATATGTAAGGACAATTTCAACATTCATTTGTATAAGATTTTGAGCTCCAAATTTTTCTTCCTCCTTCCCTCCCTTCCCCCCTCTCCAAGACAGCAAGCAATCTGATATAGGTTATACATGCACAATCATGTAAAACATATTTCCACATTAGTCATGTTGTAAAGCAAGAAACAGAACAAAAGAAAAAAAACCACACACACACACACACACAAAAACAAAGAAAGTGAAAATAGTATTCCTCAATCTGCACTAAGACTTCATCAGTTATTTCTCTGGATGTGGAAAGCATTTTCCACCATGAGTCTTTTGGAATTGTCTTGTATCTTATTGCTAAAAAGAGCTAAGTCAGTCATAGCTGATCATCACACAATGTTGCTGTTACTGTGTGAAGTCTTTATTTTAATAAATGCAGAGTATAAGTGAGACCAAGAGGTATTCCTTTGAATGTGAAGTGTAATTTATAATTTTAAATGCTTACAAAAATAGAAATCATTCAATTTTACTTAGTAAGTTTCGGTTCTCAATGAAAACTGTAATTATCTCTTTAAAACTCCACCTCTTTTATTGTTCTTACCAACTAGATGAAAGAATGAATAAATGAAAAGGAATGTATTGAGCACTAAGCTTCTATGTGCTAAGTTCTGAGAATACAAATAGAAAAAGCAAGACAATCCCTGCTTTCAAAGAGCACCAACTCTAACTGGAGGAGACAAATGGGTAGGAGGGGCTTGGTGATTCTCAAGACAAATCAGCAAAGCAGATGGTGAGCCCTGGTGGACTGGAAAATGTAGTGGCAAAGCATATGGTAAGATCTAGTCATTCTTAGGCCATAGTGGCACGGTCTAGTGGTTACTTCATGGCCTTCCTCCTTACTGAAAGCTTCCCTGCTCACCCAAGTGGTTCCAGGCTCTTCAACAAAAAATTTCCAACTACTGAGTGACCCTTATTTTGTCAGTATTTACTTATTTTGATATATCATATTCTTAAAAGGTTGCATGGTAATCATATATTAATTTTCATCTGAAATTAAGATGCCTTGAACATTATATAGAATGTTGTTCATTGAATTTGCGTGTTTCATAAAAGTAAATTTTAAAAAAAAACAACAACTTTTTTTTCACTAACATCCCTATGAGACAGTTGTATAGCCCCAGTAATGCTCAATGGGTCTGTTGAAACAACTTACTTAAACTATTTCCTTTTGGTTCTAGTGCTTAAAATCCCAGTGAGTAGAAGTTGCAAAAAGGCAAATTTAGGCCTTTAATCATGGGAAAAAATCCTAATAATTAATTTTATGAGATAATGGGTTGCCCCTCCATAATGTCTTCAAACAGAAACTTGTCATAGTGGGGATTCCTTTCAGGTCTGAATTGGACTAGTCCTTTGAGATGCCCTCCAACTCTCATATTCTGTGATTCTGTGATTTGAATCTTTCACCTAAAGGAACCATCACATATGATATGAGGAAGGCAAATTCATCAAGTTAATTCAATATATGCAATTACCCTTTTGAAAAATTTAACAATCATTTCAGCAAAATAAAATAAAATGAGAAATAATATCTTAATAGTTGCTAGGGGTCTTCCCTTGTCCCCCTCCACACCTCTGCCATTTTGTTGGTGTAGAAAAGCGTGAAGATCACTGGGTTTAGAGTCAGAGAATCTGAGTTCGAGGCATAAGTACCATCTATGACTACTTATGTGCCCTAGAGCAAGTCACATTATTTCTGTATGCCTCAGTTTCCTAATCTGCAAAATGAGGAGGTTGGAATAGATGGTCTTACCAGCTGTAAATCTATGATCCTGCAATCCTAGTTGGAGTTCTTTGAGATCCCAGACTTGCTAGACTATATTAATTTACATGGGTGTATGAACAAAGAGTGGGGTAATTACAATGAACAGCACTGTTTTCACATTTGAAATCAATTTGCTTAACTTAATGAGCATTTCACCTAAGTACATGTTGTCTTCACCCCAGTAGACTATAAGCTCCTTGAGGGCATGATCTGTTTCGGTTTTGTATCCCCAGAACCTAACACAGTGTCTTGGACACATTTCAATATTACAGTAGTTCTGTGTTTTCATTAATGTGTCTCCTACTACTGCTGCCACTACTATTACCAGTAATAATGATAATGATAATAGCTGACATTTTTACAGCACTTTAAGGGTTACAAAGTACTTTATAAATATTTTCTCATTTGACCCTACTGTGGGAGGTAGGTACTATTATTATCCCCATCTTTCAAACAAGGAAACCAAGGCAGACAGAAGGTAAATGACTTGCCCAGAATCACAAAGCTGGTGTCTGAAGTCAAATTTGAACTCAGGTCTTCCTGCTCCAGGTCTGACACTCTATCCACTGCACCATCTCGATGCCTCCATCACACCCATTATGCCTGCTCATTCTTTTCCATGCTTGTCCTTGTATTCTCATCAGTTTGCCATAGTAATTCCCCTAGGTATGGTGGAAGTACCAATGGAACTTGTAGGCTGTCTGTCATAGTTGACTTCCATGTAGTAGATGTTAACGAAATGTTTGCTGAATTAACAAATGACTCAGACTCAGGGATCTGTGCTGTATCCAAAATGCCCTCCCTCTGTAACAATATATGATCAAAATACACCATTCAACACAATTGTGTGGATGCTGCATTGATGACTAGAGTAAGAGGAAACATGTGCAAGGATACACAAACATAATAATTCTGTATTTCCTGTATCTATTGCAAATAAATGCTCCAGTTCAGCATTTCTTTAACATTCTATATGACCCTTTTGGTATTTCCTGGGGGAGTGGGAAGGCTTGTGAGGATGTTGTAGGTCATCCAAAGCAGGAACATGTGGGTGTTTGCTCAAACAAATAATGGAGTTTGGAGGTGGGATACTGGAAAAGAAGTTTTTCCACACATCTATTAAGACACGACTCACTCAGCCCAGGAGACCTAGGCTTTAATGAAAATAAATTTAAGCACTTCAATTAATTTGTCCCCTAGAACACTCAGCCAAATATGACAATGGTGCTGTGATTCACAGGATTTTCATTTCATGGCATGAGAGCAGCTGTAGTCTTGGGAAATTGAATTGGATGCCTTCACGAGGCCCAACCAAGAGACACCATCTTTGTTATTGGAGGCCTAATACTACTAAATGCCAGCTCTAATAATTTCTGCTGCAGCTGATTGTAAGCGGCATTTGGACATAAATTATGAAGAAGAGAAAGCAGCATCTCTCAGCTAAGGAGTCATTGTGATAGACTGTTCAGGAGCAGAGTCAGGGAATTCCACCAGCCTTTAAGTACTGAACATTTGCTGAGAGTATTTCAGGAAATGTGCTGTCTGAAGTCCAAGGTCAAATTTATTGCTTTTAAACTTATAAATAGGTCACAGAAGTATAATTTGCAGGGATGGGGGGGATACAACCCTAAAGTGAACTATCAGTAAGGAAACAGGGGTGCAAGTAGAAATCTCTCATTGCTCATTGCTACATCTGCCCTTCTCTCCTGAGTACTACGACTAACTGTGGTTTCTGGGCAGCTTTTAAGTGTTGAAATGAGACATAGTGACCTCATGAGACCAACATGTTCACATCATGATGTCGTTGTGTATCCACCCAGACATAGACACTTTCAAGCCCAGAAATGTCTGTGAACAATTCTCTTTCAACCCCCTCAGGGCCAGTGCTAAGATTGTCCTGGATTTTGGAAGTTTTCGCCATACCAGTGACATCATGAGTGCATGACTATAACTAGGATCTAGAACAGAGAATCTCAGGTTTTTGGGGGTTTTTTTATCCATAGATCTCTTAAGAGCACATGGTCCCACAAACCACTCCTATCACTGCCTCTTGCATGTTAATACAAAGGAAGAACAAGAAAAGAAAAAAATACTGCGGAGCCAGGAAAAACAACTGCTTTTGTGGCTACATTTGTTTCAAATGTTCATTTTCCTGCTTTTTCATGTACATTCAAATCTACAGTGGAAAATTTCCCTTGCTAAGCAAATTAAGAAACCCCACATCTGAACTCCTTGGGTGACTTCAACCAAAAACCAACTCACAGACGGTGCGGAAGTGATTTACTTGGAGAACAGCTGCGCCAGGGAACAAAAGTGAAGTTGGGCAAAACTGACTTCCTAGAACAATCGATCTGGACCTAAAAGGAGCCTCAGGAGCTGACTAGTTCAATCCCCTCCTTTTAAAACCTGAAGAAACTGAGAGACTTGGGGCTAGTAAGTGATATGCCCAAGGTCACCGAAGCGATAAGCCTCAGGAGGAGAATTTGTGCCCAGTTTCTTGGCCTCCAAAGTCAGTCCACATTCCACTGTACCATGCTGACTTCTCAGCCTCAGATAACTCTCTGGCTCATGTTGACTATCCCTCAGTTTACTTTTTGAAACAACAGGGAGTTTTTCAGGAGATTATTCTGTGAAAGGTGAATTTTCTGTCCTGAATATTGAGAAGACTTCTTTCTGGAGTTTACTTTGTTGCTGAGGATAAACAACTCTACCTACATTCTTTACCAAACCGGTTTTCTCTTCAGGCTCTGCCATACTACAGGGTATATTTTAAGCTTTAAGAGGTTAAAACTGCACAAAGACTTTTGGGACATGCCGTACCATAGTTTTACACCATATAACAGATTCCTCCTGCCCCAGAATTTAAGAACAAGAAGTATCAAGCCTACAGATTCATTTCCTATCTTCTGCCTTATGTTCAGGATCAATCAATCAGTCAATAAACATTTATTAGATGCCTACTATGTGCCAGGCACAGTGTTGAGTGCTGAAGATACCAAAAAAGACAGTTCCTGCCCTCAAGGAATTTACACTCTGATAGAGAGACAACTTGCAAACAAATATATAGAAAGTGTGCTATATACAGGATAAATAGGAAATAATTAACAGAGCAAAGGCCCTGGAATTATGAAGGGTTAGGGAAAGCTTCTTTAGATGGAGGAATTTTAGTTGGGACTCTTTCAAATATTCTCTCTGCAGTCGTGGGCAGCTTCACTTTAAATGAATCAAGTTATGGGCTTCTGCCACTTCCCTTGGGGAATCACTATATGCCTGAATCACTGTTTAATTGGTCACCCTTTGGGGAGATAGTGGGGGAAATGACTTCATTATCCTTGGTTTAAGCCAATGTAGTGTCTCAAGGCTACGTTTGGAGGAGTTTGAAATGGGCTTATGACTCAGGGACAACATTTCCTAAACGCTTGTCAATCTGGCTCTAAAAGGCCAACTATTAGAAAACCAACTGTCTCTGAAGCAAAGATGTCCCGGTAAACGTTTAAAAACCAGCTCTCAGGAAAAAAAAAAAAAGTAGGGACAGCCCACTTTCAGGTTTAATCTGCATAATTAACATTTTCTCCTTCACTTTCTTAAATCTAGACCAGGGGTGGGGAACTTATGGCCTTGAGACCACACGTGGCCCTCTAGGTCATCAGGTTCTGCCATTTGACTGCACTGGAGGACCTAAAGGGACATATGTGGCCCCAAGGCTCCAGGTTCCCCACCCTGGTCTAGACAATCAATAAAATAAATCAAACCTTTGTTGGCAACATTTGCTGGTTTGTGAGGTCACAAATAGTCACACTTAAAATTTAACAATTGGCTTAGGGGGATTCCTAAGTGCTGATTCCAGTACATCTCTGCTATGAATTCTAAATCAAATATGATTAAATCCTGGATACCCGGTCTTGGTGATTCATAATCCCTACGGTAAGGCCTGTGGTAAGTGTTATTCTTATTTGCATTTTAGAGAGGAGGAAACTTAACAGGCAACAGTTAAGTGACTTGTCCAGGGTTAATTCAATTCGATAAACATTTATTAAGTGGCTACTATGTGCTAAGCACTGAGGATACAAATAAGAAAAAGAAAGATGGCTCCTGCCCTAGAGGAACTTACAATCTAATGAGGGAAGACAACACATAAAAGGAAGCTGGAAAACAGGGTTGGGGAAAGGATGGACACTAGTGGGTATCACCCCACTAGTAAGTGATTTGAACTCAAGTCTTTCTGACTCCAGATCCAGCTAACAATGCTATTTATCTGCCTAAGCACAAGAAGCAAAGTCTAATTGATTTGAATTTCATTAATGCAAAATTTATGATAATTCAGATAGGATCTGACCTATTTACTTTAACTCTATCTGAAGAAAAATGTTTGCTAAGTAAATTTTAAAAATTGTAAGGAAAATAACAAACTATTTTCAAGATGATCTACAAAAGCAGCCTTTTATTTGCCACTGATACATATGTAATAACCCCAACATCAGAGCTTATTACATGAAGGACTCAGATACTCTTTGAAGGATTTTGCATATCTCTGGTTCAGGTTTATTGTCTTCACCCAGAGAATTTGGAAACTTCATCATATGGAACCACTCAATGTATTCCCCTTGCAAACATAATTCACAAAGCTCAAAGGAGAAAAAAGTTTATTTTCAGGTGAAAAATGAAACAAAACAAAAACCAAAAAAAATAAATAATGCTCTTAGCAGAGTTCATGGAAAAATCAAGACCACCAATGAGTGGCCCTTTCCCAAAGACTTGTATAAACAGTCATGGTTCTCCCTGTAAGTATTGCTATAGAACATGACACTCATCTGCTCATGGTAGGTCTTCACTGCACATATCTAATATTGCCAAGTCTTCACTCCTCAATAGATTCCAATTCTAAATACATTCCTAATAATAATTTTAATTCTTAATGCATATATTATATAATTCTTAATAATTATTATTGTAATTCCATAATTCTTAATAACAATAGTAATTCTTAATAGATTCCAAAAAGTAGTATCTCTAACCCTTCTTTCCAGAGTAAAAGTCTCTGTGATGTGTTTCCTGTATCATTTTGTCCAATATGTTGGAATTCCCTCCACTCTGAAGTTTCCCTCTTATGGTGAGCTGAAATCTGCCTCTCTACAACTTTCACTCACTTCCACCATCTGTCTTCTCAGAGGCAACAGAAAAAAGTCTGATTCCTCTTTTAAGTATTCCTCAAATACTTAAAGATAGCTCTCATGTAGTCCCTATGTCTTCTCTTCTTTAAAATAAAAATATCCATTTCCTTCAATTAATCCTCATAGAACATGGTCTCTAGTCATCGAACCATCATGGGATACCCTCCACTAAATTTGGTCAGTTTTGTGATAAGATCATAGATTTAGAAGTGGACAGGACCTTAGAGACCATTTGATCTAACTTCCTCAATTCAAGGATAAGGCAAGTAAAGCCTTCTGAGGTTAAGTGATTTGCCTAAGGTCATATCTGTAATAAGCAATAGAGCTCGGATTTGAACCCTGGTCCTCCGGTTCCAAATACAGAACTCCTTCCATCACATTGCCAGCGTCCTTCCAACTACATGAACTGTTAGATTTCTTTGTTAAATAGAATTAAAGCTCTCATTGTAGTGTTCTGGTAAATGTTTAACAACCAGCTCTATGAAAAAAAAATCTATACATACTCGTGACTTTAAGTTTAACCTGTATTATTAAAATTCTTTCTTCACTTTCTGAAGTCTTGAAAATGGATAAACAATAAATCACATTCAATCAGCTCTTGAGAGTTGGTTTGAGATGGCTCCAGTACACCCCTGTGTCATTGTATATAGTGTGGTTCAAGACATTTTCCTTTACAAAGAAGCAGGGCAGGCATGATCTTAGCCCCTTTGAAGTCAAAAACCCACAGTCAACAATCCACACATGGAACAAAGTAGAAGACATACACATAAACTATGTTATACAACAATTTGGAAAGTAAGACTTATGAAAGAACAAAGACAGTATTTTATTTTATTTTTTATTACATTAATACATATTTATGGAATAAAACAAACATTTCCATAACATAGTACAACAAAAAAGATGATTGCCCATGAAACTGCTTGCACAACTTGCTGTTCCTTTCAAATATACAATAAAACTATCATGTAAATTTCTTTTTTTTTCTCCTTTTTTCTACATTCTCCTTCCACCCTGCCCTAGAGATTGCTACCATTAGATGCAAATATGTGTGTATGTGAAATTATTCTATACATACTTGTATTTATCAGTTCTTTCTCTGGATCCAGATAGCATTTTTCTTCATATGTCCTTTATAGTTAATTTGGGTATTTATAATAGTCAAAATAACTTATTTGCTCAAAGTCATTCTTAAAACAATACTGCTGATACTATATACAATGTTCTCTTCACTTGGCTCATTTCATTCTTATTTTGCGCAAGTCTTTCCACATTTTTTAAAATCATTGAACTCATCATTTCTTATAGCACAGTAGTATCCCATCACAATTATATACCACAGCTTGTTCAGCCATTCCCCAGTTGATGGGCATCCCTGTAACTTCCAATTACTTGCCACCACAAAGAGAGCTGTTATAAATATTTTAGAACATATATG
Organism: Trichosurus vulpecula; assembly: GCF_011100635.1. Lineage (NCBI taxonomy): Eukaryota > Metazoa > Chordata > Mammalia > Diprotodontia > Phalangeridae > Trichosurus > Trichosurus vulpecula. The sequence continues at coordinate 137,450,056 of NC_050579.1, read as the reverse complement.
TTCTTCTCCTTTTTCCCTAATTATCTTCAGAAATAGATCAAGTACTGGTATTGCTGGGTCAAAGGGTATATACATAGTTTAATAACTCTTTGGGCATACTTACAGATTGCTCTCTAAGATGGCTGGATCCAGTTCACAATTCTACCAAGAATGAATTAGTGTCCCAATTTTTCCACATCCCCTCTAACATTTGTTACTCTCCCCTTCTATCATTTTAGCCAATTTGGTAGGTGTAAAATGATATTTCAAGGTTGTTTTAATTTCCATTTCTCTACTCAATATTGATTTTGAGCATTTTTTCATGTGACAATAAATTGTTTTGATTTCTTCATTGGAAAACTGCTTGTTCATATCATTTGATCATTTATCAATTTGGGAATGATTCACATTCTCATAGATTTGACTAAGTTCTTTACATATTTTAGATATGAAACCTTTATCTGATAACCTGTCTATAACATTTTCCCCCAATTTTTTGCTTTTCTTCTGCTCTTGGCTACATTTTTTTTATTTGTACAAAAACAGTTTTAATTTAATGTAATCAAAATTATCCATTTTACACCTAACTTTGCTCTCTACCTCTCATGTATTCATAAATTGCTCACCTATCCAAAAGTCTGATACATGCTATGTTCTGTGTTCTTCTAATTTTCTTGTGAAATCTCTTTTTATATCTAAGGTCATGTATCCATTTTGACCTTGTCTTGGTAAATGGTGTAAGATATTGGTCTCTGCTCAGTTTCTACCACACTGCTTTCCAGTTTTCCCAACAAATTTTCCCTCCCTCCTTTTAAATCCTTCTCTCCCCTCTCGATCCACTCCCCTATCTGCTCTTCTTTTCCTGAGACCACAAGGACCACCTTCCCTCATTACTAACATTCAATTCACATATCAACTCTATATCCTTGCTCCTCTCACTCTCTTTCATGCATTTTCCTAGTCTGTCATGTAGTTCTAATGTCATATGGTTCTGCTAATAATGCCCCAGGCCTGCCTATTCACTCTTACCACCAACTGATCTCCACCACTTTCACCTCTGTCTTCATGTATTCATTTAGAAAGAAGTCTCTTACTGGTGTCTCTGTTGTAAGTCCTTTACTACTCCTGTTCTTGGCTATTGAATCTGATTATCCTTCCCGCATTTCTATCGCCTGAGGTATTAGAGAAGTAAATCATCTCTTCAGATCTTGTTTTCTTTCTAAGAATGTTTCATTATTATTGGCTTATTATTATTGAAGTTATTCAATTTTTATTGAATGACCATCTTAGTGTGTGTGTGTGTGTGTGTGTGTGTGTGTGTGTGTGTGGTTAAGCTCAGATTTGCAGTGTAGTTTAAACTTGGCCATATTTTGAGCTTCATTAGTCTTTGGAACACATTATTCCATTCCCCATTTTCTGGTGGGTGCAGAATAATCTTGTGTTATTCAAATTTCCTTTCCTTTGTATTTGAAGGTTTTTCTCTTGATCACTTCCTGAACTTATTTTGGGATTGAATTATTAAATTTAATTACTATGTGTCTTGGAGTTTGCATCCTTGAATTTTTTTTCTGAAAGTTATCTGTGAATTCTTTCAATTGTTATTTCATTTTCTGGGTCCAGAAGTTCTAGACAATTTACTTGTATAATTTCTTGCATTATGGTGTTCAGGGGTTTTTAGTTTTCTTACTTTTTATGTTCTTCTGTGAGACCTTCTGAGGTTGTCTCTAGATATCCATCCTGTCTTTAAGATCTATATGTTTTATTTGCATAGTGAGCATATTTGTTTTAATGTTTTTGCTTCTCTTTGTCTAGATTGTTCTTCCCTTCCGTGTATTTGCATTCCCAATCTATTATTGTCTCACACTTCTTTGGTGAAGCACTGTTGCAGTTTCAAGTTTTTCTATTCTGTCCATTATTTTTGCTGTTCAGACCATAATTCTTGTTTCTCTTTGAAACCACTTATTTTCTGAATTAACCAGTAGTTTTGGTGTCCTGAATAGAAGGTCATAAAATCCATTATTCAGTTCAATAATCACTTTTAAATGCCTACTGTTTTCTAAGCATCAGGCATTACTGGACATTAGAGCTACAAAAAAAAATACACAAATGTAACAATCCCTATAGCCAAGAAGCTTACACTCTCTTTGAATGTAATTGGCAAGGAGTCTTATATTAATGGAATCAGTGCCATTGGTTGGGGTGACATGTGGTGGAATTTGACCCTAATTAATCCCCAAAGATTTTCCTCCATTTTATATGTTACTGTGGTTAAGTTCTACTTATGAATTGTCATTTCATCTAGAACAGTTCATTTTAGGTTGCTTTTGTCTTTCAATGGAGCACATGACCTACTAATAAATTCAAGTATTTTTGTTTCAATAAATTCAAGTCTTTTGATGATTTTAGCCTTGTTTCCATCTCCATAGACTGAAATTCACTGTTGGCGCATAATGAATCCTTCTCTGTGGCCTTCTTACAACTCTATTAAATCTTTGTGAACGCTGTCACAATGGCTTGGTTCAGCATTCCTCCACCAGCGAGAATACATTAGAAACCAAACAAAACACTGTCATACATGAAGGAGTTCATAAAACTCAGCCTGTGAAAGGCCGTCCACAAGCTGTGCGAGTCACGTTCTAGACTTTTGTTTGACAGACTTTCCCAGCCGATTGGCCTGATGTTAATAGAGAAACTGTACATGAAATGAGAAAGGGAAGGAGGTCAGTTGACTTATAAGGGAGCTGAACTTGAATTCTTCCCACACCCCTATGAAACACGCCAAACTGGCTATCTCTACCATCTTCAACTAGCACCATATAGTGGATCAAAAAAAACCAAAAAACAAACCAAAACCTGAGACTTCCAAATATTCCTTGCTTGGCATTTTGGGTTTCTCTTAGCCAAGAGACCAGGGAAGATATTTTTGTACACATGGCCTGTGTGTAGAAAGGGGCCAGATGATAGCAGCATAGACTCTTGCTCTATTTAGGACCTTTCTTAATATGGCTGAAGGAATTTAAAGAGAAAAGAATAATTGTTCTCATTTACTGTTGGTTCTTATTCAAGTGTTATTATAGATAAACTCTTGCTTTCTATTTCCATAACTGTGTCCTCAAAGCAGAATGGCCTGACCATAAGATACCAGAAGTATCAGACCCAAGTATAATTTCTCACCCAAGTCAACAGAGTCAGCTTTAACATTCATCATTGTGCTGAAAGTTTTGCTAATATTGTTGCTGTTCAGTCACTTTAGTCGTGTCCAACTCTTCATGGCCCCACTTGGGGTCTTCTTGGCAAAGATACTGGTTTGCCATTTCCTTCTCCAGCTCATTTTATAGATGAGGAAACTGAAGCATACAGGGTTAAGTGACGTACCCAGGGTCACACAGCTGGTAAGTGTCTGAGGCTGTATTTGAACTCAGGAAGATGAGTCTTCCTGATGCCAGGCCCAACACCCTATGCACTGTACCTCCTAGCTGCTTATTATGCTAACATATATTTACATATATAAAATATATACATATACAACATATGTATGTATACATGTATTATATATTTTATGTATTAGTTGCTTGTAATCATAGGGTTCAAATAGGCAGTGAAAATAAATAGTTCCCTTTGCCTCAGCTCCAAATACCAGATACACCATGGTATGGTTCTATAGATAACTTCTGGGCCCAGTTAGGAGACCTAGGTTTGAGTCCTGGCTGCTTACTGGGGGAACCACTTCACATCCTGAGGCCTCCTCTGTACATTGTTTCCTCCTCTGTGCATCGACGGAGCTGGACTAGTCTCCTCTCAGATCCTCTCTAGCTTTCGTTTGTTGTTCTAAGTAGGATCACACAGTTCAGGGATTTAAGTTTGAAAGGGGTATCAAAGACTTTCTAATCTAACCCCCTTCGTTTTACATTTAAAGAAACTGAAGCTCCGAAAGTGACTTGCATATGTACACGAAGTAGTTTCATCTCAGTCTACGACACCAAGTCTGCTTGGTCAAATCAAGAGTGTGGGGGAAGGGAGGGAACATCGTCAGGGTCCAAATTCAGAGTCTTGAGCTCTGCTCAATGTCTGACTCCCTGGGGACCTTGGCACGTCAGTTAATTGGCCTGTGTTTCACTTGTTTCAGCTGTAAAATGGAATCGGTAATAATTGCCTGTTGCCCAGGTGTAAGGCTTTATCACCAACAGCTGGCTTGGGTTCTCAAACAGGGAAGCCGCCCACAAAGGATGGTGACATAGTTCATTCCAGGTGACCTGGCAAGCATAACGCAGAGTTGGCCTAGAGTCTGGAGGTGCTAGTGCCAGGGTCCTACCACCAAGATGGAAAAGATGGCAGAAGCTTCCCTACGGCAAAATGAAGACCTCTACCCAGATTCTAAAAATGCATCCAGGCTCCTGGAAAATGGGCAGAAGCTCAGAGCTTTCACTAGACAATGCCTGTTGGAGACACTGAACTTTTGGGCGATGAGGTTGTTTTTATGTTATGGTGTTAATGAGTCTTCAGTATCTCACGCATTAGCAAGGGATTCCACGTGCACAGGAAGGGGATGGGGAAGACAGAGGGAGAACACATTTAGAATCCATCTTAGTGGATCAAATGAGATAATATTTGTAAAGCACTTAACACAGTAACTAACTCATTGTTATTATTCAGTCATTTTCAGTCATGTCAGGTTCTTCCTGACCCTATTTGGGGTTTTCTTGAGAAAGATACTAGAGTGGTTTGCCATTTCCTTCTCCAGCTCACTTTATAGATTCGGAAACTGAGGCGAACACAGTTAAGTGACTTGTCCAGGGTCACACAGCTAGTAAGTGTCTGAGGCCGGATTTGAACTCACCAAGATAAGTCTTCTTGACTCCAGGCCTGGCACTCTATCCATTGCACCACCCAGCTGTCCTCTAGCTCATAATAGGTACTTAACAAATGCTTGTTCCGTTTCCATCTTCTGATAGACCACCACAGCTACAGTAAAGTTCTATAGTGGTCTAACATTTTGGAGTATAGCATGATGCAGTGGAAAGAATGCTAAACCTGGAGTCATGTGAACTGAGTTCAAATCCTGCCTTTTCCACTTCCTATGATCATTTAATCTTTCTAGGTCTCAGTTTCCTCATCTATAAAACAAGGGTCAGTGAGTTTGGATCAGCAAGTATCAAATTCAAATAGAACTGAGGCCATTAAACTATACATAAAAATCCTTGCAGCATTGACTTAGAAAACCACATATTGACAATATCTATATTTTATTATATTTTATCTATTTTGTTAAATATCCCCCAATTACATTTTAATCTGGTCCTGGGATTCTTCAGAATGTTGTGAGCCTCATGAGGCCTTGTGGCCCCCTGTTGACATTTCTAGACTAGAGGAACTTTAAGGTTCCATTTCAGCTGTAGATCTATGAGCTTATTCCTATTCTTCCTTCTTCTGTTCCCCTCCATTGTTTCTCCTAAGTCTCTCCACACCCTCATCTACCCCTGCTCCCAACCCCCCCCCACCCCTCACTCCCATAGGATTGCTGGATTTCAAAGCTCTGCTACTTGTAAAATTCCCAAATACAGGGCTTGCCTCACCTAGGGGTAACCACATTGTTCATTTCCCCAAAGGAAGCCAAAGGGATTTTCTGGAATCCCCACTCAACGTGCATTTAGCTCACAGGGCAAATCCACATCAGAATCTGCTATGTTATATAAAAGCCCTGATTAATCATTCCACAGGGCCATATAATGACAGGCATGCATTTTTCAACAGCAAAGGCTGAGACCAAGAACTTGAATATGGTGGCTATTATGATTTTATAACCACCCAGCGGCAAGTGCTTAGTGCATTTAGGGTAAATCACAGGAGGACGAAAAGAGCTTTTGGTGTCTCTATAATTGGTTTTTATTTTATTTATGGTAATTATTAAGCAGGTCTCTAAAAGCTACATCTTCCCAATGATCATGATTTTTTTTTTTTAGCCTTTTAGTGGTGCCTAGGTTGGAAAAATAGCTTCCCTCTCCAGGGAAAATAAAGGTTCTGGCAGGGAGCTGGCTATTTCTTAGCCGAAGGTGATTCTTCGGATTTGCTGAGTAGATCACACAGAGTTCACTGAATGAAAACACACAGTCTGGCCTGTCTCAGTCTTTTTAAAGCACGTGGCCTCCCACAGAGCATGAGGTGTGCAAGCATCTTTCTCTCTGAGAAAAAGAAATGGAACAGATCCCTGAATCCCATGATACCAATAACAACTAGCATTTATATAGCACTTTACATAGGTTAGTTGATCCTCACAACAATCCTGAGAGGTAGGAGCTATTATTATCCCCATTTTACAGATAAGAAAAATTAAAGGCTTAGGGAAAGTAATATATTTGCCTAGGGTCACACAGCTAGTAAGACAGGATTTGAACTCGGGTCTTCTTGACTGTCCAGTGCTCTATCCATCGCATCACCTGGTTCTCCCACTGTGTGCTGTGAAACTGATGCCAATTCATTGCTGCCCTGGACAAACTGGAGGTGAAAATCATGCCAAGACCTTCTATTCCTAAGGGCTATAATTGGGAGGTTTCCAATACATAGCATCATCAGATTTAGAAGTTAAGAACATCAGAGACCACCTAGTCCAGCCTTCTTTTTTGACAAGGGAGGGAATTGAGGCCCAGACACATTAATTAACTGGCCCAACATCATGCAGATAGATAGTAAATAGTAAAGTCAGGATTCAAATCTGGGTACTCTTGTCTTTTTCGCTGCTCATAGTCCTGGATGATCCATGTGGCTGGTACTGTTTACAGTATGGATGAAAGCAAATTATTGCCTGGATCACCCAGGACAATGAGATGCTCATATTTCACTTTTAAGAAAGCCCAGGGATTCTTTCTCCAACCAGAGATGCATAAGAGGCTGTTCTTGAGTATTTTCTGCTTTAAAATAGAGAAAATCTGCTTCTGCACTTTCTCAACAACAAAGTTGCATTTGAGAATGTTTTCCTCCCGTCCAATAATTAAATTTGTCTTGATTCAAATCAAGTCTATTTCCATGTGTGATTGACATAGAAGCCTGGGACTTAAAGACAGAAGGGACATGTGAGATCATTTAGTCCAATCCCCTCATTTCACAGATGAGGAAACTAAAGCCCGAAGAAGAAAAACTCTCCCAAGGCCATGGACATAATAAAGAGCAGAGTGAGGTTTCAAACAAGGGTCTTCTGACAGAGGGATGGATCTAGGGCTCTTTGCCCTACATCACTCTGACTCCAATACTTTGGGTACAATTTTTGAAAATTTTAGTGAATCATGTCAGATTTTCATCCATCAGGCAAAATATTCCTGATGGATTCATTAACATGGCCTGCTTCCTAGCACTATAGAGTGTATATAGGAGCATGAACATAGGCTCTGGAGTCAGAGAATCTGGGCTCAAATACTATCCCTGATGCTCACTAACTGTATGACCTTGTACAAATCACTTAACTTTTCTCAGCCTGAATTTATTCCACTATGAAATTAGGTGTAACAAGGATTTCTCTAATTTCTCTAACATGAGATATTGTTTCACAGTTCAGAAAATAGAAATTGAAAATAGAGTAGCTTTAATTTTATAACAGTCCTGTTGAGTTTCTGGTCTCCATTGTGACCCTACATCTTTTCCAGATATATCTGCGTTCAATCCTCTCCCATTTTGTGTAGTTCATTTCACACATTTCTCTGCTCTTATACGTACTGAGCTTCAATGTCTATATGTATAGCCCTATCTCCAGCCTAAGTTAATGAATATTAACAATAATTATACTAATTTGACAGAAGAGAGGAAGTATGATATGGTAGAAAGACAATTGGAGTCCAAAAAAACTATGTTCAAGGCCTACTTCTAAGAGATACCAGCTGTGTGACTTTGGGTAAATCAATTCACCCTTCAGTACCCCCAGGTAATTCTCTTTTGTTGTTATGGTTCAATCGTGTCCAACTCTTTGTGGCCATATCTGGGGTTTTCTTGGAAAAAAATACTGAAGTGGTTTGGCCATTTCCTTCTCCAGCTCATTTTACAGAAAATGGTGGGTTTGGTCTAAATCAACTCTAAGATTCCTTCCAGATTAAGCTCTATGGGCTTACAATTCCAATTCCAGTCTTCTTTGCATTACATATCCTGTTAAGATCCGGTCACCCCACCATTTAATATTATGCAAAAATTCAATCATTAAGCATCTGCCACATGCATTGCACTGTGCTAGGTGTTGAGTTTGCAAAGAGAAAAACAAGATTCCCTGCCTGTAAGGAGCTTAGAGCTGGAAAACTGTGTTATCTTCATTATTCCAATAGTATAATGAAATGCCGTACAGGATAATGAAGAGAGTGCTGGATTGAGAGTAAGGAAGAGATATTTGGATTCAAATCCTACCTCTGACACCGAGTCACTAACTGTGTGATCACTAGTAAGTCATTTTAACCTATCTGAAAAACTCAATTTTCTCCTCTGTAAAATGGAGGCAATAATACCTGTGGTGCCTATTTCAAAAGGTTATTTTAAGGTTCAAATGAGACGATGCACAAAAAAGTGCTTTGTAACCTTAAAACTATTTTTATTATTACCAATTTTTGGAGTATCAGAGACTAATAAGGTTAATGAAAACAAGTAAGGATAAGGTAGTGATGATGGAAAACCCATTGCTCAGATTTACTGTCTCTCATAATTTAACCCTCTTAAACTAATACAAGCATCAATAATAGTGAATTGAGGAAATTGAAAAGAAGTTTTTCTTTTTTTAAGAAGAGGAAGACAATGAAAAAAGACAAAAACATAAGATTTCAATTGAAATAGTAAAAGAAATAGGTGGACAAGAGGTGGCAAAGAACAATCCCATCTTTTAAGGCTCTAGAAGCATCATAATAATTCTTTTATAACCTAGAAAAATCAAGCCTTCATTCTGTTCACACTAGAGCAATTACAAAATATGATATAGTTACGACTGTATCAAGAGACAAGAGGTGCCAGGAGGTCTGCAGCCCGTCCACTAAACACTTAACTAGGACACATAAATTCATTTTCTATATCTGAGATTATTTAGAATTAAAAGAGAGTGCATTTGAGATCCCACATGCTTACATTATGTAGCCCTTAAAAGTATTAGGTTCCCATCTTTGGATGAACAAATTCGATTCTGATTTTGGCATCATCAGATTTCTAAGCTCATCACTATGTCCTTTGCAAACATACACACACATTGGTATTTTCCTATTGCCTTTACTTTTTGGATTTAAACTCAAGTTCTGATTTTCTAAAACACAAATTATAAATTTTGCAGGTGAATCCAACAGCACTACTCCCTTTCCCCAAAAATCTTTTCAAGGCTTGGAAACAAGCATTGAAGTACTTGTTTCTAATGCTTATCTCTAAGGTAAACAAATTCCATTATAATGGATTAAAAAAAAACCCCTCCTTAGATCTAGCCCTAAGTTTCCAATCTTTCCCCAAAAGCACATTGTTTGAAGATGCAAGGAATGCATATCCGTTGTTTCATTCAAGCTTATAAGCATTAATGCTCTATGATCTTTGGCTCTGCTATTCAACTCCTAGATCCAAGTACATTTAAGATTTTTCCAGTGGTTATTTAAGATTACACTCCATTCAGATTGAACTGTTAGCCATTCTCCAATCTTGTCCTCCTCCCTTGTACCTCTGTGAATTTAGGGATGCTCTCCACTACGTCTGAAACAAAGCCATCCCATACCTCATGACCACCTTCTGGAATCCTTCCAAGCCTAATTACCACCACCTCCATAAAACCTTCTCCAATCTACTCTGATCCAATGAAAGTGATCTCTCCCTCTTAAATTTCTAGCCACAATTTCAATCAATCAATCAACAAGCATTTATTAAGCTTCAATGTGCCAGGCATTGCGCTAGGCACCTAGCTCGAACAGCTAGATGGCACCAGTGGATAGAGAACTGGACCTGGAATCAGGAAGATCTGAGTTCAAATGTGACCTTAAACAATTACTACCTTTGTGACCCAGGGCAAATTATTTTTCCTCAGTTTCTTTACCTATAAAACGGGGCTAATAATAGCACCTACTTCCCAGGGCTACTGTGAGGATCCAAAGCACTTGGCACAGTTCCTAGTACGTAGTAAGTATTATATAAATCTATTATTATTGTCATTACTATTAGGCACTGTGGACACAAAGACAAAAGTGAAATAGTCCCTGCCCTTTATAATGAGGGAGCCAATAGGTACATATCTAGGTATGTACAGTCAGGTAGAAAGCAACAAAAGTTAACATGAGGGCGATCATCCCAATAGCAGCTGAGTTGATCAGGAAAGTACAGTCCTTGATCTGAATCTTGTAAGAAACCAAGGATTCTAAAAGGAGGAGGTGAAGAGTGAGAACATTCCAGGTATGGAGGACAGTTGGTAGGAAATACAATGGAGCAACAGCTTGTGAGGAACAGTAAGAAAGACAGTTTGGCTGCACCATAGAGCTTATGGAGTAGAGTAAGATGTATTAAACTGGGAAGGCAGGATGGAGTCAAATTGTTAAGACTTTAAAATGCCAAACAGAGGAATTTCTATTTTATCCTAGAAGTAATGGGTCTAGAGTTTAATGAGTAGGGGAAATGCCATGGTCAGTCCTTTAGTATAAGAGAATCACTTTGGTGGTTGTGCAGAGGATGAATTGGAGGGGAGAGGGATTTCAGGCAGAGAGACTAATTAGAAGGCTGTTATAACAGTCCAGGTGGGAAGTGAGGAAGATTTGAACTGAAGTGGTGGCTGTGTGCGTAGAGAAGGGGACAGATGTGAGAGATGCTGTTGAGGTAGAAATGAAATTTGGATGTGTGGGGTGAGTGAAAGCGAGGAGTTGTGGATGACAGAGAGGTTGTAGTTCTGAAGGATTGCACCTGCCTATAAGTGCTTTTGCATTCATTCGTTTCTTTCAAGTTCTTAAGGAGGCAGGTTTTGGCGGGGGGGCAGGGGGGGAATAAAATAAATTCAATTTTGGACATTTTGAGTTCATACAGGAGTAAGGACTAAGACTAGGGATGAATATAATTGAACCCTTGGGAGTTGATGAGGTTAATAAGAGAGTAGAAAAAGAAAAAAGAAAGGCCAAGGCAGAGCCTTGAGGGACACCCACAGTTAGGCGGCATGATATGACTAATGATCCAACAAAGAAGACTAAGAAGGAATGGTCAGATGGGTATGAGGTAAACCAAGAGAGAGCAGAGTCATGAAAACCTAGTGAGGAGAGAATATCCAGGAGAGGAAGTTAATTAATAGTGGTAAATGCTATAGAGAGGTCAAAAAGGATGAGGACTGAGAAAAAGGTCATTAGATTTGGCAATTAAGAGGTCATTGGTAACTTTGGAGAGAAGTTTCAATTGAATGAGATTAGAAGTCAGGCTGTAGAGAACAAGAGAGAAAGTGTAATCCTTAGATTTGACTCCACTATCATTGTGCCACCATGCTACCACTGTTGTTCAGTCATTTTCCAGTTTTGTCTGACTCTTTGTGAATCTATTTGGGGTTTTCTTGGCAAAGATACTGGAGTAGTTTGCTATTTCCTTTTTTACCTCCCGCTAGTAAGTGTCTGAGACTCCTGGTCTGGCACTCTATCCACTGCACCACCTAGCTGCCCATGCTACCAGAGAGACCAGTTGAGCATTATGCCCAGTGGAAACACCAACCTATTCCAGGGAAGAACAGATCAAATGAGAGCAGCATAATGATATCACCAGAAGACACTGATGGTCCTGCTACATGGGAGACATAAGTCACCTCACCCACGCTTGTGGCCTGGCCACATGTCTTTTCTGCATCTGTGCCCTTCATAGGTAATATCTATATGAAGTCTGTGTATTTGCGGGAAGGTATGGCCCAAGGTTATGGAGAATGTTTAACTATGCTGTTTCTTACTTTGATATTTCATTAAATACCTTTTCTTTGAGCTAACTGTGTCCACTAGAGAAAAAAAGTAAACACTCTGGTGTGGGCTCATGACCTGTGGTTAAGTGGATCCAGACCCATGAATAATCTTAAACCTGGAGAAGCCCATCTGTATGGGGGCTTGAGCCCCTATGCTTGAGAAAGTATTTCCCCCAACAGTTACAAGAACTACTATTCTGAACCTGATCCAACCTTTAAGGAGGAACTGGTTAGTGAAGTAGAAATGACAAGAATCTTCAGAGGAAATAATCGCTCTATTCAGAGTTCATGATAGATAAGGAGATACATTGCATGTGCATTAGATTTTAGAAAAACAGTTTTCAAAGAGCTCAGAAAAAAGCAGCTACTATCACATAGCCTACAAAGTCTACATAGGAAGTTTGTATAAGAGGGATGAGATATCCTCCAGAAAAAGTTATGACTACACAAACCCAAGTGAGTCCAGTCAGCAAGAAGAAAGCAAACTGTTTAAAGAAAGTGATGCATTCAGGGAACTCTTTGGCCAACCAGCTTTTTAAATACATGAACAGAAGATATAAGCAAGGGCAGATAACTGAAGATGAATACAAAAGAGAGGTTCGATCTTGTAAAAAAAATCTCAGAAACATTAAAATTTAGATAATAATCATAGCCACCATTTACATAGTGCTTTAAGGTTTTCAAAGCACTGTCTGTATGTTATTTCAGACAGTCACAGGGGCTTTTTAAAAGTTTTATTGGGGAAAGAAAGAAGATGGGAAGGCTAAGATGATGATAATTAAAAATAAAGAGAAAGTAGAACTTCTCGACTCTTATTTTGCTATTACTTTCTCTACCCATGATGATTTTAAGACTAGACAGTATAGAAAAAAATGGTCTTGGGTAAAAATGGGAGTTGAAGTCCTCAATGAAGGAAGAGGTAGTTAAAGAGGGTACCTAGTCCCCCAACGAGTTCAAATAACCAAGTCTGAGCTAACTACATTAAGGCTTCTAAAGAAAAAGAAGTAAGCATGGCACAACTTAATCTGAATTATTAACATTTTCTACATCACTTTCTTAAGTTCATATAATCAACAAAACAATAAATGGAGCCCTGATTTGTAGTGTTTGCCCATTTCTGAGGTATAAATACTCACACTGAAAATTTATTAGAGCTGGTTCCAGCACTGCAACCTAATTCCAACACCAATTCCTTTTTCTCCTTCTTCATTCCATCAATCATACATTCCAAGTTTCCTAGAGTTTATTTACAAGGAAAGAGAAAATATGCAAATTCAGAAATAACAGATTGGGAAAAGCAATTAGACAGGTGAATAGCTGGAAATTTCCCAGTCCAAGACTAAATGGCACTTGAATTTCGTGTGCTGTTTTGAGTAGCTTTCCTAGACCTAACTTGACCCATAATGGGCCTCTGTTTCCCTATCTGCAAAATAGGGGAAGGGAGGGTGTTGAAGGAATTAGGTGAGGTCCCTTCCAGTTCTAAATCTATGATTTTCAAATCTTTCTATGATTTTTTTTCTGACCTAGACCATCTATTCCCTTGTAACTGAGGACAAAATCATTCCCTTTAATTCTAGAACAGGCCCTACAGAATTAGGAGTCTGAACCAGATGGTCATTTGACATTTTGGTTCTATACCTTTATGAATATGTAGTAAATAAGTAAAAGAAACTACTGGATACATTTTCTTAAGTTAATAGTACCCAATATTGCATGAAAATTCCTCAAATGGAATGGACCTACTCGATTCTCTTATTTTTTAATTGCTGCCTTTAAACAATGGCACTGAAGTACAAGTTACTTTTTTCAATGAGATGTTCCATATAAATATGGCTTTACAGGTATCAAACAGTATTTTATCATTTCAGAAAACCTTACAGAGTCTATGTTTTTTAAAATTAAATTTTATCAATATCTTTTGTTTCTATATTACCCATATTTCCTAATGTATCCGTTTCCTATCCCCCTCCTATAGAGCTATCCTTTATCACAAGAATAAAAAAAAGAGGAAGGGGAGGAACATTTCATCAAAAGTAATTAAAACATTAAAAAAATCTGGCATTATATACATTGTTCCATAACCATAGCCCAACCCCCACTCCACTTCTGTAAAGAAAGGAGGGAGGTGACTTATCATATCTCTTTCGGGCCAAGCTCAATCATTATAATTGTATAGCATTGTTTCAACTGTTTTATTGCTCTTCTTTCCATTTACATCATTAGAGTCACAATATATATTGTTTTCTTGGTTTTTTTTTGTTTTCATTTCACATTAGTTCATTCCCATGATTCTCCGAATTCATAATATTCATTGTTTCTTACAGGACAGTAAGATTCCATTATATTCATCTACCGCGACTGCAGAGTTTGTGTTAACGAAATCTACTCTTTCAATGAGATCCTTCCTTTGAAGGCGAGTTTGTGGTTGTTGTTGTCGTTTTGTTTTTCAGCAATAAGGTGCCTGTTAATGAGGCTTCTGGGATATTTAAAACTACAAGCCTTAGACTTCATGTTAGAAGAACTAGGATCCCACCCTAGCTCTGACCCTCGGTCAAGTCACTTGACTTCAGCTTCAAATCTCATTGGTAAAGTGGGAATCAGTACCCGCCCTAAGTCCTTTCCTTAGAAGGATATTTCCAGGAAAGTGTTCTGTAAAAGCCTTAAAGTGGGGAATGAGTCTGATTGGTTGAGTTATCATCATTGGCCCCTACAAAGATTGATTCCCATCTTTGGCACATGTAAGTCATTTCTCCAGGGATGGATCCCCTGTGGCAGGGGAGACTGGGGTCTGGGAACCCTCAGGAAGGATGCATAACTATGCAGAACAGGAAACTCTCAATCCATTATTTAGCAGCCTTGTAATCCTAGCTGTGGCTCTCAGACCGCTTGTAATGTTAGCAAACTGCAGGCTTAGAAAGGCAATGACACCAAACCTGTGTGGGAAGGAGGGGAAAGCAGTTTCCAAAGGCAGGATTGTTTGGCCTAATGAGGGTCAGCTGAGAAATAAATGGTGCCCACACACATTTTACGAATGCAGGGAATTTAATCCGGCCACATCTTTAGATGGAGCTCACTCTTCAGTTTCCTGTTGGGCTTGGCACTCTCGGCCCCTATTATTCAAGTTTGCACTGGAGATGGGGGTACTTGAGAGGCTGAGAGCACACCTTGCTTCTCACTTTCCCAGCTTTCCATTAGCATCATAATGGCCAAGCCCCATAGTTCTGAGCTCTTTTCTCTGAGTAATTTGTGTGGCACTTAGAGTATACTACCTTTCTTAAAATTTGGTTCAGTTATGAATGTCTCAAGTCCATGAAGCAGTGACACAGATATTACCAATTAATGCCAAATTATTGATTTGGCAATACATAGGGACTTTTTTAGTTGTTTCTTTTGTATTTGTTGTTGACTGGTTTGTTTGCTGCTGTAGCAGTTGTACCTTCCTAAATGGGACATATTTAAGCTGATATTAAAATTACTTTTTAGTCCAACCGGTTGGCCACAGACTTACCTCCTGCAAGGAAGGCATCTCAGAAGCCTGTCGGCTACCATGACCTGCCCATTTGAGAATTTAAAATCTGTCTCATTTAATCCCCTAAATAAAAATCTACTCACATACAAAAGAGAGATGAAGTGAGGAAATTTTTGCAACTAGAATGGAAAGCTCTGTAAAGATTTATCTTTTTCAAAAAATGTTTTCTTGATGCCTTTTATTTTCACATCACAGAAATTTCTAAAAATACTCCTCCCTTGATTGAACCCCACCCTAGGAACAAAAACCTTTAAGCAAAATAAAAACCAAAACCAAAAACAAGACCAGCAAAAAAACCCACAAAAAATAAAACTGGTCATAATATCCTCATCTGACAAGGTGTACAAAATTCTCCTTAGTAGTACCCCCAAACAGTGACCTCCTTTTCATATACAACATTTTGAACTAGTAGTCATTTGTCTCTAGGGTGACAGGAGATAGATGTATTATATTATCTCTTCTTCAGGATCATGATTGTCTGTTTTGTTTTGTTTTAACTTAGAGTTGAGCTCCTTTTGAGTGTTTTTTTTTTACTTATGTCGTAATCATTATTATTTGTGTTGTAGTCATTATTCTTGTTTGTACTTATTTTACTCTGTATCAGTTCATTAGACAGACAGCAATTAATTGTGGGTAGAATACCACCCTGATGCCAAGAAGATCTGGACTCAAGTCCTGCTTCTGACAGATACTGAGTATATGATCCTGGGTAAGTCACTAACTTCACAGTGCCAGAGACACCTCTGTATGATTGTAAGTCAAAGAGAAGGTGTGGAAATGCATTGGTGAAGGGAGTGTTCTCACCAAGGACCTCCCTTTACTGATGAAACCACAGCTCTTATCCTTATTCCTATGAGTTCATACACATCTTTCCACCTAAGAACTGGATTCTTGCAAATCACAGCAAACAATTCTGGACAGTAGCTGTCGGCTACTATCAATTCCCATTAGGGTCAAGAACCTTAAAGACCTGTCTGAGAAGAATCACAGAGGAAAGTACTAGAGATAATTTCCATTGTCAGGCTAGTTTGTCTCTTGCTATCATCCGGAAATTTTTAACATAAGTGAATCTTTAATTAACTTCAAAAAGTGCCTGGTGCTTGTTTCTCAGGTATGTAAACATGGCAGGACAAAAGTCGCTACTGTTTGGCATGGGGAGTTTTCAAAACATCAATTAAAAAGAGCAGGTATGCCTGATGAACACCCACCTTGACAGTAGGAAAAAATTAGTGCTAATTATGAGTGTTCCTATTGCTTCACCAAGCAACTGTTCCTGATTATATACTGGGCAACTGAAACCAAGCTTTGGCTTCTCTCTCTCTCTTCAAATCTCTTCTAGACCGCCAATGGAATTATTCCAAGATAGTTTAAAAGGTAGCATAATGATCTTTTCCCTTCTTTCAATAGTTAATTAAGCCCCTGAAACATAATTCTGACAGCAGAGAAACATTTTAAAAGAATTAACTAGTTATCTCAGATTTGGAAAAGTCAGTAATGCATTGCTTGATTCTGGTAGAAAATCAACACTTAAACTTTAAAATGAAAAATTTTAGGGCCTCTATTTCAAGATTGGTAAGCTTTCTTTTTCTTTCTTTCCTTCCTTCCTTCATTGCTTCCTTCTTTCCTTCACAATATCTGACACATATGAAGTTCTTAACAAATGCTTATTGACTTTCTTTCCTCTTTCTTTTCCTTACTTTTCTGCTTCCTCCCTTCCTTTTCTGCCATATTAATGGCAGTACCTTTTTCATTGGAAAATATTTTAAAGGAAATGTATTTGGTTTAAGTTTGAAAGAGAGAGATGGAGTTGGGGTTAAGTTGCTTAATACAATATATATTTAAAACAAAAAAAACCCTTTAGGAAAAAAATCACAGAGTAATATACTTCCTTATGAGATGAAAGGTAGTTGTCATTCTATATATTTTTGAGAAAGGCAAAGCTAAAATGGAGAGGTTATGGGCTCTTATATGTTCTGTGGCTGTAAAAAATAGGGACAAAGAATTGCAGTTTTAAAGCTAGAGGGGACCACTTAGTCCAATGCCCTCCTTTTACAAATGATGAAACATGGTTTATAATTCTGAGTTGCGCCAGCACAGCATTCCAAATGAGGCAATAGAAATTCTTTTTAAGAATACAGTGGAACAAATCATCTTTTTACTTTAAACTTTGTAGCAAAGTGGTTGTAGGTTAACTCTCACATTCACAATTAGAAATGAAAAACTCAGGGAATCCTCCAACACTGGAAAATTTTTTAAAAAGTAACTTCAGGCCAGCTCATCAGTTCTCACTCAGCACTTTGGTGAAACCCAAACCTGGAGAATAGGGGGAAAAAAAACATCATTTCATTTTATTTTCCTGTTTTCCCAAGTCTGAACAACACATGATCCAGGAGTGACCAGCCTAGAGCTTGGGCTACTCAAGTAGAACATACCTTGGAAGAGATAAGAAGTGTGACAAAGCAAGCACTGTGTGTTTAAAGACTTGAAGGTGAGAAGAGAAAGGAAAGGAGTCTCAGGAAATCTGAAAAGGGCACTGGAGACTGGCAAAGTAATTCAGAGAATAGTTACGTTCAAATCAGATACCTCTGCGTAAAGACTATCTGCTGGGGGAGTCTTTAGGTTACCTGAATGCTTTACTCAGCAGCTAGATTCTGGAGATAAGAGGGTATTATTCTTTTCAAACCATAGTTCCTTGGGATGATAATGCTACCATATAGGATCCATTTCAGTGTTTAGTTCCAATTGGTAATCACTCCTAAAAAAGTCTCATCAAGTGTCCCAAGCTGGGAGGTCAAATCATGTTGGTTATAGATGCTCCGAGTGAATTGAGGCAAATGCTAATTATGGCACTTTCTCAGTGGTTAGAATGCTAAGCAGGCAGCTGTTACCAAGGTTTGTCTTGATTGAGTTTGCCAGCTGCCCAGAACCTGGCCTGGAGATAGGAAAAGACTACCTGGTCTAGAATGAGGCAGTTTACAGCCTTGGGAATAGGGAATTAGGTGAAGAGGGAAGCCTGACTCCTCTTCTATAAAGTTCTAGACACCCTTCATGTAGTTTTCCTTATACTAAAAAAAAATAATAAAATAAAAATAAAAACTTTTCTCCAGAAGATCTGTAAGCTTTAAAGGAAAACTAAAATCTGATTCCTTTGCATTGTATCAGGGAATGGGGCAGAATTATGGAAAAAAAATGTTATTTCTGAAAATATCATTTCCTGAAAAGATCTCTAGCATACGTTTCTCCTGGTATAGAATGAGAAGGGTTTTGAACTACACGCAATTTGTAGGATAGAAATAATCACACCAACAGTAATTGGGTGTTCAACGTTTGTTCTGGGGTTTGGATGTGTAATTTTATTTGGGTAAGGGAACCCCCAGTATGGAAACTCCCTCCACTGATACAGATCTGCAACTTGTTTGTCATTTATAGTCTTAATGGGTTGCCTGGGGGCACTGAGCTGTTTCATGACTTGCCCAGAATCACACAGCCAGCCTGCATCAGAAACTGACAGCTAAACTAGGTCTTTTTTATTTCAAGCTGAGTCTATCTATCCACTACTCCATGCTGCCTCTTAATAATAAATTATGAATGTGATAAGAATAGTCATATAATCATAATCACAGTTTCTGAGTTTTGCCAAAGACAAAGGAAAGCCCATGCTATAAATGCTCCCCACAAAATTAATGAAATCTACTTATAAAGTTTATCCAGGTAGTTCCACAATCACTATTATTCTCACCGCCAAGATATCGGGTATCTGCATGAAAAGCACATTGGTGTTTAGCAGGGACGTTGGACAAATAAACCACTAAATATAAACTCCTGGCTGCTGATATGAAATCAGTGCCTAAGCTGCTCATTATCATCATTGATTCAGAGTAGAGAGTTCATCAAAAGGAAAAACTATAGAGATTGTCACTGAGAAATACACTTTAAAAATGGGTGTTACCATTAATAATGACTTACTAAATAACAAAAAGGAAACTTTGAGTTTAATCAGAAACTTTGATTTACAAAAAATTACTCTCTCTCTTCCTTTCTCTTCTTCCCTAAAACTAAGCCTACAAATTGATTCACCATTAGGTGTTTTGCTAACAACTTTTTTCCCCCAATCTAGTAACAACTATAAGAACTTCTGGGCTGGAAGCTTGGAGACCCGAGTTCTAGTTTAAGATCTATAACACTAACCAGTTAGACAAGTGACTTTATGACTGTGACTTATATCCTGGAAGACCTGGATTCAAATCCCGCCACAGACATTTACTATCTGTGTAACCCTGAACAAGTCATTTAATTTTTCTGGGCCTTAGTTACTCATCTGTGAAAGGTAGGAGATGGCACTGGCTTGTTAGTCAGAGGACCTGGGTTCAAAGCCATCCTCCAGCCTGCACTACTGGTGTGACCTTAGGCCCGTGGTCATTAGACTGGTAGTCTCCTCTTATTCAAAAGTTCTGTGATTCTAATAGTCCCTCCTATATCCTGCTTCTGTAGAGGAAGAATGTGTAGATCCCTATGAGCTAGGCTTGATCGGGCCTTGAGTTAGCTCCTGAGCTAATACTGATTTCTTATAATTTAACTTCATCAATGGTGTTAAAAGCTGAAAAGAGAGGTTTGGTGTTTGAATCGGACTAGATAGCTGCTGAGATCCCTTCTAAACAGGGGTATGGGTTCGAGAGAACCAATTTTAAAATTTTCAGCATGAGCATTTACATCCCCAAAACTGACAAATACTACAAATCAGAGCTTGATTTATTGTCTTGTTAATTATCTAGATTTAAGAAAGTTGTCAGGAAGTATTAATAATGCAAATTAAAATTAAAAGTGTGTTGTGCATACAGTTTTTTCCTAGAGCGAGACAGTTGTCAAATACTTACCAGCACACTCCTGCTTCCAACTTTCAGATTCTGTGATTCTGTGAGATCATGGAGATCCTCAACATTTATCAGTTTGCTGAGGATCTAATTACATTTTTTATAGAACATTTTCAAGAAACTGTCCCAATCCTGTGTTTTTATCAATGGGTATGTAAAAATTTGTATTGATGGGACAACAGAAAGAACAAATATTTGTACCTCTAGTTTCCGGGTTTGTTGGCAGGCAAGCCCTACTTCCCCATGCATGCCTAAAAATATGAAAGTGTTCCATATGTACATACATAATGTGTACACATCCTTCTAGGAGCAGAGAAGTGATTCCCCTAAAGTAGTGAATTCCAACTCTTGTCTCAGGATTCCAAATTCAGTGATTTATCTACCACTCCTCATTCTCTATGCTTATAAGCTGTCACCTCCTAGATACCTTCTAAGACTATTGTGTTCAGAGTCTTCCAACTTTTAAAATATGGAAAACTTCAACATGCATATTTTTACATTTTTTCTAGAGTTTTTTTTTTCATTAGTTCATTGTGTTAAACACATGTTACAGAATCTCCTCTACCGGCTTAGAAGGGAAACTGGTCTTTAACATGTATGAAGCCACTTAGTTGAATGTCATTCTACTTTCTTTGTTTCAAAGGTATTTCAACAAATCTTCTTGGGAAACAAGAAAAAATACAGTGCATCAATTTCACTTCCTGAATTCTCCTCCCAACTAGCCATAAGGCTTCTCTAGAATCAGTAGTCTTTTGTGGCCTCTTTCAAAACTCAACAAGTAGAGATGGAGGACCTGGTAAACTGATGACTCCTAGAGAGTTCCATGCACCTTTGGTGGTAATACGTCCCCAGGAATGCTGGGAATAGAATGACCTTGCCCAGACCTTTCCATTGATATGATGAGAAAAACCTTCCCTCTCCTCCCCACACGGAAGAGAGAAGGGGGCGAAAGGGGGCAAAAAAAAATCCCGCTGTATTAGGCATTCTGATTTCCTCCCTAAGAAACTTCATAAAAGCTAAAAAAAAAAAAAAAGGCTAGAAAGAGAAGACTTAAATCATGCTCTTTGCATAATTAACCAGAGTTTAACTTTTGCAGGGCGTAGAGGGTTTGGTTCTGAGAGAGGACTTGATCTTTTAACCTGTGCTGGCAGAAGATGTAAAATCACTTATCCTGACAAAGAAAGTCCAAAGCACTCTGGTTCTTTCCTAGAGATTTGGAGGTGGGAAGTATCTTGGGTTTTGTTAATAGAGAGGAGTAATTAAGGCTCTAACTAGCTAAAAACTCCTTTCTCTTTAGGGAGCCTAGAAAACAAGGTGTTGGGGTCATTTTAAAGCTCTCTCTGTCCAACCGAGAAATTAACATTTTCTCCTTCTGTATTATCATCCAAAGTCACAAAAAGGGAGGTGATCAAATGAACTCTTTCCATTTTTGATTTTCAAATTTCCTGATATGATACACGTCACATATCTGATAGAGAAAGAATTTGGGATTATTGATTACATGTTGCATGCAGGGTACTTTAACTTTTCCTTAAGATTCTAAAAACAAGAACAAAAGAAAATTGAAACTATTTGGCAGCACTTAGTATAGAGGAAGATTTTTTTTCCTTTATCTTCCTGTGTGTAAATCATGACTGCTTCCTCTAAAAAGACTAAACAATGTGGAAAGAGACAAAGGTAGAAAAACAGATGGGGAGGAGGAGGAAGAAGGAGGGCAGGTAGAGTCAGAAGATACAGAAAAAGATGAACCAAGAAAGATAGGATAGAGAAATAGGATAGCCCAGACAATGCCAGAAAGGGATTCATGTGTAACAAAATGTGGCCCAGGGCAAGCTCTTAAACAGAAGGTTCTCTGATTATTTCCGCTGCTTAGGTAACTTTCCACTGCCATCACACAGAGAATCAGGGTTTCATCACCAAAAATCTGTGTCCCTGGACTCCTAGTCTTTTCTCTTCACTTTTCCTGTGTTTCTTACCCATCCCCGAAGTGACTTTCTTTTTAATTATTCATTTAGAATGCAAAAACTATTTCAGGGTAAACTTAGGATACCAAAAACTAACGAACAAAAAAATAAAATATATTCAAAGAATGTTGCCCTAAGTCCTGTCTCATTACTTATCTTGATCCAGATTGAATCATCTTATAAAGTCTTTACAGTGATAACATATTCCACCCCAGCACTAGTATAGCACTTTTACCAAAGAAGCAATATAGCGTAGTGAGCGTAAATTGCAATTGTTCCTGTTCTGACCAGATACTCTGAGGATCTTCCCCTCCCAGATTGATTCTTTTTCCATGGCAAACTAGGCCATCTTTTGTCTCAATTCTTACCTAGCCCTTAATCACAGAATGGGCGTTGCCTCAGACAAACTGAGGCCTGGCAAAGACCTCAGCTTAAAAAGGCCTTCTCCCACTACATCCAGGGCCACTGCCAGTCATCCTGACCTGTCTTGCCACTGGATTCCAGTGACTCTGGAAAAGAGAATGAGGCTGATGACTGAGCAGTTCTGCCTCACTTACATCCAACTCACTTGTAAGTCAAGATATCACCCTCCTGATATCACTGGTCCTCTTCGAGAACGAAGGACAAAAAACATCAGCACTAAAGAACTGAACAGTCATAGAGAGCTGGCTTTCAAATCCCATCTCAGACACTTATGAGCTATTTAACCCTGGGTAAGTCACTTAATTTTTCAAAGCCTCATTTTTCTCATGTGTAAAATGAGGAGGTTAGAGCTGGTGATTTCTAAGGTAACTTCGAGTTCTGGATCTGTGATCCTGTGAAAAAGTCCAGTCTTTTCCATAGAGGTCTCAAATCCATTCCTTAGTTTCTGGTCAAAAGTACTGTCCTTACAACCAGCAGAATGTCAATTTGAGAACTCTTTTAGATTCTGCTCACAAAAAATATCCTTGAACTAGAATCTCCCATTCCTAATACACATCTCAGGAAAATACTTAGCAAAAGCCCAGGACAAATGTCTAAGCTGGGGTCCACAGCCATCTTTATGCCCTGCTCTTACCTACCTACTCCGTCATCTACCTCCAATTAGACAGTTCACCTCCTTTCACGGGGCCTTCAGTTTCTGATTGGACAGGCTTTACTGTTTCTAGTTCAACCCATCCCACCACCCCCACCAGGGAGTGACTTCTGGCCATCTCCTTCCCTTCCACCTCCTGCTCTGATAACAATCATCAAACCAACACTATCATTCTTGGAAAGGGCATGTTTATCAATCGATCTACAGCAGGCATTCATCATCTTTTTGTGTATCACTGACCCATTTGGCAGGCTAGTGCAGTGGATGGGCCCCTTCTCAGAATAATTGAAGAAAATGATAAATTTCAGTCACAGTTTAGTGAAAATAAAAAAATAATGTTTTTCCCATTCAAGTTTACAGACTCCCTGAAATCCATCCATGGACCCCTTAGAGGTCTGGAGACCCCAAGTTAAGAACCCTTTTTCTATAGTATGACTCTGCTCACTATCCCTTTGACTTCCCCAACCAAAAGACTCCATCATATATATTGACTTCTCCTACTGGAATATAAACTCCTTGAAGGCATTATTTGCTCATTCTTGGGGCTTCATGCCCCAAATTTTTCATGCCCCTTAGTTTCTCTAAAAGTTCAACTTCCTCCTCGTTTCCACCAGCACACTGCTAGTCCAAGTGGAGAATATCAAACTTACGTTCATGTTTTCATGCCTCATTGTCTTCTCTCTGCTAGCATTTATAAGAACAGCGTATCTAAAGCTTAATTATATATTTTTATTGTTCTAGCCTCAATCAATAGGAAGTCTTCATTACATTTAGGATTTGGGATAATAGAGTACTAGACTAAGAGTGAGAAGACTTGGGTTCAATTTCCCACTCTATACTTACAAGGGATACAACTTTGGTCAAGCTGTTTAACCTCTCTGAGTGTCAGTTTTTTCATCTATTTAACAATTAAATTCTCTAATACATATGGGTGCTTTCTCCATTGGTGCCAATCTCTGCCCTTTTAGCTCTGTGTGACTGTTTTCCATGTCCTACCAAAAGCCTTCCACAAGAAGTCCCTCCAGTGTGCCAAGGGCCTTCCTCCTTATCTTGACATCCCAATGCAGCAGCAAGTCAGTCAACAAGCATTTATTAAGCACTTAGCATTTTGATAAACACTGGAAATACAAAAAAAAATCTTCATCCCTACTAAGTGCTGCCAAATAGCTCTCAATATTCTTCTGTTCTTATTCCTAGAATCCTAAGGAAAAGTTAAAGTGCTCGACATGCGACGTAACCAATAACCCCAAATTCTTCCTCTACCAGATACACGGCATGTATCACAGCAGGAAATCTGAAAACAAAAAAATGGAAAGAGCTCATTGGATCACCTTCTTTTTCATGACTTTGGGTGATAGTTAATAAAGATGGGGAAAATGTTAATAGTCTCCGCTCTCATAGAACATTCTAATTCTAACAGGGAGATAACAAGTAAATAACTGGGTACATAAAGATCTGTCTAGAACGGCTAGAAGGAATGAAAGAAGAAATCTGCGACCACTCACTATTTCTCATGCTTGATATATGACTGACCCACTCCTTTTCTGGTCACACATTTCTTTGATATTACCTATACCATTTTGTGTGCACAATTCATCATTGTTGTATAGTTAAAATGAAAAGATGATTTGTGCTGTATTGTGATGTATTCTTAACATTTCTATAGCCTCCTCTGAAGCCCTGTGCTATCACTTCTAGGGATCATAACTGACATTTCCTTATCTTTAAAAAGAGGAGGTTGTGGGTGACCCACAGTTGTGATTCCCTGGAAGGTGTGATATTCCATGATTTCAAGTCATTGAGTATCACCAGAAGAATTTTTTTGATCCTGATCTATGATCTAATGATCAGTTTTTAGGATCTCCCACTGAGGACCACTTCTTCAGAATGCAGGTAAGCAACTGCAATTTAAAGTCCTAGACATTGTCCAACACAGAGAAGTTAAGTGATTTGACCAACATCACAGAGCAAATGTGATCTGAAGTAGGATTTAAACCCAATCCTTCCTGACCCTGAAAAGCAGCTTTCTACTCATTATGTAAAATAGGCATGGTTTGTTTAATATGTTTTTGTGCCTATTGAGGAATCTTACATGATTACATGGAAGACACATTGATGGAGGAGAGTCTTTAAGGAAGCATTTTGGTCTGAATCAGATACTTTATTATAATCAGCAAACAATAAATACAGTGGGAGTTTGTATTCTCAGAATCTTTCAGTCAATTGCCTGACTAAAAAGATGTAGTATACTAGAGAATAGTATTTGCCAAAAACAAACAAAAAAACCTCTTGGTTCCTTTTGCATATTTTTAACAAAAATGTTCTCTATATGTATATATATGTATATACATGTACATACATATATATAGATGATTCTCATGAAACAATGAGAAAATAAGAATATGGTTTTGTAGTCATTGATTTCCTCACAATTATCCTCTTTTGATAGCAATATCACCCATTATTTTTCCAAACATTTTAAATTTAATCTTGCAGATGGGTACAGAGGTGATACAGTAGTACAGCACTGGCCTTGAAGTCAAGAGGACTTGACTTAGAAACCTGCCTCAGGTACTTTCTACCTGTGTGTGACACTGAGCAAATCATTCAACCTTTAGCAGTTTAGGATTCCTCACTTGTAAAAATAAGTGGTCTATACTTCAATGGCCTACAAAGTTACCTTTAAGCTCTAATTCCTCTATCTCAAGAATAAATCTGTCAATGTTTTCAAAACTGTATAATCTTCAGCATGAACCTCCTCCATATATACTTGATCTGGTCCAGCTGTCCTCCCCATCTTTGATTTCTTTTGTGCCATTTCTACTTCCTCATACTGAGACCAAATATGGTGGTTCAATTATCATTGATAGAAAAAAAAGTGGTTTATTATAGAAATCATGACAGATCTTTTCCATTTTTTTGTCTGTTTTTTACTGTCCTTCCAATTTTAGCCTTTAATGTCATTGGAATAATTTAGCTTCATTGGGTCTCATACTAAACTTTCAACAAGCTAATTTTTTTGCCATGCCACCTCTTGGGTTTTATTAGGCAATACTGTTTATAATCATCTGCAATCTCCTGCAGATGAGTTTATATTTGTAGCACTGTCTCACTCATTGCCAATGAGAGTTGGACATTAGAAAGGAATGCTTGTTTAAGGCAGACATCCTCACTAGCATTTTTTTCCTTTTTCAATCCCTTGGAGATCTGCTCTGACCCTGTGACCGCATAGGGCCAGATTTGACTGACAAGCTACTTTTTTTATCCTACAAAAAGCAAAGAATGAAAGCCATGGAGAAGAGCACTCATGGATTGCAAGTAGAGGAGAGATGGGCAATAGAGAATCAGCAAAGCCACAGGTTACCCAGGAAAGCAGCCCCAACAAGCAGTAGTATGAGAGACTAGAAGGCTAGAAGAACAGAGGCTGTGGAGAGCAATCATCATGGAAGGAGAAGCAGAGTCATTGAAATGAAATCACCATTGTGAATTCTGGGGCAATTAGGCATATCTAGGGAAGTCCTGTCTTTGTGGAGCTAACCTAGGCTCTCTGATTTTCTCTTCCCTTCCCAAGAGAGATGTGCCTGTTCCCCAAATCTTAGTTTATTAAGAGTTTATTTGTTTTTATCTTTTTTGTAATTCTCCAGAGCAAAGAAAGTCACTTAGACCAGGATGGGGGAAGGGGAAGGGGAGAGAGAGAGAGAGAGAGAGAGAGAGAGAGAGAAATAGAGAGAGAGAGTGAGAGAGAGTGAGAATAAGAGAGAGAGCATATTTATTAACTGTTTATTTGGTTGCATGCCATATCTTATTTTTATTGCTATTATTTGGTATTGATTTTGATCTTTGCTCTAACAAGTTGATGGTCTCCATAAAACCTCCCACATTTAGTAACTAATTGTTTCCTGACTGTTAAGATACAGCCAATTTAAGTTTTTGTGATGTTAATCTTTGCTTGCCATATTTACTATATCCCACTCTTTTGGTGAAGAAAAATATTTATGATATTAAGTCTTCTGTATAGTCTACAAACCTTTGGCCTCTTTCATTTCTTGATCCTCAGAAATACTTTCCAATGTATTTTTTTGGTCATCTTTCCCTATGCCCACATTTGCATTGAAGTCATTTTTTTATCAAAGTATATTGTTTATAAATTTCCAGATCCTCTGCAATGAGTGTATGTACATAAGCTATGATTATTTTTCTGGAAGCCATTTTGTTTTTCTCATCAATGCAATGTAAGATGACCAAGAGTTCCATCAAGGGATGATCCCTGGTACCTTTGGATAGATAACAAAAACAACTTCTTTATTTGCTTTTCCAAGGAAAACTTGAGGATAATCAGCTTAGATGCAACTTTCTTATCTTCTGGTTTTAACAAGAATGTCAATATTCTTACCATTTGAGTTCTTCTAGCAGTATGTTAACTGTGAGTTATTGGATAATACTCTCATTAGAGTACCAGCATTTAAAGTAATGTTTATAGGTATCATTATAACTCTTAACACCCACCCCTATATTCCTTTCCACAGCTCTGACACTCTCATATAGAAAAGGTCTAGAGAGGACTAAGGCTTAGTTTGTATTTTTATTTATTTCAGGGGCTCTCCAGGCCAAAGAATTCATCATTTTGTGTCTGCCTACTGGTGTTGAGACTTTCCATAATTACCTATGCTGGTCTTTGTAAAGCTGACACAGTGCTTGGCCTATGCTTAAAGCTTTTCCATTATGATAGAACTTACATTCCCTTGACATAGTTTTCAAGAACCCAGGATTACCACAGAGAGATAAAGCAGAGAAAGAAAACTAGAGATCAATATCACCCATAAGTACTGATAAAAATTTTGAATTAAATATTAGCAAAGACGCTAAGGAAATGTATTCAAATGATTATCACTATGATCATATTAAATTTATATCAGGAACATAAAGATGGTATAATGTTAACAAAGTTATATACTTAATAGGCCATTTTAATAACAAAAGAAACCATGTAATTATATCAATGGATGCAGAAAAAGCTTTGACAAAATATAATACTAAGGTTAGAACATAGGAATAAATGAATCTTTCTGTAATATGATAAGCATACCTATCTAAAAGCAAGAGTTAGCATTATTTATAATGAGAATGTACTAGGAGCCTTCCTATATCAGGGATAAAGAAAGTTTGTCTACTATCACCTCTAATATTTTATGCAGTTTTAAACCTTTTACCTAAAGCAATAAGATACTAAAAAGAAATTGACAAAATAACCATAAGAAAAGAAGAAAAACCATTTAGTAATGTCTAAAAAAGGTTGAAACTAAGTGAGGAGGACCTATAATACCAATTACTAGGAGGTAATGATTCTATTTTTAACAAAAACTGATAATAAAAATTGGGAAACAATTTGGTGGAAAATAATTTTGGACAACATCTTACAGTATATGCCACAATAAGTGGCAAACAACTATAGAGTTTAAATACAAAAGATCACATCTTTTAAAATTAGAGAAGCCTTTCACAACTCTAGTCAGTAGGAGAAATAATATCAAAAGAACAGAGGTATTTACAACTATAAAATAGGAAATTCTGATTACATAAAATTGAAAAGCTTTTGTGCCAGTAAAGTTAATGTAATTAGAATTAGAATAGCTGTAGTGAATACACTTTGTAGAAAATGTCTTTGATAAAGGTATGGTATTCATGACACATTGGGAACCTAGTACACATATATAAAAATAAGAGCCATGTCCCTACCAATAAGTGGTCAAAGTATATGAACAGGCACGTTCAAAAGAAAAAAAATGTAAACTATCAAAAATCTCACGATATAATGTCCCAAGTCACTAATAAGAGAAACACAAATTACTCTCAGGTTTAATTTCATTTCCCTCAGATTAGAGGAGATGCATTGTTGGTAGAGCTAAGAATTGACTTATCTATTCTGGAAAACAATTGAGAAATACACTAAAACAAAAAGTCAATGAATTTTTGAACAAACCCTTTGACCCAATGATACCACTAGCAAAACCACTAGCAGGTATGTGTGTGTGTGTGTGTGTGTGTGTGTGTGTGTGTGTGTGTGTGTGTGTAAACCCAAATAAAGATAAAAACAAAGGGAAAGGTCTCATACATGTGCAATAGTCAATAAACCTTTATTAAATATCTACTCTCTGTCAGGCACTGTGCTAAGCTGTGGAGATAAAGAAAAAGAAAGACAGTCCATGACCTCAAGAAGTTTACAATCTGATGGGGCAAGATAATAGCTGGGGAGAAGGAATGACATAAGAGGGTACCTGGTTTTAGGTCATACTGTTCATGAGTTAAAACCAAGTAGAGTGGCTTATGGTAAATGAAGTTAACCAGAAAAGACTGGTGCCCTTCGATTGTGGATGGCTGGGAAAATTGTAGTATCTAAATGTAATGGAATATTATTGAACTTTAGGAAGTAATGAATATGAAGAATTTAGAGAAAAATGAACTGATGCAGACTGAAAGAGAAGTAAAACAATTTACATGATTATCACCATCCTCAAAGAGATCAGTGGTCTTATTGATTTGGATGCTTCCATCTGTATTGCAGAGAATACAACCTGTCCACGCCTAACCATCTTCTAAAGGAAAAGAACACTGAAAAATGGC
Source organism: Trichosurus vulpecula (assembly GCF_011100635.1). Lineage (NCBI taxonomy): Eukaryota > Metazoa > Chordata > Mammalia > Diprotodontia > Phalangeridae > Trichosurus > Trichosurus vulpecula. The sequence continues at coordinate 137,420,115 of NC_050579.1, read as the reverse complement.
AGAGCTTTAATTACTGCAATCATCAATAGTGACTTTAGAGGATCAACAATGAAGAATGTCTTCTGCCTCCTGGCAGAAAGGTAATGGACTATGGTTGTAGAATAAGGAATGTATTTTTAAACATGGCCAATGGGTCATTGGATGATAGATCTAGAGCAAAGGCAATCTGATTCAACTTTCTAACTTTGCAGATGAATAAACTGAGATCCAAAGAGATTATCACTTGTACAAGGTCACACAGATCATAATCATATGAAGCAAGATTTGAACCTGGTTCTCTGAACTCCAAACTATTGCTTTTTTCACTTTACTATGCTACATAGATTTGTTTTGCTTAACTGTATTTACCTGTTACAAGGAAGGCTTCCATGAGGGGGAGAGTGTCATTGTGAGTCATTAATGTTTTCTTGAAGCTCTTTTGAAAAATAGAACATTAAAAAAGAAGTATAAAGAAAAATAAAAGAACTGAGGGTCCCCTCATAGTCCAGTGGAGTACTAACAGAGGACTTTTATATATGATAACTAGCACTTATACAGTACTTTAAGTTTTGCAAGACACTTTACAACTATGGTCTCATTTTATCCTCACAACAACCTAAAGAGGTAGTATTATTACTATCCCAATTTTTACAAATAAAGAAACTGAGGCAGAGGGAAGTTACAGGATTTGCCCTGAATCATGCAGCTAGAAAGTAAATGAGACAGAATTTCAACTATGTACTTTAAAGTTTTCGAAGAACTTTATGTACATTATCTCATTTGGGTTTCACAAGCACCTTTTGAGGCACAACTAATCTTATTATCCTAATCCAATAAACATCAGTTAAGTGCCTACTATGTGCCAGGCACTGTACTAAGTACTGGAAATAGTTAATAAAAAGACAGCCCCTGCCCTCAAGGAGATTACAGTCTAAAGGGGGGGGGGGAAGAGACAACATTTACAAGGAGGCTGGAAAGTAAGGGAGTGGGACAGTTAGGGATACACAACAGAGCATCTTGAAACCAAATAGAGCAGGAGATGCAAAGCAGAGTAAGCTGAGTCCAGTTTCTGCTCTCCAAAGAAAGACATTGGAAGGAGTTTGTTACTCCACCCTCTAACCCTCCAATCAGAGGGGAGAGGAGGCTGAGGGAGATGGCGTCAATCCAGGCTTGGTTAGCAGTTCGGTGGTGAGTTTAGAAGTGATGAGCTTATCCTGGGTGGCCATCTTGTTCAGTGGAGTTGAAATCAAGCAGGGCAGCAGATGTAAAGTGGAGTGAATTTTACAGATGAGGAAACTGGGACTCAGAGAAGTTAAGTAACCTGCCCGTGATCACACGTAACTAGAATATGTCAGAGATTATCCTCTATGCCATGGTGATATTTTATTAATACTACATTTTCCTACTAAATTGATTAACTAGACTGGTTGTTTGGGTGGTGTGTAGCTTCAGACCAGTCTAATAGTCTCAAAAGGACCAGGGAGGCATCTAAGGAACTCAATGTCAATGTTGTAAAAAGGGCATGTGCCTCTTGGAAAAACAAATAGCTTCTAAGAAAAGCATTGCCTTTTGAAAAGTAGGAAAAGTGGCTTTGACTCATACTGATATGTTAAGCTTCCTTATATAAATAACAGTGGCCTCACCTCCAAATACACCCTATGCCCTGTGCAAAAACCTAAGAATTGATTGACATGTTCTAAAATTTAACCAGGCTTTTTTCCATGGAATTTATGAGCAGAAGACAAATTACTCCAAATGATGAAGTCCTTCTCTTACTGGTTCTTTGAGTTTAGTCATCAAGAATTCCTGTAATATTTTCTTGTCTTCAAAGTGCTTTCACAAACATTTTCTTTTTTAATCCCCATAACAACCCTGAGGAACCATAAAAGGTGACAGGTAATCCTCCTAATATAGTAGAAAGAGTATAGACCTTGGGTTTGAATCCTAGCTCCACTGTTTACTTCCTAAATAATCTTTGAGAAGCCACTTAACCACTCTTGGACTCAGTTTCCTTGCAAGTAAAATGAAAGGATTAGATGGCATCACATCTTGGGATAGTTCAATATTCTATCATCTATGATGAGTTGTGGAAGCTGAGACTTAGGTTCAGTTATTGTTCCAAGATCACATGACTAGTTAGGGATGGAGCTAAAGCAGAACTCAGGCATGTGATCCATGGTCCAGGGGTCTTTCCATTATACCACTATGCCTCATGAGGTTTGCCTGTTAACAGTCGATCCAGATTTATTTTATTGATTAATCCATCGTTCATGTTTATTTTACTGTGTTTATGTTCTCCCTCCCCCAATTATTCTGACCCACAGAAAGAAAGTGAGACCCTTAATAAAAAGAAGCATGAAGTTTCCATTTTCACATGAGTCACGACTTGTGAATAAGAGGATGTTCTTTTGTCCTAGGCTCAGTGCATGTTGTGAATCAAAAGAGGATGGTAAGAGTTTCATGCATGTAAACAGCTGGAGCACAGTGTTAAGTCGATGGGATCTAAAGTCTGAGGCTTCTTTTGTCTGTGGAGGGAATGAAGTTAGAGGGAATCATTTTACATGATGAAAAGGACTTACTTCTTTATAAATATGATAAACCTATCTTAATACAGCAGCTTTGAACTCTCTGAGTGCCTTTCATCAGAGGATTCTAAAGCACTTCACTAACAGTAAGCCCCGAGACCCTTGGGATGTAGACATCATTTCCATTTCACAGTTGGGGAGATGGAAGTAAGGCAGTTTAAGAGACTTGCTCAAGAGCAAAGGACAAACAAACAAACAGTCCAACAGAGCCTGTAAGTCTAGATCCAGTCTCTAACCACTAGACCACATGGTTTTGATTTTTGTGGGGGAAATGTGATTTTCAAATGTATAGAATAAGTGCCAGCTAAACATAAGGAGAACACACTTTCTACCTGCTTCAACATGCACTCTAAAATCCGGGTTGTTTTTACACCAGTAGGATTTTCAGATGATTAGCTTGGAGTGCCTGTTGTATAACCTGCCTCACTTAGGGTATGAGAGCATTTGGATGGGAACAAGATAAGGGGCTATATCCACTACGTGGTTACTAGTTGAAGTCATAGGATTATAGACCTAAAACTTGAATCCTGTCATTTTAGAGACGAGACTCAGGAAGATTTAGCAATTTGCCCAAGGTCACATAGGTAGTAAATGTCTGTAATGGGATTCGAACCCAAGTCTTCAGCCTTCAGAGACAGGATTCATTCCATAGTACCATGCTGTTTTCCCCTGTTCTATTTTAACATAGTCTTCTGGTAACCCACAGAAGACAAGTCAATGCCATGCAAGATTTTATGGGAAAGATGGCAAGGTTACTAATTTCCATTTTGGTTCTATGGGAAGAGGTTCCCAAAATGCAAAGTAGCTTCAGAACGGAGATTTGACAGTTTGCACTCTGAGTAAAAGGACACAGTAAATACCCTTTGAGTTAAGCACAGCACAGAACTGGTTTGGAAACTGAGCAAGAAGTTCCTTCCAGAGCAGGGATATTAAACCATGTGTGTGTGGTGGCTGGGGTGGGGGGAGGGGAAGGGTGTTGATGTGTATGTGTGGGGCGTAAATATGTTTAGAAGGGACAGCCTCTCTACATTTTGCCCCAATCAGGCCACATCTGGAATCTTGTGCTTACTTCTGGACATCATATTTTAAGAAGTACTTCACCATACTTCAGCTCATCCATAGGAGAGAGAGCAAAATAATGAGTCCATACCATGGGAGGATGAGATGAAGGATTTAATGCGATTTAATTGGTACTAGTGCTCCCTTTACCAACGTAAATTGTAGCTCTGTCAGGTTTTTTTTTACATTAAATTAAATATTTTTCATTTAACAAAAATCTATTTTCTCTTCTTCCCATATCCCCCTGAATTGGAAAAAAAGAAGAAAAACAAAACCCTTGTAACAATAAAGCAAACAAATTCTCATATTGGCCATATTCAAAAATTGATATCTCATTCATCACCTCTTTGTCAGGAGGTGGGTAACACACATTATTGTTAGTCTTCTGAAGTCATGGTTAGTAATTGCATTTGTCAGAGTTCTTACAACTTTTAAAATTGTTTGTCTTTACAATATTGTTATTATTGCATAAATTGTTCTCATGTATCACTCACTTCATTTAGCATCAATTCACATAAATCTTCCCAGGTTTTCCAGTACCATTGCTTTCATCATTTCTTATGGCACAAAAGCCTTTCATTACATTCATATACAATAATTTGTTCAGCCACTCTCTAATTGATGTGCATCCCCTTAGTTTTCAGCCCTTTGCCACCATAAAAAGATCTACTATAAATGTTTTCCTACACAGGAATTCTTTTCATCAAAAGTCAGTTGATATGATTTTCTAAAGGCAAAAACAACCCAAAAAAAGTGGCAACAATTTATCACCTGGTATTCAACCTACTGGTAAAAAGCCTCTCTACACTTTACTCTCTAAATCCTCAGACAGCAGGCACAAATCCATCCCTGGGCCCATGCTCAAAGATTCTCTAGGTTGGGAGGAACTACCAGAGCCTATATTGCGCTGGCATAACCTTTGAGAGCCCAGAGTCACTTTGATGTCACAGGAAAAATGTAGCTCCTGGAGTCTCCCTCTCACGTGTAGCCCCCCAAGAAGAGTCCACAACCACTTAAAACCAGAACTCACAATCCTCTACCAATGGATTCAGACGGGGTGCAATCAGTTCAAAGCAGAGGCATTTAATGAACTAGCACAAGGAAAATAGCAATACAGTATTTTTCTCATAAACTTTAAGAACACTCTTCCATAAATATATACACCACCCATGGGAAGTGTTTAGGGAACATGACACATAGGGAGTACACATGTAGGAAACATATGTGGTTAACATATATGAAGGGACATGCATATAGGGAATGTGTGTTGCCAGGAAGCCAATTCATGCATTCAATTGAGAAGGGTATTACTTTACAGGAGTACAACTTAGATGACTTCCACCAAACTGGATATTTTCTAGATTAATATTTAGCTTGAAACCATGATAAGAAACCTACAGTAACAGTCAGTGATAATGAAAATGGGGCTAATTTGACTAACCTGTGATTTTATCAGTTTTAGTATTTTTTTGGAGGGGGGGAAAGCAGGGCAATTGGGGTTAAGTGACTTGCCCAAGGTCACACAGCTAGTAAGTGTGTCAAGTGTCTGAGGCCAGATTTGAACTCAGGTCCTCCTGACTCCAAGGGTGGTGCTCTACTCACTGCACCACCTAGCTGCCCCCTAGTATTTTATTAAAGATTATGCTTCTAATCCTCTATGCCCATGCCTTTTCTTTCAGTGTAACTCTGATGTATCTCTCCATAAATCTTCAATGGAGAATCTACTCAATTCACCAAAGACCTTTCTGTGTTTCTTTAAATGTTTCTGAGATACCAGGGTAGCATTTGGGCCATCCATTCACTGTCTTTTATTCTCGCTTCATCACTGATCCAACTCCTTTCCCAGAAATACAACTTCAATAGTGTTTTATACTATTTATCTCACACAAGTTGATAACATGGTGAAGCCCACTTACATACACAATACGTATTACATTACACAATACGTCTTTGGGTTACTTGAATTTTTATTTTTCTGAGAATATGATGTTTGGAGATTAGAAATCATATACAGTAGGATCACTGGTAGAATATTGGAATTTAAAATAGGAGATTTTTGTACCAAGAGGCAGTTTGCAAACATTAAAAGAATCAGATAAATTCCCATATCCAAGCTGACCTGATCCAGAAATGTGCTGGAGCCAGAACAAACTTCAGTTTTCACGATGAGCATTTGCCTCTTGGAAATAAGCAAATCAGGGTTTGAGTTATTGTTTTGTTGATTTTCTAAATGTCAGAAAGTGATAGAGAAAAATGTTAATCATTCAGATTAAATTGAAAAGCATCATGTATACATATTTTTCCCCTGGAGAGCTGGTTGTTAAACATTTGGCAGCAAACCCCTAGCCTGCTCCCTTTATCTTACTTAATTTTGGGTCCAACTCATTTTCCACCTGCCACACCTATCTAAGATATGTATATGTGTATGTTGGAAGGGGGGAGTTTAGAGTTGATAAGGAGACCCCTGATCACTTAATTTACTTCCAGCCCCATTGACAAAATTACAGAAGAGGATAAAGACAATGAGGAGGTGAAATCTTAAACAAAATGTAAAGAAATATTTTCACCTTGTTACCATTTTCCAAGAACTGAAAAAGTTCTCCAATCAGAATTAGAGAGCAGTTAGCTATTTGTTGACCAAAGGCTCAGCCATGCCCCTGGTGGCCCACAGAGGTGGAAGCATCCGGAGTCAGTTGGACAGCAGCAAGAACTCCTGCACTGCGCCTCTTGGGGAGAAGAGCAAGCTTTTGGCTCTGGAGTTGAGGAAACCTGGACTTTAAACTAAGCTACTAACAGAAATCCCGCAAACTATGTAGGTCCAAAGGGAAAGGGGCTCCTAGCAAACCCAAGCACAAAATTTCCTTTTGGGGGAGTTCACAAGCCTAGAGAACAACATGTATGCATACCAGCAAATATGAAATAAAATATACACAAAGTAATACTTGGGGAAGAAAGGGACTATTAACAACTAAGAGAGTCACAAAAGGCCCCTTGAAGGTGGTAGAACTTGAGCTGACCTTTGATAAACATAGAGATTCTAAGAGGTGATGGTGATAAAGAACTACTGACTTGGGGGACAGACAGCCTGAACAAGGGCATGGAGAACACTGATGGAATGTCATGTAGAGGGAACAGCAAATAGGATGTTATGACTGGGATGTAGATTGCATCTGAGGAGTAATGTGTATTCATCTATGGTTATTCCTGTGTGGTTTACCTGGATAATTAGTCATTGAATACACATACAAACACACACACATATGTATGTGTGTATTTTTATATACACACATATATTGATTGAATTGAATATTCATTGAATTGAATGAATAGTTCCCCTGGGGAGCTGGTTGTTAAACCCTAGGCTAATCCCTTTTTCTTACTCAATTTTGGGTCCAATTCATTGTCCACCTACCACACTTATCTAAGATATATATATGTATATGTATATGTATATGTATATGTATATGTATATGTATATGTATATGTGTATGTGTATGTGTATGTATATGTGCATGTTGGAAGTGGGAAATTTAGAGTTGACGAGGAGACCCCTGATCAATTAATTTCCTTCTAGCCCTAACCAATATTCATTCAAAGATGTTTAATGGCTTCTGACTGAGGCAGGGTCAACCTTAGAAAGAAGCGTCAAGTAAAAAAAAAAAGTTTGTCCCTTAAAGTCTTGCATGGATTCAACTCTCCACTCTCAGACTGTCCCATCCTAACTTGATCTCCTCCTACTGCCCTCCCATCTACCCAGGGCTTGTCCTTGCTATGTCCCACTCTCTCCTTCTCTTAAACTTACACATTGTATGTTTCATTTCCCAGAAAAGAAAGGTCTTATCTCCAAAGTCCTTAGCACTGTCAAATGGCTCAACATCAGAAACAGATAGGATTTTATCAGTGGAAATGACATTAAGGAAGAGGCATTGCCATCTGTTTTGCCACTACACCCCAAGGACCATGAGACTTTTCCATCTGACATGAGGCTGAAATCTTTCCAATATGTTGTCTCTCTAATTAGAATATGAGCACCTTGAGAGCAGAGACAGTCTTACTTTTCTGTTTGTATCTCTAGCACTTAGTATAGGGCTTGCTCATAGTAAGTGCCTAATAAATGTTTTATTTATGCATTCATTTACCTTTCTTTATGTCAACCCCTTTAATCTACTTAATGAATCCATTCTAATGGGCTAATAGAAGAATGCTAGACCTGAGATGCTAAGACCTTCCTTTGCACCCTAGAAAGGGAGGCCATTTTTTATGATCTTTTGAAGAAAATGTTCTTGTCTTTGTGTTTTAACCTAAGATAATAACTGTTTTTCTTGAGAATTTCAAGTAAAGGAGGAGATTAAGGTAGTATCACGGCAAGAAAAGGAGGGAGGGAAGTTTTAGGCTGAGGTGCCTTCTGTTACTCTAATTGGTACAAAGGACAATTGTGATTGGGCTTCTGAGATAATATGAGAGAGAGAAGTCCCCTCAAGTCATAACATCAAGAATTTTAGAGCTAGAAAGGACCTTCAAAATCAAGAAAAAGAATCCCAGAGGAGGTAAGTGAATTGTCCAAGGTCACACAGCAAGTCAATTGTAGAGTCAGCATTTCAATTCAAGCTTCCTGAATCCTAGTCCTCTGATTTTTTTTGGATAGACTCAGATCTATAGAGCTGTAAGGAAATTGAGAGGCCATCTAACTCAATTCTCTCATTTTACAAAAAAAAAAAAAGGAAATAGAGGTCTAAGTTCACGTAGATAGTAAGAAGCAGGGGCAAAATCTGACCTAGGACCTCAGATTTTTACACCAGTGCTATTTATAATACACACACACACACACACACACACACACACACACACATATATATACATATATATACACACATATATATATACATATATATACACACACATATACATATATACACATATATATACATACATTTCCTTCTTTAAGTTTTTTTTAATAAAAATAAAGCCTTTACATTTATTTTTTGACAGTGGATTAAATGTACACAAGAGGTTGTGGTAATTGACTTTTTAAAAGTTCCTTTCCAGTTTTATTTACTATATTCCAATCCAAAAAACATTTATTAAACGCTTACTATATGCAAAACATACTGTTAGGATTGGAGATGTGAAGAAGGAAAAAAATGGTTCCTGCCCTCAAAGAACTTCCATTCTATGGGAAGGAGGGATACAACATATGCAAATTAAGTACATACAAAGTATGCAAAAGGTTAATGTGTGTGTATGTGTGTGTGTGAGAGAGAGAGAGAGAGAGAGAGAGAGAGAGAGAGAGAGATGCTTAGGAAGGACCTCATATAGTAGAGATCACCTGACCTGTGCTCCGAAGGAAGAAGCCAGGGATTCTGTGAGCTGGACATGAGGACAGAGTACATTCCAGATATGGAAGAAAATCTATGCAAAGATGAAGAGGCAAAAATAGGATTGACATATATGGAGAAAACCTAGTAGGCCAGTTTAACTGGAAAAGAGAGCATGGGAAGGAGAATAATATGAAATAAGACTAGAAAGGTCTTACTACTGATGACTGTGATTGAGACTCTTCTGATATTTCCTCACAGACATGGCCAATTTAGTAATCATACACAAGCACCATTTTAAGTCAAAGTAGAATAAGTAGGAAGCATATCCAAATATAGAATAATCTCATTATCAAATTACACATTAAACAGGAAATAATTTTTTTCTTTTCTTTTTTTTTTGCAGGGGGGAAGGCAGGGCCATTGGAGTTAAGTGACTTGCCCAAGGTCACACAGCTAGTAAGTGTGCCATGTGTCTGAGGTTGGATTTGAACTCAGGTCCTCCTGACTCCAGGGCTGGTGCTCTACTCACTGCGCCACGTAGCTGCCCCAAGAAATAATTTTTTATGAGTTTCTATAGATGATATTATTAAAGGATCTTTTGTTTTGTGGAGTAGCATGAGTCCTCTGGTCACCTCTTAAGTTCCTTTAGGTATGAAACAAAGACTATTAATCTTGAGTAGAGGAAGTGCCCTCTTTGCTTCACAAATATCAAGTTCAGATTACAACACTCTCCTGAGAAGGGATTGTGTTTTGTGGACCCCATTAATGGATTTGGTCGACCTGGGTTAGCTCATAGACGTGTTATCTATATTTATATGAAGGAAACTATGACAAGTGTGTTTAAATTTTTTTTTACATGAGCATATACTAATAAGAATCAAATCCTAAAAGCAGTAGTCTAAGAAAATCAAAGAAAGCTTGTGGCAAAAGAAATGAGAACTCCTAATTTAAGACACCCAAAGTTCAATTTACTAATCATAGGTTTGGACTTGGAAGGAAGTGTATTATCAGCTGGAATTTATGATTATAGTATATTTGTGGCAACGAATTGCATTTCTCTCTTGCTCAAAAACCTTCCATAGCTCCCCATTGCCTAATGCATACTCACTTGACATGTAAAGTCCTCTATGATATACCTTCACTATACTTTTCCAAGCTTCTCTCCCACCTTTTTCTTTTCCTCCGACCAACCTAGACTACCTGCCACTCCTTGAACATACCTTGTAATTCCCCACATTCCTACTTTTACTTTTGCCGTTTCCTCACCATAGGACACCTTCTATTCCCATTCATGTCTGTCAAGCAGTTCTTATAAGATTTAAAAGTGGAAGGACCTTAGAGATCATCACATCACACCCCTTCATTTTACAGATGAGAAAAAAATAAGACACAGAAAGGAAAAGAGAGGTCACGTGGTAGAAAGGAGCAGAGTCAGGATTTAGAATTCGCATCTTCTTGCTCCAAACAAGAGACAACTAGGTGGTGCAGTGTATAGAATGCTGGGTTCGGAGTCAGGAATAATGGAGTTCAAATCCAGCCTCAGACACCTCCTAGTTGTGTGACCCTGGGCAAATCACTTTGTCGGCCTGAGTTTCTTCAACTATAAAATGAAGACAATAATAGCACCTGCCTCCTGGGATTGCTGTGAAAATCAAATATTTCTAAAATGTTTAACATACTGCTTGGCACAGAGCAGGAACTTAACAAATGTCTTTTTCCTTCCATCCTTCTAAAACCCAATGCCATTTCTACTCTATTGAAGAGCATGGCTCAAATTCTATCTCTTCCAGGATGGTTTCCCCAAAAGCCAGAAGTAATTAGCCCTTCCTCTAACTTGTATACACTTTGCACCTCGCTCGTAACACTTTATGCATATTATTTTGCATTGTAATTTTATATATAATGTATATACACATACATATGCATATATACACATATGTATTTCATATGTGTGTGTGTATGTGCATATGTATGTATGCAAACCTTAGTTCTCCACCCAGCCTATAAACTCTTTGACAGCTAAGACTACGTATTATTCATCTTTATATACCCTATAGTACCTGACAGAATGTCTAGAACATTGTGAGGCCTCAATAATTACATTCCAAATGAATTGATTTACCTCAGAAAATTCATTGGTTGCAGTTTGGAATCAAACATCTGAAAAGTTTGAACTCTTTTGAATTAATACAAAGAACTGAGAACTAGGCATTTGCTGTGGTGGAAAGTTCATTATCTCTCTCCCATACATGCATACGTACATATGCATACATATATGTATATATAAAATACATATATGTGTGTATTGTATGTATTATATGTATATATATATTGTGTGTATATATACATATATATGGAGAGAGAGAGATTTGAGAGTATACAAGGATAATATTCATGGTTTACTTTATCCTCTCCCATTTTCCCCACCCCAAGACTCCCATTTCTCCACCAACCAGCCCCAGGGCTCCTTCTATTGATTTCTCACTCACCATTAGCCCTCTGCTTTACTGGTTCCTTGCCACCCAACTTCACTTGCTTTATCTTCCCTCCTACCTTATTCTCTGAAATCAGTGTTCAGTTCTTCTTTAGATATTTTAAGTGTTCTTTGATACTCTAGGGAAACAGACTCTTGACTAAAATAACAACAGAAGGCGAAAAAATTAGGTTATAGACTTCTTAAGTGACTGGTGCTCCCTGCAACGGTGGAGTGCTTAATGAACACCTTTCCCTGGGTTTGAATTGCTGATCCAGTCAGTTAGTTGTATTCATTGGAAGCAGATCTAGGAGAAGGTGAGGTTGAGGAAGAAACTGAACCTCAAAGCTAAAATAATCTTTGGGGTCACTTTCATTAATTTTTTTTTTACACAGGTCATTTTCCAGTATCTGTCCCTATCTTCTTAGAACCCTTCATTTTAAATAAGAAAAACAGGCAAAACCTACCAACAAAGCTAATGAGTCAAGCATTGTGTACCATATTCTACATAGGGTGATATTTTATCTATGATTCATTAAGTTGACAACATCAAGAAGACTGGCAGTTACAAGTTGTGAAGAAGGCAGGTAGAGTGAAAGAAACAGTGAATTTTGAGACAAAAGACCTTGTTTTGAGTCTTGTATTTCCTACTTACTACCTGTGTCTCTTACTTATGCTAGCAATTTACCTAAAGGTGGCTTATTTGTGTGAAAAACTTTATTTTAATTTTTAAATTTTAAATTCTGCACTATCTTTCTACCTCTGAACTAATATTTCTATTTTCTTTCACCTCCCATTTCTCTGCTATCACATATGTGAAATATTAACTTCCCCTCACTTTCATATTGAGAAGTAATTGTCAAAAAATTGTGGGTGACACTGGGGAACGAAGAATGGATCTTATTCCAAGACGAGGCAGCTAGGTGGCACAGTGGATAGAGTGCTGGGTGTGGAGTCGGGAAAACCTGAGTTCAAATCATTCTTCACACAGTAGCTGTGTAACGCTGGGTAAGTCATTAACCTCTGTCTAATTCACTGTGACCTTTTATATTGGCTGAGACCACATGGGAAGCACCCAAATGAATCATTTAACCATTGCCTCTCATATAGGCCACTTCAAACATTTTTTTTAAGTTACCCAGAGAAGAAAAGGACAAAGTAGCCAGCTATATTCTATAGCTAAATGGTGCATTGAATGGAATGCTGGACATGGAGTCAGGAAGACCTGAGTTCAAATCATTCCTCAGACAGTAGCTGTGTGACCCTGGGCAAGTCACTTAACCTCCATCTGCTGTGGGGTCCTAATTTGTAAAATGGTGTTAATAATAGCACCAGTGTTGTTGCCGGGATAAAATGAGATGATATTTATAAAGTGCTTTGCAGCTCTCCGAGCTCCAGCCCCGCGACTGGTAACATGGCTAAACGCACCAAGAAGGTTGGAATTGTTGGTAAATATGGAACACGTTACGGTGCATCCCTCAGAAAAATGGTGAAGAAAATTGAAATTAGCCAGCATGCCAAGTATACCTGCTCCTTCTGTGGCAAGACCAAAATGAAGAGACGGGCTGTGGGTATCTGGCATTGTGGATCCTGTATGAAAACTGTAGCTGGTGGTGCATGGACCTACAATACCACCTCTGCAGTCACAGTCAAATCTGCCATCAGAAGACTGAAGGAATTGAAAGACCAGTAAAATCTTCTTATCAAATACCTGTAGCCCATAGTCCAACAATAAATGGGTTAATTTACGGAATAAAAAAAAAATAAAGTGCTTTGCAAACCTTAAAGCACTATATAAATGCTAACTATTATCATGTTAACAATTTATCTAAAGAGGTATTATTTGTGTGAAACACCTTATTGTGAGCTTTAACTCCCTTTCTAGCTCTGAATTAAGATTTCTACCTTCTTCTAACTTCCATTTCTCTTCCATCATATGTGTGAAACATTTGATTCATTTCTCTTCACCTTCACATCCATGAGTATTTGTAGGCAAGTTATGATTAAGGGTTAGAAAGGAATAATGTTCCTTTTTCAAGGCTAAGCACACTGCATCTACCTTCTAACTCTTTCAGCAAAAGGTAGGAACCTGACAATCTCCTGTAATGGTAATCAGAGCAGGAGTTTTTGCTGTTCTTCTCTTCAGTGCCTTTAATGAGTGTTGCCTTTGTTTGAATGGAGCAGGTAAAGTGGGATCTTTTTTGCCTTGGAGTGTTTCTCAGCAGTAAGACAATCCAATCAAGAGTCATTGATTGGAAACCATGTATAGGTGGTACTAGTGATTAACTTTCCCACACCCCACACCCTGATGTTAGTGATTTCCCACACCCTAAATGCTAAGTGGAGCCTTAAGGCCTCAGGGTCCTGAACATGGTATATGTACTGGAAAGTAAGTGTTTGACTTTTGGGGGTATACTCATTGAAAGGGTGAAAAGACTCTGGGAAAGCTGTTGAAACAGCACCCCACCTCTGGCTTTGTAACCCAGATGTTGGTGCTTTTCTGGTAACTATGAATTGTGATTTGAATCAGACAAGGTCTGTCTGTTGATGTTTGTAATTTCTGTTTGTATTTGCCCTGAAGTTCAGGGGGCTGATCTTTTCCCCCTGAACTAAGTGGATGATATATGTATGTTTAATTAAACTGAGATTGTTAACCCCTTAAAGTTTCTTTCCTTAGAAAAGCAGATCAAAGAACCTGTGTTGGCAGCCCTTCTGCATGCTGGTGTTATTGGTCTTACACAGCCACAGTGGCTGCTAGCCACATCATTGTTACACCTCCACAAAACAGAATATACGAATTCCCAAGATGGCAGGCCACCAATGATTCCTAGAACAATTAGAACTCAGATCCTTCTTCCCCTCAACCAAAGCACAAAAAGTCAAGTTATCCACCAAGCAAATGTGCCATTGTCTCTCCTGTCTTCTAGGAATAGTCCCTCCTAACTCTGGCAAGCCACAAAACATTTCATCTTGATCCATCAAGACATACAGGCCTGTGATTGGTATCTTTTCCACAGAAGGGTATTGGTTGGTTAGAAAAGCCAACATGACTTGTAGCTTTTACTCATTTATTTTTAATCCTCAGTACAGTATAGAGTGAGTTCTTTGGGGGGTTGGGGATAAAGGTACATTTATTATCTGGCCAGAGACTTCTACCCTAAGCAGCTGTCCCTATTTAGAATGAACCTTACAATCTTCTATCTATAGGTTTTTTATTTTAAAGAAGTTGTTTGAGAGTTTTATCTATCTATGCCCCCTAGGAAATTTGCAGTTTATTAGCCAAGTAAACACAGAATATCACAATAGTAGGGCTGCTGATTTTGCGAGACTTGCTCAAAAAAGCATCAGTGTTGCATAAATACAGATGGAGACAATAGTCCAGGCTCAGTGTTTCTCAGCAGACAATATCGGCTTTGTACAGTGGATGTTTTCCTTGGGATTTTTCTCCTCGATAGAGTGGTAACAAAAGTATAGCTTTCCCACTTTGTCCCAGAGTCAGGGATTTTAAGTCTATTGAAGGCGACTTTGTGCCTTATCTAAGCCTCTCAGGGATGGTCACTCAGGAACAGACGGGCAGTGCCCCAGTGGTTCCCAGACAGGAAAAAGCGGCCCCAGCGGGAAAGAGTGAGCAGGTCTCTGCTTAAATGGATCTGACAGCTTTGCATAAAGCAAGATGTTTATCCCTGTTTATGGAGTGTCCCTTCCCAGCTTTATAATTCCCATGCCTGATGTTACTTTTAACAGCATGTCTGACTGTCTGGGAAGGGGCCACATTAGGCTCATACTTTAGAAAACCATAGTGATGGGTGAGAAACTTTCAGTGATGCTATTTGAAGTGTTTCATTCTGTCCACCATCTACAGAGTAATTTAAATTTGTTTACATGTACATGTGCACCCAGACAAATATATATATGACATACAGATGAAAGAGGCTTTTATCATGGGCCAACTATCCCTCAGTGAAAAGTCCCAAATTACTGGTGGCCACACTCTTCCGTACTTTAGTAACCTGGCAATACTAATCATTGATTAAGAAATTGAGTTTTAAAACTCAACAGAATGTAAGCTTCTTGAGGATATTTTTTGTCTTAGTACTTAGCATAAGGCTTGGAAGATAACATCTAATACATGCTTGCTAAATAAATGACTAAGTTTTTTTTTAACCTTTTCAATTAAGCTGCATGAAATTTTGTCGACTGTACTTGGGAGTTGTAATTGTCAAATATATTTGGGAGCTAAAAAAAAAATACATCAACTTCCTTTACTGTTGACATTTCTATTAGAGCCAGAAAGGAAAGAAGTCCCAGCTAGAGTTTAATTTTAAAGAGGATGCATGGCATCTTTTGGAAAGATTTCCTTAATCACTTGGATTAATCCTGACTTTTAACTCCAGATAAGAAATAGGTTATCCCATAAGGAGGCTTTGTAGCACAAAGGGAATTTTTTTCCCCAAGTGAGGAATGGCTCCCAGTGTCTGTTATTAAAGTTACATTTATTGGTGATTATGTCTATTTCCTGTATGAAATGAAGTTTCAAAACAAACACTTGAAAAAAGTCAAGAGGAGTCAACTCAATGATACAGAGCCTATAAATGTAAAAGAAGTGACCATTTTCAAAGGACTGCCTCAGTCAGTGGACTGAATAAAATGAATGTGAGGGCTTAATGTTAAACCCCAACAAACACTAATGTAGCACAAGTCACTCACTCAACACACATACCCACGCGCGCGCGCGCACACACACACACACACACACACACACACACAAAGTTCAGGAGGAATAATAGGCATGCTGCCCTGAGATACCCAGCCCTAATTCTATCAAAGGACTCAGTGACACCACAAACCCAGTGAGTGAAACTCTAGGAACTGATGTTTCCCCCCACAACCACAGCATGGGATTAATTCCATATAATTCACTGCAACCTCTTAAAGTGGCTGAGATCATGTGGGAAGCAGCACCCAACTGAACCATTTAAGTATTGGCATCTCATATAGGCTACTTCAAACATTTTTAAAAAGTTATCCAGTGAAGAGACGGACAAAGCAGTTGGTTCTATTTTATAGGCAAACAGTGCCCTCCAGCCTCCCTCACTTTCTATCAGATACTGTGACAAATTGAAACAGAGAACACCAACACAGCTACAATTGCCAAACCACCTTGCACCGCAGGGAAGATGTTATTGGGAATGAACGTGGCAGGAATTGTCTCTCATTCTCTGCCCTACAGAGCAAGCACACTATCATGGTGGTAATTTTGTAAATGTAAATAGGAATAGAGACTGAATTAGACCTGTGATTCCTTAATACCGGAAACTGCTAGAAAAAGGAACTCCTGGTGCCAATACAGGTTCACACCTTCCATGCAACTTGTATTCTTAGAGAGTTTCCTGAAACAAATGTAAATATGAAAAGCAAAAATTATTCATGCCCATAGATGCCACACCTGTGACGAAAGCAGAAAGGAGGTCAAAGGACCCATCTATACACAAAATGTACATCCATAGTGACTGTTTTTGTGTTAACAATAAAGCCAGAATCAAATATACATCTATTGAGGACTGGCCAAACAAGTTATGGTATATGACTGTAAGGGAAGATTACCAAAAGAAACAATGAATATGAAGAATTCTGAGAAACACAGGAAGACTTATATGAACTGATAAAGTGTGAAATAAACAGAACCAAAAAACAATATCCACAATAATTTAAATGAAATAAATGACTTCAATGAAATGCAAATGAAATTAAATAAAAATAAATAATTGAAAAGAACAACAAAATGAAGTTGAACTTGGTATGATTTTAATCTTGGCCCTGGAGAAGAGATGAAGAAATGAGCCTCCATCCTTTTGTTGAAGGGGTAGTAGAATGTTACATACTCTATCCTAAGTCAGTTGACTGGTTTGCTTATTTTTTTTCCCGTTTGTACTCACTGATATATCTGGAAATTATTGTCATAAAAATAAAAGGAAGCAAGAAAACTTGGCTATAAAAGTAATATGAGTAATAATGGAAAGGACCAATATCTCCTTTGCTGGCTCATCATCTGTATCATGCCCTCCACTGTAAGTGTTCCCAAAGGTATTGTCAAAGACTCTCTTCTCTTCTCCCTCTCTCTCAGTAAGCTAATCAGCTCTCAGGGGTTTAACTAGCATCTCTATGCAGATGATCTAAATGGGCTCCATTCTCCAGGGAGCCTATGAACTGCATCACCAACTGCCTATTGGACATTTCAAACTGTATATACCAAATATGTCCAAAACCCACCCTTCTTCCAAACAAACCTATTTCTGCCTAAGGTACCATTATCCTTTCAGTCTCTCAGGTTCATAACTTCAACATTATCTTTGACTCTCAATTTTCCTCAATGTCCATATCCAATCACTTGACAAGTCTTCCCATTTCTACCACTACACATAGCAATCTGACCCCTTCTGTCTACTCACACAGTTCAGGCCTCTATCACCCTTCCCCTAATTGGTCTCCCAGCCTCAGGTCTCTAACCACACCAGGCCATCCTACAAACTGCTACCAAAGTGATTTTCCTTAAATGCAGATTGGACCATAAGAGTCCTCTACACAGTCAGCCCTCATGGTTTGTTTCCTGTTGCCTCCAGGAAAAAATATAAACCCCTGTTTGGCTTTTAAAGAACTTCACAATCTGGCCCCAAACTATCTTTCCAGCCTCACTGGACATTACTTCTCCTCCCACACTCTGTGACGCAGCCAAACTGGCTTTTTCTCTGTTCCTCACACATGGTAATTCATGTCTAATCCTTGTGTCTTTGCATTGGCAGTCCCACATGTCTGAAATAGAGTTTCTCTTTACCTCATAGAGTTCCTCTTTTCCTTTTAAGACACAGGTCAAGCACTATTTTCTGCCAAACACTTTTCTGATACTGCTTCCTTCTAATAAATACTCTTACTTCCAGACTACCTTGTTTTTAACTTATTTGTATACATTTACATTTATTCATTTTATATTCATTTTGTATTTTTATGTGTACATTTCTTCTCTATTTAAATGTAAGCCCTTCTAAGTAGGGATTATCTAATTCTTTGTAGTTATATCCCCATTCAAGTCAACAAGTGTTTTACACTTAGCACCATGCTAAGTGCTGGAAATACAAATATAAGCAGAAACAAAGAGAGTCCTTGACTTCAGGAAACTTAGATGGTAGAGAGAGCCCGGACAGGCAGGAGTACAGTCCGAAGAGGAAAGAGGACATAGCTGGCCTGAAGGCCATCTTTGAAATGGAGGCTCCAGGAAGACACAGTCAATCAGAGGGAGAGGGGACCGGTGAAAGATACTTCTACTGTATAAAGTTCAGGGTTAGAATGAACTTCCAGGGTGAGAGGGTTTCTATGTCATTGTCAACAGAGTCCAGGGTGCCAAGACTGCAGCCCAGAAAAGAACGAAGCACCTACTGGTCCTTCTATAATCCAACATGTTAATCTTATGGACCAATTTTTCAAAGGCTACGTTGTAACATTGTGGATACATGGCTTAAAGGTCATTTAACTTTCCTGATCCTCAGTTTCAATATCTATAAAATGGACATCACTTGCACCATTTACCCCATATGGCTATGAAGAAAATTATGTGTAAACCTTAAAAGGCTATGAAAACATGAACTATTTTGATGTTATAAATAAATGAGTGAAAGGCCTCATAGTATACTGGCTAGCAACCAGCCTCATAGTCAGGAAAACCGGGGTTCTGAAACATATTAGCTGTGACCCCTGAGTAAGCCTCAGTTTTCCAGATAATTCTTTAAGATTATAAATTGCAGTACAAGTACCAACCTTCCTCACTGGGGAGTTCCCTATTTTTCAATGACATCACAGATCCTGTCTAAAACAGACATGCATGCACACATACAAGTATATTACATGACACACATATTGTATGTAGGTATGCACATATATATTTACCATATATTTATGTATATAGATACATACATACATCTATACAGCATATATGTGTATAGTTATACATATAAAGAGGCATGCCTCACTTCATTGTACTTCACAGATATTGTGGATTTTTTACAATTAAAAGTTTGTGGCAACCCTGCATTGAGCAAGTCTATCAACACTCTTTTTCCAATGGCATGAGCTCACATAATGTTTCTACGTCACATCTTGGTAATTCTTAAAATATTTCAAACTTTTTTGTTATTGTTATATCTTTTATGGTGATCTATGACTAGTAATCTTTAATGTTACCATTGTAATTATTTTGGGGTGCCATGAACCACAGGCATATAAGACAGCAAACTTAATTGATAAATGTTGTGTGTGTTCTAAATGTTCCAACAACCAGGCTGTCTCTCCCTCTCCTCGGGCCTCCTGATTCCCTGTGACACAACAATATTGAAGAATATTATACAAGCTTACTTGCTAAAGCAGTGGCAGGGTTTAAGAGGATTGACTCCAATTTTGAAAGTTCTGCTGTGAGCAAAGTGCTATCAAACAGCACCACATGCTACAGAGAAATCTTTTGTGAAAGGAAGAGTCAATCGATGTGGCAAACTTTGCTGTTGTCTTATTTTAAGAAATTTCCACAGCCACTCCAGCCTTCAGCAACCACCACCCTGATCAGTCAGCAGCCATCGACATCAAGGCAAGACCCTCTATCAGCAAAAAGATTACAACTCAATGAAGTTTTAGATGATGGCTAGCATTTTTTAGCAATAAAGTATTTTAATTTAAGGGATATACATTTTTTTAGACATAATATTATTGTACACTTAATAGAATATAGCATAGTGCAAACATAGCTTTTATATGCACTGGGAAACAAAAAAAAAATCACTTTGTTGCATATTTGCTTTATTGCAGTGGTCTGGAACCAAACCTGCAATATCTCTGAGGTATGTAAATTATACGTGTAAATTACAATTAAATTATACATATGTAAATTATACTTATGTATATTAATTGATGTAACTACCCTTTTTATTTTTATGACCAGATTTCCCAGTGGAGGAAAATATAAGATCCTCTCTCTTCTGCCATTTGAAGATTTTACTACAAGGTTTAAAATAGTAATCTTCAGTTTTGAAGATTTTACTACGTAAGGAGGAAGGACACAAACATTTATGAAATATTTAATATATGCCAGGCACTATGTTAAGCACTTTATAAATATCATCAGGTGCTATTATTATCCTCATTTTACAACTGAAGAAACTGAGGCAGACAGAAGTCAAATGATTTGCCCAAAGTCACACAGCTAGGAAATGTCTGAGGCCACATTTGAATTCAGGTCTTCCTGACTCCAGAATCAGCACCCTATCTATTGTGCCACCTAGCTGCCTCTAACGTAGCATCAAAAGTAATCAATAAAAAAAGTTAATAAGAAACACCATTTGCCTACAGAAAAAAACCAATAACAGTTCCTTAGTGGTGATAGATTAATTATTTCTGGTAGAAAGTGTGGTGTTGAAAAGAACACTTGATTTAGAGTCAGACAATCTGAGTTTGAACTATCACTTGGCTACTATGACTTTGGAAAAGATATTTCTCCTCTCTAGGTCTCAGTTTCCTCTTTGATTAAAAAAGGGGGGTGGACTCGATGACCTCAACAGTCTTTCGCAACTCCAAATCCAAAGGCTGGAGCTATTTTAGGGTGCATATTTTTTTTGAATGTTCTGTTTTACTACTTTCGAATGATACAATTTTACATGGATGCTATCCTACCTTCAAACTAAGACAACAAAATCACCCCAGTGCTGAGAACAAACAGAACTTCCAGACCAAGCACCAATTTACAATGCTCCAAACTCAACACTTTGCTCAAGAATAAGAATTAGGATAGAAGTATCTCATCACCCATAATTCTATTATAGCATGTCTGAGCCAGGGAGCTTTAATTTTCTGAACCATTAAAAGAACTTCAACATCCATTATTGCTAACTACTGTGGAAATTGACTAAAATAATGAAAATAGTCATTAGAGATACAAAAAAGATTTTAAACTTGAGAATCAACATGAGGTTCTGATGTCATTGAAATAGCAATTTTAAGATGTTTGGGGGTGGGGTGGAGTAATAACTTGCCCCTCCAGTAAAAAAACCTCCTGATATATTTTGATATGTATCTGAATAAGAGGGGAAAATATAATGATAACAATTTACTCCTACCAGTTTACATAGTTTTACTCACGAAGGAAATATTCACAGGGTCTTTGGAGGGAAGGCAAGGCTAGATTGCCTCTACCAAATGGGTCATTAATCACTCATAGGGCCAACCAACCAACCAGGCTGAGTTGTCTGTCAGTCTAGCCAATGCATTCTGCTCCCTGAATGAAGCATAGGTTCTTCTCAAATTCTTCAGCAAATGTCCAATTTTTTAAAGCAACTCAGAAGAATTAAATAGAAACATTCCCAAATAAAATAAGGGAACATATGCTGAATAGGTTCTTTTCTCCCCTCTAAATAATGTCTCTGCAGATGACTAAAAAACCTTTTAAGGAAGCTCCACGGTACAATGTAATTGAAATTGAGCTGTGCTCAACTGCATCTGGCTCCTAAGCTGGTGAGCTGTGAGGCATTGGGCGAGTCTTTCTGAACCTCAGCTTCCCAGGTTACTTTGAGTGGACCTGAGTTCTAGGTCGCAAGAAGTCTTAGTCCTTCCTGAATCATAAAGATCCTTCCCAAGCCCACTTCTTAACTTAGGTAGGGGGCCATAAAACACAATGAGTTCTTACTTGTTTATCAAATTCAGTGTTTGCTAAGACAACACATGAAAAGGGCACCTTGTCCTAATTCAGAGGAAGAATGATAAAAATAGTCAACTTTTCAGAAAAGTAGCATGCTTTAGTGGTTCGAGGATCAGTACTGGAACCAGGCAGATCTGAGTTCAAGTATTGCCTCTGCTAAATACTTTCTGGATGACCTAGGGCAAGCCCTTTGACACGTCATTGGCCCCATTAACTTTCTAAGACCATAGCGGAGAGGCTGATGATCTCCAGAAGACTATTGTAATAGTCTAAGCATGAGGGACTGGGTCAAGGTTGTGACAATGTAAAAGGAAAGGAGCGAGCACATACCGGAAATATTACAAAGGTAGAATTGACAGGACTTGGAAATGTAGACCCAAAAAGCATAATGGTAATAATTAGCATTTATGTAGTATTTTGAGGTCTGCAAAGCACTTTACACATATTGTCTCATTTGCGTCTCATAACAGTGCTGTGAATTACGTGCTACTATCTCCATTAGGGAGGCAGCAGAGTAAGCAATTTGCCCAGGGTCACTGAATTTGTAAGTATCTGAGCCTAAATCTGAACTCAGGTCTTATGACTCCAGGTTCAGCGCTCTATCCGCTGTACCACCTTAGCTGCATAGTAAGTAGCTATGACTTCACAGATATGCAAAGTGCTAGAAAGGTTATGTCACTTGCACAGGGTCATACGACTAGTGTAAGTTGTGGAGTTTGATTCTAGGCCTAGCACTCTTTCCTGAGATTTGAAACTGAATCTAAGACCCGAGCTATATATGGGGGGATGAACAGAGCAATAGGCTTGAAGTCAGAAAGACAAGAGTTCAAATCCTACTTCAGACATCTGCAGGCTCTGTGGCAGAGGGCAAGTCTCTGGGCCTCAATCTGCCAAATGGGTAAACAATGGCATCTACCCCACAGGGTTGTTGTAAGGATCTATTGAGGCAATGTCTGTAAAGGATTATGGGAAAAAACACTTAAAGTGTTATATAAATATTGGCTATGAAGATAAAACTGATGATTCCAGGCTGTTTCTACTCTCTCCATCCTACCCCACTTCCACTCAACTAAGCTTTGTTAGATGTTTTTCTTCTTCTGTCTCATTATTCTGGTCCTTGAGGAAAATGATGATGCCAAGGTACACCATTCATCCTGTACAGCACCTGCACTTGCCTAACTAGCTAGCACCAACGACATTTGAAGGAAAAAGAGGCTGGCACTTCTGCAGCACCAACTGTGTTAGTTCTTGAAGGGTTCTATGACAAGAAACTCCTAACTGGCAAAAAAGGAAGTTGTGCAAAGTTATGTAGTAGTGCCCTTCCCCCACTATATAGTGCCTCAACAGTCTTGGAATCAAAATGATGAACTGGGCATCATTGAAAGGATGACTTTCAAGAGAATGATAAGTTATTTCTTCCACCATCTTTACCAGTTACAATTAGTCATTTATACTCTGGTGAAGTGGATCACACCAGACATCTGAATAGGTGAACCAGTTTTAGGCAGAGGCAGCTGTGACCTTCTCTCTTATACAGGGATAGTTGGTGTGTTGTGTGGGAGCTTAATTTTACACACACACACACACACACACACACACGTACCAGACTTGAAATGATATTCAAAAGGAAAAGGATCCTTTAAAAAAAACCATCACTGACTTTTATGAGCCAGACAAAGTTCATAGGCTGAGATGTAAAGCTGGAATGGACCTTACATATTCTTTTGTCCAACTCTGCCATTTCACCAATAAGAAAACTTGGGCATGAATAAGTAAGTGATTTACCCAGAGTCACATATGTAGTGAGCAGCAGAGCCTGGATTTGAACCTAGGCCACTGGATTATAGATTTTAGAGTTTGGAAGGGACCTTTAAGGCCATTGAGTCCAAACCTTTATTTTACAGATGGGGAAAATGAGGCACATAGAGGTTAAAAGACTTGCCTAGGATCACATGACTATTAAGTATCTCAAGCAGGATTTGAACCCAAATCTTAGTGACTCCAAGTCTAGAGACCTATGTCCTACTCCATGCAACTTCTTACGCCTTTCCAACTCCAAATCTGTCACTCTTTCACACTGTGCCACACAAATTCCCCAGGTTCTTTTTATTGTTTGGTTGTTTTATTTTTCTTCTTCTTCTAAAAAAAAACAAACTCTGGCTGGTTATCATTTATACTCGTACCCACTTCTTCCAACTCTACTTTGGGACAATGAAAAAGAGAACTCTTTCCATTGTCTTATCAACCTCCCAGGAAAAGAGCGTCTGGCCCCTGTCTACACCTTGCCTTCTCAGAAACAATGAAAGACTGAAAACAGGCATCAAGACAAGCGTGTCATTCATTCTTCAGACCCAGAGAATGGCTCAAAAAGGAGGGGTCTGTCCTGGCCTTTTGAAGACAGAATAGCCCCTGGGATGGGCTGTTGCATACAGGAAAGGTGTGGGCAAGATTGGAGGGCAGCAGCTGCTCTATTCCTACAGCTGTGGCACAAGGCATTCTGTGACCTTTGGTCAGTAAAGATACAGTCAGAGAAGAGGGCGGGTGTCTGGAGGCGTTGGAGAGTGGAGATGTTTTCTACTCAATCTTCAATGATATCTGTTTCTAAACAGCTACCCACTACTATTCTGGGAGCAGGAAGCCACTAAGATCCCAGGAAAGCAGGAGGGTTCTCTACTTTATGGCCTTTTTAGAGGTCAAGGAGGATTAGAGACTCTTAACAATTACTCACTCATCGTTCTCAGAAGTTGGGTTTCTTTCCTAAGAGTGTATATTCATTTGTGATGCATAGCCATATTACCTTAGAAAATGGAAAAGGATCTCAAGAAATCAGCTGGTCTATCTAACTTTTGCACAAAGAATTAAAATGGCTATGTGTGTATATTTGCCAATAGATGAGCATTCAGTGTGGGCCACATATGCTCAGGTGCACTGGCACCCTCTAGAGTGACCACTAGCGCTGGCCCTTCCCCCAGGGTGTGCCAGCACATCTGTCTCAGACTCGATGTACAATCAAGTTCATACCACCGGACATTCCATCTCCAAACTCCAGGCATTTTCACTGGTTGCTCCCCATGCTTAAAATTCTCTCTCCTCATCTCTGCCTCCTGGATTCCCTGGTTGCCTTCAAGTCTTAAAAAAAAAAAAGTCTTAAAATCCTCCCTTCTGCAAGAAGCTTTTCTTGATCCCCGTTAATACTAATGCCTTCATTCTGTAATTATCTCCAATTTATCCTGCATATATCTTGGGTTTTTTTTTTAACATGGTTGTTTCCATTTTGTCTCCCCTGTTAGACTCTGAGATCCTTAAAGGCAGAGACTGTTTCTGCTTTCCTCTGCATGCTCAGCACTTAGTATAATGCCTGGCATGTAGTTGGAGCTTAATAAATGCTTAATAACTTAACTAATAGGAAAAAAAATACTGGCTCAAGAACCAGAAAAACAAGGGTCCCAATGCTTTTGGAGAGCAATCTGGAATTATGCCCAAAGAGTTATTAAATTGCCCATACCCTTTGACCCAACAATACCACTCCTAGGTCTGTTTCCCCAGATGATCAGGGAAAAATGAAAAGAACACAATATGTTCTAAAATATTTGTACCAGCTCTCTTTGTAGTGGCAAAGAACTGGAAGTGGAAGGGATGCCCATTAAGTGGGGAATCGCTGAACAAGTTGTGCTATGTGATTGTGATAGAATACTATTGTGCTATAAGAAATGATGAGTTTGATGAGCTTAGAAAAAGATAGATAGACACACAAAATAATGAAGAGTGAAATGAGTGAACCAAGAGAATGTTGTATGCAGTTACAGCAATATTGTTTTAAGAACAACTTCGAGCAAACAAATCACTTTGACTATTATAAACACCCAAATTAACTATAAAGGACATATGAAGAAAGATGCTATCTGTATCTGGAGAAAGAACTGATAAACAGAAGTAGGAATAGCATGATTTTACACACACACATTTATTTATGTCTAATGGTAGCTACTATGGCAGGGCGGAGAGAGAAGAAAAAAAGGGAAAAAAAGAAATTTACATGATAACTTTATTATGTATTTAAAAGGAATAACAAGTTATACATAACAGATTTGCAGTTTCATGTGCAATCATCTTTTTTTATACTAGGTTATGGAAATGTTTGTTTTATTCAATAAATTAAAAATAAAATAAATAAAAATTTATGGAATTAAAAAGAGTCAAGTCCCAGATCTTCTACTAAATAGCTGTGACCTTTACCCCTCTGTTTTGATCTGTCTATACCTCTACAACATCTCTCAGATTTGTCTGCTTCTTTATATTCTCACAGCTACTACCCTACTTGGCTCCTGTCTTCGTTACCTTTGACCTCCACTATTGCAATAGTGTCTTATTTGGTCTCCATGCCCCAAGACTCTCCCCACTCCAACCTCTGCACAGTGGCCACAGTGATTTCCATAAAGTGTCGTAGGACAGACCACATCACTTCCCTACTCAATGAATTGTAGTATCTCCTTAATGCCTCTAGAAAGAAATATGAATTCCTCTGCTTGGCTCTCCCAACCTAGGTTCATCCTACCTTTCCAGCCCTTTCGAACATTACTCCCCTCGATGGACACTACTTTCCAACCATAGCTACTTTTTTTTGTTATTAACTAATTAATTTATTTTTAGTTTTCAACATTCACTTCCACAAGATTTTGAACTCCAAATTTTCTCCCCACTCTCCCCTCCCCCCACCCCATGATGGCATGCATTCTGATTATCCCTTCCCCCAATCTGCCCTCCCTTCTATCACACCTCCCCTTTCTCTTATCTCCTTCCCCTCCCATTTTCCTGTAAACTAGATTTCTATACCCCATTGAATTTCCCACATACTTACTTTCTTACTAACCCTCGTATGAAAGACACTCCATCTCAAATTTCCATGTCTTTGGCCACCAGTGGAATGAACTCTTTCCTCACCTCCACTTCTTAGAATCCCTAGCTTCTTTCAAAGTTCGGCTAAAGCACTACCTTCTACGTGAAACTTTTCCTTATTCTACCAAGCTCCTAGGGGATTCCCCTCAATTTTTTTTATTTATGAACCTTTGTATCAAATGTGCCCCAAATAGTAGGGAACTGGACTGTCCAAAGCAGAACAATTTTGAATTTAATCTAATGAGATCATAACCACACTGAGAGAGCAGCAGAAAAATTCAACCAAGCCAGCAATTGTTAAACAACTACTAGATGCAAGGCACTTTACTAGGCAATAGGGATACAGCCCAAAGTCTTAAGGAACTTACATTCTATGGGGAGGGTGGGTGGGGAGGAGGGTTATAATTCATAAATAAATAAAAATAAATGATATGAATTAAAATCCAAAAGAAGTTCAGGCGGGAGGGCACTAGCAAACAGTGGTAATTTGGAAAGACCATGTAGAAAGTGGCACTTGAGTGGAGCCTTGTTGAATGGTGCTCAGGAATCCAACAGGCAGAGCATTGGAAGGAGACCATACCAGGTGCGGGGAACAGCCTGTGAGAAGGTATGGAAGTAGAAGATGGGCAATAAGCAGACCAGTTTGGCTGGAATATAAACTATGGGTGGGGGTAATGTAAAGTTAGTCTAGAAATACTGGCTGGAGCTAGATTGTAAAGGACTTTTCATTCCAACCAGAGGAATCTAGATGGCTAACAGCATGAAATACTGAATACAGGTAAAGAAGGGTGAGAGAAGTCCTTTGGGTTTGGTCTATGGTAACCTTCAAGGGAGCAGTTTCAGTTGAGTGGTGGGATCAGAAGTCAGAATGCAAGAGATTGAGAGACAAGAGGGATGTAAGGAAATTGTTTTTCTAACATAATGGGAGATTGACCAGTGAGCCCAGACCTTACGCTCATGCACAGAATCCTTAACTGATAAAACACTCACCCAGACTGTGAAGCATATATAGACATTCTGTAATTGGTTCTAGTCTGCTGACTGCATAATAAAAAGGAGTCTCTTTGATTGACAGCATAGCTGGAAGTGAGGTGCATTCAAAAGGCATTAATTGATCAGGACCTCTTCCTTTTCTTTGGTCTCACTTCTTCCTGCCACATAGGGTTTGATTAAGAGAAGACAATGCTATAAGGAGAGAGGCTTTGAGCCCACCGCATCTGAAGCATACAAGTAGCCTGTTAATATGACCTCGGTTCCTTGGCATTTGTTCATTCGTTTGAGGTGAAGGAGATTGAAGCTTCAACCTTGTGGGTTTTGAAAGGTAATAAAAGAGAGTAACCAAGAGTTCCAGGAGTGTAGTCCATGCCAGAACCTAAACTCAACCAGTCTTGCTTTGAGGTCCTGAAGAACAATCTTTTGGACCCACCAAGCCAAGTAGTAGCTGTGATAAGGTCACATCAAGCTGTATTCCCACATTTAGACATGAATGTTGAGAGACCAATGCTACAGTCTCTAGAAACTTCATTAAGTCTGAGCCCATTTTCCTCACAGACCAAGGTGGCACAGGGGACTGTGACCCCAAGGTCTTGGGTTGTACTTCTTGATACGTTGTCAAAATAAATACCCCTTTAAATGTTGACTGGAATTAACTGGTTAAACAGACCTGAGAGGTCACTGATAGTTAACAGTGGGGGAAACCACATCAAAATGGGGGCTTAAGCCTATAGCATTTGCAAAAGACAACTTTCAACCCCTCAGTGGTACCCCTACAATCCTGAGGAAGGATGTAGCCTGTATCATGCTTGGAGAATGAGTCAAGAGTGATCATAACACAAGAAAGAAGGTAGTGAGAGAGAGGAGAAATAGAGGACAATATCTTTGTGTGTCTCTGCCTCCCACCCCCCGCCCCGAGTGATCAAATCAGGGGTTGTTGTTGTTGTAGGTTTTATTATTTTTTTAGGGTGGAGATATCTGTATATCAACAACTACAACAATCTGTACATCTTTGAAGGCAGTAAGGAAGGACCCACGAAGAAATGATTTAAAGAATGGCGGTGGAGGAGGGTGGCAATCCGATAAGCAAATTCCTCAAGGAGATGGAAGGGGTTGAGATCTTAGAGAAATGTAGATGGGTTGGCCTTAGCAAGGAAAACTGCCTCTCCCTCTGAAACTAAAGCAAAAGGAAAAAGTTAGCGATTTGAGGTGCAGAATTATAAGGAGGGAGCCCACAAAAAAAGTATCCTCAATTTTTCTGTACAGTATATAAAATATGAGGAAAAGTTCTCTACTGAGAGGATGGCAAGAAGGAGTGGTGGGCGTTGTTTGAGAAGAGAATAAGGTTTAGAGCAAAAACTAATTGAACAAATTGAGATTAGATAACAGAAATGTGTAGTGGATCCAGTACTCTCCATTAATAAGTACTCTCTATTCAGCAAAATGTTAAGTAGGAGCAGAGAAGGCGGATGGTGGCATAATCCAATCATGAATTAGTCACAGAGAAAGGGAGTATGCCCAAAGACTGACTTAACTTCCTTGCTTTCAAACACAGAACCAAGTTGTTATCCATTAGACTAATTAGGATCACAGTATTTAGAGCTAGAAGGAACAAGAAAGCTTCCTACTGTTCTGGTGAGCATATAATCTCTGATTTTTTTATACAATTCTTCTAACAAAAGACAAATTTAGTGTTTTAGTGTTTGTGATTTCTGTGAAGCTAAACCTATCAAAAACTGGATGCTGGGCTGTATGGGTTGTGGGTCTGGCCAAGTGTCATACTGGGCCATAGGAAACCACTAAGAAGGGAAGGACCAGGTCTGGGAGTATGATTTATATAGGAGGGGCCTTGGCACATACTTTAGGAAGGCAAAAGATCAGTTCAAGGAAATCATCTAAGCCAGAAAGGATCAAGCAAATACTGAAGGTTCTAGCGAGGGAGGTTTGGAGTCCAGGAGGCCCAAGGCTTGTCAAGTTTAGCACAAATACACTCTGATCCTAGGATGGAAACTGGTTTTTGGTTTTTTTCTCTGTTATCTTTTGTTGTCCTTGATGGGTGTGGGCAGGCGAGGTCCAGTCAATGTTTTGTCATCAGAAAGAAAAAAAGAAAAGATGGACCGTTAGGTAACTTTTTGTGTATAATTCTAAATTGGTTTCGAAATGGTTGTACTCATTCCTCAGCAAGGAATCACTGTGCCCATAGCCTCTGCAATATTTATCTTTTCCATTTTTGTCATCTTTGTCACTCTGATGGCTGTGTGGTAGAACCTCAGAATTACTTTAATATCATTTCTCTAATCAATAGTGATCTGGAGCATTTTTTTTTCATATAGCAATAGATAGCTTCAGTTCTTTTCCTAGAAGAATGCCTGTTCATATCCTTAGACTATTTTTCAATTTGGGAATGACTCTTTTTCTTAAAAATGTGAATCAGTTCCTCATATATCTTGGAAATGATAAACCTTTATATCAGAAAAACTTGCTGCAAAGATATTTCCAGTCCTTTATCTTTTAGTTTTAGCTTTATTAGATTTCTTGCTGTGTGTGTGTGTACGTGCGCAAAAACATTTTAATTTTATGTAATTAAAATTTTTCACTTATCTTGAATAATTCTTGTTATTCCTTGCATGGTCATTAACTTTTAGACTACTGATAGATTAAATAGGTAATTTTTTCCACATTTCTCTAATTTGTTTGGGCAGAGCTAGGTGGCTCAGTGGATAGAGTATTCAGGCCCAAAGGCCAGAAGACTCATTTTCCTGAGTGCAAATCTCACCTCAGATACTTACTAGTTGGGTGACCCTGGGCAAGTCGCTTAATCCTGTTTGCCTCAGTTCTTCATCTGTAAAAATGAGCTGGAAAAGGAAATGGCAAACCACTCCAGTATCTTTGCCAAGAAAACCCCAAATAGGGTCTCAAAGAGTCAGACAAGTCTGAAATAACTGAATAACGACAACTAATTTATTTATAATGAGACCTTTGGTATCATATGCCCATATGGAGCTCATCTTTGTATAAGGTGTGAGGTGTTAGTCTAAATGTATGTATCCTTTAACACAGCTATACCATTGCTAGGCCTATACCCAAAAGAGACAAAAAAATAAGAAAAAGTCCTATATGTATACAAATATCTACAATAGCTCTTTTTCTTGGTGATAAAAAACCCTGGAAACTAAGGGAATGCTTATCTACCGAGGTATGACTGATTGTTATACTGTGTGAATGTTGGACTACAACCATACTCTAATGAAAGAGGAAATAGATAATTTCAAAAAGATAAACTGATGCCGAGTGAAGTAAGCAGAACCAGAGGAAATTTTTAGACTTATATAATGTTATAAAAATGAATAATTTTGATATTTTAAAAAACTATTAAAGAATGAAATGAGTATAATCAGGGGGACAATTTATACATTTACAACATCGCTGTAAAAATAACTTTAAAAACTGTAAGAACTATAATTAATACAATGACCATTTGTGATTCCAGAGGACCAATGATGAAACATGTTATTCATCTTCTGACAGAGAAGTGATAGAGTTAAGGTGCCAAAATATATGTGGATATGTATATGGGTGTGTATGTCTGTGCACACGTATATACACATATATATATAAATATATTCATGCATATACACATGTGTACATACATATATGTATATATACATATGTGTTTAAGTATACAATCATTGAGAGAATTTGTTTTACTCGACTATGCATGCTTGTTATGACAAATTTGCTTTTCTTTCCTTTTTTTTCAAGGAGGCAGCATGTGGGAGGGAAAGAGGTTTTCTTTTAATTAAAAAAAAGCTAGGACACATGCTATGTATGTGAAATGTTGCCTGTACTTTCAGTTGGGGTTGCTGTATTATTAGTTTTACTTAACCGTTTTACTTTGTCACAAGAGAACTCTCATGAATTGAATATACACACATATATACACATATAAACACACTTTTAATGTATGTATAATTTAATGTATATAACACATATATTATAATTGTTATATTTACATATATACACTTTTAATGTAAAAACGAAGCAAAAGAGGAGGAATATTGGAGAACCACACATACAGCTTGTGCCTGATGAAGATAGAGGCATTCAATTTTGCACTTTTAATATTAGTATATTCCAAGCTTAGTTCTGGGTTTTATTGCCACCTCCATTTTCACAATCTCAAGTACAATTCTTCACTGAGTTGACATTGATTTTACAAAGGTCACCCTGGATTGGCTCATCTGCCTGTTGGGGCAGTGTTCTGCCCTTCATTCTCCCCTACCTCAGCAACTTTTCCTGACAGTTTTTGTTTTTCTACCCATGTTGCTATCTAGGTTTGTTTATGTAAGTAAACCTCTCTCCCTTTTTCCTGTGTCTCTCTTGCTTCCTCCTACTGCCTTTTTATGCTTTGGCCATGAGGAAAATTGTTTTTCTTCCTCTCTACAATTTCAGATTCCACAGGTGGCATCTAGGTAAGGAACAACAAAAAGGAAGGCAGGTCTGACTGTTATTGTTTTACAATGACTTGTAAGCACTATCCTGGAAAAGCACTTGCCATGCTGGAGTTTGCTTTTCAGCCTATGGAAGGAAGCAGAAATCTCAGGAAATAACACCTTACCAATTTATCTTAAAGCACTAGTATTTAAGTGTAAAGCACTGTCCCTTCAAGATACTGATACATGTATATAGAGCATTTTAATACTGAAAGGGACAGAAAAAAGTATATTCGCACCAAGAAAAAGTTATATGAATCCTGAATCCTATTGCTGCTATTATAGATGAACATTTTGATGTCTAAAAGGAGTGGGGACAAAACTTTAAATGAATTTTAAATGCATGTGTGTGTGTGTGTGTGTGTGTATATATACACATACATGAAGATACATGTGTGTGTACACACATACCTACATATACACATATATCTGATGGAAAAGCTTTTATATGGGATTTGAGTAATTCGGGATAGAAAATGAACTATGATGTAAACATAAAGACTTAAATTACCTTATGAACAAGGCAGAATGATGCCTTGCTGGAATGTATTCATTTTGATGGATTAAATGAGTAGAGAAAGAACTTATATTTATTAAAAAATAGAAATATGTGAGAAAAAATATAGTTAAAGGATAGAAAATTGGTTGGAAGATTCACTTTGAAGGCTTTAGAACTTCAGGATACTTCAGCTTGTTTGCATGTAATTATTTTAAGACTAAAAAGGGTAAACTTTTTTAAAAAAAATAGAAACATATAAACATTTGGAAACTGTGGCATTGTTTATAAAGGATTGTTGATTTATTTCATAACAGAAATTTTGAAAGTGAAAGGTGAGCCAACAATATTAGGAGGTGGGAACCTGAGATAGGAGGCTGATAGTAAGAAGAATCTGTGGCAAAGACTGAAGATGCAGAAGGGGATACAAATGCTGTCCTGTTGGAGCTATGGCAACTAGAAACAATTAAAGCTAAAGCTAATTTAAGGCTAAAGCTAAGTGATTCTTGATTGGTAGGAAAAGAATTGATTTTATTAATCAAGAGTCTGAGCGATAGCTATTGTTCTTTGGTGCCACCTGGAGTTGGAGAGAGGTGAAGTTTCTCATAAGTGCCTGAAGATCTCCACTGCCTCAAGTTTGAGAAGAAAAACCAGAAGGGAAAATTTTGCTTTGCATCTGCTTTGTATCCTGGTGAGCTGTCTAGACTGATGTGCCTGGCATAAAGAATAAACATGGGCTCTGTTCCGATTGAACAGTGCAGCATATAAGCAAATGAATAACTGGTTGGGCTGGCTTGCAGTAATTCA
Organism: Trichosurus vulpecula; assembly: GCF_011100635.1. Lineage (NCBI taxonomy): Eukaryota > Metazoa > Chordata > Mammalia > Diprotodontia > Phalangeridae > Trichosurus > Trichosurus vulpecula. Next base: position 137,386,287 of record NC_050579.1, on the reverse strand, counting down.
GAGATAGCCAGTCTAATGAGCATTACAGTTCTTCAGCTTCACTGCTACTTATATTGAGATAACACTTTCCAATATCCTTTCGAAGGTGATTTGAAATTGAAAAGACTTATAAATACTTAAATAGGAGTATAGAAGTTGTCCAGCTGAGTAGCACTGAGGCCCAATAGATAAACAAGAAACAGAGAAGCATTTTGTGTGTGTGTATCTGTGTATGCTCCTAAATGGACCAACGACATGGAGTTCAGGGTTGTGAATTACCCCCAAGCTCTTAAGTTTTTCTCCTTGACAGTTTCCTATGAATGTGTGCCAACGGATCCCCACAGATTCTGACTACATTGGAGGGAATTTGTGATCCAGGTTTATGTATGGCTTGTGATGTATTTATTATTCATTCATTTTATCATGAGTATATAATATTATTAATATGTCTTTTGTCATTGCTAAGCAGATTTTTTAAGATCAAAAATTGCCATTCGTGAGTGGCTGGTTATATAAATAGAAATGCATCGGTAGGAGCTAGAGGGTGAGTAGAATGAGTATATGTCACCTCAAGACAGTTACACTTAAGACTTTGATAAAACTTCAGTGCATCTAGGTGTATGTGTGTTGGGGGTGGAGGGAGGCGGGGTTCCTTTGGTAACCTAGACATGATAGTGTCAAAGAAGGTTGGAATGAATGAGCCAGCCCAGAAAGTGAGTAGGTGTTTATACAAATTCTGAGAAGAATGGCATTGTGGGGGTCCATGTCAAGGCACAGCTTAGACATACACCCACAACTGCTACACAGGCCATCTCCTAGAACAAGCAAAGATTAACAAGCTGTTCATCTCAACCTGTAGGCAGGTAGAGATTAACAGCTCTAGAAAAGGAAAGAAAGTGGTTCCATCATACCTACTTACTGATTTTTGAAATAATTTTACCATGCTAAAAGTAACTGAAAAATAAACAGAGGCACATTTAAAGGTATATGTTACAGATAAAATAAACTCAGATGTGCAAATGATTCTGTGATCACATCGATTTGGGAGTTCCCTCCAACAGCAGATCACAACCTATTCATGCCTGCCTATCCTGTTACACTTGTCCATATCCTGGCTAAAGTTCAACACAAGCAGGCCACCCAATATGCTAGAGGCCTTTTTTGATTTCTCCCAGCATTGCAAGGGAATCAGAGAAGTACCTTAGCTATTCACCTTTCATCTCTTATTCTTTCCACATGAACAGTCAATTAATCAATAAATATTTATTAAGTGCCTACTGAGTGGCCAGCACTGTGCTAAGCACTAGGAATACAAAGAAAGATAAAAGACATTCCCTGCTCTCTAGGAGCCTCACATTCTATTGGAGGAGACAATATGCAAATATTGTGTACAAACTAGCAATATACAGGATATATAGGAGAAACGGAAATAATCAACAAAAGGAAGGTACTAGAATTAAGAGGGATCAGGAAAGGCTTCCTATAGGAGACAGCAGCTTAGCTAGTACTTGAACTCCAGTCATACAATTCTTCGAAGACATCCTCTTGGCTTTTTTCAGTGTTTCTCTTTGGTTGTCCTTGGTTGCTCATACTGACCATACACTTTTCCATTGGCCTCTAAAAGACACCCATCTTTAGTTCTTTGGAGGCATTAATGTTCTATTTCTTACTGCCATACAGCAACATTGGTAAAAATTAAGTGTCGAAAGATGTATTTTGCTTTCATTGTAATTTTAGGCTCAATAAAAGAACTTTGCAGTTTCCCAAGAGCAATCTGTTTCACAATGAGCCCTCATTGTCCATCTGTATTGTTTATCTCATGTATATCCTGTATATCTGTGTTGGTAACCAAAAATGGGCTCCTTAGCACTTAGTCAACAAGTGCCCTTGACTAGTTTGGCTTTTTCCCCTGAACTGAATGCTGTTTGTACGTTGGACTGGAGTAAGCTTGTCGGCCCTTTCACCTTGCTTCCCTTGCTTAAGCTGATCGAAAGAACCTGTGCTTTCCCAGTCAACCCCTTCACCTTGCTTAAGCAGATTGAAAGAACCTGTGCTTTCCCCTGCGTACCTTACACCCCCGCAGAAGCCGGATGGTTAAAAACAGCTTCCGTTGGAGCCAGAGGCTGCTACAGCTACAGCCACAGCCGAAGCTGAAGCAGGAGCTGCCGGTAGCAGAGCTGACCTACGAGAGGAAGCTGAACAAGGACTTGAGGCCAGTGGGTAATCTTTTTACCATAGAGGGGAAGCATGTGTATGATTTTGCTGTACACCATCATGCTTCTCTGTGGCCTCCTGGTTACTCTTGCGAGGCGTACTTATTGGGCCTGGAAGCTTTTGATTAATATATCAAAATGGGGATGCTGGTTCATGGGCTGGTTACATGGAGCCTAAATATATGCTTTGATTCTTCTGCCTCCTACTTTGAGAGTTTCTTATATCCGGCGGTTCCAAACCTTTCAGACATATATATGATCCTCTTTGAGATTATAAACTCTGCCCTCCTAATACAATATCATATATATAGAGAGAGACAGAGAGAGACACAGAGAAAGAGAGAGAGTTATTTAGTTTCCATACATACAAATGTATTTTGAAATCTTGCCACTAGACATTCTTCATCCATTTGGCCTTTCTTGTGTGGATGAACAGACTAAATTGCTTTCAAAGATAACTCCTCCAACAGGCGCTGTAATGTTTTTGATCTTGACGTAATCAGCACAATGTCATTCAACAAGCACCACAGGAAATCCTGGACTCTGTGTTGTAGATCTTCCATCACCTTTGGTGAGCATACATTTCAATTTTTTTATGCCTCACCTGATGATTATTATCAGTGGGTCTTTTGTTGTTGTTTCAAATTCTAAAGAAACTTGAATGATCTTGAGTTAAAGAAGAGGGGTGGGGTATCTTGTTGAAAGATAGCTTTGAATATTGAATAAAAAAAATGCCTTTTAGTAAGTAACAATCAACAAACACAGTGAGATCTTATATTCTCTACATCTTTCAGTTAATTTAGATATGGTAAAGATATGGTCCATTTAAAAATATTTGCCAAAGCCTGCTTGTTCCCTACTAATACTCTCAGAGAAGATGCCTTTAATTTGTAAGTCCAAAAAACATCTGATACACCTGTCAAATGAAGAGAAACTGCTGCCAAAGACAGCATAAAGTTAGAATATTAACTTGTCTAAAATAGCTTAGAAAGAACTTGTTGAGGGATTATCATCTCCTAAAGCAGAGAAAAGTCATGGATGGTAAAACCATTTTAAATAAAGTGTGGCAAGATACCTAACCAAGCAAAGTCATTTCAGCGATGAAGATAGTAAGGAAACTACAAACAAAGGAAAAATGGAAAAGATTTACAAAAGCCATTTTAACAAAATTATTTTTAAAAAAACCATACTTATATCCAATGTCAGAGTCCCTGAAATGTTTACAAAAGAGGTAGAAATGTCATTATACAGAATTAAGTCAAGAAAACTAAATTAAATTAGCCTATATGTTATATATTAGATAAGCATATATAGAAAAGATCCATGCTTAAAGTGATACGATTATGAGGGCATTAAGGAACCAATCAATATATAAGATATCTAAAGGAGCAGAAGACACCAAAGGTGTAGATAAAGTATGTTAAAATTCTTTCCTCTGAAGCCACCACTTTATGGTGACCTTGTGTTCTTGAAGGTTTTGCCCGTGGAGTTCAAGCTCCAGTAGTTCCCACCAAGATGGTAAGGGCTCCTGGGAAGCAATCTAACAAATTTTGTATAGGCTCATTGCCAGTAGGCTCACTATCAGGTGAAGAGCTTTGATGGCCATAGCCATTCAATTTAATTTAAGAAAAAATTATTAAGTCTGTACATTGTGAAAGGTGCTAGGGGAGACTCACAGGTTAGCTAAGACATGGTCCCTACCCTCAATGAATTTACAGCATATTGGGGGAGAAGTCACAAATGAAGTGTGTTATAATACACAGAATTGCACAATAAATGCAAGGGGAAAAGCTGTTCCAGGTAGGCATCAGGATAGACTTTCATAGAAAGTTGCCTGCTGAATTCAGACCAATCTTTTAAAGCCCAATTCAAATGCAAATGTGAGAAAGAAGACATCCAAGTACACACACACACACACACACACACACACACAAATTGAGGCATGGAGCTGGGAAAATATCGGGCTGAGAACTTTGAGTAATTTTTATAACCGGTAATGGTGTTGGAGCACAAAAAATGAAATGTGCCTCTTCTCCTAGAAAGGGAGGGGACTATGAGATTAGAATAATGTCTGTGTTGTCAAACAGGACTATGCTATCAGTTGTTTTTTCACTTGACTGTTTTCTCTTTGTTAAAAAGAGAGGGAGAAAGCTCAGTGCTATTGGGAGGAGGAGAAATAAACAGAAATTAATTTGGTAGAAAAACAAGAGGCATCAATAAAACATTTTAAAATGGCAAGGCAGGGATGGAAGTCAGTTTGATTAGAGTAGGGCACCTAGAGAGATATACGATTGGAAAAGTAGGGTGGCACGAGATTATTGAAGGCATTCATGGCAATGTTGGAAAAAATAAGTTTAGACTTGACTCACTGAACAATAGTCTGAAGATTTTTTAATGGAGGACTGGCATTGCCAGTATATTGATGATGATGATGATGATGATAACAGCTAGCATTTATAGCACTTTAAGATTTGTAAAGTGCATCACGTATGTTATCATGTTGACCCTCACGATATAAATATTGGCATTATCCTCACTTTATGGATCAGGAAACTGAGACTAGGAGATGTTGAATTACCAGCCTAGGGTAACATGGCTAGTAAGTATCTAAAGTAGGATTTGGACACAGGTCTTCCTGCCTCTAAGTCCATTACGCTATCTACTATGTCACTGAGCATAAAGAATGTTATTCTGACATTGACATGAAGGATAGTTTGGAAAGGGGAGAGGGTGGAAGCAAGTAGGCCTACCAGCAATAATTCATATGAGTGGCAATTTGAGAGTAGATATAATGAGAGTAGTATTCATGTATGGGGAAGGAGTTATACCCTGGTGAAGAAAGATCATGCACATTTAATAAAATTGCAAACATTTTAAGGTATTGTAAAGCTAAGATAAACTAAACAGCCAGAAACAAGGCATGGGATACACAGATATTGAGTGAAACTGAGCTTGCATTTGATTTCATCACTGAAGTTGCTAGCACTCCTAAGTGAAGTCTGATCCCTTTTGATACGAACATCCAAACAGCCTTCACCACATATCGTTTTTGGCAGGGCTTAAATCAAGCAGATTTTCACAGAAGCTCAAATCAATATGTTGTTTTCCTGAGCCCAGAAAAGAAGGGCCCAAGAAATATATGCCATTAGTTGTCTTGGGAGAGAGAGGACTATCACGCCTTTTTGTTTACTATTACAGATCCAATGTGAAGTCCATGCACAATTTCCAAATGTGAGTTGGGGGTGAAAGTTGTGGTTCATGTCTCATTGAGAGCTTAAATCACTAACAGGTGGATATAGTTTGCTGACCCTGGAACTTTTCTTTTTTTTTTTTTTTTAAATGCAACTCCCAACAAAACTGAGTGAACATGATCAGGCATACCATTTCAGCTTGGCTTTCGTAAGAGACATATTGAAAAACACATTTTGCAGACTGTCACCTAGCAGAAGTTTCTGGTTCTGCTTTTATATTTGCTCCATAAAAATTTCATGGTTTTCGCCAGCAATTTTCATCGCACTTTCCCCAATAGTTATGACATTGAGGGTCACTCATCAAAGAGGCTTTGTTTATTTCAAGTTTTAAAGGGTAGTATAGATGCCAGGAACATGTAAACTTCCAGGTTTGTTAGCAAAGGGGGCGGCTATAAAGCACAAGTGTGGTGGAAGAAGCTCAGATGCACTTATTTCCTATAAAATTGTGTTTTCCATTTAAGCATTTCCCTAGATTGTCTGTAGTCCCTGCAGTGCCATGCTAGGCTTGTGCTCCACTTCAAAATTCAATGAACAAATTTTTTTTAAATGACCAGCCCAATTCTAACAAGCCAAGAAATGTTGGGAAAACAAGAAAGGGAGAAAAGCACTCTTGTTTTGCAATGGCTTTTTCAAACTGAATTACTTTTTGTTGACAAAAAGGCAGTTTTTAAAAGCAATTTTTAAAAGGAATGTTCTGTTGGGATCTTCTTGTGATTTTTTAAAAATTTATTTACTTATTTTTAGTTTTCAACACTCACTTTTATAAGATTTTGAGTTCTAAAATTTCCCCTCTAGCTCCCCTCCCCCCTCATCAAGATGGCATGCAATCTGATATAGGTTTTACATGTATGGTCATATTGAACATATTTCCACATTAGTAATGTTGTGAAAGAAGAATCAGAACAAAAGGAAAAAACTACGAGAAGAAAAAACAAAAAACAACAAAAGAAAGAGAAAATAGTATGCTTTGATCTGCATTCAGACTCCGTAGTTCTTTCTCTGGATGTGGATAGCACCTTCTATCATGAGTTTTTTGGAACTGTCTTAGATCATTGTATTGCTCAGAAGAGCTAAGTCTAACACAATCGGTCATTGCACAATGTGGCTGTTAATGTGTACATTGTTCTCCTGGTTCTGCTCACTTCACTTAGCATCAGTTCATGCAAGTCTTTCCAGGTTTGGTGATTATGTTTGCTTTGCACTGGTCCCATTTAAGTTAGTCTGCAATAGTCCACTTCATTTTGATCACAGCACTTCCTGAGTATTTGCCTACTGGAATGGGACTGAATATGTAATTTCCTTGGTATAGGAAACTCCTGTCCCAACTTAGAACAGTACTTCCTCTGCAACTTAGTCTTAGAAAGTTGCGTAGTACCCTAAAAGGTTAGGATGCATACTCAAAGTCACAGAGCCAGTATGTGTCAGAAGTGGGACTTGAAACCAAGATTTCCTAACTCCACATCTGGTTCTCTATCCAACCTGTCATGGTGCTTCTCATTGGACTACTATAATTTTAAAAGTGGGTTGTTGTAGCCAATACTTCACTAACATTGAATGAATTTAAATTTTTTTCTGTCAGTGGTACCCTCCAGATAAAATCAACATATGCCTTGATACACAATGACTTCAATGCAAAAGGGGGAAGAGGTGAGGATAGTGAGAAACATATGGAAAAATATGAGTCATGAATACAGAAATTAAAGAGACCAAAGATTCATAGAATAAACGGAAGTTAAATGAAAAAGTATAAAGCACCTACTAGTTGCCAGGCATAGTGCAAATGCAAAGAGTGCACTCACTTCATTCTTCATTTCATTGCCTGAGCAACCTTCTCCATACACCACTCCAATTAGACTATTACTCCACTCAAAAAATCTTCAGTGGCTCCTAATGGCCTGGGGAACAAAATGTAAATTCCTTATCCTTACTTTCATTCCCTCTATTATCTGACTCCAACCTACCTATCCAGTCTTCTTTCATACTATCCTCTTTCATACACATCATGTGTCAAACAAATCAATCTACTCACCACCCTATTCTTTTCCCATTCTTTCCCATTCCTAACTTTTGCTTGTGCCATCCCCATCCATGACGTGGAATTTCCACCTCTTAAAAGCCTTTCTTTCAAGGTCCAACTCAGGTCCCAAGTGGACTCTCCTTCCTCAAATTTCATACTTTGGAACTTATCCTTTGCATTTATCATATTCTCTTCTGAACTGTATTTAGTTGTGTATGTATTTTCTCCTTACAATTATAAACTATTTGAACATAAAGATTGTGTAATTGTTTTTAATCTTTATCCTCAACACTTTAAAAACCTTGCAAGCAACAAACTCCCCCAAAATTAGAATGAGCAAATAGAAGCAAATGACTCCTTGAGACAACAAGAAATATTATAACAAAGTCAAAAGACTAAAAACTTAAAAAAATTTAAGTATCTCAAAGGAAAAAAACTGACCTGGAAGTCCAAGTCCAAGAATAACTTACCCAACAAAGTTGAGTATAATCTTGAATGAAAAAAAATGGATATTTGATGAACTGAAAGACTTTCAGACATTTAAAAAAAAGACCAGAACTCAATGCAAAATTCAATATAAAAGATCCAGAAGAAATATAAGGAAATCATTAAAGACTATATAAGGCACTCATTAAGGTCAAACTGTTTACTATGTCTATATCTATATCTATCTATCTGTCTGTCTGTCTACCTATCTATATGAAAATGTTATCAGTACTCTTAAAACTGTCATATTAATAAGGTAGTTTGAAAGAAAGGTTGGGGTTGAATTGTGCATGATGGGGTGATTCTAAAAAACAAAATTGAGTAAGAAAAGGTAAAAAGGGGCAATTCTATTATAAAAATGGGTTGTGAAAGGAAGAATTAATACAGCGGAAGCAGGTGGGGATGGAGGGCTGGTAATGTTGGAACCTTACTTCATCTGGGTTGAAGAGGAAACAGCATGTACACCTGGAAGGGTGTAGGCATCTTCTAAACATGTAGAAAAGTAAGAAAAGTGGGGGACATAGTGGAGGAGACTTTTAAAGGGGTCTGTATTGGGATTTGGGAGGGTAGGGAGAAAAGATAAGGTAACAGGGATAGGGTAAAAAGAGAGGCTGAGAAAGAAAATAGTGAAAATAAGATGGAGGTAAATACAACAGTAGTAATTATAACTTTGAATGTGATCGGATGTTTATATCAGCTCTCTTTGTGATGGCAAAGAACTGGAAATCACAAAGATGCCCATCAATTGGGGACTGGCTATACTAGTTGTGGTGTATGGTTGTGATGGAAAACTACCGTGCTATGAGAAATGATGAGATCAGTGATTTTTGAAAGGCATGGAAAGACTTGCACAAAGTGGTGAAGAATGAAGTGAACAGAACCAAGAGAACATTGTATATAGTAAAATGACTTTGAGCAACTAAATCATTTTAACTATTATAAATACCCAAGTTAACTATAAGAGACATATGTAGAAAGATGCTATCTGCTTCTAGAGAATGGACTGATAAATAGTATGTCCAGAATAATTTTTCACACATACACACACACATCTGTGTGTGTCTAATGGTAGCCATCTCTAGAGTAGGGTAGAAGGAAAAAGAAAAAAGTAATTTACATGAGAACTTTATCTATTTAAAAGAAATAGCAAGTTGTACATAATAGATTTGCAATTTCATGTGCAATTATTTTTTATTATGCTATGTTATAAAAATGCTTGTTTTATTCCATAAATTAGGTATAAAATAAAATTTTAAATAAAGATTTCCTGGACTGCATGAATATCATGCCCCCCTCCCCCAAAACCCTAGAAATCTTAAAAGAAAACTGTCTAGATCTCTTAGAAGCAGAAGGCAAAGTGAAAATTTTAAAAATCCACTGTTCACTTTTTTAAAGAAATCCCCCCCCAAATTAAAACTTCCAGGAATATTATATCCAAAATTCAGTTTTCAGGTTAAAAAAATATTGCAGGTATCAGAGAAGGAATTCAAATACCAAGAACCACACACAGTCAGGATCACACATGATTTAGTTGCCTGCACTACAAAGAAATGAAAAGCTTGGAATATGATATTCCAGAAGGTGAAAGATATATGGGCTTACAGCCAAGAATACTTTACCCAGCCAAAGTGAATATAATGCTACAGGGGCAAAAATAGACCTTTTGCAAAATAGAAGACTTCCAAGCATTACTGATGAAAAAATCAGAGGTGCATAGAAACTTTGAAGTTTACATACAAGAGTTAAAAAGAAACATACAAAGGTAAACATGAATAAACAATGATAAGGAACTAAATGAGAATAGATTATATCACTACATTCAAATATGGGGAGATGATATATATAGAGATAGAGATAGAGATAGAGATATAGATGTTTGTTTGTATTCTCTCTGGACCCTATCACCAATCTGGAGTCAAAGACAGACTGGAAATGGTTCTATTCTATCTTGATGATCGTAAGAGAAGAATAGAGGGGGGGGGGAAGGGAGGGAGGAAGGAAGGAAGAAGAAAATGGATGTACTAAGGAGAGAAGGAAAAATAGGTTGGGGAAAATTATCTCATGTAATCAGAGTGAGCAAATAGACATCAACATGAACAAGGAAGAGGTGGGAGGATCCGGGACACTTGAACTTCACTCTCATCTGAACTGAGAAAAGGAGGGAAGACTGCACACATATAGTTGAGTACAGAAATATATTTCCCTCAACAGAGAAAGAGGAAGGAAAACGGAGAAAAGAGAAGAGAGAATTAGAGGAAGGGTAGGTTCAAAGAAGAGGGGTTCTAAGTTAAACAAACTCCAACTAAGTATATAAAAAATATCTAAGGCTCTTTTTGAATTGGCAAAAAAGGTCAGGGGGGGAATCTGTAAAATTGCTCATAAATCAGGGAATGGCTGAACAAGTTATAGTATGTAAATATGATGAAATATTGTGCTATACAAAATGACAAAGGATATGGTTTCAGAGAAACCTAGGAAGACTTTGATGAATTGATGGAGAGTGAAATGAACAGAACCAGAAAAACAATTTATACAATGACAACAATATAGTAAAGACAAACAACTTTGAAAGAATTAGGGACTCTGATCAGTATAATGATCGACCATGATTCCAGAGGACTGATGATGAAGTATGCTACTCACTTCCCAATAGAAAAGTGATTGAAAGAGAGTGCATAATGAGACTATACATATACATATACATATATGTGTGTGTGTGTCATAATTTTTTTTAAATTTTGCACATGGCCAATGCAGAAATGTGTTTTTCTTGGTTATTCATGTGTGTAACAGGGTTCTTGTTTTTCTTTCATTTTCAATGTGGGGGGAGAGGGGAGGGAGGATGTGGGAGGAAGAGAAAATGGATTTTTGCTGATTAAAAAAAAACATACTTTTTAAAAATTTTGTGAATGTAAGCAACAGACCATAGTCATATTAAATTTCACCAGATTGTAAAAGTGGTCTATGACATTAAAAAAAAAGGCTAAGAACTCTCACTGACTTTACAAGTAAATTCTAGTTGCCCACAGAGTGATATTATATAAGGCATTCTTGTTCAGACATGATTTAGAATAGGTAGCCTCTGAGGTCGCATCCAACTCTCATATTCTATGATTCTTTGAATTGGGTCTTGATGCAAAAGAATGCATTCTATCTATAGTCAATAAGAACATGGAACAGGAAAGCAGAGAATGTGTTCATGAGTAGTTCAACTTGGCTGGCATATGGAGTAAATGAAGGGCAATGATATTTAATAAGGCTGGGAAATTTAAGTTGAGGCTGCTTGTTGTTGTTCTCAAAGAGGATGATGACATCAGGAAGGTGATATCATGACTTGAAGTGATTTGGATCTAAGTGAGGGAGGGCTATGTAAAATCACCAGCCTCACTCTCTCCTCTAGAGCTATCTAGGTCCAGTGGCAAGATATAGATCAAGACTACTGGAGATGACCTAGGATGCAGTGGGAGAGGTTGACCTTTTTTGAGCTCTTTCCCAGGTCTCAGTTTGACTGAGGCAATGCCCATTCAGTGATTAAGGCTAGGTAAAAAATGAGACAAAGAATGGCCTCTTTTACCTAGTAAAAAAAATCAAAATCTATCTGGGAGGGGAAGGCCCTCAGGATTTCTGGCCAAAACAGAAACAGTTGCTATTTACAATCACTCTGAGCCATCATAGCCCAAATAATGCCCAAGTGAGGCTGAGTTGGACCTACTAGTGGCCTATCAATGAGAGCCAAAGTGATTTGGACTTAAGGCATGGTCCTTTAAAAAGAAATATAGCCTGTAAATCCCAAGATATCTCAAGAGGTTTCAGTGATCAAAGTTTATATTCCTTTGGGCAGAGCACCTGCAGATAAGAATATGATTCCTTGTGTGGACAGGGGAGGAGGAAGGAGGAAGTGGTGGGGGGAAGAGGAAGGAGGGAAGATTTGAAGCTGTATTGGGGCTTTCTTGGAATACCGGACTTAAGCATTGAGACAATACAAGTAGTGGAGAGCCTTTAATGGTTTTTGATCAACAGAATAATATGATTTGACTTTTGCATAAGAAAGAGAATGATTTTCAGAACTTTGATGAATAATATTTTGTGGGAAAAGATGGGTAAGGACAAATTGAGAAATATCCTATTTGAGGGAGAAAAATTGGAGACTGTAGGTCACTTTGACTAGAACCAACAGAGCCAGGGTGATCTAGAACTTGTTCACCTAGAGAGAACATCTGTACAGTTTGCAGAAAATGCATTCAGTATCTTCAGAGGAAAAAGAAAAGCCCATTTTACTCTTGACAAATCACAAACTTCTTCCAACCTGTGAAAATGTAGCCTTAAACTTAAAAAATAAGCTGCCATGGCCATGAGACACAGGGGAAGTGGACAGTGTCCCATGGACCCTACCCAGTTGAAAGACAAAGTGCAAACTGAAGAGTAGAAATAGACATTCCAGTAGAAACTTGGTCATAGCTGCACCCAGTTACTAAATGCAGCATGGCTGGGCTGCCTTTAAATTTGTTGTTGTTGTCGTTCACTCCTTTCAATCATGTCTGACTCTTCATGACCCCATCTGGGGTTTTCTTGGCAAAGATACTGGTGCGGTTTGCTATATCCTTCTTCGGCTCATGTGACAGAAGAAACTGAGGCAGAGTTAAATGACTTGCTTAGGATCACACAGCTAGTAGGTATCTGAGGCTAGGTGTGAACTCAGATGAGTCTTCCTGACTTCAGGCCAGGCACTTTATCCCCTGTACTATTTAGCTGCCCTTGCTTTTGTATAGATCCACTGAAATCAGCTTATCAAAAAAGGCAGCCATTCTAAAATATTTATAGCAACTCTCTTTGCAGGTGGCAAGGCAGTGGGAATTGAGGGGCTGCTCCTCAATTGGGAAATGGCTAAGCAAATTGTGGTATATGATTGTGGTAGAATACTACTGTGCTATAAGAAATGATGAGCAGGTTTATTTTAGAAAAACATGGAAAGACTTGCACAAAATAACGAAGAGTGAAATGAGCAAAACCAGAATGTTATACAGTAACAGCAATATTGTTTGGAGAACAACTAAGTTATTCTGAGCATTACAAATACTCAAATTAACTACAAAGGACTGATGAAGGAAGATGCTATCCGCTTCCAGAGAAAGAACTGATAAATATAAATAAGTATGCATAGTATGGTTTTTCATTTATGTGTATATGATGTATATGACATATGCATGTCATATATGTGTACGTATATATATGTATGTGTGTGTGTATGTCAAATGGTGACCTCTAGTGTGGGGTGCAGAAAGAGGGAGGGAGAGTTCAGAACTTAAAATGTAACCAATCAATCAATGAATAAATCAAAGAATGAATGAACAAATAACTAAATGGATGAGTGAAAGAATGAATGAATGAAACAAGAAAAGTAGCCATGGCTTAGTGAGTAGACAGCTGGTTTCAGAATCAAGAGACCTGGGTTCAACTCCCATTTCTGACACATATTTACTACATGAGCCTGGGTACTCAGTGCCACCAAGACTGTAAATTACAGAAGAGATGTCATTTTCAACAGTGGAAGGAATTTCCTCACTCAGAGTTTGCTACACGGATGAAATCACAGATCCATTAAAATTATTTTTTAAGTAAACATCAAGGCATTCTAGCATGACCCTTACTTTGAGTTGCTTAGATCTACTTTGGTCAATCAAGTTATTCACAGCCTAAAGACTTCCAGTTAGCCACTAAATCGTTTCATTTCCAGAATTATATCTAGTCCCTGCTTCTAGTGCTAATGCAGTTATGTGTAGGCAGGGGTAGCACCTAAATATTAGAAGAACCACAGAAACCAGGGCAAGCAAATTCATCCTACTGGATGAACTAACTCCCCACATCATATTTCCAACTTAATTCTGATTCTTCTGCACCTGAATCCTTGGTTTCAGTTGCTGACGTCTCCTTTCCTAGATCTCTCTCATTAAAAACAAACAAAACCCTGCATTTCCCCCTGGTTTCCCTAGACTTACTTCTTTAGTATGACTTGGGCTCTAGTGAATCACTCCTTGGCCCCTGCCCAACTCTATTAACTGTTGGGCCATCTGTGAGCCACCTTCATATTGGCTTGACATAATCTTGTTGCTTTAAATTATCATAACTACTGATGCAAAGCACCAACAAATTTAGTATCATAGGATTTAAAGTTGAAAATTACCTTAGAGCACTCTTCCTCACCTCCACTTCTTTGATCAAAAGATTCAAAGCCCAGCTCAAGTATTACCTCCTATGTGAAGGCTTTCCTAATCCATCCCACCCCCACACCACCTAATAGTGCCCCCCACCAAAAAGAGAGACTGTATATATTTTGTATTTACTTATCTCTGTAAGTACTCCCCAGTAGAATATAAACTTCTTGAGGGCAAGGATTGGGTTTTGTGTTTGTTTATTTTTACTTGGTAACTTTAATTAACCAAATCACTCAATTTAATAAGCACCTGTTAAGTGCCAGACATTGTATATGCACTAAGGAGGTGCAATCCAAACCTTTCACTCCATCCCCCATAATACAGAAGAGAAAACTCGAGCCCTAACAGTTTAAGTGACTTGCCCAAGGTCTTCTAGGTAGTAGGAAGCATAGTCAAGATTTTAATCCAGGTACTAGGACTCTAAATCTAGGGCTTATGTTTTACCCAAATCACATTTTCATTAAAAAATGCTCAATTTTTTCAAAATTCTAAATCACTCCTATGGCTTTTCTATACTTTATTATTTTAAAAAGACAAAAACATGATTTGTTTATTTGTGGGATGTTAGAAATATCTCTTAAGAAAATCTCCTTTGGTTCTTCCTAGCCTCAAAGTAGATAATCAGTTTCACTGCATTATTCAGACCAAGACTAGATCAAATGATCTTAAAAAAAAAAAACCTCACTAAACATGCCCAGCTTTAAAAGTCTGCCTTCTCTGAAAAGTCCCAGTAATCATTCATTGGCACAGAATGGGGAAATACCTTACTTTGGCTTGTATGGTATTTATACTTGGGGTCATTAGGGAGACAGGCTGTCCACCAAACTGAGCCAAAATAGAAATGAATCCTGGCCTATGTATGTGTTAAATAAAGATCAGAAGTTACAACACACTGTCTCAGAGGACATAATGGGCCTCTCCCCAAACACTCATTCTACTTATCTTGAATCTTGATTCCAGTCTGCACCTTTTGATCAGCAAAGCCCAAGACTACTAGAGACTTATCTGTTGTGGCTGGAATTTGTCCTGTGCCTCATGCACCCATCTTACTGGCCACTTGTATGCTGGATTATGGGACTAACACTTCAACACTCCCAAGCAGAAGCCTGAAAGCTGTTCATGGTCTCCATCACAGGAGAGGTGTAATGGGGTCAAGTGGGAGGTCACGGAGAACAAGCTAGGTGAGTCCTTCCTCAGACTCTGTGACTCTTCCTGGCTTAATGGAGGTTAATTGCTTCCCTTGCTGAAAGAATAATCCTCTACTGTAGTCTGTGGTGGGAGTCAATTTCTCTTTTAATGCTGACATCATACTGTAGGTTTCTGGGGCATCATTTCCTTTTTTGGCTCCCATCAGTTTTCCAGTGTGGTCTCATCTTCCTATCCCACTGACTTCCCCTTCACCAAGTAACTCGTGTGTACTGAGCTGCAAAGTGGTTTCTTGACCTACTAGCCTGTCCTTTCACCATTATCACCTCAGTGCCTGTCCTTTCTCCCTACTCCTTTTAGGATTACAAATGTGCCTGCCCTTTCAATTCGCCTCCAGTCAGAAATGCACAGTAACAAGAGATTTAGACTTTATCCTCTGCTGGGATTGTTTTTTTCTATGTGCAACTAACCCTGAGCTTCAGGGCCAATCTTAGGTAGTAGTGTGAAATAGACCAAGCTTAATTTGGTGGTCTCCTTTTCTCCTGTTTGCAGCAACCTTTTCTGCACACATACCCTAGTTTCTGAATCTTTCCTTCTACCTTTACAACAAATCAAAACTTATTAGTGCTGCACCTCATTGAGTCAGAGCTAGTGGAATTATATGACTTAACTTCTCCCAGAAAGATTTTAATTGAAGAGAAGACCTTAGCTCTACCCCATCCCAATTTTTTTCTAGTGATGGCTTTTTCAGATACTGTATCACAGGTATTCTTAATCTGTCCATGGATAGATTTCAAGGGTTCCATGAACTTAGATGAAAAAAAAAAATAATTACAGCTTTATTTTTATCAATCTTTAACTGAAATTTAAAATTTCCTTCAATAATGAATATAGAGGAAAAGGCACCATGGCAGTAGGCTTTAACTGACTGTAAAAGGACCCAATAACCCAAAGATGTTTAAGAACCCCTTCTTATAGCAAATCACTGGAGTAGGGGGTTGTGTGATATTTTGAGAAGAAGGAGCTTGTTTGGTCACTCCTCAAATCATACCAGGTAGGCAGTCATCTATATATAAAGCTGACCCTGCTTAACTTCAAGCCAACATTGATCCACATTTCACTCTCAATCAATGCTGGGGTTGGAGTTATGCTCACCCTAGTATCACTCACTATTACTATCACTCTTGTACCCTCATAGCTATAAATGCAGTTAGCCAATGTCAGCAGCAGCAGCTTCCACAATGCAGACTTCTCACCAATACTCTTGGCTAATAATTAATAACTTGTTTGTTACAATGTTTCTCAGGTGTTCCAAATAACTGTTTCATTTATCAGTGAGAGAAGGGGAAGCTGAGTACTCATCTTCACATCTGGTAATAGCAGGTAAATGTTATATGGAGATGCTTTCAAAATCCAGTTTTATCTGACATTTTTGTTTTTCCCATTTTGACTTTTTTTCCTAGATGATTAGTGTCCCTTTTACTGGAAGCATGAAAATTATTGGAAAGGGTTTTGGAAGTGAAGAATTCTTATGATGTCATCTGGGCAATCTTCCTATTTGTGGCATGATTTCTCTCCACAGAATAGACAGGAATATGCAAGCCGGTCTAGTTTTAAATAGCACAAACATTGGAGCTTTCACCACTTCCCTTGGGAATGTTCTTCTATAACATAATGTAGTTCATGGTCAAGGACCTTTTCCAAATTACTATCCTTGATATTTCTGGCCTGGCTCAAGGAAACCTCATGAATATTTATTTTTTTAATCATCATCATGATGATTATAACAACTAACGTTTATATAGGGTTTACCATGTGCCAGGTGCTTTACGATAATTATCCCATTTGCTCTTCACAGCAACCCTGGGAAGTAGGTTCTATCATTATTGCCATTTTATGGATGAGAAAACTGAAGCAGAGAATCTAAGTGACATGTCCAGGGTCTCATAGCTAGTATATGTCAAAGGCTGGATTTGAACCCAGGTTTCCTTCACTCTTGGTCTGGCACTCTATCCACTATACCACTTCGCTGAGAGAAGAAGCATTACTGATTGTTAAAAACCTGGGAAGGAGAGAAAAAATGTGTGCTCAAGTTAGATGAAGTTAAGAACTATTAGTTTCCAGGTACTATAAGAGTGGTGATTTATTTTCCAAAGGATTAAAGTCAATCACTCTTGGCTTAACTAATCATAACATATTTTCATCTCCCTTTTTCTGTGCTTTTAAAGCCTAGAAAGGAAAAAAAGTTTCCTGTTTATTGGTTCATAAAATATTGGAATTTGAAGTCATCTAGTCTAATCTCTCATTTTCCAGATGAAGAAACTGAGGCCCAAATAGGTACAGTGACTTACCCAAAGCTATAGAGTGAAAAACTTTCAGATTTGACATAAAAACTACCATATTTCAGCTTCATAGTATGACTGTGGCTGATTACTTCATATTATTCTGTGGCTGATTACTTCAGTGTTCAAAATGGTGAAAAATGTGGTCAAAGTCTGATCCTTTTGTGACCCAGTAAAGTTTGCTCTGTTTCCTGGCCACAAGCAAGATCTAAAACCCTTGCCAAGAATCTGGCAAATATATGTCATCTGTTATAAGAAAGATTAGGAGAGGAAGAAGTAAATCAATATATATCCATCATTTGACCTTCCTAGAAAGGTTCCAGGTATGTACACCACTGGGGATGGGTCCCCATACCTAGGATAGGGTATTTTTTTCCTCAACTTTTCCAAGGTTCTGTGTTTCTGTCCCTTTAGAGCTCTGAGCTTTAGTTAAGAAGTTCAATATGTTTAAAATAAAACATTTCCTCCCTCCTCCCCCAAATGGACTCCCTCTCTGGACTTCCCCTTTCTGTCATTCTTCTCCTAGTTAACAAACCTCAAAAACTGTATGTGATCTGTAATGGGCATATCACCCAACTATTGAACCACACAGACCTTTGGTTCAATGTGGGTGATAAATATGATTTTAATCCATCATCTAGGATGCTACTCTACCAACAGAACAGGCAAGAACCATATTTCAAATAGCAAAATATTTACTTGGACCAAAGTAACAAAATAAATAAGAGGGAAACTCATGCAATACAACTATTCTCAGGCCCTTATATTGACACAAATAAGTAAATGTCCCATAGACACACAATAATGTAGAAAGGAACAAGTCATTAAAAGATTCATGCATTGAAAAGCATTGTGCTTTGGGATCGTCTGTCTTATATTCCTAGAACAGTCTCTCCTTCCTGTAGTTCTATTCCCCAGTGCACACCCACTCTGGGCTCACTCTCCCAAATCCATTTGTACTGACAAAAGGCAGTTGACTACTTCTCATTGTTCTAGAAACAACCCAGAAGGGTTCTGAGTTTCTAGTACTGTTGGTTACATGCCCCTATCCGTTGTGCTCCCAACTGATTGTCAGCCAGCCAGTGCTTAATAATCTCTTTTTGATCAATGAATTGATTGATTGGACTGTATTTGCTGACTTTCACATCACCCATTCTCCCATAACCTAGTAAATTGCTCAGCATGGAAGTAAATGTTCAATAAAATGTTTATTAAATTATTAACTAAAAAGAAAGCAACTGTCTTTTTTCCAGTGGTTCCTTTTTTCAACTCTATACTATGGACCCCAAAAGTTCTCTTCAACTTTATCAAAATTTTAAAATGAAGCAAATGGATAAGACACAAGAAAGCTAGAAGATTTATCGGAAGTCAATTGGAGAGCATCTGACATAAAATCCTGCTGCCTACTGGAGTCTCTGAATCATCCACAGGCTCTTCAATGATAAGAAATCTTGATGGATCTAGAAGTCTTGTGGAAGCCTACTTATGGGATCCCTAACATTTGCCACACAAAACTGAAGCTGCTGTTTTGGATGCATTCTGGAGAAGATTGATGGTGGCCAATTTAAATGTTTGTTTTTAATTCAAAGCATATAGTTGATCCCAGGCCATGTTGAAATATGTATTCTTAATTGCAAACAAAGCTGTCAAAAGACCCAGAATGGCCACTGGGGTGTACTCTTCAGAAACAGATCCAAAGGCACATCTACAAGCAAGTCCCTGTGGCCACTTCTCAAGACTTTTAAAGCATCACAGTCAACTCAAAACATATGGTCCTATAAGGAGAGTAGGGCAGCTGAACATATGGAAGTGAGCCTTTCACTTCCTGGAGAAATGCCAGTCTTCTGTTGGTAGCCCTGGGCAGTCCTACAGGAAAGGCTTATGGGAAAGATGCAGCAGCCTACATGAAATACGTTGGTGGTCTACTTCCTTTCTTTTGCCAAATGTATTAATTGCAAAAAATGATTTTTTCAGCTGTCATTAGTTGACATTGTATAAAGGCTACTGAAAGAATCCTGAAAACTAAGTTGCATTTTCATTGTTTAGAGGTAGATATGTTCGTGGTCAATTAAATTCAAAGCAATTCAGTTTAGTACAACTTCATCTGAACCAATACAAAAGTATTTACCAAGCACTGGCGAGGTGACAACAATTGACTTTATATATAGGCTGCCTAAGGAAAATTGAAAGCTGAATTCAATTTTTTTTTTCATTTAAAGGTATAGTCTCTCATAATCAATTCTCAATTCAATCTGTTCTAATCCAATGTAACAGATATTAACCAAGTACTTGCTATTTACAAGACTCTATGCTAGGCACTGTGGAAAATACAAAGAAAGAAAGATGCCCCCATTCCCACAAAGAGCTTACAATTTAGTAGAAGGCATGGAGCAAGTACATATTGGTCAATATGGGGGGACATATAATTACTAAATATGGCTGCAGACGTGATTACTAAATAAATGACTAACTACGTAAGAAGAAATATTTAAAACAATTCTTTAAACAAATGTAACATAGCTACAATATGGTAAACTTTAAATATGAATTAATTAGCTAGTTAATTTAAAAGAATTTATTAAGTTCTTACTTTGTGCTAAGTGTTGGAAATGCAAATACAAAAGCAAAGACAGTCCTTCTCCTCAAGGAGCTTACACTCTAATTGGGGTAGATAACTCATACCGGGGCCTGGGAGGGATATTTTGGTTTGGAAAGTTAGAAGGATAGTGAATGGAGCCATATGGGACTATGGCTTAACTAATATACCCTTAATATCACCCTTTTAATTATTAGATTGACCATATTTAATTATTAGATTAATATACCCTTTTCAAGAGCAATGCCAAAAGTCTGATTACAGTTAAAGAATGGAAAAGGGATTAGGGGCAAGTTGGCAAGACATCTGGCAAGAAGGTTGAGGGAAGCAAAGTGAAGTATGGTGAAGCCTAGGTCAGATGTAGTGAGTGACTAAGGTAACCACCAATCAGCGTAGCTGAGCGTCATGGCAGGAGTTTGGGGTGTGTATCTAGAGAAGGGAGGATGGTAGCTGGGATGAAGTCTAGGCAATGAAGATATGCAATTTCCATGGATTTTACTGTATATCATATGCATGAATTACCAATTGTGAAAGAATTATAAACTATGCTTAACTTAGAAATACAGGGAGAGGGAGAGAGACAGAGAGAGACAGACAGAGAGACAGAGAGAACAGGATGTTTTTTTCTCTAATGATTCAGAACACTTCAATACCTCTCAGAATTTCAGAATTATAATTAAGAACATCAGTGATCACTGCATGATCGAAAGTTTAAGAGATTGTGTTAAACCTGTGCTAACCCTGTGTTGTACCATGAGAATTAGCTTTTTGAAAAATAACTTCAGCTATTTATTTGTGAATTATCTTTTTTGCAAAACAATTGAGTGCAGAAAACAACCTTAAGTGAAAAAGCAAGTGGGATTTAGAACCAGAAGACCTAGATTTGAATCCTAGGTCTGCCAATTTCTAATTTACTAATTTGCTTACTAAATTATGTGAACTAGAGAAAGACACTTAATCTGTTCCTCAGTCCTTCATTTGTAAAATGAGGTAATTGCACTAGATGGCTCTAATGTCCCTGTAGCTCTAAATTTCTGATCCTAGGACCTATGAAAATTCTAGTCACTAGATTATAGATAAAGTGTCACTTTGCATATAGGAGTTCTCTTCATTTAGACCTGGTATCTCTGACATCATCAGGAATGGGAAATAACCCTGGGTTCTCAAAGGCTTTACTAGGGGAACACAAGCTTTGACAGTTCCTACCAATATGTCAGGGCTTCTAATATGGGTCCTGCCATGGACTTGTATGACTGTCATCTGAGGATAATCAATTAACAAGTATTTATTAAGCACGTATTATGGGGCCAGGCACATAGTAGTGGTAAATTTAGAGCACTTCAACACCAAAAAGTTGACGACTAGGTATTGAATAGCTTGGCCACAACACATAAAGACAATATAAGGCTTAGAAGGGCTCCAATTTCTATTGGTGGAAGGCATACCCACATTTATGAAATTACAAGTCCTTGGAGTAAGAATTTGGGGTAATAAATAATTATGGAATTCCAAACATAAACAATATTTTTTCTCTCCTCTAGGGCAGTACTTCTTAAATTGTGGGTCACAACCCCATGGGGTAATGAAAAATTTGGCAACAGTAAAAGATTTCTGAATGTGGGAACAACCAAAAATTAATTCAAAATCAATTACATAATGAATCCAAGGTGTTTCTGGAAGTGCTTGGCTGTGTTGCATAGCAACTTCACTGCAACCTTGGTTCTGAACACATAGCATCCACACTTTGCACTGCGCATGCCCTCAGGACATGCAATGCCAACTAATGAAGCCCTGCTCTAGGGTACCACCTAGGTCTTTGAAACAGTCAGGCTTACTGTAGGCAGCTTTCAGAAGAAACCAAACTTATCAATAGTCACATGAAAAAATACTCTAAATCACTATTGATTGGAGAAATGCAAATAAAAACAACTCTGAGATATCACCTCACACCTATCAGATTGGCTAACATGACAGAAAAGGAAAATGACAAATGATGGATGGGATGTGGAAAAACTGGGATACTGAAACTTTGTTGGTGGCATTCTGCAGAACAATGTGGAACTACATCCAAAGGGCTATAAATTGCGTACCCTTTTACCCAGCAATACCACTAACAGGATTATCCCAGAGAAATTAAAGAAAATGGGAAAAGACCTTTATGTACAAATATATACATATGTACATATATGTGTGCATACATAAACGTATGTGTGTATATATGTATACTATACATATATATACACATATATTCTTTTTGTGGTGGCAAAGAATTGGAAATTGAGAGGATGCTCATCAACTGGGGAATGGCTAGACTAGTGGTATATGATTGTAATGGAATACTATTCTGCTAGAAAAAAAAATCACCAACAGGATGATTTCAGAGAAACCTGAAGAGACTTGTGTGTAACCAGAATGGCCTTTGTTTTCTTTGAGTGACTCAATTTATCTCAGTGAGCTTTACTAGGTGCTAAGCCCCAGGCCCAAACCCCATTAGGTGTTAATGTAATCCATGTGGATGTGAACCTCTCAGGGTCCTAAGGGGAGGGGCCAACTCAAGAACCAATCACCAGAGCCTGAGCTCTGGTGATTCAGATGATGTTTGATGTCTGAAGCCCTATAAGAAGGGAGGACAGAGCCATTTGTGTGGGGCTCTGGAGATAGTGTTGATGAGGAGACTCCGGGCAGCTGTAGTTAAGGAGCCCTCCAGCTTGTAAACCCGGATGTTGAAACTTTGTTGAACTCTGGTAACTATCTGTTGAGACTTGAATCAGACAAAGTCTGTTGATGTCTGTAATTTGTTTGCATTTTGTTTTGAAGTTCAGGGTGCTGGTTTTTTTCCCCTGAACTAACGGAATGATATTTGAATTAAAAGTAAGCTTGTCAACCCCTTCACCTTGCTTTCCTTAATTAAGTAGATTGAAAGAACCTGTGCTGTTGGCAGCTTTCTGGGTGCTGGCTGTGGGTGAATCTTATACCCCCGCAGAAGCTGCTAGCCAGGTTGTTGAAACATATGGCGTAGTCAGCAGGATCTGGCTTTAACAAGGAAGCATGGCGTGTTGGGGTACTGGGTTGGTTGAATGTTTCCCAGTTTTTGGATTACTCTTTGTACTTGGAGTGGCTATGGTTCTGTGCAGCCTCAGGAGCAACAAAGTCCTGAAGGAAAACAGGCCAGTGGAAGTACTGGGCATGGTTTCCCAGGGGCCCAGAACAGGAGATAATCCCTTCTTCCCAGGGCTTAAGCTGATAAGCCTGGCCCTAGAGGACTGTGCTGAAAGGGTGAAAGTCTTGAGATTATATTGTATATGGAGTTTTGAAACAGGAGTGGAGAATGGCCTTGGAGAGTTGGAGAATGGCCTTCCTACAGATTTGGCAGGAGGGGCTGGTGAGGAGAAAGAAGAAGCAGAGAGCGGCTGCCAAAATGTTGATCCAAGAGACTGCCTGCATAAGAACTTTGGAAAGGTGAGAGCAGTGAGCTGCTTTCCAGCTGACTTTGGTGAGGTGAGCACAAAGATGGGGAACCACCTACATCAGGATTCCAGAAGAAGCCAGGTGAGGCCAGCTGGAGTTGGAACCCAGGAGCCTGAAATCCAGCCCTGGGGCAAGATGAAAACTTTGCAGCAAGGCACTGAGTCTGCCTTTTTGGTCCCTTCAGCTTGGGCTGCTTGGGATCCAGGAGGGCGGCATGGATTTGTTTTTGTTGGGGTAAGGGAAGTGCCTTGGACCCCCAGGGACCCCACCCTGTTGGCTTTATTGCCCAGCAGACCCTCCGGACTTGGAACCGGGGACTGGAACTTAATGGGGAGAACAGACCCTAAAAGAACTTTGTTTGAACTCTTTCTTTGAAATTGGGACTTTGGGTGCCACGTGGAAGCCTGCAATGCCAGTGTGCTGCTGAAGAAGCACTTTATTTGGACACTTTATGAGCTTAAGAGATTAACTTGCTTTGATCTAGGGGTGGACATTTGAATAGTTAACAATTATTTTGGGAATGATTGACTGAAGAAATTATCTTGCTCGGACCTAGGAGTGGGTCACATTTGAATTGTAAACCAATATTTGGGAATGTCACTGAATGATATGTTTTGCTTTATTGTGAACAATATGTTTTAGTTTTCTTTGTAATTGGATCACAATGTATGTTCTAGGATACATGGCTGATTAGATTATGTATCCTAGAACAACTTGTATGAACTCATGCAAAGTGAAGCGAGCAGAACCAGGAGAACATTGTACATAGTAAAAACAATATTGTAAGGATGATCAGCTGTGAAAGACTTAGCTACCCTGATCAAGACAATGATCTAAGTCAGTTCTAAAGCACCCATGATGAAAAATGCTATCCACCTCCAGAGAGAAAACTAGTGAACTCTGAATGCAGTTTGAAGCATACTTTTTTAAAACTTTATTTTTAGTTTTATTTTGTTTGTGATTTCTTTTGCAACATGACTAATATGAAAATGTGTTTGGAATGACCTCACATGTATAATCTAAATTGAAGCACTTGCCTTCTCAAGGAATGGGTAGGGGCAAAAGGGAGTGAGAAAATTTGGAACTCAAAATTTTAAAGAAATGATTATTATAAATATGTGTATGGGTAATTGAAAAATATTTAATGAAATAAAAATAATTTTAGAAATCATTTTGACAACTGCATTTCAAAAAATAAAATAGGACTCTTCATTCTTTAAAAGAGAGGAAAAAAAACCGTGAGAAACATTTGAAAACAAAATTACTAAAAAGCATCAGGTATCACATTTCTTATTACTTGGTGTCCAGTTTGGTATTAGCTTCCAAAATTCTCCATCCCCTATCTATCCTCTCCTTGCCTTGTGCCTAAGATTTGCCTATCTGTAAAGAAGGAAGAAGCTAAGAAATTGGACCAATGTTGTAAATAAAAAGCAGTGTTTGCAGAGCATATTTGAAAAGGGGGCTGTAGTTTTGATCCAAAGGAGACTAGCAGAGGAATCAGTTGTTTGCCTTTTGCTCATACAAGTTAGGACTATTTATACAGCCCGTTTTATTGTTAGGTTTCATTAGTGTGTTATTGGGCAATGAAGGGCTTAGTCTATCCCAGCAGCATTTCTTTTAGGCTCTCTGAGTACATTTATGTTCCAGTAAAATAAAATGTTTCTGGGTTGATGGGGGGCAAGCTCTGCCATCAGGAATGAGGACTGTACAGCTTCATCCATGAAACTGAAAAACATCCATGTCAGATACCACTGAATGGCCAGTGCCCTTTACAAGTCCTTGTTTCTCCTGTTTTGTGGTCTTAGTACAGAGAACAGCGTGTAATAATGTGAGTCTTTTAACCCCTGTTCACTCGTGTATCAGCAAAGCTCCTGCTGGATTCAACTCTGTGGTTCTACAGACAACTTTCAACTCTTTGGAAGTGTGGAGAAGGGTTTGTTCACATCTGGTTAGGATAGGTCGATAACTTATCAGTGTTCTGTACTATTTGACTAAAGCCAATTGGAGCTCTCTGGGAAACAAGCCAGTATCTCCTCACCTTAGACAGAGAGGCACTGACTGATCACATCTTAACCAAAGCTGGTGACAGACAAGTTGTCATTTGTGACTGCCTTATTTACTGACCTTCTGCGTTGTTAGAGTTACTCCCTTATCTAAATATCAAAGGATCTATGAACCGCAATTTCCCTCATCTGCAGAACTGGAGAGTTGAACTAAATAGTCTCTCAAGTCCCTTCCAGCTCTAACATAGATTCTATGAGGCTATAATTCTATGACTCAGAATAGTGCTTACAGGTGACAAAGTTATGATTCCAAAGATATGTAGATTGCCAAAGTCTACCATGCTTGGGTCCACCTACGAGCCTAGATGTACCTGGAAGGTTAAGGAAAGGGTCTTGTTGAAGGAAAAGACAATTCCCTAAGGATACTTAAAGGTCAATTCTCTAGCTCTAAAAATGAAGTTATATTAAACTTCTCCATTTAATGTATTTGAGCAGGCACAAATAAATTAAATTACAGCATGGGATGGGATGAGAGGCAAAACTGGATAGAGGTATTAAAGTTGAAAATAAAAATCCAAAGGTCTTTTTTTTGTATCTGATATACTGGCTGTATGTAATAGCTTTTTGTATGGGTTTTTGTAATCAGATACATACTGACAGTTTGACAATGGGCAAGTCAACATAACCTCTTAGTGCTCCAAGTAATTCTAAGACTAAGAATTACAAGCAAGTTGCCAATCATTACTGGTAGAGAGAGTTTCAACACTGCAAGTTGCTCCACACGGATGAAATCACCAGTTTAAATTGAAAAGGGCAGAGGATGATATTGCAGGGGTGGGGAACCTGTAGCCTTGAGGCCACATGTGGCCCTCTAGGTCCTCAAGTGCAGCCCTTTGACTGAATCCAAAGATTCCCCAGCCCTGGTATAGAGGCTCCCAGATTATTTATTACTCCAGCCTATAATGATCACCACCAGAAAACTCACAGCCCTTCATTCAGTCAATAAGCATTTGTTAGCTAGTGACACTTATAACCTATTCTAGACCATGTATTTGGCACCAAATCTTTGCCTGAGGACATCATCTATATTGTTGTTACATATTATTATTTAAAGTTCATTTTATGATTTAACTTAAAAAAATACATGGCTCCCCAACTAAACTGTAAGCTTGCTTGAGGGCAGGAACTCTGTTTTATGTATGCTTCTAGAGTACCTGGCCCTGGGCTGGTCACAAAGTCTGAGCTTAATAAATACTCATGCTCATTCATTGATGAAAACCTTTCCTGGTCCCCTGAGTTATCAGTTGTCTCTCTCTCTCTTCAAATAATCATGTATATGCCCAGTCTGCTTTAATTTTATATTCATCCCTTTCACACTCCAAATAGAAAATAAGCTCTTTGATGGCAGCATCCAACTTGTGTCTTTGTACCCCCTGAACTTTGCACACAGAGGACACTTAATGAATAATTGTTGGGTTGGGTTGGACAGGACTGAACTGGATTGGATTAGAAGTAGGAAACTTCACACAGGAGTAGAGGAGTAGTGACATCTGACCATCCCATGACGGGCTAATCACTAACACCCTAGATCTAACATTCCAGGCCTCTTACACAAATGCCATCAAAGGCTAGGCAACTCAGAGTTCAGGAACCACCAGGTTTTGTGTCTTTCACATTTGTAGCCCCTTGCAAGGAAAAAAAAAAAGATAATAAAGTTGCAAAAAAAAAAAAAGTTTTTTGCAATCCCCATTTCAGAGACTGAGAAAATAAATACTCTTTTTAAAATATAAAATAAACAGCTTTCTGCAGTCCTGGGGAAATAAATGCATGGCTGTTTAAATGATTACTAGTTTAAACTAAGATTAGATTAGTGTGATTTAGGAAGAAAGACTGGAAGAAGTTAGGACAGAAGTCCATAAAACAAATTTAATTTGGTCTCAGAAAGAATACAGTTTGGCTGCTTTAATAATTTACAGGTTCATTATACTGCCAGAAACTTTTTAAAAGAATCAAACTTTATTTTAAAATAATACTATGAATTATAAATGTAGCAATTAAAATCTAACTATAATATAGTGAGGAACTGTAATCTATGGTCAGAAAGGACCTGAGTTCTAATCCCACCTGAGACATTTAACTTCTTTGTGCCTCAATTTCCTTATCTGCCAAATAGATAAAATTAGATTCAATGGCCTCTAAGGTTCCTTCTAATGCTGAATCTAGGAGTCTATGAAAATCAAAACAGAAATGAAAGATTTGTACAAAGAACCTATAATCATTGAGTGTGCTTAGTCAAGAATGTAATTTTCCTTTATACCTGTGGTCATATGCAATAAAGTGGCTACAAAAGGATAGTAAAATAAACTTTAAAGTGGATTAAACTCCAACTCCATGGAACTTTAAAATGTTAGAGCTTACAGATTCATTGAAAATCTCTTTTTTAAGATTTGTAAATATTGAAAATTTAAATGGATTCATTATATAGAAACAGATAAGCCTTGGAATTTTTATTAGGAAATTCAATATTTTTAGTATGAAACAATTTTTCCTTATGCTCCACCTATTAAGAACTGTAACTGGCTGCTACCAAGAGGTAGTGCAGCACAGTGTGTTGAACTTGGAGGCAGAAGACTTGGGTTTGAATTCTGTCTTAGACATGTAGCTGTATGGCCATGGACATGCCATTTAACTTGTCTGAGTCTTAGGGTTGTTATACATGACATGGGATGAATAATACCTTTAGTGACCTCGTAGGTTGTTGTGAGGCTCAGATGAGATAAATGTAAGTACTTGGCAAATTTTATATTTTAACTAAAATTTTAAAGCACTACATAAGCTTTCAGTTATTACTCCATTTAAAAATGAAATATAGATTTAGGAATTTAAATTTTTCTGTACGAATCATAAGGACATTTTGCAACATTTCTTCATTTCTATCCATCAATTTCTAAATCAAAAATGTCCATTTTTATTGACATACGGTGGTAACTGATGCTAAAGATTTATGATACCAATATTTTTATTTAAGCTTTTAAACATAATATAAAATTACATACCTCAAAAAATTCATGTATTTTTCATCAAAATACAAAAAAGTATAAATAAAATTATGCAAGGGTATAAGGCACAAGTAAAAGTGTTTCCCTTTTTACTATAGTTGCTAGTCTTTAGAAAATATCTTTTAAATAAGAAATTGATATTAACATATAAGAAACTTTGCTACCCAATTCCAGTCATTTCATGTTAACTTAAATTTTTATAAATTCTAATCTGCAGATGTTTAGTCGTTATAGGGCAGAAATGCTATTTACTTAATTGAGGTAAACACCTCTTTTTTGAGTTAATCATTTGGTTTGAACACTGATTTTTTTCTAACTTAAAATTATACTTACTAGCATTGCTGAGTGGTTATTTGAGACTTAGGGTGTAGTTCTGGGTTGTAGTTCTATTTTTAATCTTTGAAAAAGTTTTTGCCAAATAAGGAAGATTTAGTAAAAATTGAGTCCCCATGTAAAAGTGTTAAAAGGTGAAGAAGGTAGAAATAAAGTGGAAAAAACAACAGGGGAAAAAAACACCTCACAAGAATCACAAAACCAAATACAAAAAAAGACCTTTGGATTTTTATTTTCAACTTTATTGAAGTACTGGTTTAAGTGGCCAGGAATGATTGGTGGTTTAAACATCTTGAGATTCCTTATCAGGTTCCATTAATCCCCAAGTCTGGTTTTTACCTTGCTGTATTCTAGGAACCATATGAAAGGAAATACCCAATTATTTTTAAGTACAAAGAATGTCAATTCGTGTTTTAGAAAGAGGAATTCACAAGGATCCAGAGTTAAGATTTAGAGGAATTTATTTTTATTTACAGTCAAGGGTGCAGTTTCTTATGTGCTGATCTCATGTTTTAAAAAATGTCTTATTTAGAAAATAGGAAGAGTAATCTTGGAAGGAGCTTCACAGTTGTACATGAGTTATATTTTCCAATCACAGCTGATAAAAGATTATGAACAACAGTGAATCAATCAACATATTTATATAAAATATTCAAAGCCTTTTGACTTTTGAGGAGGAAACAATTTAAAATTAATTGGTAAAAAATGCCAGTGAACATCAGCCCAAAGGCTGATTTTTGCTTGGTTTTTTTTTGCCCTGTGTTGTATTCTGGGATATTTGAAATAATTTTTTTTTATTGTCTGGGTAAATACAGAAGAGTGAAAGTAATTCTGATTTCAAATTGAGAAAGCTTCATAGCTTTGAGGCTTATTTCTAAGAGCTTATGACAAACTTTAAAAAATATTCATTGCAAGAAGAGCTGAAACTGTCAACTACATTAAGGTGGTGATAATAGAAGTCAAGAGAATAAATCAGAGAAATCATTCCATTTTTTATTATAAGGACACAACACAAAATAAATGGGAAGATCCAGCATATCTCAAAATATTTCAAAAATAGTTAGAAAAGATATCAGAATTCTTTAAAATAACAACTACATTAAAATATGTTATAGTGATATCTATGCATTTGTCTTTGGCAAAAAACAAAATCCAAAATAAAAGGGCATATTTCTTTCTAAATTATGTCACAAGAACTCAACTTGGTCAAGTTAAAACAGTTAAGTAAATTAGTTTAAATTACTGATGGAAAGCAAATTGCATTCACACTTATTTTGTGAAAAAGATATGAGTTGCATTTAAATCAAAACAAAACAAAATCCACCCCAGGGGGCCAAGAAATGTCACCCAGTTAAAATTCCTTCACCAGAGGTAAAGGTCTTGATGACAGTTATTTTCCAGTTCTAGAGCTCCACAATCACATCTCTGAAAGATTTTCCACGTGAAGTGTTTGGAGAAGCGGTGGACGTGTCACTGATGTCTGAGATCCATTCCCTGTTCTCCTTTAAGGCAGAGGTGGGTGGTGAATGGGGCTGAAGAAAAGGTAATGCTGATAAGAGAATCTATACCAAATGTTGTCACATGCTAGAAATGATTAGATGCCCTTGTTGTAGGGTTATTACAGAGAACCAGGGTGAAGGGGAGAAACAGGAGGTCAAGTGTAGGCACATGGCCAAAAAAACCCCTTTCTATGCTAAATAGTGGAAGGAGAATAAATTCTTAATTATGTTCCTAAATCCTCCCTCATTTTGTTTCTTGGTCCTCTTCTGGACTCTCTAAGCACAGAGGAATATATGTTGGTAATATTATTCTGTGATATAACCAAGCCCCGTACTGAGTTTCAAAACATCTTGTTTGAGCAATATCTTAACTGGAATTCTGCTCTTTCTTTTCTTTCCTCTGCCATGGAAGCTGCACATGGCACAGTGGGAAGAACACTAGAGTTGGCATCACAGAATCTGTGCCCAAATCCTAGCTCTACCACTTGCCACTGGTATGACCTTGGGCAAGTTACTTAATCTCTCTCTGGGCTTCAATTTCCTCATCTGTGAAATAAGGGTATTGGACTAGATGACCTTTAAGGTCCCTTCCAATTCCAAATTGAAATCTATGATTCTATGACATTCCTTCCCTCAGGAATGATTGTAATAAACACGTGATCTGTATCAACCATTTGCCACTTTTCCAATATTGTTGGGGTTATGTATATTTATATTTTTTATGTTTTTCCCCAACTATAGAAAGTGAGGGCAGAACCCGCTAGCACAGTGTTCTGCACATGGTAGGGACTCAATAAACATTTGTTTGTTGATTTGGGTTACTTAATTGGTCATCATCAGTTAGAATATAAGTTCCTTGAATGTAAGGACTGTTTCATTTCTTGTATTTGTATCCTCAACACCTAGTATATTATCTGACACATAGCAAGTACTTAATAAATGGCTGAGTATTGATTGATCTGACTAGTCCAGATAAGCTAACTGGAGCATCCAATTTAATTAGAATCATTCCAAGATGGAATTAAGGTGGGAAGGGTGCTCATTGATTGGGGAGTACCTTAACAAATTTTGATTTATCAATGTAATGGACCATGAGAGTCCTCTAATAAACTCTAAGAGCTTCCTATTGCCTCTAGAACAGGTCTATTTAATTTAGAGCCTGTGAAATGTTTTTTTTAAAAATATTTTATAACTATATTTAAAATAATTGGTTTCCTATAAAATCCTATGTATTTTATTTTATACATTTAAAAGCATTATTCTAAGAAGAGCTCCACCTGTTGTGTTCACCAGACTGTCAAAGACATCCATGGTACATACAAAGGTTAAGAACCCCTGCTCTAGAATAAAGTTTAAACTCTTCCAATGAGCCTTTAAAATCTTTCATAACTCAGCCCCATCCTATCTTTGCAGCCTCATTATATATCACTCCCCTTCCCCCACTCTATGATCCAAACTTTTCTCTGCTCCTCACATGTGCCAATACATCTCCCATTTTCATGTCTTTGCACTGGCCATTCCCAGCTCTATAATGTTCTTTCTCCTTATCTTCATCTCATAGAATGACTCTTTTCCTTTAAGATACAGCTCGAATTCCAACTACTACACAAAGCCTTTCCTGATCCCCAAACAGCTAATAAATATCCCTTATAAATGGCTGATGACTAATTGATCGGTTGCAAAATATGAGGAATTCAGAGAAATATGGGAAGACTTGCATAAATAAGAGAGAAGCAAACAGAACCAAAAATATACTTTATGATTGTAATAATGTATATGAAAATAGCAGGTGAATTATATTACAATGACCAGTCTTGGCAGGTATGTGACTCAGTAGACAGAGCACTGGGTCTGGAGTCAAGAAGACCTGAGTTCAAATCCAGCCTCAGACACTTACTAGCTAGGTAACCCCGGGCAAGTCACTGGATGCCTCAGTTTCCTAGCTGCCAAATGGGGATCATAATAGCACTAACCTCAGAGGGTTGTAGTGAGGATCAAATGAGATAATATTTCTAAAGTATTTGGAATTTAATAAATGCCTGTTCCCTTTCCCCTTCCTCTCTTGGTCCCTAGGAACAGACGATGAAACATAATTCTCTCCTTTAAGAGTACCAAATGTTGCACATGCTGTTTAATGAGATTTTTATGTTGGTTGTTTTGGTTAACTATTGTTCTTTTAATCATCCCTTCTGACAATGTGGATAGGAAACAGCATATATCAGTAAAGGAATGTGGCGTAAAAATAAAAGATATAAATAAAACCTTTTTTGAAAATTGAATGTGCCATTTTGAGCAAAGACCAGATGATCCATTCTCAGTCATGTTGTAGAGGTATTTGTGGAACTAGATAGTCACTGAGGACCCACTAAGGCCCCTACTTGGAGTAAGGAAGACCTAGAATCGAATTCTGACTTTGACTCTTACTTGCACTAAGTTGGGCTAACCACTGACCTTTCCTCAACTTCAGTTTTCCTTTCTATAAAATAGAGATAATAAAAGCATTGATTTCACAGGGTCATTTCTGGGATCAAATCAGATAAGTAAAGTGTTTGGCAAACCATGAAGCCCCATATAAATGTGAGTATTTAGAGCAAGGATTCTCAGCCTGCTTTGGGTCATGGGACCGTTTGAGCCATCTGGTTGTCTATAGGCTCCTTCTCAGAATAATATTTTAAAGACATAAGATAAAATGCACAAGATCAAAAATGAAACCAATTATAATGAATTACAGTCATTAATAAAGTTCCTGGACCCCAGATTAAGAACTCTTGTATTAAGGGGACTTTTTCAATTCTGAAAGTCTGTGATTTGGTGACCGAGGCCAAAAATAAACTTTACTTTGGAACTCGTTTGATCCAAATTGGCCAAATGTTGATGTGATTTAGTCTATATAAAGGAAGAACTGACCAAATCTAAAAAAATGTTGCCTCTATATGTGTATGTTTTAAAGAAAGATATGCATCTTTTCTCACTGGAAAAGAAAGAAGGAAGAGGAAACTTGGCTAGCTTGGGAAAATAGGAAACCAATATCCTCTTCCTTACCACCATCTTTTTTTTTGGCTGTTGTTACAATTACAATCACAAATGTGTCTCATTCCAACATTCATTCATTTCAGCCCCCTGAGAATGGCATGGCACCA
This sequence comes from Trichosurus vulpecula, assembly GCF_011100635.1. Lineage (NCBI taxonomy): Eukaryota > Metazoa > Chordata > Mammalia > Diprotodontia > Phalangeridae > Trichosurus > Trichosurus vulpecula. The sequence continues at coordinate 137,352,543 of NC_050579.1, read as the reverse complement.
TCAGCAAACAAGCTTTTAAGGTGGAATTTCTTTTTCAAGTCAAACATTTGGAGGTCAGCCCAACTGGACGGATGAACTGCACCCAGCATCTCTTGGGAAAATCCTACTATTTTCCCTACTATTCAAAGGCCCTTTAAACATAATTCCTCTACCATGATGTAGCCAATAAGGGACTCCCAGGCTCCTAAGAATAGTTTTTGAAGAGTTCAATGCAAAACAATTTATTACTATGTAATTTCTTAAAGGCTTCTGGTTATTGTTTCACTGAAGGCTAGACACCTACATTACTCACATAAAGTTTGTGTTATTCCATCCTGAAATCAGTACTATTTACGGCTTTCCCAGCAATGGGGATCTATACCTTCAAAACTAAGAAATACTGAGGGTGATATGCATAGGCCAATAACTATAGAGATCAGATGTCCCACTTTACTGCTTAGGGCAGGTAGCCAGATCTCTAGGATGTGTTGAGTTTCCAGGTATAGCGTCATTCAAAGCTTTGCTTCGGATCAAGAATTTATGTCACCATGGAAGCTTACCTGTCTCAGAGAAAGTTGGAAGGTGAACAGTTTCTGAAGGCTAGTTCTCTGGGAGATAACGAGATCTCAGGAATTAGAGTTGGATGGTATTAAAGATCATATAATCCAACCTCTTATTTTATAGATGAGGAAAGTGAGACCCAGAAACTTATCCAGGGTCATACAGGTAGTAGGTAAAGCCAGAAATCAAATTGAAGTCCTCTGACTCCAATACCAGCAGTATTCTAGTAAGCAGAGATCTTCACACTATTTCAGTTGTTATGTTGTGGATGCCTCTTCATTATGGAATGAATGACAATAGGACAGAATCTAAGAATTGGAAGGTCCATTAGATATTATCTAGTCCAACCCCAAACCTGATCAAGAATCCACTTTATCTGTCACTTGCAAATCATCATTCAGTTCTTGCTTAATTAAAGATGTCCAGTGAACTGGAGGGGAAGCTAATGTCATGTAGTGGATAGAGTGTCAGGCCTAGAGTCAGGAAGACTCATCTTCCCAAGTTCAAATTTGGCCTCAGATACTAGCTGCGTGACCCTGGGCAAGTCCTTTAACCCTGTTTGCCTCAGTTTTCTCATCTGTCAGATGAGCTGCAGAAGGAAAAGGCAAACTATTCCAGTACTTTTGCCAAGAGAACCCCAAATGGAGTGCCAATGAGTCAGACATGACTGAAAAGACTGAATAGCTACAAGTGAACTAGAAACTACCAACAATTTTTCCTAGGCAGTAAGATAGAACAGTAGATAGTGTATTACATCTGGAGTAAGGAAGACCTGAATTCAGATTCAGTTCCAGACACTTAGTAGCTAGTGACACAGGGCAAGTCAATTAATATCTGCCTCAGTTTCCTCATATGTAAAATGGGGATAATAATAGCACCTGCCTCCCAGAGGTGCAGGGAGAATAAAGTAAGATCTGTATGGTACTTTGCAAACTTTAAAGCATTATATAAGTGCTAGTTAACACTCTTGCCCCCTTCTTTCTGCTGATCACTTTACCTTTTGGTAGATATAATTATTAATGGCCCCTAAATCTCCCTAGATACAACTTTCACCAGTTATTCCTAGTTCTTCCTCTGGTGTCAAACAGAGTAGTAATCCCATCCTCTCCTAAAAACTTCTTCTCTGGTTTAAAAATCCCTAGGTCTTTCAACCAATCCTTGTAGAGCATGGTCTCTGCCTCACTATCTTAGCCATGCTAGTCTAGATGCATTGAAACTTTTCTATGCTCTTCCTGAAAGATGACAACCAGAGAAGAACATAGCACCCCAGATATGATCTGACCAGGGCAGAGGATAGCAGGACTATAATGTCCTTTGCTCGGGAATCTATGCCTCCATCAATGAGCCTAAAAAAGCATTAGCTTTTTGGAGGCCATGCTGTACTATTGACAGATACAGATCTTGCAGTCCATTAAAATGCCTAGATCTTTTTTTCAGACAAACTATTCTTTGGCTATACCTGTCCCATCTTGTACTTGAGAAGCTGATTTTTGTTAAACCCAAGTGTACAGCTTCACATTCATAACTATTAAAGTCCATCTTATTAGATTTTGACCATTGTTGTAGTCTCTCAAACTTCCTGGGATCCTGACTGTCATGCACCATATATGCTCTCTCTCCCCACTTTGTTTCTTCTACAAATCTGACCAAAAAAAGCTTCAGCCAAGGCACTAATTAAAAAATGTTGAACAGCCCAAGGCAAAGGACAGATGCCTGAAGTCTACTGCACTAATAACTCCTCATTTTCTTTATAGGAATTGCATGTCTGTTTCTTCAGAATCTCATTCTTAAGAGTTTCTTATCTTTGTGCTAAGTTCCCTGGGTGGTATTAGGCCATGAAATTTGGCCTATCCTTCAAGAAGATATCATCTCCTTGATGATTATTTTTTTTTTGTATCCAGTCATAACCCAACATCTTTTCAGGTTGTCCACAAAGATAGTATAAGAGGTTTTGTCAAATGCTTTGCTGAAGAGAGTGTGTGTGTGTGTGTGTGTGTGTGTCTATAATACATATAGTGCTTCCCTGATCTACCAGTCTAGTTACCTTGTCTAAAAAGTCAGTGAGGTCAGCCCATAATGATTATTCTTGATTAAATCATGCTGCCTTACACTGGTTGATACTTCCCTTTCCAAATTCAATTCAACAAATTTTTTTTTAATTTTTATTTATTAATTTATTTAATATATTTAGTTTTCAGCATTGATTTTCACAGAAACTTTGAATTACAAATTTTCTCCCCATTTCTACCCTCCTGCCCACTTCAAGATGGCATATATTCTGGTTGCCCAGTTCCCCAGTCAGCCCTCCCTTCTGTCACCCCATTCTCCTTCCATCCCCTTTTCCCTTACTTTCTTGTAGGGCAAGATAAATTTCTATGCCCCATTGCCTGTATATCTTATTTCCCAGTTGCATGCAAAAACTTTTCTTTCTTGTTTTTGAACGTCTGTTTTTAAAACTTTGAGTTCCAAATTCTCTCCCCTCTTCCCTCCTCACCCACCCTCCCTAAGAAGGCAAGCAATTCAACATAGGCCACATGTGTATCATTATGTAAAACCCTTCCACAATACTCATGTTGTGAAAGACTAACTATATTTTGCTCCTTCCTAACCTATCCGCCTTTATTGAATTTTCTCCCTTGATCCTGTCCCTTTTCAAAAGTGTTTGTTTTTGATTACCTCCTCCCCCTATCTGCCCTCCCTTCTATCATCCCCCCTTTTTTATCTTCTTCCTCCTTCTTTCCTGTGGGGTAAGATACCCAATTGAGTGTGTATGGTATTCCCTCCTCAGGTCAAATCTGATGAGAGCAAGATTCATTCATTCCCCCTCACCTGCCCCCTTTTCCCTTCCTACAGAACCACTTTTTCTTGCCACTTTTATGCGAGATAATTTACCCCATTCTATCTCTCCCTTTCTCCCTCTCTCAATATATTCCTCTCTCATCCCTCAATTTGATTTTATTTTTTAGATATCATCCCTTCATATTCAACTCACTCTGTGCCCTCTGTCTATATATATATATATATACATACACATACATATACAAATGAATACACACACACACACACACACACACACACACATATATATGCATATTCCTTTCAGCTACCCTAATACTGAGGTCTCATAAATTATACACATCATCTTTCCATGTAGGAATGTGAACAGTTCCACTTTAGTAAGTCCCTTATGATTTCTCTTTATTGTTTACCTTTTCATGCTTTTCTTGACTCTTGTGTTTGAAAGTCAAATTTTCTATTCAGCTCTGGTCTTTTCACTGAGAAAGCTTGAAAGTTCTCTATTTTATTGAAAATCTGTATTTTGCCTTGGAGTATGATACTCAGTTTTGCTGGGTAGATGATTCTTGGTTTTAATCCTAGTTCCATTGACCTCCAGAATATCGCATTCCAAGCCCTTCGATCTCTTAATGTAGAAGCTGCCAGATCCTGGGTTATTCTGATTGGGTTTCCACAATACTCAAATTGTTTATTTCTGGCTGCTTGCAGTATTTTCTCCTTGATCTGGGAGCTCTGGAATTTGGCAACAATATTCCTAGGAGTTTTCTTTTTGGGATCTATTTGAGGAGGTGATCTATGGATTCTTTCAATTTCTATTTTACCCTCTGGCTCTAGAATATCAGGGCAGCTCTCCTTGATAATTTCTTAAAAGATGATATCTAGGCTCTTTTTCTGATCGTGGCATTCAGGTAGTCCAATAATTTTTAAATTCTCTCTCCTGGATCTATTTTCCAGGTCAGTGGTTTTTCCAATGAGATATTTCACGTTGTCTTCCACTTTTTCATTCCTTTGGTTTTGTTTTATAATATCTTGATTTCTCATAAAATCACTAGCTTCCACTTGCTCTAATCTAATTTTGAAGGTGGTATTTTCTTCAGTGCTCTTTTGGGCCTCCTTTTCCATTTGGGTAATTCTGCCTTTCAAGGCATTCTTCTCCTCATTGGCTTTTTGGAGCTCTTTTGCCATTTGAGTTAGTCTATTTTTTAAGGTGGTGTTTTCTTCAGTATTTTTTTCAGTATTTTTTGGGGTCCCCTTTAGCAAGTCATTGACTTGTTTTTCATGGTTTCCTCACATCATTCTCATTTCTCTTCCCAATTATTTCTCTACTTCTCTAACTTGCTTTTCCAAATCCTTTTTGAGCTCTTTCATGGCCTGAGACCAGTTCATGTTTTTCTTGGAGGCTTTTGATGTAGGCTCTTTGACTTTGTTGACTTCTTCTGGTTGTATGTTTTGGTCTTCTTTGTCACCAAAGAAAGATTCCAAAGTCTGAGACTGAATCTGAGTCCATTTTCGCTGCCTGGCCACATTCCCAGCCAACTACTTGACCCTTGAGTTTTTCATAGGGGTATGAATGCTTGTAGAGTATAGAGTACTTTGTCCCAAGCTTGAGGGGCCGCACTGTTGTTTTCAGAGCTATTTCTACACAGCCAGCTCTGCCACACCAGAGCTGCTCCTCCCCCAAGAACTGCCAACCTAGACCGTGATTCAGATCTGAGCAGGGTCTGCACTCCTGCTCGGATCTGCCACTAATTTCATCCCACCAGGTGGGCCTGGGGCCAGAAGCAACTGCAGCTGTAGTTCTACAGCTGCCCCACCTCCGCTGCCCCCGGGGCAGTGGCCTAACCGGAAACTTCTATCACTCTCTCCCGAAGCTTTTCCCACTAACCTTCTCTGTTGTTTTGGTGTTTGTGGGTTGAGAAGTCTGGTAACTGCCTCAGCTCACTGATTGAGGCGCTAGGGCCCACTCCGCCCAGCTGCCAGTCTGGGGTCTGGTTGGTCCTGCCGCCGCCCACACTGGGCTCTGCTCTGCTCCACTCTCAGCTCCATGTACAATAGCCCTTACAAAGAGACCATCCAGGCTGTCCTGGGCTGGAACCCTGCTTCCCTCCATTATTTCATGGGTTCTGCAGTTCTAGAATTTGTTCAGAGCCATTTTTTACAGGTTTTTGGAGGGACCTGGCGGGGAGCTCATGCAAGTCCCTGCTTTCCAGCCGCCATCTTGGCTCCGCCTCAACAAATATTTTTAACTGCTTGTTAGGTATAAGGCACCATGTCAGATGCTCTAGTCATTAATAAATTAATAACAACCTAGCAGTATTTTCTAGACGTTTTCAGGATTAGAAGTCAGTCTGAATAGCCTATATTTTGCAGAAAGGGTCATTTCCCCAATTTTGAAAATCAAGACAAGATTTTTTCCATTTCTTGTCCTCTACCATTCTTTCAAAAATGACTAACAGAGTTTCAGCAATCATGTCACCCAGTTATTTTAAAGCCCTAAGTGTTTTATCTATCAAGGCTTTGGTGACTTGGACTCATTAAGGAAAGCTATAGCTGCTTTCTTACCATATCTTTACTTATTATAGCTTTTAATTCCCTGTTAAACTCATTTGGTTCTATTCTTCCAGTTCAAAGTTCATTCTACTTGCAAGAAGAAACAGAAACAAATAAGAATTTCATGCATTACCCTTCTTATCATTTTCCATTATTGGCATGCCTTTCATATCATTTTACATCAGAATCAATCAAAAAAATTGGGAATGTTTAGCCTGGAAAAGAAAAGACAGGGAGAACATGGCATCTGCCTTCAAGTATTCAAAGGGCTATCACATAGAAGAGGGATTCAACTTGTTCTGCTTGGCCACAGTGGGCAGAATGAGGAACAGTAACGAATTTGGGTTTCATAGGATGGAATATTTCCTAACAATTATTGTTATCCAAAAATTAACTGGACCACCTCTGAATTTGGTAGGTTCCCACTCAACTATGATCTTTAAGAAAAATCTTGATGACTATTTGTTGACTATGCAATAGAGGGGGATCTTATTGTGGTATGGGATCAATGTCACTAGATAGTGGCTGAGCTTCCAATTCTTTATATCCTGTGATTTTGAGAGTCTGGAAGCTACTTCTTTGTATTCTACAGAATCATTGACTTAGAATTGGAAGAGACCTTAGATGCCACGTAGCCCAAGCTTTTATTTATGGATATTGAAACTGAGGCCCAGAGAGGTTAAGCAACTTGCCCAAATTCTCTTTGGTCACAAAGCTAGCAAGTATCTAAGCAAAATTTGAATTCAGATCTTCTAAGTCCAAGTCTATCACTCTATCCACTGTGCCATGATGTCTCTATTTATCCTCCAATCCCTTCCTTTGCTTCCATCTTCTTTATGTCTTTTTAAAAATATTGAAGTTTAAATTTATCCAATATTGTGCAGCCTCCTCTCTCTAGACAATCTTCCATCTTTTTTTTTATTATGTTTGTATCTTCAGAAATTCATTCTTGAGCATTTCTTGTCCTTGTGCTGACTTCCCCTGGATGAAATTAGGTCATGAGATCCTATCTGTCCTTCATCTTAATTTTTTTTTGTAATCTTCATTTCCCAGAATCTAGAAGTATTCATCATGTTTTCAAGAGTAGTGTAGTGCTACACCAAGATCCAAGGATTCCTCATTCTAAAAAGACATCATTACTATGATTCTCTTCAACATCTTTGTTTTTTCCCAGTGAACTAAGGAGGAGGAGGAGGTGGACGAGGAAGAGGAGGAGGAGCAGAAGGAAGAGGAGAAGGAGGAGGAGGAGATGGAGAAGGTGGAAGAGGTGTAGGAGGGGAGGAGATGGAGGTGGAAGAGGTGGAGGAGGAGGAGGTGGAGGAGAAGGAGGTAGTGGAGGAGGAAGAGGAGGAGGAGGAGGAGGTGAAGGTGCAGGAGGAGGAGGAAGAGAAGGAGAAGGAGAAAGAGGAGGAGGTGGAAGAGGAGAAGGAGAGGGAGGAGAAGGAGAAGGAAGAGGAGAAGGAGAAGGAACACAGAGTGCTACTTTTAAGGTATTTGACCCTATCAGGCATTCACATAGGCCTGAGCTCATGAGTCCGTCAATTCCCAGTACCAAAAGACATTTGAAGAGACAGATCATCACTATCCTCTTAGTTCTAAAGAAAGCCAACTTAAATAATGCCCATTAGCTGAGTCTATCCTATTTTTATGACCTCAACATAGAATCCACAGCCTCTCTCAGTGTAGAGAGAAAGAACTTTTATATTCATTTCTAATTTCTGCTTTATGTCTCCTGGGTGATTGGTCGGTCATACACTAAAGACAGTGAAAATGTGTGAGATGTAGAGTAAAAATGGGAATTGATCCCTCAAAAAGGGATTTTGTTTTTAATCAAGGGAAAGGATTGGAGGCAGTAATGGTATAGTAGAGAGAGAACATTCTTGAGAATAGGACTTGAGTTCAGATTCTACCTCAGAGATACTTATCATCATTGTGACCTGAAACAAGCCACTAACCTTGCTAGGACTGAGTTTCTTTACTTGTTAAATGAAGGAGTTGGACTGAATGGTCTTTGAAGTCACGTCTAGATCTTGGAGTCTATGAAGGAAAAGCTCACATTTTAAACCAGATAAAATTCTTGTAAATGAAAACCATAATTATCAAGTACCACTGATATCCAAACGACTTCTTTGTTTATTGATTTTTCCAGCATACTGATGGGCCAAAAGTATTGGACATATAGTCAGAAGAGTCAGAATGAAGTCCTGGCTCTGCCCTATACTAGTAAGCCATACCACCTTGAGAAACTCACGTAACCTCTCAGGGTCTCAGTTCCCTCATCTATGGAATGGTCCTCAGCATAAGCCAACAGCAGTACCTACCTCACGGGACTATTATAAGAACTAAATTAAATAATCTACATGTGGAAGCTCCTTGTGCCTACAAATAATTATGTACTTTAGACTTATTATTAAGATGACCAAGGAGGTAAAACTCTAATTAAGCAAAAAGAAAAAACCTGCCATAGTTAAAGGATTTTACCAGTGAATGAGTTTAAAGGGCCTAACTATGACAGAGGCCACAATATGGGGCTTTCATCTACTACAACCATTTTCTGGCCATGTTACCTTCAGTCATACTTAAATCTATTTTTTAAAAAAGGGTTTTCTTTTCAAGTCCATACTGCTTTTTAAAAATCATTATTTTTTATTAAAAAATTTAAATTTAAAAATTTTAAATAATTTTTATTTAAAAATTTATTATTATTTTTACCCACTAATGTGATATGTCACAGCTGGATTAAACCTAGCAGTCTAGTCTCCTTTCCCTATGGAGACTATAAAGAGACAAGCCCAGAGTGGGAAGGGGGAGGGGTGGGCAGAAACCCATAAAGTTAGTCTGAAGGCTGGATTATCTTGTTCACTTCTGAAGACAGAAGTCATCAGAATAAGGTGACAGCAAGGAGAGCAGTTCTGTTCCCAGACATCCCAAGCCTGGCTCTGGTCCCCTTCCTCATTGTACTTGGCTGTGGAGACTCATCAAAGGAGGCCGCAGTAACCATGTGGGTCAGGTCTTAGGCCAAATCTGCTATTGCTCACCCTGTGACCTCTGGAGTCCAAGTGACCACAGTTGGTAAAAGGAGAGACGGGCCCTGGAGAAGATCAAAGTCCCAGCTTTACTAAAGACTTAACTTGGCTGTGGGGCTAAAGGAGATCTTAATGAGAGAGAGGCAGCAAAGAGGTGAAAGGCATTTTAACACAATGTAAATCATTCCTCTAGGTATACACAAAAATGCCTTGTTGAAATGTCATCAGTCAGGTGGTTAAAGTTTAACCAGCCCAGCTACCCCTTTTTCTTCCCTCCCACCAGTTGCTTTCAGCAATACAAACAGCTGAGAAGAATGCTGTGTTGAGCCTAGGTAATTGAAATGAGCAGGAATTAGGCTCTGCAGAATCTCTGACAGAACCTATCTTTCAAAGCTTCCCATTCTTCTACCAGGACACTCTGACTCACCCATCACTACCAGGGCAAAGCAGAGGTCAAATAGAGGAAAGGGCAACCAAAGGCCAAAAAAGATCCCCTTTTTCTTGCATATGTGTGTGTTTTATAAATAAACACACATACACATATATGTATATATACATACATACAATGAAAAGCAGTATATACTCACATACATAAACATATGTGTGTGCATCTTGTATTAATGTTTCTCCCCATAGTCTGTGGGACTACCTACTTCCAGTCCTACAGGATGGAGATATTAGTCATTCGGATGGTATATGGGGCTGTCCTGTGATTTCCAAAGATAACACTGCAGACCATGCTATTTCCTGTGTGTGTAAAAGTGACAGCAAAGATAGGCAGGATGTTTGGGATTTCCTTCCACAACGACCGCATATGTACCTGAAACCATCCAAAGATCCTCTTGGAAAGGACTTTAAAAGTCACCTAATGGGGCAGCTAGGTGGTGCAGTGAATAGAGCACCAGCCCTGGAGTCCCAAGGACCTGAGTTCAAATCTGACCTCCAATACTTACTAGCTGTGTGACCTTAGGTAAGTCACTTAACCCCAATTGCCTTGCCGTTCCCCCTCCAAAAAATAAGTCGTCTAAAGTGAGTGGGGTGGGGGGGAGAAGATTAAGGTTAAACTGGCCATGTCATTTCACTGACATAGTGATATCTCCAAGTTTTTACACTGTTCATCCTCCATGCCTGGGATTTATTCTGTCCCTGACTCTGCCTTATAAAATTATTATTTTATAATTTAATTATAAAATCTCTTGCTTCCTTCAAGACTCATCTCAAGCACCACCTTCCCTGATCTCTACTTCCCCCAGTGATAGTGTCTGTCCTTCCTAAACTACCTCATGTTCATTTTATGTATGTTTTTTGTTGTTCAGTCGTTTCAGTCGAGTCTGACCCCATTTGGGGTTTTCTTGGTAAAGATACTGGAGTGATTTCGTCATTCCTTTTTCCAGCTCATTTTACAGATGAGGAAACTGAGGCAAACAGGGTTAAGGCCCCCTTGTCCAGGATCACACAATTAGTAAGTGTCTGAGGCGAGATTTGAATTCAGGAAGATGAGTCTTGTGTGTGTGTATATGTATGTATGCATGTGCATATATATATATATATATATATATATATATATATATATATATATATAGATGTATATATATATATTTATGTTTATATTTATATATAGATATATGAGATGTCCCCAAAAGTCTCAGTGTGGTTTTAAGTTTATTAATCTACACACACATGTATTTATACATATACCTATATAGAGACATTTAAATATATCTATATATATTTGCATATATAAAGATATATGTATGTTCATATATGACACATGCATACATGTTATCTCCCCTGATACAATGTAAGCTTCTTGAGAGCAGGAGACTCTTTTTTTTAATCCCAGCATTTACCTGAGTTCAAACTCAGTATCTGGACTATAATGCCTACTTAAATGTTTACTGACTACCTGAGTGAGTCACCGTAAAGGCAATCAGTGAATGGGAAATTCTTCCCCGCCCATTTGAATGGGCTTTGGGGGCGGGGCTCTCATGGTCCTAGGGGGAGTGGCTAGGACAGGAGCTAATGGTAGGTGCTTGAGTTCTGGTCCACGTGATGACATGAAGCCTGTGGTGGGAGGAGCTTGCTGAACGGTTGCAGCAGAGCTAAGAGGTAGTTGGTGAGAGCAGTTAAGAGCTGAAGGAGAGAGGAAGCAGTCAGCTAGCTGGAACACAGCTTGGAGATTGCAGCAGAAGTGGCAGTGACATGGCAGGTGCTAAAAAAAGGCAGGACTGACCCTGGTGGAGACTGGAGAGTGCTGAGCAGGGGCTTGAGGCCAGTGGGTGGTCTTCTTGCTGGAGAGCCCTGGCATTGGAGGGGGAAGCTGTCACAATGTTTTCCTGGTCACTACTGTGAGATGGGCATACTGGTTTTGGAAGGTTCTTGACAGGATGTCGAATTGGGAACACTGGTCCATGGGTCTGCTACTTTTGAGTTTCAATAAATGCTTTAACTTCTACTTTAGCCTTCTACTTAGAGAATTCCTTATATCCTGCGATTCTGGACTATTCAGGCATAGTCATGGTTATCTCTGAAGTCATGAATTCTGACTTAATGATATAGTCCCTGAGGGGTTAAGTTGGCTGGCCAGGGCCACCTAGCCAGCATTTATCAAGGTCAAAATTCGAACCCAGCATTTCTGTACTCTAAGACCAGCTCTCCATCAGCTATACCATGCTGTCTCTCAAGACTGGTCATTTTATTTGTTCTGATTTTGCCTGAAGGGTAGAATCTGCCATAACAATACTTGCTAAAAAATTCTTAGTGTCTATTTCCTAAAGGCCTAATCCACCTGCCCAAGAATTCTGGCTTAAATAACCAAATCTAAAAACCCAAATCAAACGTTATTTCTACACCTTGGGTAACTTTTCAATCTCTCACTGAAACAGGATGCCTCGTACTTACACAAATATGTAGATCTCAAGGCTGATCTAGTCTTGTTTCTGGATGAAGTGCTCCCATAGTTTTACCTCCATTTGGGTAAAATAGAACTTCCTCAAGATGTTTCCTAAGTGATCAAGGATTTGATGATTCTGCATAGGAAAGGGCATTATACTTCATTACTTGGAAACTTATGTAAAGGCTTTAGAAATGAGAAAGCAAAGCACAAGAACGTGGATTAGCAATTAAAAGCTACAATAAAACAGATGCTACTCTTAGCATGTTATTCCATTAACAGCAGAATGAAAGCATCCTATGGATGCATTCCAAATACTCTGACAAATGGGTGGGGCAGGGGTGGAATCCATCAGCAGCTGTGAAGAAAAGACTAACCTAGATTTTTAGTGTTGCAGCACTTAGTACAACATCGGACACCAAAAGGATTCTGAGTAAGTTCTATCATTCCTCCAAATGAGATATTTGTAAAATGCTTAGCATAGTATCTGGAACACAGTAGGTGC